>NW_027094092.1:19184065-19784065 GCF_029207755.1 Chamaea fasciata | reverse complement strand
GAAAAGGAACCCAGCTCCGTCCACCCAGTCAGGTTGTGGGAACCAAGCCCATAAATGTTCCACGTCCCCCAAAGGTCGATATTTTTTCAGGAAAAAAAATTCAGAAATAAAATTTTTAAAAAAATAAATTTAAAAAAAAAAAAAACCAGAAGCACAAAACAATCATAGTGAAGTTGTTACTGGCCCTTTTAAAAGGGGATGCCTATTACAAGGAAATGTTTGACTGCAGGACCAAGTCTAACACTGTGCATCATTCCGCCCTCAGTTACTGTCCTGCCAGAGCCCTGCTGCTCGGCCACAGGGCTGCTCAGCAGATACTCTCCAGCTGAGAGATGGTCTCATTATTGGATTTTCCTCACGTTCCCTTTCTCCTCTTGCCCTCTCTCCAAACAACCAACCCACTCATCTTTGCCCTATTCCCATTGGCTTAATTGGCTGATTTGCAACCTTTTTTAGTAATTTTAGTCTTAGAGACTCCCAAGAGACCAGCAGCCCTTCACTATGTTTTGACATTCTTTACCCACTGGCAGCTCCAAGCACTCCTCTTCCACTACTTATAAAGTCCACTAGTTTCTCTCATTGTTTTATTGTTGTCTAACCTAATGCAACCTCTTTGTGTAAATATAAATGCATTTTCTTTTAAAATGCACTGTATCAGAGAACTATTCTCATTAGGCCACTCTGGTTTAGTCAAACTATATAGGCTAAAGAATTCGCTTCCCCAAGAATTATAAGAACTGGAATGAAGAAATAAGAAGTGATCATGCTGAAGAGAAGGGACAGGTATAAGTGCTAGCAGCATTTTTTAAAAATCAATAATTATTTTGACATGAGAAATGTGCTAATGAAATTCACTGCCAGCACTGGTTGGGAGAAAATGTCAATACAGAGAAAAATTGGAATATCACAAAAGAAAAACTGAAAGTCCTCTGGGACCAAAGTAGAAGATAAAAGGACAGAGTACAAAGTCATGCATTCAGGAGTAAAAAAGAATTCTGCTATATGCTAGAAACAAGTAATCCATAGATAATTGGGCAACAATGAGGCACTACAATGATTCAGCTGTAATAAAGGCAAAAGCTATCAAGAATGCTTTGGGACAAATGTTTCTAGATGAAACACAAAAGTTATATGCAGTAAGGGCGCACGGAAAAATCTTGTTTATTACAGGCAGTTTTGGACACTGATGTTCAAGAGTGACAAGTTCAGCCCAAAACAATTCAGGGAGGAGTAGCAGGACATGGCTGGAGACAGTGGGACTTATGAGTGTTATGTTAAAAAGAATGACTGAGAGGATATAGGATTGCTTTGTACAGATAACTCTAGGAAATAGATGCCAATGTGGGCAGAAAGCTGTTTAAGCTACAGGATGTAAACAGACCATGGAGCATGGAACTGTTAACAGGCTATGACTAAATATAGGCTGGCAGTGAGAAGCTTTCTAACTATTAGGAGAGTAAAACTGTGGAATAGCCTATTTCAACACTATCATAGCAGCAGAAGCAAAACCTGTATTTTATTACAAGATAAGGCTGGAAAATGTTCTGGACCGTGGCTGTCTGTAGTGGGAGCTTCATCTGAAATTGTGCATTTGTTAGCATAAATTCAGGATGGGTAAAGCCTTATCTCCACTAGAATGCAACACAGCTAAAAGGCTGTGGACATGCACTACAAATTTATTCTTGCCAATGAAAGAAACAACTGCTTTCAACAGCTGGTGTGAGTGTCCCCGTGCTGAAGTTATCACTTAAACCAGGCAACCAGCCATCCTGAGTCATTGCAGGCAAAAACTGCCAGGTCACCTTAAATTCTCTCCCTGACACTGGCTGATTCTGCCTGAAGCAATTTAGGGAATGCTCATGAAAAATACTCTGCTGGCACATCCAGGTGACTAGCCACAAGATGGGGTAATTTCTTCCACCAACACAGCTGGATCAGAAACATGACATTTTTCTGCTTCTGTTTACACTGGGTCACAAAACTGCACAACTGCTTATTTTGGACCCTATTGAACTGGTATACACATACCCATGCTAATATAGTTAATTCCCAAATGTTTTATTCTACTAGGATATATAGTGATATAAATATTTCAGTGAAATACAGTGTTCCTAATCTTAGTAGTTGTACTGGGTTAAAAGTAATGTGTAAATGAAGCCTAGAAGAAGCAGGCATTATCTATCTACTCTCATTCTGATGAGACCAAGGCAATAGTAATCATATTACACTGAAGTCCTGACCCAATTAGCAAGCATGCTGAAATGAAAAAAAATTCACTTTAGTGCCCCTGAAAGCTTTATTGTGGTTAGCAAGTGTTCATTTTAGTAATAATATAATTGGAGGAATGGAAAATTGCAGGTAATTGCTGTTGTTGTGACCTTGATCTTTTAGTAATGTAATTAATATAATTGCTACTATTTTGTATCGTATTCTTTCACGGGCAGCTTCAAAGTCTTTGAGGAGAGTGATAAGGGCAAAGCTGCAACATAATTTTTTTCCCCCCTGCACCTCTGTTGACATATGGAAAATAATTCAACTTTCGCTGAAGTTCTGCTTTGGGTTTGGGAGCTTTTCCCTTCTGTTTTCCATATCCTGGTTTCCTACATGACTTGTAAATGTTTATGCAACACACTCTTCAGACACTGTTGACAATCTTGAAAATCAACACTATCAAAAATCTTTTAAAAATCAAATAGTTTTGTTTAATGACAAATACCTTACTCTACAGTAGCTTTTGTGATTAAGGAAGACCTCACATATTGATTTTCTGAACAAGATAAAAATGCTTCAAAAGTGAATGTGTATATACGTATTTACCTTTTCACATAGGGAATAAGAGGTTCAATGTCATTAGAACAGAAAATGCCCATATCCACTGTTGGATACAATCTGGTAGCATGAGAGACTCAAAGAAAAACTTCAGCAAATGCCTGGGGAGGGGTTTAAAACAAGGGCATGCAAATACTTCTCCAGGCCACTCTGACAGACTTCAACAATTTCCACCTAGGACTCTCCCTCTACCTGTTTTTATGTTTAGCAGTTCTTACAGGCTTTTTCTCTCTGAAGCCATTCATTCAGTTATTGACCCTAACTAAAAATTAATCCACAATATCTTGCCTCAAATACACACATTCTTACTCTGTGACATTAAAGTACCATGCTGTGTATTTTATTGTACCTGATTTCCCTCATTCTGAAGCCAGTGAGCAACTTTTTCCAATGCACCTTCAGGACCCTATGGATCTCTACAAGATCCCTTTCCCAAGAAATATTTTCCATATGATAAATTATAACATACAACTAAAACCTCAGAATCTGTGGTGACTGACTGACACACACCCACATCTGGACTCAACTCAACCATTTGTTATTTGGCTTTAAATTAATTACTTTCCTTTAGTTTTCATTTTAAGCTTCTATTTGTTTTATGCCCTGTCTCTTCAGGTTAAAATTTCTTTCATCTTCTTGATGTTCTCATCCATTTTTCCAGCAATAAGTAACACTGAGGTTCTCATCTGCTAAAACGCTGATTCTCACAGACAGATCTCTTGGCCTTGGCTGTCAAGATTACAGGATTATAACCCCCAAGTGAAAGAAAATTGAGATCTATTTTATACTGCATATGTACTCATTCATTTGCTGTCAACATAGGTTCCTTGTCTCCAAACAGGTTCTTTTTGCATTGTGTTTAAGCAAAACAGTTGTCTAATTTTCCTTTTTTTTCCCCCTTTTTGGTCAGTCTTCTTTATAAACAAAATCTGCTCCGAGATAGGGCTCCAAACTGATACAACCAAACAGAGAAGTTCCTGTAACACACAATTCATGACAGCCTTGTGCAGACAGACCATGGTGAGGTAGCTCTGTTCCTGCAGGCCATGGCAGACTATGGATTGGACTATATTAATGGTGTATTTCCAGCAGGAGGCCCTTGCTGCAGCCAGGCAGGAGACAAGGGGAGGAGTTCGCTGCAATGTTAAACCAGAAAGAGCCAGGAGTGGTGTTTGTAATGGATATGCCTTCAAGTTGTTGTAGTCCATGACATGAGTTGTGTGTTACAGGAATCACCATAGCAGGAACCACCAACTAATGGAGGAGTGACCTTCTCCAGCAGTGACCCAACCTGAGCTGGTTTGGTGCCCAGTAACTCCTCACACACACCACCTCTCCAGTCCAGAGTAAACACCATAACAGATGCACCACAAAGTCATGGACTAAATTAACTCAATGAATATCACAAGGACATTTGTGGCCGTTTCATGGACATTTTGTAGAGGTGGTCCTTAAACTTAAGGCAACAATGTCTATGTATCATATAGATGATATCATATAGATGGGAAGGAGGGATGTGGCTAATGAGATGGTTTTGAATACAATGGGACCTGGGCATGATGTCAATGGTACTGAATAGAAGGTGGAATGTTCGGGGTTTGAGTGACACTGTTAATTTTTCCTCACAGTGTCTAGTATAGGGTTTTATTTTGGATTTTTGTTGTACACAGGGTTGGTAATACAGAGATGTTTTTGTTACTGCTGAGCAGGGCTCACACAGAGCCAAGGCCTTTTCTGCTTCTTGTACAGCCACAGTGGTGAGAGAGCTGGGGGTGCATGGGAGGAGACACAGCCAGGACAAGTGACCCCAACTGACCAAAGGGATATGCCAGTCTATATGACATCATGCTCAGTATATGAAGCAGGGGGAGGAAGGAAGAAGGGAGGACATTTGGAGTGATGGCATTTGTCTTCCCAAATCGTTTCCCAAGCCCTGCTTTCCTCAGGATGGCTGAACACCTGTCTGCCCATGGGATGCAGTGAACGAATTCCTTGGTTTGTTTGCTCGTGTGTGTGACTTTTGCTTTACCTATTGAACTGCTTTTTTCTCAACTCGTGAGTTTTCTGTTTCTACTGTTTTGATTCTCTCCCCAGTCCTGCTGGTGAGGGAGGGACCAGCTGTGTGGTACTTGGTTGCTGACTGGAGTTAAATTGTGGCAACTGGTGAAAGCTATTTAAAGCTAGTTACTTACCTCTTCCCTCTGCAAGCTCATACTCCCATTAACAAAGGGACCAGGAACATAATTTATCATTATCCTTCTCTTTAAGAGTTTATACTGAAACTATTTCCTTAGATTTCCTTAGATTGAGGACTTTCTGAGAGTATTTTATGGTGTAAATAAGAATTTCCTGTGAATGCATTTAAGTAAGTGTATGTTTTTACTCATCCTGTATGTTTTTAATCTAAGCCAAACCTCCTTCTCTGCAATAGCTTACCCACTGCATATGGAAAGGGCACAGAGAGAACACAAATGTAGTAACCTGAATGTTGATTATCTTCTGCTTTTAAGTTCCAAGTGGAAACAGTTTTGTAAACAGGTTGAAAGTTCTGAAAATATCTCGAGGGCACATTCCAGCCCTGGGGAAGCATTTTTAAAAACCCACATAGAACGGTAAGGCTTTTGTAGAATTCTATCAAGGAAACAGTTAAAAACTAGCTTTTCAAAATCAAGGTTACTGCTAGTGTATTATTGTGATGGAAGCCACATCCTTCTCTCCTTCTGGTCTTGCTTTATCCCTTGTCTCTTTTGAAAGTCTCTGGAGCTTCCTCAGTCAAATATCACATAGCTCCTGAATATGTTCCCTGCTCTTTTCCCTTCCTATTAAGTCCAAATTTCTTCATACAGCTTTCTCAGCATCCTCTTCTTCCTGTGCTCCCTTGTTGTTCCTCCTTGCTACAGTCCCCTCACCTCTAGTAAGGATAATGTCTTTGTGGCTTTCCTCATTCTTCCTCTTTCCATTACTGCCCTCGTGTGGCATCAAATTCTACCTTCCCCAAGTGCAGCAAGCAATCCTCTTCGGCACTATAAGATCAAAGACAGTCCTTCCAGCTACACAGACTTGATCTTCTGAGACAACACAAGAGACATAAGGGTGGGCTAAGATCTCCCATGTACATTCGTTTTTTCAGAACATGCTGCAGAGCTGGGGTTGAATAGCACATGAATAGAACATCTAAATTCCCAAAGTCTTCATTTGGTTTCTGAGTTCCCTTTGAAGAAGTTATGCTTCTGTTGATAATTATGGAAAACTTCCAAAACTCGCTCTGAGTTTTAAATGGCAGCAGTATTTGGTCCCAGTGAGGGCAAGAAAGTTATAATTCTTCTTGGATTTGGCACCATAAAATCATATCATTAACAGAGGGATGAGATATGGCCTAAACCTTGGCAGGAGTGAACAGCAGAGAAAATTCTGCAGCATTAACAGACCTTGGAGATACAGCTGGATTTCTCACATATGCACAACAGAGCTAGGGCTCTTAAATCATGAGGCTTTACGACACCCTATTGAACAAGCAAGTAAATCTACTGATCAGAATTGATTTGCTGCTGCCTTGTCACAGAAGAAAAAGCTCAAATTCCTTTGCAGATGAAAACAGAGAAAAATCTGCACCAGTTTTCAATTCATTCTAAGCTAAATGATGACAATGAGCAATGTGAATATTTTGTTTTCCATGTAGTTTAATCCCTGGTGCACTTTTCGTTTAGTTACAACATGCCTCAAATAGGAATGCATTAAAGCATAATATAAGTTTTAATAGCTGTACTTATGTGGAGAGAAGTATACATGTGGGCTGTATTCCCCTATACCATACCAGCCATGGGAAATTTATTTACATTTTTTGTGCATCTGCTGCCTCAAAATGAACATTTTTATGCTCATTAGGGATACATCTTGATCAAAATGAACTTTTCAACTATTCTTAATCTTCAGTTGCTGGCTGGTTTTTTTTTCCTTTCTGGTGCAAACCTCCTCCTGTCTGTGTACACATGCCCAGCAGCAGGTTCTCAGATGATGGGAGAATAACATGTCAGATCCTCTCCTGACAGTTCTATGAGCCCTGCTCGTGCTGCTTGCCCAAGGCTGTGTTCTTTATGTAGCAGGAAAATAGAAAGAAATGGCTTTTAGGAGCCTGGGACCAAGGAGATGTATAGAGTGTGGGTATAGCTGTGTGTTTAAATATGCAAAAAGTGTCAGAAAGGAGCTATTATCTTCATTAAATACTGAAAATCTAGACAAGGGAGCAAAAATCAGTAGGAACCTCCAGATTATCTAGATCCTATTTTGCTGTTAAAAATCAGTGTCTGGGAGGACTAGGCCCTCTGTGTGCCATTAACTTTCTGTGTGATATTAAAAGAACTATTTGCATATATTTTTAAGCGTTCATCCAAATTAGCATATTAAAATGCCTCCACTGAATTTTACCTTTTTTCGAAGCAACATTACAACACTGCCATTTCTCAGCCTGCTAAACACTGCCACCTTTGAAACTGTTACATAACCAGAGGACCAGACATTCCTCCTCTCACATGCAGCTTAAATGCATATCTTCATAGTTTATTGCCAAGCTATCCAAAAGAGCCTAACCTGTTAAGCTACATGCTGTACAACAATGTGACAAAAAGCCAAACCCTACCCAGGCAGCATGCAATGTAAGCTGAAATGAAAGACACAGGCAAAAAAAAAAAAAAAAAAAAAAAAAAAAAAAAAAAAAAAAAAAAAAAAAAAGGTGATAGCAAAGAAATCAACAGGTGAGTGTGTAATCACTACCTCTGTCATAAATGGTACGTCATATGAATAATGTGATTATTATAAAATTTAAAACAGCCAAGAAACCACCTTCACTGCAGTTGTTTGTAAGGGCTGTGGCTACCTATGGCTCACAGAGTAGAATTTTCTTCTCACCTTCTTGCATTTTACATTTCACCAAGTCAGACTTCTATGAGCATTTCAATTGCATAAAATATTATCATTCTTTATGCACCCAAACACTTCAGCAAATGAAGCAGATGCCTGTCTTGATGAGGTTTCGGTCTAAAACCCTAAGTCAAAGGCTTTTGCTGATGAAATATTGTCTACTCTTTATTTGCTGCTTTCTTCATAATATGCAGAAATATGGAAAGCTTAAAATCTCTGAAGTTCTAAGAATGTTCGCCTTGTTTCTAGGACAATTTGTTGGATTCTTATGTATTTAGAGCTATGCCATTTATCCACATTCACAGAGCGATAAAACCCCAAAAATATTAGAAAAATCAAAAAGTGACAAAACAAGGGGAGAAAAATGAAGAAAGAGAGAAGGAGGGATTTATTTCATTTTAATTAATTCAGTAATTCTTTATCTGTATGCTTAGCTTTCACTTACAACAATGCAGGGGTGTGCAGAAACATTGCTTAAGAATCTTACATATAATCTATACAAATAAGAATAAAAATTTCACCTGAATACTAAGAATATGTTTCTTTGAGGGGAAAAATTTTTAATAAAAATCTATTTCAAGCACACAAAAGTAAATAAACCCATTTTAAACAAGAAAATTACTTTGAAAAGTCGAAAAATTAAATTGACTGTTGTAAAAAAGAGGATTTGCCTGCCACAAAACCCTCACTTTGATTATGCAACTCAAGTGACATCTATCTGCATTTTAATCCTGGCTTGGAAGTCTGCTGGTAGAATTAATAATTATAATCAAAACCCATGGAAGTCCATGCTAATGATAAGATAAAGAATTTACTCCCACCACCTACAGTGAGAAGCTAATCTTCCTCAATGTCCTAATCAACTGACATACAGGGTTTGATCTGAAATAAGGTCTTAATAATGAATAATCTGCCTATGAATGATTCTGCTGAGCATAAAATGGAAGATTAAAGAAGGAACTCTGAAGAATTAGCTATCTCTGGTTTTCTCCAATTTTCAGACTGCTTCTCCAGTGCCCTACCCCTTCCCCAGAAAACAAACCAAACCAAACAAAATTTAAAAATCCATCCAAAACCACCTTTTTTGATAGTTGCTGCCATCCTAAGGACAAGAACAGCGAGAGCTGCAGAAAAGAGTTCCCTGTGTGGCTGCATCTTGTGCAGGTGTGTGCTTGGTTTTGTCTGGGGTAGAGATGTTTCTCTTCATAGTAGCTGGTACAGGGCTATGACTGGATTTGTGCTGGAAACAGTGTTGATAATAGAGTGACGTTCTCCTGACTGCTGAGTAGCGCTCACACAGAGCCAAACATTTTTCTGCTCCTCTCCCCACCCTATCAGCAAATGGTCTGGAAAAGTGTAAGTTGGAATTTTTCTCTTTTTCTCTTATTTTTATCCTCCCCATTCTCTTTCCTCCATCCCACTGGGGTAAGGAATGAGCGTGCAGCTGTGTGGTGCTTATTTGCTGGCTAAATTGTGGTTAAACCACAAGAAGACGATATTTGGTGTCAAGCTGCAAGCAGTCATTAACTCCAGAGAACCAACTTGTCAGTGGAAAAGTGGTAGGGAAGTCCCTTCTTCAATGTACAGTTTGGGAGTTGGAATTTGGCACCCGCAGAAAGTCAGTTTCCTGCCAGTACTGTTTAACATAGTTAATCTCTGTGCATATGTACTCTACAAAGCAGAGGGAGGTGGGACAGATTACAAATAATATTTATTTACTTGTGTTTGAAATCAGCAACCAGAAACCAGTTACTTGGACTTAGCAGATGTTTCACTATTGTAATTGAATTCCTTACTCAGATTTGAAAAAATGACCAAGGACCTGTACATTTCAAAAGTTTTCAATTTCCAAAGAATTAGGTACCTTCATTTTTGAATGAAAAACCTGTAACATCCATGAGGGTGTAAGCACTCTTTTGGAAATACAGAGCATAGAAAGTCAACACCCTTTGTATTCTCTTCTTAACTGAGTATCCAAATATTGATAAAGGGTGATCTTATTTATGTCATTTGACCTGTGGCTGAGCTTCTTCTTTGAGACAGCATATACCAAAAGGGCATATGACTCTGAAATCCATACAAAGAAATGTCACGCATCAAGGACTGTACTTTTTTGACAATCTGAAACACTAAGTTATTCAACAAAGCCTGAAATACTAAATACATAAGTGAAAGCTTATTTAGTTCACCAACTAATAAACTACAGAATTCCTATACATGTGTTGATTTGGATGTGCATGAGGAAAAATAATAATTAGCGCACAGCATTTTGAAAATGAGTGTTCCATACAAGACAGTTGTGATTAAAGCCTACAAGTACATTTCCAACTGAAAGAGAATATTCATCTACAGGTGCTTTTACTCTAGTGATGCTTATCAGATTTAAAAAGGGTTAGTCACGTCTAAAGTTTGGGTCAAACTCATTGGAAGAGTCAGTGTTTCTACCAAATCCAGCAGGAAGCAAACGTAGGCAAGAGGCAATAATAAGAAGTGGAGGAAAACCCAGTTTTTACTCAACGTCCCCCCGTAACCACCCCATCAGAGCTGGCTGGTGTTAGAAATGTGCTTATGGCTCCTGGTGTTCAGACTGCAGACGCCTACCAGGGACCCAGGCAGGACAGCACCCAGGGTGAGATCAGGTCACTCTACTTTACAGTCATTTCCCAGCTCATGAGAAATCAATGAGCTTCGTTGTCCCTGTGCTGTAGTGCCAGGCAGGGGCCTCAGTCTCTAGATGACTGGAAACCTCGAAGGGACATGGGACAGAGGAAGAAAAGGGGGCAAGGTGGGGAAGAGCAGCCGAGGAATGAAAATGCACAGTAGCAAGCCAAAGAAGAACCATAACGGGTCCTGCAGGGTAGGGAGAGGCCAGGTGGTATACAACTCTAGCCCTTTAGTTTCTGATTTCATCTTTGCCTTAGTCATCAGTCACAATCCTCCCAAATTTCCAGACTACAAGAAAAAGCTGCTTTTCATTTGGCATGAAGTTGTCTTACTGATCTTCAGTAGTGCCTCATGGACATAACCATAGGGGAGACAGGGAGGAATTTTCCAACTCTGACTGTACCCAGCCATGGAGTGTGCTGCCCAGAGGCTGGTTAGGTGCTGGCAAGGTCTGCTCCTGGCTCAGATGCCAGTTTGCCTCTTCACTCCTCTTATTTCACTCTGAGCAGGGATGGTGATCAGTCAGGTGTAAGGCAGCAAGCTCCAGGGAGGACTTTCTGCCATGAAGAGTACAGTTTTATACCACAAAACTGCCCCAGGAAGGCTACTGGCAGGGAAGGACAGAGCTCCCAGAGTCAAACAGCAATTGTTCAAAAAATCACCATATGTTGAACCCCTTTCAGGGCCCTGAGTGTTCTATGAACAGCTGTCTGTCTTTCAATTTAAAGTAATTTGAACTTAAAAAGCAGGCAGTGGTTTGGTGGACCACTGACAGAGCCCTAACACAACTTATCTGCAGCCCTTTTGCAATGATTTTAGCATTTTTATTTACAGTTTGCCTGGATTGTGGGAACATTTCTGACACATCCCATGAGGTCAATGAAGGTGTATTTTTTATAAAATTACCTTCCCTAAAGACTTTGGGTTTAATTAAAATCCTAAGGCATTTGCTTCCTTTCAAAAAAATTAGTGGCATTGGCTCTTCACCAGGACAATGATTAATTATGGCATAATTTGGTGGTCAATTTGCAGTAACTTTACCTGCTGGTGAGCCCTACCTTGTGCATCCTGTCTTAGGATCCTGTGAGAGAGGTGGGGATTTAATATTTACAATCATTCATCAGTCTCCATGTGCTTAAATGTGACTGCAAAAGTTTTTCTAAAATGCCATATCCCAACTATCCAAGCAGAAGAGCAGTAACATGACTTTGTTTGGCTCTTTAGCATGTTCTCATGTTTGGAAAATACTGGATATATTTTTGCACATGGGAGTTTTTTTCTACAGAAAAATGCTTTTTGATTCTTTGTAAAGTTCTGCCACATACCCCTCACAACAAGTGGGTGATGACTAACTCAGACCACATGGACATATTTTAGTGTGGAAAGACAAATAATGATTGAGATATATTTTTCCATCTCCTTGAACATGAGCTTAGTCCTTGGTGTTTTTTCCAGGAACTCTTTTGCGACTGAAAAAATATCCTTTGTTTGAGAATATGACGCAACTAATTAAAAACCAGCTGTGACCCCACACCCTTCAAACCATGCTGGATTTCTGATTGCTTCATCTCTCCACGAGATGTGCAAGGGCAAGCAGCTTTCTCCCAGACAGACTAAAGGGGATTTGGGAGTCTAGGTGTGATCTGGGACAAGGCAGCAGCCTCTCCTGCCTGCACTGGGAGAGGTAGGGATCCGTGCTGACAGCAAGCTGCTTTCTGCCCCTGTGACACCAGAGGGACTGAAAAATGGCACAGGAGGTTTATGGATGAATATCTATTTCAAACTGCAGCCTTGGATGTGTCTTCTTTGATTATGATCCCCATATTTTCTCTCCAATCCATGAGGTAGTGCATTAGAAAATCCTGTTGTAATGTTGCACCCAAAGTATGACCTCTAAGAACACATCCTTTGGGGACTTGCCCTTCACTGAGGGACCACTTCTTTTCTTGATGGCAGCATCTTGGAAATGAGGCAGGGCTGAAAGCCCTTAGCCAAAAGTTTTCAGATAAGCTTTCTTAATGGTTCTTTAATTTTCTGAAAGCATTTTACGACATTTCTCCCTAGTTGTTTACAAATAGAGTTAATTAAAACCTGTGATAATCAATAGAATAGATAATAGTTTAGGTATAAAATGAGGTAGAGAGGCTGAAAAATTGCTTCATGTGTCAGCAAGTGCTAGGCATAGATCTCAGAAGTACCGGTTCCCCTCTTTCCTCATCACACCAACACTTCTCTGAGAGTATTTATAGTATTTTTCAACACATGTAAGTCACTAGCTAACACGGTTTGGGCTATACCCTATTTTATGTGCCGCCCACAACGTCCCCACCAAAAATCTAAAAGAACCCTTCCAAGTTCCCAAGTAAAATATCAGAGTTTATATGGAATGGTCTGGGGAAAGGAAGCAAGCTTTTTTTTCATGAGCTTGAAGGAAAGCATTCATATGCAGTTGAATCTCAGAAAGAAAAGGGGTCAAACTGAGAGCACTAAAGCAAGCAGTGTCAAAGGGGAGGTGGACAAAAAACTAAAAGGGAACATCAATCCCTCAAAGAGCTGCACATGGCATGGAAAGATCACCATCATTCATTCAGCATTTGCTCAGGGTAATTCAAGGGACTGTCATCATGTCAGCAGGTGAATGGGACATCTGCAAGCCAGAAAGTGCCAAGTCTTTGGATGTTAACTTGAACTATTTGACAGATAAACTTTCACCAATGCATGGCACTTGTCTTTGGGTAATTACACAAATCATGAATATGGAAAAGGGGGAGGTAAAGAATTACCTGCTTCTCTTAATTGTTTGGATTTAAGAATATGAGATTTGAATATGATTTATGAATGTGAGATTTGGTAATAACCCTGGTAAGCAGGGGAAAAAAGATTTGAGTCTGAATAAATGGGCATTTTCAAGCACAACTAAGCATTGAGTACTGAAGATGGCAATGTTATCAACTAGGATATCTATAACTCATTTCTAGCTACTGTAGCAGGACTAACAGATTCCCTAACATTTGTGAACGAAGTTATGCAAGGAGATGCACGTGAACCCAGAGAACTGTGGTCCTTGCTATTGCAAAATCACAGAATCCTTTCAGCTGGAAAGGGTCTCTGAGATCAAGTCCAGCCTATGACTGATCACCACCTTGTCAGCTAGA
Source organism: Chamaea fasciata (assembly GCF_029207755.1). Lineage (NCBI taxonomy): Eukaryota > Metazoa > Chordata > Aves > Passeriformes > Sylviidae > Chamaea > Chamaea fasciata. Next base: position 19,770,500 of record NW_027094092.1, on the reverse strand, counting down.
GAATGGCACTTAGTGCTGTGTTCAGTGATTTCTTGAACCCTTCCAGGGACAGTGACTCCTCCATCATCTCCCTGGGCACTCCATTCTAGTGTCTAACAAACCTTTTAATTAAGAAATTCTCCCTGATGTCCAGACTGAGCTTTCTCTGGCAAAAAAACATCCTGTGTAGTACACTGCCCCAAGCTGCAAGTTACAAACTTCTGACCTGCAAAGAATCTGGGCTTTAGTCTGCATGCCACTTAGGCACCTATTGTGTCTGTATACAAAAAATAGTTGAAGAAACAATTTTTTTCTATTGATTTCTAGAAAGGGGTTAACCTGAAGAGACTCATTTTGTTTGGATAAACATTTTAAATTATATGTGTAGTGCTTGTGAACAATGAAAACATCATCAGGTATGGCTGGAAGTATTGCACCCCATAATTAATACTTTTTCCTGTATAAGAAACCTCAGTGAAGACATAGGCAAGAAAATAAGTAACATCACTGAATATTTGTTAAAACTGTTACTATACATACAGGTCTTGGCATTACCTGCTCATCACACATAGGTACTGTGATCTCTTGAAGCCAACAAACCGGTTCAAGACATGTAATTTTTGTGGAAACACTGTCTTATTGGGATAAAGGAAATAATGAAAAACAGTCAAGGTTGTTGATATTTTACTCGTCCAAAATTAATGTTTTTCCTTTGGTTAGCACCAAAGATATTTATCAAAAATCATGGGAAAGAAGTTTACAATTTAGTTCAGACTAGTGGCACTCAGGAGGAAAGGATGGTGCCACTGGAGAGATGTTCAGCATAAAGAAATAAAGGGATTTAACTTCAAGTTACTTGGCAGTTCAAAACAAAGTTTGGAAAGTGTAAAGAGTTCTGAGAATGCATTGTAGGCTGAGGCTTTAGTAGGACAAGAACGCAAAGTAGGCTGGGCAGCGTTCTGTTAGTGTGACTCCTAAATAAACTAAAGCTGTGCTTGGCCTTAAAAGACAGAATATGACAGAGAAGATATAGAGAAAACAGTCAAGGCAGCTGAGGAATTTTTTTCAGCAATGCCAGCTCTGACCCACTGTTCAAGTATTAACCACATCTCTCTTTCTAAACAGACTGAGATTCATAAGAGGAAGTACTTTATTCAGACCAAATATTTTAATCATTTCAAAGTGGTTTAATTTTGAGGATAGCTTTCACTTCAGGCAGCCTAATATGGTCCACCTTCTTGACTCTGTGTTGCCTCTGGAGCCAAGCCTACAGCCAGCTTTGAAATTCTTCACTGATTATCAAGTTTCAAATTACATGTATTCATTTATAGCAGTGCTTCTGCTGGTTGAGCTCTGTGATCCAATTATTTCTTCATTGTAGGATTAGATGCAGCTCCAGACACAGTGAGAAGACTAAAATCCCTAAATGTCTGGTTCTACAATGAAGCAAATGAAGGGTAGAAGGTAATTTGAATTCTAGGGTGTTTGCAAAACAAGAAAAGTATGTTTATAGCATACTTCAGAAAGAAATGTCTCCTCTAGGTGTTTTTATCTTCAAAAAATTATATAAAGATTTGAAATGTCTTCAATTTGGGAGTGACAGCTCTAGGTAACAGGAACTTGGCTGAAGCAATAGCACTTCATACTATTTTCAGAATTCTGGAAGACTAAATCACACCTCTGATTTCATTGTGTTCATTTTGCATTTTCCTCACAATTAAGAGGATTGGAAGTATTCATCTTTCAGCAAAGAAAATTGAAATGCTGAGCATAAAGGTGTGTGATCAGAGCTTTGGAAACTCTCTTGATTCTGGATGTAACTGTCTGTCAGCACAAGCAATAGCCAGCTATGACAGTGACTTTACAAGGCTATTTCACATTATCAGTTTCCTAGGCAAGCTATCTACTCATCTGGAAAATCACCATTTTGTGGAAGCACCGTGAAGATTTCTGGGTTGACTCACTCTCTCATGGGTGCCACTGCTCTCACCACACTCTCACTGACATCATTGCTCTCTACTGTCAGACTTGTTCGGCCAGATGCTGTCTATTGAATGCAGCTAGAACCACAACTATAACCACACTATCAAGCATTAACAATATTCCTCTGTTGTATAACCATTTGCATTTTTGGAAAAAAAAAAAATTCAGGCAGGTTTTTCTATGCTTGGATAAAGTATGAAAACCTGTATTTGGGGGGGAAAAAATCCAGTAAATGGGCTTTAACTACAACACAGACACAACATAACTTAGGGATGTGAACTGCTAAAATATTATTCATAAATTCTCAAGAGATCACCTAGAAATTATTGCTGTCTGGAGATGAAACAACTTATTCTGAATTGCACATCTTTTACAGACTTTGAAAAGCATGAGTTAAAAGTTTAACTCTTGACATTTTAACCATTTGACATAGCTAAATCGAGATGAGAAGAGCAAGATTTTAATTTTTCCTTCTTATTCTTAACAACTCTGGTAGAAAACCTGCCTGATCACTGCACTATCTGGAGTCTTCATGAATCTCATTGACTTTTCTTATTCCTTGTAAACTTGTATAAATTACAGATACGAATGGCCATAAAAGTGTTTTTAGAGAAAAACAGCTTTGGAAGGGCAGCTGCTGTAATATACTTCTATTTTATTAGCTTCAGTGAAATAGTGCTAATTTAAAGGCATTAAACCTAGAAGTGTGTGTTGATGGGTTTATCAAGGGCAAACAGGCAGAGCTATTGCTGAAATAGTTAACTGGCAATCAGAGAATCTCATGATGGAAAAAATAAAACTCAATGAAAATAATTTAAAACACCCAATTGTTATATGCCTCATTGGGTACTCAGTTAAGCTACATTATTTTTCATGAAAGCAGCCCTGTAAGAATTAAAAAAAAATTAATTGCACATTTTTGCAAAAACCTTTGCCCTAATATTGTGTAGTCAAATTTCTTCAGTTTCTTCTCATCACCAAAACACTATAAACATTTTTCAGGGATTTACAAACAAAAATATTATTCGAAAGCGATAGATTTAATTTTCTTTTACATTAGTATCAATGAATAATTCCTCTTGTGAAAGGCAGCCTCTCAGTCATGTGAGACCATGAAATGTTCTTTCCCATTCGACTAGCATTTTCAAATCTTGGGGATTCTTATCTCTGAGTCCCAAATATATAGATTATTCTGAAGAGTCATAAATTTAATAACAGCATCACGAATTTACAGACAAAAAATTATTTTTAAGCACTTAAGTTGACAAGGTAAATGAGAGCAATTAATCACAAGTTACAATAGCAGAACACTGCTAAAGCACATCATCATTATGTGCTTTTTCTGTACATGATCATGACTGTTCCTGTCTGAGGCTATTTCAAGCAGAGACAAAGATGAAGGAATTGGTTTGTTCAACTGTTTCTTGGTTATGGTAGTGAGGTGTCCAAACACTCTGGTCCCTACTGTTTTGCCACTCAAAGAGTGGTCTCATTGAGGAATACACTTAGAGCAGGTAGCTGCAGGTTGAGCCCTGGGTGAAAGCACTGGCTGGGGAGTGCCCAGTCACTCAGAGACTCTGAACAATCCAAATAAACAAGAAGACCTCAGACCAAACATCACCATTCAACCAAGAGGCATGTATAGGGGTCATGAAGCACATGTGAGGCACACAGATCAGGAGTATGTACAATCCCAGGGATTTTTTGGTGGGGATCCCTTCCTGGAGGCACCAGCTCAACCTGATTGGTGCACTACAACTAAATTACTCAAAGTAACCAGAGATTTCGGACTTCGCTATGGAAAACCCAGGTTCAAGCCAACAAGGAAACCTTGTCTGACTGTGTGAGTGTGGGGTGTGCAGGGAGCGAAGAGGGCACCCATGGAGTCATTGGAGCCACTCAATGTGAAGGGACCCCAGTCCCAGCAGTGAAAATCTGGGATGGGGGGAGTGTGACTGCCAGAGTGGTTCCTGGGTGGTCAGACAGGAAAGTTCCCCTAAGTCTTATTCAATGCCCTCAGTGTTTTTAATTGGCTAATGTTTAGGATTCTGAATGCATGTGACACACATTGTCATTCAGAGCCATTCTAGTCACGGAAATTTCCACAATGGAAAGCAGAATCTTTTTTGTCCAGTACCTTAAACTAGGAATAGGTGAAGATTTGAACCTGAATTGACTTTGTCATTCAACGATTAATGTGGCAGCACAAGTTTAAAGTCACTGTTAATTTCAGGCGAACAGCTGACAGTTTTCTTAACAATTAGTTTAAAAATCTATCATTTAATTATTAGCTTGAAGGACACTGCAAATGAACATCATAGGTATCCCATTTACATGTTTAATTGGATTAGTCTCCTGACTTTCAGAATCTAGCAATTAATTTGTCTGGGCATTTTTGTCCAGATAACCAAACGATTAATCTTTTGAATTTCAGTGCATGGATTCACATCACACACTTTTTATATTGAAAAATGGAATGTTCCTCCTCACCATTGTTCTGCTGTTCCTGTACAACCTGATGTAGAACAAACTTCACTTCTTGAAGTAAGTGTCACAATTTATCATAGATGTGTTTTACATTTTTGAAATAATTGATTTTATATTACCTTTAAATGTTTTGCTTTCAGTTATGAAACCAAAAAGAGAAAATCTAATCCTAATATTTTATGCATGCAGTCAATAAATAAGTATTTCTTGCTATGTTAAATTTCACTTCTCTGTTTAATAATAACAGCTGCTTGGACAAAATAAAATGCATTGACATGGTTGTCATGATTATGTATTAACAATACTAGAATCTGGGTTTTTCAAAAGGATTAGCAACATGTGGTTCCCACTGTAACCTTTGGGGGCACACGATTCCTCTGTTTGTAATATACCTATATAATAGACATTTGTCTATTCTCCTTCTAGGCATGACAAAAGCATAAATTTTAATAATAAAGATGACACACCTCAATGTGTTCAGAAATTCCATCACTCAGAGGTCTCTTCTCAACCATGTTGTTTGTCATCTTGGTTGTATATTTGGAAACAGGCAGGTTTCCTCCTGAGGTGGGCCATTCTAGGTAGTTCAGGTGGTCCTTCAGGACCATAAGGGGCAAGAAATTACAGCTGACCTTTCTGTCCTTCTATCCAGCTGTCCAGTGCTCACCAGAGAAATTTCCTGATATGATGCCACTGTTTATTTTGTCAGTATTTCTTTTTTTTTCTTTCTTTCTTTTTTTACATCAAAACACTGATACTGGATTTGACACAGAATCCAAAAGTCAAGTCTGAGGTACCTTTCCATTGAAGGCATATTGGGTTTGTATGGCCAGGTTTTGGTAGCAGGGGGGCTACAAGGGTGGTTTTTGTGAGAAACTGTCAGAAGCTTCCTCATGTCCAGCAGAGCCAACGGCAGCCAATTCCAAAAGTGGTCGTGCTGCAGGCCGAGGCTGGGACAGTCAGGAATGCTGGTAGCACCTCTGTGATAACAGATTTAAGATGAAGAAAAATGAGTCTTTGCACAGTTGTAACTGCAGCCAGAGGAGAGCAGGGTGAGAACATGTGAGAAGAACAACTATGCAGACAGCAAGCCCATAGTGCAGACAGTGGTGAAGGAGCTGTGGAAGTGGACGGTGAAGGGAAGGTGTTTAAAGGTTTGGTTTGGTTTTGATTGTCATTATCCTGCTCTGATTTTGTTAGCAATAAAGTCAATTAGTATCCCCAATTCGAGCCTGTTATGCCCATGATGGTATTTGATAAGAGCTTTCTCTGTCCTTAGCTCAGCCCATGAACCTTTCATTATGTTTTCTCTCTCTTATCCAGATGTGGAGGGCAGTGATAGAGAGGCTTTGGTGAGTGCCTGGCATCCAGCCAGGGTCAACCCACTGCAGAAAGTCGCCAGTAATGGTTTTCCAGAGATGTAGTAAATAGCTCAGCTCATACTGAGCAAAAATGTGTCTGTACTGGTGTGTTGGCAGGTGTAAAATGTAAAGTTACCTAAGGTTCCACTCAAGACAGTATTCACATAGGTGAACTCTGTTAATTATAACAATTACACATGCATTTTTGATTAAGAAGCCTCATTCCATAAAATAATGAGCACCCTCGGTCTGCATAAGAGTCAATCAATGATACAAGGGTTGAGTGTGCCTCATTTTAAGATGTTTAACGCTTTGGAGCATTAGGCCATAATCAGTAAAATATCCTTGTAGGTCAGTGTCCTGAGAGCAGATCTCTTCAAAGGAAGTAATTGTACTGAAGTGAAGGTCGCCTCTTCTGCCAGGCAAGTAGAAATAGGCCAAGGGGAAAATGGTCTTAAGTTGCACCAGGTGAGGTTCAGGTTGGATATAAGGGAAAATTTAATCACTGAAAGAGTGGTTAAGCATTGGAACAGGCTGCCTAGGGAAGTGGTGGAGTCCCCATCCTGAGAAGTATTCAAGAATAGAGTAGATGTGGCACTTCATGACATAGTTTAGTGGGCATGGTGGTGTCAGGTCAAAGGTTGAACTTGAGGATCTTGGAGGTCTTTTCCAATTTTAATGATTCTATGATTCTTCAGTTACTTTCTTAGCATGTTTACTACCCTAAAAATAAATAAATAAATAAATAAATAAACCACCACCACTTTATCAGCACCTGAGGTATAACGAGCAGATCACACCACATGGCCACAGGTAACTTACCCATTCCCTGAGTTCAGTGTTGTCTCATGGGTAATGTGATAGCTGCTTGAAAGATTTGGAAGCACTGCAGTTACACAATTATTTCCAAAACTAATTTCAAGTAACTTATTCAAAGTAACTGAGGGTAACAGGGTGAATTACTAACTCAGCTAACAGCATGAGAAGTATCGTTTCCTATTAGACATTTTTAGATCAAGAGCACAGCAACACATAATACATTGTGTTCTACAAAAAGCATTTTCTGTTTATTTGTGGCTGCTGCTGTTAAATACATGTCTACCCGCATTATTGCTGGGACACTTCTAAAAATCTTTATGTTAAACTGAAACTAAACTGCAAGACTTTGTCAGGTATTGCTTTTAACTTGAGGAACTGCACTGATGCTGACTCCTGAAGAGTGTGTATTATCCTGTCCCTGAAGGCTGTGAATTGATAAAGCCATCAGTTAGTGACTGTTGTGTGGCTGCTACAGTAGTTCATTCTTTAGTTCCTGTTTTTACTTTTGACGGTCACTATATCAATTCTTTCACAGTAGTATATTTTTCCATTAATGCTGTATACCTAGGATATGCTCACAGCCAAAATACTTCTTATGCATTCACTGGAGACTTTGTCTCCACCTCAGCTTCAATTTTCCAAATCTATTCCAGTTCCTTAGTGTCTTTGGGTAATTAGATGAGTAAAACAGAAAAATTAAATTAAACATCTGTATAAGTAGTGTGTATTTAATAGGCTAAACACTCCTCTGACATATGTTTCTCAACTTGTATTTTTGCATTTGTTATTACTGCTGAATAGAAGATAATGACACGGGTAATGAGTCTAACAGATTGTTTTTAATACTGGCAGAATGAAAGAAGATGTGGGACCCAGAATATATAACATTAAAATTGCATCTTCTAAGAGGCTACAAACTTTTCTAGCCAAATTGTAATCCTTTATTTAAAAAAAAAAAAAAAAAAAAAAGAAAACATAAACCAAACATTAGACAGTCCCTCTGGCAAAAGGCCAAAGCTGAACTCTTAGAGGAATATAATGAAATCCTCTTACACAGTTTTCACAGAGCTTTGGGCTTCAGCTCTTAACATATTGCTACTTCCAAGATAATTTCCTTGGGGGAGTGTTCTGGTGTCTTTAGAATAGAAAATGCCTGTTTCTAAAAAAAATTGCAAAGGTTGTGATTCTCCACAATCATAACTGAACAAGATCGTTCCCACAGGATATTTCAGGGCAAAAGTCATGACAGCAAACCCAAGAGCAATGAAAATATGAGAAAGTTCATCTCATACTAATAATTTCTTAGTGAAGGCATTTCTATGCTTCTCTGGTTACTCAAAAATAAGACAAGTCTTTATAAAACACAGAGCATGACAACGAGGTATATAGAGACATCTTGTAATGATTATTTTTACCTTTGAGGACTTCTATTAGGATTATTTTGTGACATGGAAATTCCTTCCTTTCTCTTGGGGTGCAGATAGCTGAACATAGCAGCTTATGTTCACTGCCCCATTCTTCTCCCAAGGGACACCAATAATTTGAGGTTATGTAAATTAATCCTCTGGAAGTTTCTCCTAAATGGAAATACTCATTTGGAAGCTCTAACACCCTGCTGAGCTGCTACCTGCCCTTCACTCTGCTGAGATGGAGCATTTAGTAGTGGGAAGACACAGCTGTGATACCAAAAGTGGCCTGGCTGTTTATGCCCAGCACTGAAATTTAAACACTATTTTCAAGCGGCATGCAGCTCTTTCTTGCTAGAGCAAGAAATGTGAATATCTGAGTGGTGATCACTCTAACTATGCAGAAAGAAGCTATGACCTCCTTCTCCTCTATGTGAGAGAGAAGGAGGTCACCCTTTGTTTTCAAGTTCTAATTTTGTGTGGTTTAATCATATTTTTCACTATTTTCCCTTTATCAAAACAAAAGCCAATAGAATCTGGACTAGAATTTTAGAAATATGATTACTGTGGTTTATTGATAAAAATCATAAATAGTCATGCTTGGGCTTAAAGATCATCAGTTCTGAAAATTGATTTTACAATTTTCTAATCAATAGCAGTAAACGCTGGTGGATGGTTATCTGAGCACTTCAGAATACACCTATTTGGATGTAATAACTGTACCTAAGCATAAAACAGTATAAAGCAAATGTCAAATCCCTGATTTTTTTTCTCTGATAAAGCAGGGGTCTTGGCAAATCCCTCAACATCAGTAAAATTAGATTTGGGCTAAAAACTTAAGCTGAGTGACTTTTCGGCAGTTAGTAAATTGGCACTGATAGATGAACCACATAAGCTCAAAGAGCCAGATAATAATTTAAATAAAATATTCCTTCATTTTTTTGGCCCTCAGGAGATTTTCCATAAAGGTATGGATGTCCTTTTTTTCTGCAGTTTGTCTGCTCTTTCCTGTCATTCCTGTGTGTTGGTGGTTTATAAGCTCAGACAAATTCTTACTCTTATTGAAAATTCACTAGAAGTCAGGGATCTCCATCAAAATTAAGTGGATGATGTGCAAAGATGCACTGCATAGTAAGAAATCAACTCAGTTCTGAAAAGATGCAGCTTAGATGAAAGGCAAATATGAAGCCGTAGCCTCTTTGCCAGTAAGGTGAAGAGAGAAACAAATGAAGTCCTGAAAATCTGTGTGAGCCTAGGCAGTCAAATGTCTTCATGGAATTACCTTTAAAGACTCCTGTTTAAATTCTGCATTATATGAGAAAGAAGTGAGGTGGGTTCCAAGCTAGTTGGTGTATTGATGTGGTGGCAGAACTAGACTGGGACCTGAAAGTAGCACAGCTCTTTTCGCTCTCTAACAGTGCTTGCTGGCTTAGGCACAGGGCCATGCTGATACAGCTGTATGGCTTCCCATTCCAGGGCTACATCACCTGGCTCACTAGACTGGTAATCTTGTGTGTTTATGTCATTTAACCAACTCTTAAAATGTATGTAAGAGGAAAAAAACTGCTCTCAGATCTTCAGGCCCATACTAGTGTTGCCACAGTATTCCCTTTATTGTTTCCCTCAGTAGTCACTTCTGTATGAAACATAATTCTGCTGGAATAATCCGAAAGAAGAAAATATTGATGTATTAAATAATGCATTCTGCATAAAACAAAAGATTACTGATATCTGTATTCCTGAAGTTCACACTTTGTTCTTCAGATATGTTCAGCTCAGCCTATACTGTCTCAACTTGGAATTTGTCCTGTTTCACCTGGAGGGAAGCAAAGGCAGTCTCCCTGCAGCCTCTCCCAAGTAGGCAGTTTGGCTCATTTCATCACACTGCATGTGTGTTCTGGAGGAAGTTCAAAAGAGGTTCACCAGGGTTTCAGTAGTGCCCTTGGTCAAAATTTCAAATAAACACATGAAAAAGCTACAAATCGTGGCACGGTTTCTTTAAGGCATCTTTTTACTGTCCCCTCTGCTTCATGTGTGTCCTCAAAACCATGGATGTGGTAATCTGCTGACAAAAGCAAGCTTTACTACTGTCAGTGCTTCGGAATCAATACTGCTGCGGAGGAGCAAGTTGGGTTCACCCCCAGCTCCTCCATCCTCCACACCTCCTCCACACATCTCCACCAGCTCAAGCTCTGTTTCCACACGCTGACCTTTCTGGCTGATAACGAAGAGGGAAGGTCACAACTTTATTGGAAATCACCAGAAGGAATGAGTTTGCTGCACTGGCAGATCAGAAATGTTAGTTCTGACCTGAAAAGAAAGGCACCTTGATGGCCTGATGTCAAGCCCTGGTCCTCGCTCAGCAAGTTTATTCAAAAGGGGATTGAGCTACTACTTTTTCTTGAGGTGGGTGCACAGGAGAAATGCAACAATATTCTCAGGAGGTTGAAAAACAAGCTTTACTGGAGAACTTCAGAAAATCAGGAATTTGGAAAAAATTTAAAACAAACATCCTATCAAAACAAGGCATTTCACAGTTCATTAACTTGGAAAATTTTACCCATACAACTTTAAATCATCCATATTTCAAGAAAAGGAAATTAGGAGCAGAAAAGAAGAGAAATGGGGAAAAAGAAAGAAAAGCAAGATATAGCTACCATCTTGGATCCTAGAGTGGTTTAAGCTGCCATAGAATCCAAAGACAATAGGGATGCAACCACATGCAGCTCAGGGCAGTAAGTTTTATCTGCTCTGATCTCCTGTGGCCACCCCTCCCCAAGTGGGGCTTCCAGTCATCTGGTCACTCTGGGGCTAGACTGGGGGCTTCAGGGGTGGGGTGTGGGTCATTGGTTTTGCTGTGCCAGGTGTACTAGTGGCTGACAACCATTCAGTTGTTCCGAGCCTGTGATCATTTTCTCCGGTCTCTCACACCTGGCTAATCCTTTTTTAAACAGACTTTTTTTCCTCTCATGAATTCCCTTTCACAAACAGTGCATTTGTTTACTAGCTGATGAGATTTGTAACCTGAATCAATATTACTCTAGCCTTTACTCAATGTAAGGATGTAAATACTAGTAAAAAAAAAAAATGAATCGCTTGCATTCCCAGAGCTCAAACTAACAATTTATAAAGAGAATCAATGACCTTCACCATCTCAAACCTTGCTCTGCTCCGTTATGTGGGAGTAGATTTTGACATCTGCATGACTGCTTGTCTGAAATGGGAGTCATGTGGAGTCTCTCTGCAGTCCCCAAAGTTTGGCTCCTAGGCCACTATCCAAACTGTCAGTGAGTGACACTTTGACAGCCCCAGCAGACAGGCTGTGGTTGCACACAGGCAGAGTTCAGCCCCTGCCTCTCTCCTGCTTGCAATTCTCAGAGCTGAGCTGTATTGGCAAGAAGAGGAATGACTTGCAGGGAAGTGAGATGGGGAATCCTGTGCTGAGTAATGCAAAAAATGGAGGACTTCTAGCAATACAGCCTCATATGTGTAATGTATTTTCAGCATTTATAGCACTCTGTCTGCCCAGGTGTTTTTTGCTGTGCATTGTTCTGAAAGAGTACTATACTTCCCATGTATTTATTCTGGCTTTAGTTCATATATATATATATCTGTTGCAAGTTAGGCAGGATGGTTTCAAAATTAGTTTATAATTGGCATCTTTGAATCGTTGCAATTATGCAGCACACATGACAACATCCTCAGCTGGACAAAGTACAGCAGCTTTGTGAGAGGAAATGTTTTCCTTCAGTGAATTGATCAGTCACACACAGCCAGGAATAACATAGGATATTATCAATAAAAATTTCTCTTTGTGCTCCTTCACAGCATTCCCTTAATGATTTCTCCACAGCAGACCTGCTGTGTGGCAGTTTGCACACACACAACAGTTGCAACGGTTCAGCTACACGTCAAAACTAAGCTGTGCAGAAAAACACTGCTTATTTCATTTGCTTATAGCCTGGATTCACAAGTCTTGTTTCTTCACAGCCAGGAATATTAAACAAATCTTAAATGGGACCAGTATCCCTGCAGTCACTGAAGGCCCACAAGGGGCATGAAGTTTGGAAAGAAAGGGACACTGAAAAATGCTAGTGTAATAGATCAGAAGGCTGGACATAGTTGTGAAGACAGAATTTTATACCAAGAAAGTGACAGTATTTTGTCTTAATATCATGAAACTTCATTCCAGAAGGAAGAAACAGGATACTCAGTGATACAGGTGGGAGTCCGTATGCATTAGAGTTGGGTTATGATCACAGGTCAGACCACGAGGCTGTAAATTAGGTGTGCTCTTCCAGTCTCTATCAGCATTTGATAGCCACATTTTTACAAATTAACATAGGGAAGAAAAAAGGATGTTTTAGTGACGTGAGGTAATATACACACAGAAAAGTGAAACACTTTATTAGATATATGGAGGAAAGCTGTGTCTCTAAAGGATTTGCCACAGACACATGACTCAACTCTGGGTTGAAATAGGACAGAATTCATTAGGATACTTCTTTCTACACGTTATAATGCGATCTCACAACTTCCACTTTTTAGATCTAGTGGCAACTGTAGCAAAATTAGAAGAAAGGCTAGAGAAGAAAATTAGGAGAAAGGGTAAACAAAACATATGTCTGTAAAATCTGTTAAAATGCCTTTCTTGGAAGATTTTCATCTTGGAAGCATGGGTAGAGAGGATCAAGCCAGATGAAGGCTTGTTTTGCCTAAAAAGAATGTATGATCCTACCCTTGGCATTTTTATGCACTTGAATCCTATTTGCACATGGAAACCCTTAACTGATGGTGCTTCAAATGTAGTTTGGCTACATATCTAGTGAGTAAGAGCTGTCTACTGCTAATCCATGTGCTTTCTGCAGCCCTGATACTATTTTACAGTGTGGTTGCTTTACCCAAGCTGAGTGGTTAATGGAACAAACTTCCTTCAATATTCAGGAGAAGTTGCAGCTCCAAATAGGCATTTGCCTGCTGTTCCTAACTGCGTATCTATTTCTTTTAAAGTTGATCAGGTTTTAACTAGCACTGGCAGCTTTCAGGTGTACATCTTGATATACTTCAGTATTTCAGTATAAAAATCAATTTTAATAACTGCAAAATTAAAAGAGAAAAAGGATAGAGAAAATATAACCAAATTCATTATTCAGAAATCTTAACTCTCGCTGAGTCAATATTTTGCCAGATTTCTGTGTTCAGGCCTACTGCAGCACCAAACCCTTCAGGAAAAGACTGAAAGTTGCTTGTAATAAAACTTTGAAAAAGTTATTTAAAAGTGTTATGCTTGCACCCCATGCAGTGGCATTGAGAGAGCCATCCAGGGTGCAAAAAAGGGCTTGGGTTGGCCTATGTTTTCTCAATACAGACTTCATAATTCAGACTCAAGGTCTGGAAGTCCAAACAGCATAAACTCACTTGTCAGCAGGAGGATTAACTCCCAAGGTTGAATTCATTTGGAGAGCTATGTGAGAAGTCATCTTGATAAAAGCCATAATAATAAGTCATATTCTTTTGTGATAACATTTTGAATCGTTATTCAGAGAGCCAACCCTGTAGGGGCTTTTTGTGCTTAAAGCCTTTTTAATGTTTTTAGCTAATCTTTATTTTTAAAGAGAGCCCTGCTCTCTGTTCTGCTGTGTGTTATTATGTTTGATCAATGCTTTCTTTGTGCCTGAAAAGTGAAAAGTGTATTTTTCTTTGTCATTTTATTATTTTAATCTGGCAAATGGTTAGAATTTAATACCAAAATGCAGCGTAAGTTTTTGTATTTAAAGTGACATTGCTGTTGGATTTTTTTCCTAAGTCAATTTATTGCTGGTGAAAAGCAGCAGCAACAGAGATTACAAGTGAAGCCTTACCCACTCTACCCCTCTTTACTAGTAAGATGCAGATGAATAATTGAAAATTCAAGCAACAGAACTCTCAACTCATCTAAACTGTCATCCATTATTTCCAGCACAGGACTGTGCAGTGAACAATGGATTGGGAAAGGAGTTTCCAGAATCCTGTTTAGCATTTATAGAAGAATGTTAAATTCAGGTGCTCATGTTGTGAAAGTGAATAGTGGCTTTCTTTTGTTACGTTGTTTGCCTTCCATTTTGTTTTCTTCCCAGAAAAGTGCTCCTGGAAGAGTAGAGCTTATGCCATACATTCATGTAATAGTAGGAACTGAAAGATAAATACCAATGAGGTAGATTGACAAAAGAGGGCTGGTTATTCAACACAACACGAAATTCAGATGGTACAAAAATCTGCACAGCTTACCCTGTGCACACCAAAAACTTCCCTAGCCATATAACTCCAAATAAGGGCAAGTTTCTAGCAGGAGCCTCAGGGTAGTTTCTAGCCCATGTGCAGTTTAACACTGTGGGAAATTACCTCAAAGGAGTAGATAACCACTGATACAAGTGTAAAAATGATACAAGAATTTCAGAGAATATCCTGAGTTGGAAGGGACCCACAAGGATCATTGAGTCCAACTCCTGGCCCTGCACAGGACAGCCAAAGAATTCCATCATGTTCCTGAGAGCATTGTCCAAACGCTTTTGAAGTCTGCCAGGCTGGTGCTGTGGCCACTTCCCTGGGGACCCTGTTCCAGTGCCCAGCCACCCTCTGGGAGAAGAACCTTTTTCTAACATCCAACCTAAACCTGCCCTGACACAGCTTCAGGCCATTCCCTCAGGTCCAGTTGCTGGTCACCATCACAAGGAAGCTGTAACTGCAGTGAGGTCTCCCCTCACTCTCCTCCAGGCCGAACAGATCCAGTGACCTCAGCTGCTCCCCACAAGTCTTCCCCTCAAGGCCCTTTGCCATCTTTGTTGCCCTCCTTTGGACACTCTCTAACAGCTCGACAGGTCATTGTGGTGACCAAAACTGCAGACAGAACTTGAGGTGAGGCCAAATCAGCTCAGAGCAGAGCGGGACAACCGTTAAAACTACAGAAGGATGTGGATGGCTTGGTAAGCTGAAAGCTGGACTATTCCTCAACATGGTCAAACCTACATATATGTGTGTAGGAGTTAAGGAAAATTATAAAGCTATGCCGGCAGAGTAGTGTAGCCTGACCTGGAAAGCAATGGCACTAGAAAGAGCAGGACAGGCCCCTGGAAGTAAACCAGGAAGGCAAACTTCCCTGTAATGGTGTGTCAAAAAAGGATACTCTAATTCTTGGACTTATCACCAGGTTAGGAGATGGGTTTACTACTTTTGTGCTGTTAGTGATAGACCTGCTACAGAAGAACAGTCAACAGTCCAGAAAGGCTGACACTTATAACTTCAGGAGCAATTGCAAGATTGGAAAATATTTCTTGATTCAGAAAAAATTTAATTTCACCATTTTAGTACAATGGTAATATTTAACCATTGGAAGAGCACTCTATGATTTGTAAATTCTACATCTGTAGAAAATTTTTAAATCAAATCTAGATGTTTTACCTCTAAAACTTTCCTCTACTTCAAAGGGGAATTAATTAAAGAAATCATTACTACAATTTGTACAGCTCAAACAAGTGGTAGCAATACCCATTTGTGGCTCTGCAATTAAGGGAAACTGATGAGTTTGCTCAAAGAGAAAGAACTACTGAAAAGGTAAGAGGATCCAAGTGGAATTGAAAAGAATGAGAATATATATAAGTTTAAATGGAAATTTTTCTTTTACCATTAGATTCAAAATTAGCTAATTGAGCTTCTTTATTCTTAACTGTTAGATTATTAGCATATTTCTATTTCAGCTAATATTTAGCCAACCTGTTCATGTGAATTTTTCATTCTTTTGTCTAGATATCCTGTTAAATTGATCCCTGGCCTCTGGTGGTTTTTGTTCTCCCTCTTGAAATAATTCTCAGTAACTTTCCAGTACTGAAATTCCCAGAAACTAATGAAACATTCCATGCACATCTTTGTTCAATGGCATAATGCCTCCAGTTATGCAAACTAAAATTGCTCAGTTGATGACTCTAATTAGCTGTTAAACAGTCCACTTCAGCTCCTTTTGTAATTTTCGTGTTCTACTCCTGCTGTTTCTTACACCCTCAGTTTTCACTAAAATATGTGCTGTTATCCACTTATTCCTGAATAACTGTATACAGTCTTTAATCAAATTGACATCATGCACCAAAACTGCATCTATTCTGTTTGAACAAATACAACCATTAAGCATTTGCTGAAGAATACATTTCTTCCCACCCAGCCTAAGTCTAGCCTGATATAATGAAGAATGGCAAAACTAAAAGCAAGGTTCCAAAATTCTCATGTAATTCTTGAACTGCTCCAGAACCAGTTTGATTCAGTGCTACTATCTTAAGTCAGGGTAGAGTGATTCTTTCCGGTACAAGATAAAGAGACTTTGTGTACAGTATTTGAGACATTTCTCCTCACAGCAAATTGAAACCACGCAGTAGGAAACAGTTTAAGTCTTAGAGGAGGGGCTGCTGAGAGAACTGCAACTGCTTAACTTGAGAAAAAGCTGAGGGGAAACCTTCTAACTCTCTACAACTACCTGAAAGGAGGTTGTAGTTAGATGAGCATCAGTCTCTTTTTCCAGATGGCAAATGAGTTATGGGATGTGGGGAAATGGACTCATGTTGTGCTTGGGAGATTTAAATTGAATTAAGAGAAAATTCTTCACCAAAAGGGTGATCAAACAGGCTGTTCAGGGAAGTAGCTGAGTCACCATCCCTGGAAATATTTAAAATACATGTAGACATGGCATTTTGGTTTTTGTTGTGGCAATGGTAGGTTAATAGTTGGACTTGATCATCTTATGTGTCTTTTCTACCTTAGTGATTCCATGATCCCATGTTCTATGATTCTGTGATTCCATGTTGTCTGATTCTATGAAATGAACTATTTGTGGCAATTTTTTTTTGTTCTCTGGATGTCAGTTCATTCTGTACACGACTACATTCTATACACAACTACATTGCGCTCCCTTCACAAAATAGTCTGCCACAGCTGTTCAATCACAGATTTACACTGCAAGCCAGAAAAGCATATCAGCACATTTAGATACACAATTTGTTTTGTGGCTGTCAATGGAAATGACATGTACACATGGAAAATTAAGTGCCTGGATTTCTGGATGAGAGCCTAAAGAAAAACATGCAGAAAAGCCTCTCCTCCATGACTACGTTTTTACTCAACATACACTAACTTAATACAGGCACGTGGACACCTGGGGATGTCACTTCCCCTACAGAGGGCAAGTGTAAGTTCAATAGTACAATACTGAAAGAAGAGTTCCATTCTGTTTGCTTATGCTTTGTAAAGGATCCTTAAAAATCTTTAAAATACATGGCTGACAGAGTTTGATAAACTTATGGCTTTCAATCCAAAAAATGAACAAGAGGACTGCCTCACCTCCAACCACCCTGCTTTCTCCAGGAATTCTGTTGGGGTAAAAGATTCTTATTCAGATCTTGGGGAAAGTTGGCCAGCTGAGAGCAGGATTGCTTACCTGAATATGAAGGCATCATAAGCATCCAGCAGGAAGAGCCTTAAAGATTGCATGACCTATGGTAGCAGACATCACCATTAAGAAAAAGCCAGGGAAGAGCTGCTGCTAGCAAGTTTTCCTCAGCTGTTTTCTTCTGGACTCAGAACAGCTGAGACCCCTATAGTGCTGGGGTGAGTCCCTTCTCTGCATAGGCCAGAGTAACACTGACCCAGCGTTTTGAATGTCTGTATTTTGAATCCAGGAGGTTAGAGATACAGGCTGGGGAGATAATGCAAATCCTTGAGAGGATCTATTTGAAACCAGGACTAAGCTCAAAGCACTGATGAACCAAAGGATTTTATCTGAGGCATTTTCTTCCTTGCAAAGAATCTTACAGAATTTGTACCTGGCAAGGGAGACATGCTTTAGATTCAAATTTACTGAAACCAGGACAAGAGGTAATGTTGTGACCTACTTGGAGATCTTACCTCTTTCCTATTGACCCCTGACTTAATTTCTTCCAATCTTTATTTTAAATATTCCAGCAAAGTTGCTGGCAGTTACATCTGTGTGAAGAGTAAGCAATGTGGATGTGTATGCAGATCTCTTTTTTCTGCTCTTCCTTTCCAGAATTCTTCAAGCGTGTGTAGACTGACTGAGATTTTTAAAGGAAAAGGACTAATTGCTTTATGCCACTTCTGTTTATAATCCCTAATTTAAGGTTTCTTCACAGGAACTAGTCTTTTAACCTGACAATGAAAATAGATAAATAAAGTTGTTATTTAATGAGCACCTGGCAAGCACCTGATGAAACGTGATGTATCAAAAATACCTACTTATTCCCACTCAATTAACTGAAGAAAAAGAACATACTCTCATGGCATTGTGCAATATTTCCCAAGATCTGCTTCTACAAAAATGTTTATAGAGTAAATTATACACCCTGATAATAGACCCTACTTTCCAGCTTCCACAGAAAATAGTTCATCTCTTTCTTTCTGTGCAACTATTCTTAAGGGGATTGTGGCACTCCCCAGCATTTTATCACCTTTAACATATCGTGAAATATGTTTCCCAGTACTTTTCTAACCTTTTTTTTTTCCTAATTAGGGATGTGTTTCTGCTGAGAATTATGAACTCTCCTGCTGAGAGTGTGAGCATGCATGATGGTGTTAAGCAACTGAACACATGCAGAAACGGTCAAGACAGCATGTAATTGGAAGTGTGTGCATCACTTACAAGATTTTGCTGCGAGGTACTGTTCAGTGGTTTTTCCTGGCACTTAAAATACCCAGTTATAATAATAAGCTTTTTATAATATGAAATCATTCAATTGTTCCTAAGATTTACTGGGAAAGCTTTAGGCTGCAGCTAATGAGTTGCTTCTGGCTCAAAAACCACATTTTTAAATTAGTTGACTGAACTAAGATATTCACATTGTTGTTTCTGGTGTTTTGTGCTGCCTACTTACTGCAAGAAGTAAAGTGTTCTCTTGAATCCAACAACACCTCTATGCCCTGCTGCTTGCTGTTACCAAGCATAGTTGTGAAGAAGTTAATTATGTCCCTCTTTAGACCAGTTCCATGCCTACAGAGAACTGCATCCTTTCATTTGTGGACAGAAGTGTGTAGCCTTTCCCTGGATTGCTCCCATCCTGAGCCCCCTGGGGAGGGTCTGAAGTGATTTATGTGCTAGAGCAGCACACAGTAGGGAGGCGGAGAGCACTCACACCTAGAAAAAAGCATTGGGTGTTCATAGCCATGCAAAGGTCAGCCTTGTCTGCTTCTGCCTGTCAAACTGACTTCACTGTCTTTCACTTAGAAGAGAAGTGAACCTGTGGCGTTAAGAACCTTTTGCAGATTATAATCTGCCTCCAGCACAGAGCCTACCTATGAAAATCAAGCATATCAATGGGTTTCAGCAGCCTCAGAGAGACCCAGGGCAGGGAATCCAGCATTTTGGTGGGGTGATTTGTACTCATGATGGACATTGGGCACAAAATCAGGGGTTTCTGTAAACCTCTGTATGCAAGGGTGCCAAGAGTCACTGATATCATGTGTGCTTGACATGCAACACACAGAGTCCATGGGCATTGTAGAGGATGTGATATTTCAAATATCCTATTCAGATTCTCTAATTGGCCATTTTCATAATGAAACCCTGTATAATAGGTCCATTTTCATTATAAATCTCTATGTAATAGGCATTCCCCCCCTTTCGAGTTCTCTTAGTAGGATGAACAATTACGGTACAATTGAGAGAATGTTGCATTTCTGCATATTTTGGTTGAAGTCATAAACCAAATCAATTATTCAAAATTGCTCTGAGCAGAACATAATTTTATTACCTACTTGTCAAGTACATTAATCAGATGTAATTTTTTTTAACCTGTCTTCATTTCTGGTTAGTCTTTTGCAATTATCCCTACTTTAAGGAGTCTGTTTCTGTACCAAAGAAGGGTTATGCTGTCCTCATGACTAATGTGTTTCTGTTAGCAAAGAGGAATTATCTTATTTTGGTCCATTATTCAAATTTAACATAAAAATTCCTTAGTTTTGAGCTTATTGTGTATAGAAATGACACGTGGCATTTTCCAGTACAAAGGGCTTGTGCTGTTATGCATAGCTATGCTGGATTTCTTTCCTGCTATTTTTTAACACTCAGGAGGGCAGAAACATTTCAAAAGAAGAAAACTACAATGGATTCTGTATTTTTTTCCGTTTGAAATTTAAATGAAGTTAGAATGCATCACTCAAACAAGACATCTACACATATATAAGAAAAAGCCAGTAAATCATATTTTTCTCCCAACCATGATGATTGTCTAAGACTCTTTATATAAAGGGAAACAAATCCATTGTCCCTCTTAGGGGTGCATGACTTACAAAATTTGTAATGAGATAACATAGACTTTTAATGCTAGGTCTTCTGGACAGCCACTCTAATTCTAGTCACCAGTGGCTGTAAACTGCTTTCATCTAAAAACCACTGAACTGAGAAATGGCCACTATGTCCCTGCTTCCTTGTTCCTCCCCTAGGGTTTCTGATAAGCAAGCTTTTACTTCAGAGATTGACACAATTGACAGAGAAGATGAGGTTTTGACTAAGCCCAGTGGAGACCTATGCAATATCTCCAGATTAACAGCAAAACTCCTCATATGAGTATCTCAGCAGCAGAATCCTTAATCCGGGATTAGTATCATATGTCTCAGTCTTTGCCATCTTCCAAGAAAATAGGATATGTAAAACTAAAAATGGTGGGCTATTTTACGATCATGGGTGAATAGCAGATAAAAAGAAATCTGCATTTCCATGAATGTTCTCTAACCACCACTTTACCATATTCCTGTGAAAGTTGCACTGACACACTGTGAGAAGGGGTCAGGTAAACCCCAGAGTAAGGAGCAGTGTTGCTGATGATCAGAGCAAGCAAAGCCAAACACTGCATTCCTGTCATCTCTGCAGCACCTCTGAGTGCCACTTGAAAGAAGAGAACAGGCTGTAGCTGAGAGGAGCAGACAGCCTGGCACTTGGCACTGGCTCTCCAGCTGACAGGACCTGTAATATTGCATGGGAAGCCCAAATTCTCACAAGCAGTTCTAGGCTTGGCTGTGTGGAGGAGCTGAGCAAATTAACACGCAGAGAAAGCCATGCTGTGGTTGACAGGCTGCTGTCAGTGCTTAGACTGGCACAGGCTCCTCTCCACCACACAGAGCAAGCCTGCAGAGCACAGTGCTGTGCTGCAGATAAAAGTACCAGACACCAAAATTCCTGGATATTTGAGGGTTTGAGTACTGTCTGATTCACAGCAGAATTTTTCAAGATCTATATAACTGGCAGCTTTGGATGCATATTAGCTTTTGGGAAAGGAATGCAGCGACTGACCAAACCGTGCAAGTCAGCTGTGCAGGAAAGGAATGGATGTATCATGCCAGTATCATCCAGCATGGCGAGACAAGCCCTATAAAGCTGTTACATTTCATTCTCCCTTTCTCACCTTCTCTTCCTTATGTTGACTCTTCAGGTTCTTAAGGTTTCCTGTAAGTGGTATGAAACGACACAGCACCTCAAAAGCAGCAGCTAACCATGAGTTAGAGTGTCTGTATGAGGAGAGAAAGGCAGGAGAAGACTATGGAATTATTCAAGGAAATGCTGAAAATGTTCATTTATAAAATAGGTTGTGCTTAAAAAACTAGCGTGATGAAGAGATGGATGCCTGACTCACAAATGCATACTGTGGCTTAGTGTGATTTTGTCTAGCACAGTAAATGACTTTCAGGGTTGCTTTGCTGCTAATGAAATCTTGTGAAACTAACCCCAGTAAAAAGAATCTTCCTTAGAAGAACAGCTGCCTCCAAATCACAGCAAATGTTCCTGTTAGGTTTCAGTAAACCTCAAGTCTTCAAACTGTCCTTTATCAAATGCAGCTTATGGTCTGATGCTTCAAGTGTAGCATCAGCACTGGAGGACTATCATTTGCCCTGAAAAGTTTTGTGCAGGGATAAAGCAATAAGAGCCATTCGGGGATAGCTCTTCCTTTTCATCCAATTCAGACGTACAGTCAAGGCACAGACATGCTTGGATCAAGGCAAGGAATGAAGTTTATCCTGATGCTATCCAAGGTATACTAAAAAAGCCTTTTACCTTTAGTTACAAATACATCTTTATTTAATATAAAGTGATTATATTTACAATTGTCTATCTAACTATGTAGTCACAACAGAGGAATCAGAGCTAAAATTATAACCTGGAGGGGGAAAATTGCTTCTCTTTTACTACTAAAGGACAAACATAGTCACTAATCTAATACATGCGTTTTTAGTAAAATAGAAAATAGTGCAAGTCAAAAAATTGACATTTTGTGTGCTCACTGCCTTCCATAAAGCTGTACCAATTGCATTTACATCAGATAACGCTTCAAATCCCTCCCTTCGGTAGGGACTGGAGATCCACACCAAATGAAATGCATGTATCTGAACATCCAAAATTTCAAAGGTGGAGTGAGAAGTACAGTTTCCTTATCCCCTCCTGATCCACTTGTTTAGCTTTTTTTTTCCTTTGGCTGTTATGTTTCTTTCATCTGTCTTTAATCCATAGTCTCTGGTATGAACGGTTCCTGCTAAAAACATTGGCTTTGTGGCATCTCCTCTCTTGCTAGTGTTTTCTAGTTCAACTTTCCTGATAGCCACCTACATGTATGTGGATTTAAAGGTACTTTACAGCCTATCAGCTAAATCCTAAATGATAGAAATCTTTCATCTTGAAATGGCCTCTCATCATTTGATTTGTATCCCAGCACATGACCCAGAAGGAAAGCTCCTCATGTCCATGGGTGAGTGGGTAGGAAATCCATGCACTTTCTGTTCACATCCATCTCTGCTGCAGAGCCGATGCTTTACAGCAAAAAATAGTAACTCTCCTGAACATGAAATTAGCTGCTGTCATTCTCAATGCCTTCCTCATACATAAGCCATGCTGTTTTCTCACATTTCCTTTCCCCTTGCCTTCTTTCATTCTATAAAAATAAAATTTTTGCACACAAACATGTTTTAACATGTCCATTTCTTCTGTAGGGGATTCTACCAGGTAGAAAATGCCAGAATTTTTTAAGGTCAGCAACTGACAGAATATCCTCCTCTAAGTATACGCCACTGTCTGAGCATCCATGCTGAAATCTGCACATGTGATGGAGCTTAGGTTCCAGGTGATCCATCTTTCTTATACAAATCTTGGATGATCTGACAGACATTTTGCAGTAAATAGTGCAAGGAACACAGGCAGAATTGTTTGATTTTCATTCAGTTGCAATTAATTCAATAGGAGAAAATTATTCCAATATACTCAATTCCATGTATGTGGAAAACCACAAAATAGTATTTTTTGTTTCTACCTATTTTTCTAAAAGTTTCTCTACCAAAAGCCCTTACTAAACAATCACTGGTGGTCTGTGAACCACTATTTTTTTAAAATATGATGATGTTTCAGCAGTATCTTAATTTTCACTCCAAATCTTGGCAGGTCAATCTCTCCTTCCATCCACCCAAAGCAGAGGGCTGAAATTTGCTTCCAATGGTATCTTGGAAACAGAAATGCCGTCACTGTCTGAAGTCTGAGGAATTGCAAAACTGAGGTTTGCTTCACATTTTATGAACAAAAAATGCACATAGAAACTTTACTGAGACAAAGTGAACCTGACTAAGCTATTCATGGATGCTGTCAGAAATCAGAACATGAACTTCAAGAGATAATGTTTCTGGTGCCTTGTAAATATGTCCCAATAAACTGTTTGCTGAGATTTGATCGTTCAGAGAACAAACCCACATAGGTGGTGCTGTGGTCTATTTGCTTTCGATACTGTGTAGTTACAGTGACATTTCTGTTGTGATTCCAATTGCTGTTGTCAAATCAGTGGATTAGTGGATGTGCTACGTTGGCGATAGATATTGATGGTTTAGCTGACAGTCACCTGTCATGTTTTGATACTGATGCTGAAAAATGAGCCTTGGAATTGCATAATAGTTACTGCTCCTTTGAAGTGCATTGTTGTGACTTAGAGCATGCCAGCAAGTTGCAGAGGGTGGGGAAGAGATGAAGTGAAAACCTCACCTAAAGACATGAGCTAGATTTTGCTTGAAACGCATCACGCTGAGTACCATGGTTGAACAGGCAAATGCCAGAGTTCCAAAAAATGACAACCTGGTAAATAGTAAACAACTCATAAACATGAGGCCTGGGAACCAGGGAAATGAAAGCTGAAAAAGGAGGGATGTTTATGACAGGAGGGAAAGAATATGATTCTTGTAGAGTTTGGGCTCTATTATTATGAGACATGTTCTTTATCTGCTGCAAAATAGATCCGGTTTGTGAGAGCTGCTGCTGTGCTGTTGCACTGCAACCGGCTTATCTCAGGTGGAAAGAATAAGGAAAACAACCCACAGCACAGAAATTTAGTCTCTCAGCAGCTGGGGTGTCTGTTGGGTTGTGTGAATCTGGGAAAAGCTGTGGAGAGACAAGGGCAGCACTGGTGGGAGTAAACCTTGGTAGGTGTAGTCCATAAAAATCAAAAAGTCACTAGGACAGTCTGTGAGGAGGCTCAAAGGGCAGTGCTGTGCACATTCAGATTTTTGGGGACAGGGTGATCCAATTTTCATCACTCCTAGAGTAGAGGGCCTACAGGACAAATCTGTGACCTCTTAAAATTAAAGGGGAAAGTAGCTATTTCTGGGTGAGGCAGTTGCCAGAAAATTTGAGGATTTTTTTTCAGTAGACTATCTGATTTGTGTTCTGGGAGGAGAGAACTCTTGTATAATTCAGCATTTCCTTTTCTTCTGGGCAGACAGCAAGAAGAGGGTACATGCATTGCTTAGCTCTCAGATTAATTGAAAAAAGAGTTATTTAAAACGTCTATGTTCTATTCTTTACCTCCATGTAAATATATATATTTTGTCTTTTCTCAAAATAGCCAGACTCCCTCTTTATAGCAAATCTCATTCCTCTTCAACTTACTCTTAATTTTTTTCTCCAGGAGTCAATTCAGTCTTCCACTTTTTTGGTCATACGCATTCTACTTCTTTTTCCCCCTATTTAAAGAGATTTGGAGTTTTTTTGGTTTTTTTTTTTCTCTTTTTAATTCCTGAAAAAATCTCTTTCAGATAATCTGACACACCCAGTGAAAGTAAGGGCGAGGTGGGAGGGGTAGAAAGCTGGGACTGCCAGTAGTCTCAAACCTAGATGAAGATAGCAAGATCAAGAGAGCTGTTTCACTCCTGCCTACCCAGCAGGTTCCAGAGAGGGAGGGGAAGGAGAGCCTTCCAGTGCGGAGTGGTTTTGCCCTGGGCTGCAGGTAGAGGTTGTTAGAGAAGGATGTTGGAACTTCAACTCACTAACACCTAGAAATTATATCCATGGTTTACATATGCCATCTTGTAAAACCTCATTTACCAGCTAGCCCAGAATGGGACAGATAAGCCAGTACTTGAAAACAAGCAAAAAATGTATAGAATATCCAAGACTGTTTCTGGTAGCCTCAGTAGCAATTGGAAATTGTTAAGATTTGAGACAGCTATGCTATTAAATTAAAATTGTCAACTTTTGACCTTGATTAACATTTAACCTTGATTAACATTAATGGCTTTGGACTGCTCTGCTTCCCCTATCTAGAATAGTCTGCAATTAAAACTCTGTAAACTAATAAAAAAGTTGAGACTTGAGCCTGCTTTTGTGTCAATTGGGAAAGGAAATGAAAGCCTTTACTAAGTTATAGTTTTGAGATCAACAAAGCACATCTGGTATCAAAGGAAGACTGGAAAGGTTGAGGAAAACATTTTTCTATTTGTTAAATTGTTTTACTGGACACTTCAGGGAGCCACTGAGTACTTGCATTAGGAACAAACAGGGTCTATTTAAGAAGCTTTGAACTAAAACTCTTCCTGCCATAACAACAGGAAAGAAAAATCATCAAAAATCATTCTGCAATGTGTTCTAAAAACAGAAGCAGCTTTCAGTACAATCATGGGTATTACCTAGAAACTGTTCTGCAGATACACCAAGAAGAACTTCTACTCTCCACACATTTATCAGAGCTATATGCTAGGAAGACTGAGCCAGTAGACTGGAGAAACACCTCCAAAAACCAATATATTAGATCTGTACTTTTTACTTCAAAAACATATTCTGTGTCTAGGAAGTAAAACTGTACTTTGTTCATCAAAACTCTCATCAAAAGCCACTATGTAACCTCTCTATAACAGTAAAACAAGAAATCATAGAAAAACAATATTTGATAACATAGCATCAAGCAGTCCAGCCCATTTTTACCCAGGAAGGGCTTTTTTGATACTTCTTCATATGAAAACAGAAAATGCCCTTTTACAGATAGACATCTGTACATAGCAGTAACAATGTAATGCAGCTTTCTCATTCAAACTTCTTACTATGCAGAGCTTGTGTATAATTTAAAGCTGGGTTAGTCTTTCACAAAACAAAAAAGTACCTTTTGTTGTCTAATGTTAAGCACATGCGGGCATCATGGGAAATACAGAGAGCAAGTGGAACAATGGCATCAGAAGAAAGCAGCTTGAACGTGTGCTATTTACAGGCACAGGACCTGAGAGAGTAACTGCACCTTCTTGACTCTCAAATCTATCCTGAACACTTTCAGATAACTCCAAGACTTGTGAGATAACCCATGTCCACTGCCAGCCATCTTTGCTTTCAGTATACCAGGGAAATATCCCTTTTTTCTCTTCTCCCTTCCCTCCAGTTAATCAACATATGCCAGGTGATGACAGGGAAGAAGTATACAGTTAACCAGAACCAATATGAGCAGATACTTGCACTGATAATACTGGCTTTCTAAATGTGTATTATTTATCTGCACCAGTTTTAGTTGTAAAATGCATGTACACAGAAGCAATAATAGAAATGTAATAGCATGGATTAGCTTAATGATTCAGAATTCCTCCCTAAGGGATGATATTCCTCCATATCAGCGTGTAGGGAAAGCAACATTTCAGTGCACAAGCATATAGCTGACCTAAATATAGACAACTATTTGTGCACATTTGCAAGAGACCTCCATGAAGAGCCACAGCACACATACAAAATAGGACAGTTGTTCTACAAGCCAAGGACTTATACTTGACTCTTCAAAGCTATTTTGGTGCTTAATTCCCACAGAGATCAAGAGTGATGCTTCCATTGCATTTCTGAGTGTATTGATATGAGCACAGTAAACAAAGATATGACTAGAGACCAGGTTTAAAAATTACATTTCTGCAACAGCCTTTAGGTTATGTTTTTTATCATAGGAAGTACACAGATGAAACTGAAAGTAAAAGCTAAATTCTGCTTTTTTAAATTTAGAGAAAAACTTTTTCCAGATATGCAGACGTAGACAAGCATGACTATTACTGGAGAGGGTATGGGTAGAGTAGCTTGGAGAAGCTGGTTCTTGAGTGGCCTTGCTGCCATGGTTCCTGATGATGGTCTGCTATGCCTTGAGCTGTTCCTCAGTGTTGCTGTCATACCTCGAGTCCTGCATGCAGTTCTGGGCGCTCCAGTAGGAAACAGATATGGAATTACTGCAGTGAACTTACTGGAGTGAACAGGGCCACAGAGATGAATAAGGGACTGGAGCATTTTTGATATATGAAAAAGGTAAGTGGGCTAAAACACTTCAGTTTGCAAAACACAAAGTTCAGGGGGATCTTTCTATAGTCTCTAAAACACCTTGGATGTAAAGGAATGAAGACAAGGAAGCCTGTTGAGCTCAGCACTGGTGAGGCCATACCTCAAGCCCAGTTTTGCACCCCTCACTACAAGAAGGACATCAAGGTACTGGAGTGTGTCCAGAGAAGGGCAACAGAGCTGGGGAAGGGTCCAGAATGCAAGTCCTGTGAGGTGTGGTTGAGCGAGAGGAGATTGTCCAGCCTGGAGGAAAGGAGACTCAAGGGGACACCTCATTACTCTCTAGAGCTGCCTGAAAGGAGGGTGTAATAAGGTGGGGGCTGGCCTCTTCCCCCAGGTACCAAGTGACAGGACCAGAGGAAATGGCCTCAAGTTGCACCAAGGGAGATTTGGATTGGAAATTAGGAGAAACTCCTTCATCTGAAGGGTGGTCAGGCATTGGAACAGGCTGCTCTGGGAAGTGGCGTAATCACCATCCCTGGCAGCGTTCAAAAAAGGTGTAGAAGTGTCACTTAGGGACATACCTGTGCCACCGCAGGTTAGTGGTGAACATGGCAGTGCTGGGTTAAAAGTCAGACTTGATCTTAGAGGTCTTTTCCAGCATAAACAACGCTAAGTTTCTATGCATAATAGTTCAATAGCACTTTTGTGCTGTTCTGGAGAGCGATGGACTTTTGCTTGGGTACTGTCATTATCTGAATCTGATCCTGTGAGGCCGCAAGTGTTTCTGGTGCAAAATCTGTTGTTGTAGGGCAAACAGCAAGTCAGGGTTTTCTACAATGCAGCTATTGGTTGAAGATGTAATCCACTAAAGCAATGCAGAGATGAAATTGTGCAGCAAGCTATTTTAAAAACTTTAATGAACCATTTAAAATAAACTCATTGCAAGGTAATTTAACAACACCACTTTTACAATTAAATATACTATTTTAGCATGCAAATACAGCACATTAATCCCATGTCAGGATAGAAAATGAAGTGAAACTGAAGGGGTTCTGATACATGAAAGTCATCTCAGTAATTTCTCATCAGTTCATGGTGCTCTTAAGCAGCATAATGAAAGAATGAATTTATTTAAACAACATTTTCTTGGAGCAATGGGGTTTGTGGAATTAAATTAACTTGATGGTTTTCTGTAAGAGCAGGTCTGCATGGCATTATATTATTCTTGAAATTAATTTCTTTTCCTCTCAAGAGTTATTTTTGTTTTGGTTTGGGTCTGATATTTTCTTTCTTGTTTATTTCCATAACATCCACTAAGGATTTCTATGCTAATTTTCCACATTTTTCACTTCATTATAATAAATAAAAAGTGCCTACTCAGATCCTCATTATCAGGTTCCTGAAGACAAGAATCAGCAAGAATTCTTCAGTTTCTTTCTTTAAAATAATGTATTTTTTTCTTTATTGTTGTTAAATCCTTCCCCTCTTTTCTCTGTTACGGGATACAGTGGAAGAGAAGATTAACCAGAATACAGTCAGATTACACAGGGCTATCAAGAGAAAAATGTTCCAATGTAGTGTTTTAATGAAGCAGAACACAGGAACTTTCTCTAAATCTAGTTCAGTAACAGTTGAGAGGAGTTGTGGTAAAATTTGCAGTATTTGTAAGAAGAAATACCTAGGCTAGACAGGACTCCTGTATCTGCCTAGGCAGGACTTTAGCTCTGTAAAACATCATCAGTGTTTAGACAGAGACTGTGATGCTCACACTCCTAAGAGCCAGACGACACACTGTGTTATTTCCATTGCTACTGCCAGGCTAATGCATCATTAATGCTGTGCCATAGTACTCCCATAAGGAAGGAACTCCTGGTACAAACAGCAAATATCCAGGTGACTCACGAGGCCTCCCCTTAGCAAATGCCTTCCCTTTATTTCATGGCTTCAAACCTGTATTGTTTGGAAGGTGGTAGCAGTTGGGCACATCAGTTCTCAGCCCAGAAAAAATTTACATTTGCTCAAACTAGAGAGCGAGCAATCTGATAAGAAATGCCAGGATATGTTTGTAAAGACCAAGTGTAAATACAGGCTCTGACTCTTTCTTTTACTGTAAAAATAAATTAACTGAAATAGTAGATTGTAACAATGTTTGCTAGGTATTTGGCCTTTCACTGAGATTTGCAGATTTAGTATTTCTAACACTTTGAGAAAAGCACATTTGACACTTTGAATGCTAATGTATGTCATACTTTTAGTGGTTTCCTTACCTTGATATCAAGAGTTGGTTTCTACTGAGTTTTGTCAAAAATCACAAAAACACATATAGAGGTATAGCATGATGCTCTGCTACACTGGAGTTGGAGCAATGAGAATTATTTTCTTTAGCTCACTTTCTTTATCAAGGCTCTCTCATTTTGTGTTCCGTTTTTCCCAAGAAAAAAGCACAGCATGTGTTTCACTGGTCTCCAGACCCCTGTGCCCTGGGAAGGAGGGTGCTGCCAGACCCAAGGTGGACAAACCTTGCTTGTTCTAGCCTGTGCTGGGCTCTGGGCTCTCACCATCTGTATTTCCCTTGCTTGATCAGCTGCCACAACTCCTGAAGTGTCACCTTTTGATAGTGCAATTACTATGACAAAAAATAAAGTCACTTATCTAGAGCCAGAGAATTTGACCATCTTGTCACAAAGAGCCTTAAAAGCCCAGCAGTACTCCTAGAGAAGTACTCAGAGATGCGCTTGCCTTCTGTGCTTACCTCTCATGTCTCACAGCTCCCATTTTTCTTGCTTTCTTGATGCAGCATAGACTCCTTGTTCTCTTCTGTGTAACAGTTACAAAAATAGGGTGAGAGGCTCAAAATATTTTTCAAGCACTACCTCTTCCTTGAGAGGAGAAGAAAATGCCGAGGGGGATATGAAAAATTATACACTGATCTACATTAGTTCTTTTTTAGCACAACAAGGCAATTCATTAAGTGATGGACACTTTCTTTATATTGGCTACATGTTTTCTATATACTATAAATACTAGAGTCCTTTTCAAAATGCCTCCACCACACAGATCAATTTTTGCACATCAATAGCCAGCAACCCAACTGCCTATGTTTCCCTGAAGTTCATTTTTTTAGACACTTCATGATTCTATGAGAAGGCATAAAAGATTATTTTTCTCTCTGAGCTATGGAAGATGCTCACTTTCCTTACAGACAAGCTTGCTTTGTCAGGAATGGTCTCTAGAATGAATTATCTGAATAACCTAAGTAGCATATAATAAAGGAACAGATGCTAACACCTCCCAAACAGCAAACCCTTGTTTCATAGTATCTCATTAGAAGCAAGCACTTATGCATAAAAAAAACCCAAGCCTTTTTTTCTCTGTATCTTCATGGCAGTATCATATATTTTTAGCATCTATTCAGGTCTTTCTGCAGCTCTGCTTCAAATTGTTAATTTTGTGGTATTTTTATACCAACAGTGAAAATTATTTGCAAAGAAAATCTTAATTGCCAGTGATTTGCTTTTTTTCCCCTGCAGATTCCAAGCTCACGGATTTTAGCAGGATTTTACTGAAGTACGTGAGGCCAAATGAGTTGTTCAGCTCAGACATGGGGTCAGCAGCTCTTCACAAGGTCAGGAGTCAGGTCATTGCTTGCTCTGCACATCAGGGACAATTATGTTTGCATTAAGATAATGACACAATTTTTCAAGCCATATTCAAGAAACAGATGTAAATTCATGGCCTTCACTAGACACAGCATAAATTGAATCTATGTGTCCAAAGATAGAATACGGCTTGTGATCTGTATGCATCTCATTTAATCAATAAATTCAACAGACCAAGTCTTTCCATACTTTTACGTTTTCAACTTTTGCACGGTTACACCAGAGGTAAATCTGTCCCATTGAAAAGACCTAATTCAGATTAAATATTCTGACTGCTGTTCAGCAAAACATTAGAAAACCTGGGTGCTGGTGGTGGTGTCACTGACAGCATAAAGGAACATCATGGAAGCGATGTGCTACAGCCAGACCTTGGACCACAGAGATCATTACTACACAGCAGAAGATACAGTCAATGACCAACTATAACCTGGAGGTACTGGATGAAGAAGGAATTCCACTGGCACCACTCACATATTCTGTGGAGATTTTCCACTACATATCCTTGATTCTCTTAGGAGCTGAGATTTTTCATAGTTTAGGCTGTTGTGTGTGTGAGGTGAAAGTCCTCTGTTTGATTCAAACATAGAAACATTCGTTTTCAGGTGGGTACATAGATCCTAAAATTGAGATTGTATTAATTGTTAATTACCATAAATATTAAAAAGCAGCATAATTATGTCTTCCACAAGAGCAAAACAAAACAAGGAATTCAATCTCCTTCCCCCAGGCAGGCAGGTGTTCAGTCATCCCCAGGAAAACAGGGCTCCATCACAGGAAACAGTGACTTGGGAAGAAAAACACCATCACTCCAAATTTCCCTGCTTCTTCCTTCTTCCCCCCTCTTTATATACTGAACATGATGTCATATGGTCTGGAATATCCCTGTGGTCAGTTGAGGTCACCTATCCTGGCTATGTCTCCACCCAGCTTAGGGACACTTAGGGACATTTTTTAGTGGTGGTGGATTTGGCAGTGCTAGGCTAATGGTTGGACTCTTTTCTAACCTTAATACTAAAATTCCGTGATTCTTACAAGACTGTCTTGATTTCAAAGGCTTCTCACATATCCTCATATAAAGTTGTTGAGAGAGTTACATTAAGCCTTTGGGTATTCAGTAGTACAATAAACACAGGGAAATGTAGGATTTTCTGTGCTGGAACAGATCAATGAGCCATTTAATTTGTTATCCTTCCTCCAGCAGCAATCAGCATCAAATGCTGTAGAGAAAACCCTCTTCAGAACACAGCCTGACAAAGTTCTGCTCAATCTTTCCTGAGAAATATAAGGTTGCTAAAAGTTAGATCAGGCTTCCTTAGAAAATGTTGATGAACATACTGGAACTGTCATTCATCTGATTAGCATTAAGATTTAAAGTGCCTCTCAATGCTTTTAATGTCACCCCAGTTGATCATATGCTCAATTTTTCATCAATATATCTGTGAACTCTGGGCATGCTGTTATTGAGTAATTTTTATAAGTTTGCTGTGGCTTAACGTCCAAAGGTACGTCCCTTGGTCAAAAGTCTTCATGAGGGGGATGTAGAAACCCAGCAACAGGGGATAAAATTATGTGATGTTTTCAGAGAAAAATATTCTCTGCTTTTTCATTTGCATGGCTTAGCTTTTCTAGGTTGGAGGAGGGCAAAACAATAGAAAGCTACCTGCAAGTTTGCCCAAGGAAAGAGGGGTTCCTTTAGGATATCTCAGGTGAAAACATTACACGCATTGTCTGCTTATTTTATCTCTAGCTAATTTTGAGACCATTGCAAGGTGGAGTTCACCTACCCACTGAGCTCGGGCACTCAAGCCATCATTTAGGAGAAACAGTGCCAAAACCCCTTCCCCTTGCTGTCCGAGTGCTGAGCTGCACAAGCAGATGCCAATCTGCCATTGTGGGCAAAAGAATAAAATAATTATTCCTTCTTCAAGCCAGTGAAGTGTGGGTGGCAAAGTTTGAGTTCAGAGGAGCCAGGTAATGGTCATAGGCTACAAAAAATGACAAGAATTTATGCAAATACACCCAATTAAATCAATTGGATTCAAAGTCCTTAATTCTCTGTTGAGGTGTGTTCATTGTGTAGTGATAATAATGGCTTATATTCTACTGACAACTAAAATGAAGAGGCAGTCATCATCTCTAGATGTATGCCAAAGGCTTACCATAATAAAACAAACAAGGTTGACTCATTGAGACATTTGTACCACAAAGTAATTACTATTGTGAAGATATTAATATTGGGATTTTATAAGTACAATATCTCCTTTTAAGAAATGACTTTGTGGCTACTTTTCCCTCACCACCTAGTAAGCTTAAAACATCTATTTCTATCTGAGATTGGTTTTAGTAGTAAACAATTACATTAAGAAAAAATATGGCAGTAAATTTTGGCACGAACATTTCACAAATCAGGAAAATGTTCTCATGATAATGATCTAAGCTCGCTGCTTTTCTCCCAATAACCTTTATGACAATCGATGTCATTTACTCTTTGCATGGCAAAAAGTCCATGCCTTGTAACAGAAGGGAATTATATTTGGTAGAACCTAGATATTGTGGCTCTCTCACAAGGGAGACTGGTTCTTGTCTGATTCCTAGTCTCTGCAGTAGTCATAGAAACATAGCACCAAAGGGGAAGTGGACTCCATTCTCCTATTCTCACACGCAATCTCAATATTCAATCCTATTCATCAAACCCCATTTTAAAAGTGGTTTCATCTAATGAAGTCAATTAGTAGTGGAGATGGATGGACAGATTACAGAGATAACTGCAATGTAACCTTTTTTGGTCTTTTCAGTACACCGATTCTTTTTCCCTTTTCTTTCCTTTTTTCTTTTTATTTGTTTTTTCCACCCGGGATCCCTAGTGCACCTCTGCTCCCTCCCTGCATTGGGTTCCTTTATGTAGAACAGATTGGTAATGAAGCTCTGAAATCCTTTGAGGGTCTTTTAGAAAGAATGTGTGCTTTAGAGGAATACAACCCGTGTGACATTTTTGCAGCCTAACAAAAAGATTATTTTGTCATTAAGTGGTTTTTCTCTGTTGTTTTAGTAACAGCAACCATCAATCACATTCCAGGAGCAAAAGAGACATTAAGAAAATTGTTTCCTTTTATACCTGTAATTGTGTTCCACTAATGAACATTGAACAGCCTTTTCCATTCCTTTACAACCTGTGTGAATTTCAGTGACATCAAAAATTGCATGGGGAAAACTTGATTTGATTTAAAGAGGATCTGGGTTTAATATTTACACATTTTCATGGCTGCTATAAAGCAAACATTTCACCTTCCTGATGCTAAGTGAGACTCACAGCAGAGGATTTCAGGGTCTTGGTACTTAGTACTAGGACCAAGGAAAA
Source organism: Chamaea fasciata (assembly GCF_029207755.1). NCBI lineage: Eukaryota > Metazoa > Chordata > Aves > Passeriformes > Sylviidae > Chamaea > Chamaea fasciata. The sequence goes on along the minus strand of NW_027094092.1, from coordinate 19,735,881 downwards.
ACAAATGATTCCAGCTGTTTCAGAGCTTGATCTGACATTTGCTCTCATAGCAGATTTCACATAGCTAGATTACAGATTTCCTCTAGCCTACCATGATTTCTGTAGAGTGCTTTTGAAGTGCTGTGTAATTTGTCTCTCTCAGGCAGACTGGACATTTCAGAGTTTCTCCAGGATGTTGCCAGTGGGCTTGGCAAGGCTCTGGTTCTGGGATGCAGGATTCGGTCCCACAGAGAGAAGCAGAAAATGACACTAGAATGGCAACATTAACATAAATTTTAGGCAGGAGGTTTTATTTAGCCAATTCTCAGAAAGCAATGATGTGCTCATGTAAACATCTTCATCACTGAATTCTGTGAAAGTTAGTCACAGTAAGTGGTATATATTGCTTTGGTTCTTGGACTATTTTGAGAATCTGACTCACCTCATGATTATCAGTTCTGATCTTAGGAATGATTTTTGGTAACACCATTGCCTATAAGACCACTTTATTGGCACAGTGGTACTCCTTTGGAAACTCTGGGTTTGTGTGGTCTTTAGAAAACTATTGTGAATCCCTTTTATTGAAACAATTACAAAAAAAAAAAAATTACCTCTAAGTACTTTTAATATGCAACTTACTAGTGAGTAGTTGCCCAGAATGATTTCCTGCCACCCTGTGGGTGGCCACTATGAAATGCATTTTGTGGTGTCAGCCTGTTTAATGAAAATATCCAAAATCATTAGAATAATCACAAGAGAAAGAAAAAATTGATATTACCTGGAATTGCAGACTCAAGCAGAAGACAGGACACACATTAGCTTAGATTTCTCTGATGCAGTCAGGGGGGTGAGTTCATGGCCCATTAAAAGGGAAGATTTCAGACTACTGAAGTACACATACTGTGAAGTACTCACAGGACATGTCTAGACAATTTAATTCTCCAGTATTGCTACACAACAGTTTCCCCCAAACATATAAATTGAAAAATGAGGAGGAGTAAGTGATAGAAGATGGAAATTAGCACAAAGAATCACAGATAAGATTTCTTATCAGATGTATGAGCGCATGTGATGCTCAGAGGCCCCAGACCACCAGTTAACTTGCCACAGCCTTCACCCTCAGGGGCTGATCCTTCTCTTCTATGTCTTCAGCAAAGAGATGACTGCTTCATGGCTTTGTGCAGATTTCCTTAGGGTTCTGTTTCATCAGTATCCTACTAGGAAAGGGCTAGATTTGAAAGTGGCTTTTTTTTGTTCACAGCACAGACACTTACCATTTGTGTGCGTGCAGAAGAGAAATGTCAGAGGAAGCTGGAGTAAAATACTGCCATATAAGTTCCCAAATCGTAAAGGAGTTATCTATCAAAATTTTTATCATAATTTTTCTCATTCTTGTGCTGAGATTGTGATCTTGCATTCTTGATATAGTCTAGACTAGGATCTAGAATAAGGCTTGAATTTTCTGAAGCCTCTTTGGTGTTAGTCTGCAAGCAGTGGGTATAAAGGTGTTTTCTTGCATCTATTGGAATGAGGTATATCTTACTTAATCCATTCAAAAAAGGAAATGGTCATGCTGGCATTTTAAAATATTTTCCAAACCAAAGTGTTTGTCTCCACTGGAAGTCAAAGTCAAACTTCTATGTATTAGGCAGAGAAGAATGTCCAGCCAAGGGTAAGCCCTGGAATTCCCTGAAGCTGAAATCTTTGAAGGGAAGTCCTTGTGTTTCCATTCTTTTTATTAATTTCTTTCATTTGTGTCTTTCTGACTATTCTCTTCATTTTAAAATATATACTTGTGTCTGAGAAGACTTATTCATAAAACATCAGGTTGTAACAACATATATAGACACAGGGAACGGGTTATAGTCCTTTCCATGCATATTCTGTATGATAGATTTCTGCCAGTCTTTGTCTTTAACATGTCAGTGTTAAATATTTCCATTCTTACATTCAGCTTCTATTCACCAACACAACAAGCGCTTTACAGATTCAGCAAAACAGGCAAATAGCTTATTGTTTCACTAAGACATTTCTACAATGCCACTGCAAATACAGACCTCAGAAACTGAGGTGCAATGGTTACAACATCTAGGACAAAAAGCTCCTCTAGTTTAAGTTTGCTTACACCCACTCCCCATAACAGCCCGTAAATTTTTATTGCTTCTTATATCACAATCTTAATGTTGCCAAAGTGAATTCATTAATGTTGTTCATTTTCTTGTTTGTGAGATAAAGCCAATCAGCAAACTACTGTTTACCCAATTATTTGCAAGAGGTGTTTTTCAAGCAAGGAGAAATTACAGCAATTGTTCATCATTAATTTTTTTAATAGATGTGTGTTCATTTGTTGTATCTTGTAAACAAGCCACTGCATTATCCAGTAAGCATACTGTAAACTTGGGATGCTGTTTAATGTCATCATTTTATTCTGTATAACCACAACATTTTCCAAGAAGCCATAACTAATAACCTTCAGGCAAGGCTCTTTGTGAATTTTGAAGAACCAAGAAGCTGAGCTTTGGAACCAGTCCTGAATATTGTAAATCTTCACCTATATCAGAACCTGAGCAAAGGCAAAGTGAATTATTGAGGCAACCTAGCTTAGCAAGACTCTAAAAAAGGATTAGACACATAAGATTACTGTAAGAAAAGCTTCTGCAGTTACAGTCAGAAGGATAAAATTACAAGGGCTATCAGCCCACATGCTTCAAAGCATTAGCTGATCACCAGCTTGATCCAGGAAGAAATGTTCTCTCATGGGAATTATTTTATCTATAATGCCATTAAGTGCATTATAAAACTCTTGAATTCCTGATGAATCAATAATTGACCACTACTGAGAGACTGCAAATGAGCACAGGCTAATTAATCTGGTTTTGATATGGAAATTTCAAAATACACAGACTTGAAGAGTAATCAGACAGCTTTTAATGAAAACTTTCAGACAGGAAACTAAAAGCACTTTGGAAGGAAAACAAATTCTAGTAACCTCCCTCTACAGACTGGGAAAGGAGACCAAGAAGCGGCAAGTGACTTAAAGAAAGGTAAAAGTCAAGCTTTGTCAAAGCAAGTGTATTCTACTGTCTTCTGAGTCTTACATATGTGCTCATCCTGTTGGACCTGAACCTGTTGCTTTTTTTATTTCAGTTCAGTTTTTCTTCACAAAAATGTCTTAATGTGATTTCTTAATGAATTGGTGTAACAGGAATCACTCTGAGCCCATTTCACAGAACTGTCTTCATGTAAACTATTTGGAGTCATGTTTGACCTATGAAGAACTATTTAGGGCTTGCTGCACAGAAAAATATACTGTCAGAAAAACTTAGCAGAAAAACTTTACCATTCCTGCAGTGCAGATTATTCTCCCCAGAGCAGACAAATTTCTGCAGTTAAAAGTTATTTTGTTTCAGAACAATTATTCCACTGTCCTTTAATATGTGCAAAGAAATGGCATTTGGGGCCTGGGTGTCAAGATCAGAGAGACAGGTTGAGCTCAGAGGGCAAGGAGGTCTGAGAGCTGCCTGTCTGATTATGTGTCCTGTGGTACCTCTGCATTGGCACTCTTCAGTCTCAGAAGCTGTTTCTCCTGTTGCCACCTGTCTCTGGTCCCTTAGGAACTCTGTTCCCCAGCCATGACTCTTAACTGTTGAAAAACAGACTTGCCCTGCTCGAAGTGATGTGAAAGAAGGGCATGATACACAAACACAGTGATCAACTGACAAGGCAAACACTAATTTTGCTTCATTTCATATGTGTTGAAAGGGAAGACATTAGTTACCATTAAATGTCATGCAAAGGAGATGACAGGACATTATGGGGAAAGAAAGCAAGGAGAAAGGTCAAGAAGAAGAGCTGTGGAATAAATGCAAACAGGCAGATCTATCTGAAAATTATGGGGAAAAATTAAGTCAAAACTCCAGAAAGGTCTTATCTGAAGTTCTTTGTTTTGATGGGGTCTGGGGGTCTGTTGACGCTTCTGCGAGCTGTGGTTTCTGACTAGATCTTCTACCCAGCTTTTCCACAGGATCTCAAAGTGACAGAAACAGGGAGTCCACCTGAGGTGCAGTAATTCCCAGTCCAATGAAACACTGTCCACCAGTGTTGCTGTGGTTTTGACAAGAGGAGATCTTATAAAATGGTTGGACTCAAATTTTTTATTTTCTCTGCAGTGCAGCAGACTGAGCAATGCTTGTTTACAGTTTTTCTTTCCTGTTGTATCTGTCTTCCCCATGTCCATTTGTCATGCATTTTGCTAAGGACTAATACTAATTCTGGCATATCCAAATATTGGTAGTCCTATGCTTAATCCTGCTCCAAAGGAAAATACAATGACAGTGTTATGTTTATTGGAACATGGATGTCAAATCAAATAATTTTTCCAAGTGAACTCTAAATCTGTCATTTAGTTTTTAAGCATTGAGGGAGACACGAGAATGAAAAAGACCAAACTAAGCCAAATTGAATGAAGTCATATCAATATTAAAGTCCTGTACAAGTCAATGAAAAGAGACATTTGATTTTATGAGATTTGTAAATCATTTTATGTACTGTTTGATATATAGTATAGGAGTGAATGTCAGATAACCATTTATGAAAGCATAAATTAGGAAAACCAGATAAAAGTCCATCCAGGCATGCAAGGAGGGATAATTTGCAATGTGAATAAGTGAGGCCAGTCAAAGATCTTGGACTAAAAATAATAAATTTCTAATTTTACAACTAGCACTATCTTTCTAAACAGAAAATAGATTTATTCCTGCCATTTACACAGTGTTTGAGGACTAGCATATTTCTTTAAAAGTCATCTACTATAGAACCTTTTTTCATTTGATGCCAGTATTTATAATATTTTTTCATTCCATTGGCAAAATATTATTCTGGTTTTAATTTCAGTATTTGATCACAATGTCCAAAATGCTAGGTGAAAACTAGTTACACCTTTGGTCAGTTGTCATTTCTGTGTGGTGTGGGGGAAGCAAAAAACTTTTAGCTGCAACACGGCAGAACATGAGAGGAAAAAGACTGCAGAGAACGAAATATCTGTCAAAAATAGATCCTCATAAGACTCTTCTTGTGGCTGTTCACATATTCCTGTGTCAAGGAAATGCTATTACGTACTCCTGACTATATTTTCTTTTTTGTTTTTTTCCAGATTTTAGACAGTATCAAGTTCAAGTCAAAATAGCTGCACTTTAAATAAATAAATACTCAACAAACTAAGAAGAAATCCTGTTATATAAAAGCATTATAAATAATACATTTTCCTTTAAATCTTTTAATTTGATTAAGGATATAAGACAGACAAATCATGCAAATGTTATTCAATAACTAGTTTATGTCTGTCAGAAAATATGGAAATCAAAGGGTTCTACTTTAAAGCATTCTTGCATCATAGTTAATCAGCATTTTTTATCTTGCAGATCACAAGCTCGTATATATGAATCAACCACTGTGCTAGGACATCACATTAAAAATTCCTTTTGAATTCTAAAACTACTTGTCAACCTGCATGTTCTAGTAGTAAGTGCACATAGTCATTTCAATGTTTTCTCTGATGCTGTCTATTTCCTGTCAAACATAAGGGCAAATTTCAATTATGAATTAAAACCACTATGTTTGAAATCAATCATGGAACTATTAACAGCAGTGGCCAGAGACAGGCTATTCTACTTTGCATTTCTGTAAGCTCTTTCTCTCCTCAGATCTCAAAGGGTTATTTTTACAAATGTGCATTAGTTCAGCCTCACAGCATATGGCTTCTGTGGCATTGTCAGTACTCTGAAAGCCAGGTAAGGCATGGCACAGAGGGTCTGCAACTGCTGGAGGAATCAGAGGTGTTATCAGCCACGGCAAAGCATTACATGAATGAGACAAAAGGACAGGTTCATCAGGAGAGTTCATTCACTCAGGACAATACTGTGCTGAGTAGACTTACCTAGAAAGAGCAGAGTTACTCAGCTTGAACACACTGCAGATGCACTGAGAAGCCAAGTTCACTTAAAACAACTCCATACATGGTTGAGTGAGGCACTCAGGTGTGTGCAGGTCTGGCTCCAAATGACTTGCCAAGTAATCTGCTTTGACACTTAAAACAGACCCTCCAAATCATGAATTGGGATGTCCTATTTAAACAGTGGAACTGCTGCAGATCTCTAGCACCCATGCTATTTTTACAAGGACTTAAATACGGAAACACGTGTCTTCACTTTGAGAGAAGATCAGAAGAATTTTAAATGGCATTTGATCAGGTAATGAAGCCAGAGAACACTGTCCTTAGTTTACCGTCTTGTCTGCAGCCCTGAAACTCAGACTAACTCTCTAGGTAATGCAGGATTAATGATGAAATTTTTAACTGGATTCAGTTTTGCTACCACAGCTAACCAGGCTGGGAAATGTGGTTTTATTTATTCCCAAACCCTTTAACACCAATTGGTATGTGTTGCGATGAGTTGCTGCAGTGCAAATGAGGCTGGTTTCTGTTAGCACGGAGCCACCATTGCCTTGCTTCTGTCTACAGGTGTGTACATCCCTTACCCTTTTGCAGGACTGGGGATGTCAGTATTACTAGGGGTCTTTAGAACTTGGATGCTCTCAAATGTCCTTTGTGGAAATTGCATCGATTTTACACAAAAACAGTGTTAAACAAAGTATCCAGAAATGCAGAAAATATGTTTTACAGAGTCATAACTCTTCCACTATACTTTTGTTTGCAGGGAAACACCAAGAATCCTGCTCATGGAAAAAGTATTGCATTAAGGGATCTTTGAACAGCCTTTTGGAGATGGGCAGTGCTACCCAAATTACCACACCACCACTACCATGAGGCAGGTTCTCCTGGAATTTCTCAGGGATGTTTGTGATCCTTCATTACTTAAGGACCTTGTATTATTATGGCATTGTTGCTGTTGCTGGGAATGCCCAAATAAGCCCATTAGTTTAGCAAAATACATAGAAAGCTTAAATTCTAGCAACCATTTGACAGCTTGTACCAGTTAGATACCTTACTCACAATACAGAAAGCAGATTTCACTTTTGAAGAAGAGTAATGACTACTTTGGAAGTACATAAAATCACCATGGAAAAAAATCTCTGTTGAGACACATGAGAATTTATTTGAGCATATGGAAAGTAATATTTAATTGAAGCTATTTTAGCATGTGGGTAAGGCTTAAGTTATATGAAACCCTCTGGGAAAGAATTGCTGTTGATAACTGGCCAGCTTCTGTTGTGGAGCAATCTAGCTTTGAGAGATTAATGAGTGTGCTAAAGCATTGGTAGTGCTTTCTTTCTGAGAATTTATTTTCAGACACCTTGATCTCTGTCATATTTCTAAAATACATGTGAAAAGTAATACCAATGCCACAGGCAGGAAACAGCTATCTCCTTACTGCAGATATGTACAACCAGAATAATACTCATTAGAGCTTTGCAAAGATCAGCATTTATTTCTGGTGGGGACGTCCGAGCTTGAGCATGCAGTGCACCACTGTGTCACAAGTTTAAAGGAGGGTTTGCTGAGGCAATGTCTGCGTGGCTGTCTAAGATAATGCAGCAAACGTGGCTGAAAGCTTCCTCTGGACAGCTTGTGGGGTATAAGGAACACACTGAGGCAGCTTTCAGGTTCAGGGAAAAAGATACGCTCAAAAAATTCTATTAAAATGTATTTCGTCTCTGAAATTCTGGGCTATTACAATTGTAGAGCTATTGATAAAGTTCACAAACAAAATCATTTTGCCACTGCCTATACACTTGGTAATGAAAGAAGTGCCCTGCAACCCTTCTGAAGAATAAATTCTTACCACTAAGTTGTGAAAAGCTAGCTGTTCCCACTCTGGCACGTCTCCAAAGAGTCTAACAGTGAGTTGGAGGCTGAGAGGTGGCCAGAAGGCATGTTGGAGACAAAAAGGCATCGAGACAGGTTGCGATAAGTGTATGGTATGGCAGCTATTCCCTGGCGACCCTTCCGTAGGGACCATAGACAAGTTTCCACAAAACAGCCCTAAGAGTGAGACAAAACACAGGGCAAGAGCCAGCTCCACAGCATTTCCATTCCCAGGTGTCTCCTGAGAAAACAGGGAGCAATAAAGATGTTACAATAATAGTTTAAACACTACCATCCATTTCTATTTGAACAGGAGAACGTGCCTCTATGTTCTGAACAGATCGAATTAGCAGGGATTGTACTGTATAGATGTCACATCCTATCATCTGACATTTGCTCATGATTGTTATTGTCAGGGCATTTTTATGGTAGGTGGGGGCATTTTTTCAATGTTTTTTAAAGTAACAGAATACAAATTTCAATAAATCCCTCAAAGATGATCAAGAAAAACAAACGTGATCAATCATCTCCATTTAGGCAATTGTATAATAAAATTTAAATTTTTGCTTCATAATCATGAGTTAGATACCTTCTGCCCATTTTTCTGTGGAAGCATGCAAGAAATTGGTGTTAAGGGGATGGGGGAGAGGGGCTGGCATCCCAGCTGCATCATGTTATATGGTGTTCATAGCAACAAAATTCTGTGTAAAATGAATAAAAGATAATTCAGTGCATATGTCACTTCTGGATATGATAAGGCTTGATTTGATATTTATTTGAAGCAGACTCCTAGTGACTGTCTATTGTCACAGCATTAGATGAGAAGAGAGAGAACAAGTAACCCTTTGAATGTGACTGTAGTAACAAGGAGAGCCTGCAGTCATGTCTCATTAATTTACCGAGGAGGATGTCACATTTACATTTCAAACTATCCCACTGAAGGGCTCCCAACTTGCTAGGATTATCCTGAGTTTTAAACCATCCAGATTGAGACTTCATTGTTTACCCAGACTAATCCTTCACTTCACCCTCCTTCCCTCCCTCCTTTCCTACTACCCTGCCTACAGAAAAAAAAAGAAAAAGAAAGAAAATCTGACATTAAAAGGTGTTGCCAATCCTGCTCAGTAATTATGAGATGATTTCTCTAAAAGAGTGGGGTGAAATGTCATTTTATTATTCTTCTACTTCCTTTCCTTCCTTTCCTCCTCTCCCACCCATCTTCTGGCAGGCAGGCATCAGGAGTAAATTTTCACTGTGATGTGCAGGGATTTAGCTCTGTGAATACTATTACTGCTATTAATTAGAACACATCAGTACAACCAGCCAAAAAACGTGCACCTTTTAATGTTTATCTGCTTGCTCTCACTTCTTATCCATACCCTGGTCCTGATTCTGATTTCTCACTGGTATTTACCTATGTAGTACTAATGATCTCTGGGAATTATTCCTGATTTACATGAAAGAATTTCTAGCAGCTCCCATCTGTGACATTTGTGCAGATGCCCCATCGTCTTCCCCATTATTCTGCTTGCTTTCTTTTAGGACCTCTTCAGGTATTTTCTACATCATTCACCAGCAGGAATTATCAGCCCAAATTTTCACATCCATTTTCCAGTGATTTTATTATACAATGATGTATAAAAAACCCCTTGGTCCTATGACTGCTGTTTCATTGAATTATTTGAGGGTGAAATTCCAGGATGTGCTTTAAATATCAAGGTGTTCAAAGGTTGCATTTAACCTTGTAAAAACAAAGCATTGATTTATTTATTTGGGACTTCAATGAAAACACACCCAGTTTCTTCCTGCCACAAGACAAGGGGATTTTGCTGAGGGTGTCCCTCACAAAATACTACATTCCCAGGATTATTCTTACTATCGGGGGATTCAGTATGTGCCCTAATTCCGTGCTTTTCTACCAATGCCACATTTGCAGTTGGACCCAGCTGAAATGGAGCTGGGGCAGTGCTGGATGAATTTGAAACTCCTGTCCATCACAAGTAGGTTTTTCTGAGAGCAGCCTGTCCTTTTATGTGGCACCCAAGTAGCCCCATCTGGTGAAGGGCGATGCTCCCTATCAGCCTCAAACCTGAACCTGGAGGAGGAGGAACATCCAGCATTGTTCTCCTTTAATCTCTGTTCAAAGGGCTCTGTACTAATTAAGCTTTACAACACCCTTCAGAAGTGAGGGAGGAGTGCTATGGTTTGACTGCAGATGAGGGGGAGAGGAGCCCAGTCAAATGACTTGGTGACAGAATCAGCCTACGGCAATCAAGATGACAAGCCAAAGCTTCAGCATCTGTCTTTTTTTTGTTGCTACTTAGAAATGCTTCAGTGAAAGAAAAAGAAAATTTAGATATTTTTTACCACTTCTTTGTTAAAGCCTGTGTTTTCCCAGCCCTGCCCATTTAGCTGTTCACCTTGCCTTAGTTGCAGGACAGAGGCAAGACAACGAACATGAGACTGTTTTGTGTCCACAGCTGACTTTTCAGATCATCCTGCCTACTATTAAACACAGAAATTTGAAAACAGTTAAGTAGCTGATACCTTTAACGAGAAATATATAAAAACCATTTCTGTCCTTTTACACAGAAACCAGTATTTTTCAAATTGTTGTGCTTCAAAACTTCTGTCTGAGTCCACATGGGTCAGAGCAGTCAGCAAGACTCTCTGGACAAGGTAGGAAGGTGAGAGCAGGGAGCAAATAAACTTTACAGCAGTCATTTTTAGCACTCCATAGAAATATTCATTCTCCTTTGTTCTGTATTACAATGTGTTTTTCAGCTACCTGCTTAAATTTTAGCATTTAAATTTTTTTTCTTGCTAACTGTCATGTTTGCCTGTTGAGACAGAGCTAAATGGTCCTTAGGTGTAACTGAAGGAGCTCAGGAAATTCACAGCATTAAGAAAAACCCAAGACAGAAAATTCTTGGGAAAAAATCTTCACCCTATATGAGCCCATTCAAGCTGTTTAAATAGATAAGCCCAAGCCAAGCTGGTTATTCTGAGTGCACAGCAAGTCTAGAAATGCTGCAGTCAGAAGGGCCTGGAGTGACTGAACATTGCAATTGCAGCCCAGAGGCAGATTTAACTCCCTATTCTCTCCTGGGCACTTGCTCCCCTGTGTTGCTCGTGTAGCAGCAGTGCCTATGAGGCCTCACTGGGGACACAGGGGATGGTGTCCAGCTAAATCCCTGCACATCACAGTGAAAACAACCCAGGGGCTGTTCTCCCTAGGGAGAGGACAATAAAAAGCAGGAGGCTAAGTTGAAGAGGGTATGGACACGGAGACCAGTGCAGCAACAGCCAACAAGCCCTGCTAGCATAAAGGGCCATTACTACAGCTTCCAGCCCTCCTCTGAGCAGCAGCTTATAGTAATACTATAAAAATGGCAAAGAATGCAAGTACAAGTTCTGCTAGATCCCAAGCCATCCTTTAGCCAGGAGTGTTTCATGGACATGAAGATAAGCGTTATCGTTATCCAAGTAATAATTAGCTAATTAATTAGTCTGTCTCCTCATTGCATTCCTCAAGATCATATTTACAATGCCTCACCCAGCCCACAGAGGATTCTTCTTCATTCAGATGAACTTTTTTTGCAACAGACAAGGACAAAATGGTTCCAGGGATTTCACACATGTTTTTCAGCTCCAGCCTTTCTTCTCTGCCTTTCAAAGGCCGTACACTGTGCTCTCCAGCATCCCTCACCATGGCACCAGGATGATGGCTGTGGCCATCTGCGACGAGTGCACATCTCTCCCCAGCTGCCCCTCGGATTTGGGAGTGGAATACAGCAACTGGGATGGTGCAGCTATGCTCTAACTGTAGAAACCCTTGAAATGAGAAATTGCAGTGAGGAGTGATGACGACGGGTTCACATTTTTTCCATTAAGAATAGAATATTTCCATAAATTTTCACCAGAAAATAGAAATCAGACATGTGCCAACGAAAGACAGACATTCTCAAAATATATCAGACATTTCATCTAGTTTATAGTTTGTTGAAAACAAAAAAGACAAAACTGCCTAACAACATGATAGTATTTCATAAGCAATGAAGGTCACTGTAAATGACAATTTATTCACAAATAAATTCACAGGGACTAACCAGGTATTGCAGCAATTTTCTTGTATTCACAGATGCTGGTTCCCAAATTCAGCTATGCTTCACAGGAAATGAGAGATGTTCTTTTCAGGGTGCCTAATTGTTTCTGAAAGCATTTTTACGACATAGGAGAAATTCACTAAGAAAGTACAACTCCTGGTTTTTTCTGTTCCATTTGGCTGCTTATGAGACAAATAATCAGGATACATTTATAGCTTAAGGGACCGATTTGCCTGAGATGGAATAGCTGATTGTATTATTCTAAAGAAATAATATGTAGTATCTCAAAATAATTCCAGCTTGTTGCTCTCAGCTCACTAATGCATAATACTCATTGCAGAAAGAACAGCATTAGACCAGCACCAATCTGACAGTCCATTTTTCAATGACACTTCTTTCATTTATTTTATAAAAGAGGATTTTTTTTTTACTAAACATATCTATCTATTTGTCAGTACAACACTGTTGTTTTTTCTGCAAATGAAATTCATGTCATTGGCTTTATTCCTTCATATTAAATTTCAACAAACACATAATAGTGTTTCTGAGAATTTCATTTTCCTAGCCTAGATGGTGCACAATTAAGTGTTTTTTATGCTGCAATGAAAGAGAACTCTCCATACTTTTTGAGACTGTCAAATGTAATTATAAACTTTTAAGTTTTTATGACAGTCACTATAATTTAAGTATCTGAATACACCAACATGTTTGCAAAACATTGATTACTTACATATTTATAGCAGATAACATGTTCTTACCTCCTAGGTAAAGACATATTATCTGCTGTAAGTATGGAGAAACCAAGTAATGATTATTTTTATGTTCATGACACAACATCAGAAACCAAATGGTGAAAGAGCTTTCTGAGTCACAAATAGGGTTCTAAGTCAATTCAGTGAAACTACTAAACTTTAAGGGTAGCTGAAAAGAGAGGTTCAATTTCTCTTGAATTGTATGGGATTACAATTACGAAAAATTATTAATGCAACAAAACTGGAAAGCCTTGACTTTTGAAATGAGATCATACATGAAGTATAGGATTTTTGGTTCCTACAGTATGAGAGAGATGAGCAGCAATTTTTGAAAATAACATTAAAAGTCACTGCTCTGGAATACTAAGACAAAAGGGCTAGAGCACTGAATGCAAACAAAAATGGCCACAGAGTATTAATTATGCTCAAACATTACAGACTTGTATGGAGTTTGGTTTGTTTTTTTTTTTCTCTTTCAAAAGAATTCTGGGTATTGTTTGAAAACATACCTAAAACAGTTTTTTAGAAAGAATGAAAAAGTAAAATAGAGAAATATATTCTGAAATTTCATCTATAATAAATACAGATATGTCTTCATAAGAAGCTAATTTTCATAAGCCTGCACAGCTCATGTCAGGTGATAATTCAATACTGACTTGTTACTTATGTCTATATGGTATTTTATTGCTGTAGTATCCCTAAGGCTTTTGAACTTTATTGTACTCTTAAACTTTACCCTCTGAAAGAAATGATACATAAATAAAATTGGCTTTAGTCTACCCTACTTTACCTGGAGATGCCTGGCAGTATTTAACTCTTTGGCTTTACTGACTCAGTGCCCTCAAGACAACATGCAACTCTGCCTGAAGGCAGTCCTTTAAACCAAAATTAATTTCCATAAATTATTTCTAGCAACAGAAGTCCTCACTAAATTTTCCCCCACCTGATTCATCTTAGTAGGAATTTCCCTGAGCCTTAAAAGGAAATATCACTGAAATTATATGTGTATTTTCCAGTGACTGGGGCGAGAGCAAAGGGATACAATTTTAGCTTCTTTTTGAACAGTAATGTCTGGCATCAAATACTGTCTTCCATCAAATAGTGCAGTCATTTTGGTGCTAGTCTGACAGAGCTCACAGTACCTGGCTATGTGCCATCACTCCCGTTGCAGTAGCATCTTTCACAGAAATTAAAAATGAGAGCCTGGATCAGAAGTAAATGCAACATTGCCCAGACTGAAGGAGACCTTAGTCTGTTTCAAACAGGTTTTTCCTCACTGTAGAAAGATGGAAAGGAACTTTCTTAGCAGATCCTATTCCTGCAATACCAAATCCAGCTCAGCATGGGGTAAGGAGCAGGGGAGTTTGTGGCAGCAGTGCTCCAGCTGCTGCTGCCACTTGGCTTTCCTAGAACCCAGTCTGTTGGGAGGGTGCCAGGAGCCAGAGCAGATCAAGTGCTGAGCACCCCTCCGGTACCACCCTGCCAGCCAATGTTTGCTGCAAGGAGAGCAGCTGATACCAGGTGATGTGTAGGTAGGAGAGATTCGACGCCATGGTGACTAATAACCTTGGGCTGTGGTTCCCCAGGCATTGAATCAGTGTTCCATACCGGATAAAAGCCACTGCCCCAATAAGCAACGCCATAAACCAGTACAAAAATGTTCTACCATTCAAATGTGTGTTGTTGGTTCGTTCAGGGTCTGTGGGGTTTTTTTAAGTGGGGACATAATTATATATTATGCTACATCAGTTATCTCTTTCTACACATTTGCTACTACTATGAATAAGAACACTCACTTTTGATACTATAATTGAACTTGGCTTTTGACCAAAATTTTTGTGTTTACAGATGACTTATACTAAAGGTGATGTACTAATATTCACATCCAGTAGCAGCAGACATGATATCATGGGCTAAATTCCATCTATACTGGTAGTCTGCAGGAACACATTATTTCAACATCATAAAAATATATATATAAAAAAATCCATATGTCTAAAATAACCAGTGCAAAATATTTCCTAAAGGTGATCCAGGTGCTTGTAAGGAGGTGACAAAGACAGGCAACAGCTGTTGATAGCACAGTCTGGGACACAGGTGTGTTTCCAGCTGAAGTCTTGATGATGGATTGATTATATGTAGGTTGCTTGTTGGTTTTTTGCAATCCCTCTACAAGGTGAACATGACCTTAGGTATCTGTTGTTCATGAATAAAACATACCAAAAATTATTTCCCAAACATATTCATCACTCATTTTTCCCCCACAGAGGAATCAACCCACTACAAAATTCTTACAGCCCAGCTCACATCTGGTATTGAAGTTGCATGACTTCTAGAAAAATTAAGCTAGTGTGCACATTAAAAAAAGTGTCTCTTGCCTGTCTCTCTCCACTCCCTCAAAGCAATCTCAAAACATTTTTTTTGACTACTTAACAGGAGACTTATCATTAATACCATATGCACTGAAGGTATTCAGCTGTGTGACCTCTCAGTAGGAAGTGCTGATGACAGAGCATTTCTGCCATCATCAGAGCATTTATGGGCTCTTAGTGGCCTGACCCCTGTTACTGTTTGAGGTCAGAACAGCTCTGGCCAGCCATGGGGTACCAGGACTGCTTTCATGTAGATTTTCAGTGAGCAGTGGTGGGTACATGACACACCCAAGTGTTCAGCCACAATCCAGCCCTGCTCAAAGGCAATAACACTGGCAATAATCTCTGAGTTCAATAACCATGCCAACTGGGAAAGGCTCTTAGACCTACTGCCAGACAGCCTTCCAAACATTATTGCTCTCCCGGTAGATTCAGGCAAGCTTAGGAGACAGAGGGGCCAAGTTGTTTAAACTTTTCCATCTCACTGAAACTCTGGTGATTTTTTTTTTTACTTTTGTCACTTTTTTCCACCCACCCTCTCTGTGGGAAAATGTACACACGGAAAAGCACGTACATTTGCAGCACAAGCATTTTTCCAGTGACAGAAGACAGCATTTTTTTGGTGCTTTTAGTCATTTCCTGTAGGCTATAATCTACCTCTGCACTTTTAAAAGAAGGAACCTGCACAGAAAAGAGCCTCCACACTTTCACAAGAAGCAATCAAAATTCTCAGCTCTTCATAGATTAAAAAAATTACTTCAGTGATTGAAGATGTAGGCCAGTGTTGGTCAAGAGTCACTTGTTATTTTGTAGGGGTTTTTTCTACATGGCATAAAATTTCTACATGAATGAGAATTTTCATTCAGTGTTGAATTCTACCATTCTTGGCTTGAAGGTAGATTTGTAGTTTTGTCCCCAGGGTAAAATATGATTCTGGCTGCTTTCATCTTCTGAGCTGCCCAGATTTATTTAGTGTTACATTCTTTCTGATAATTTTCCAGGATAGCTGAGGTTTTATTAGAAACAGTAAATGCGTAGAAAGTGTGAGGGGATTCCAGTTAAGTCTTATGGTCTGTTACTTGTATCTTAGCCAAAATTCTTCCACTGGCTTCTGTTTTGTGTGTAGTTTTCTGTTATGTCAGTCTATTTACTCTTGCAAAGCAGTAGGAAAGCTCTTGGTTGTTACAAATCAGGTCTTACTTGAATTTGATTTAAGGTTTCAAAATCAGCTTCAATGGTTGGAGTAATTATTGACCCAATATTGTCACTCTGCCAAGAGGAACTGATTTGAGAGAAAACACAGTTTTCACAGAAATAAAATACTTTGCCTTTTATGGATTGTCAGCTGAGTCCTTTCAGAAGATTAATAATCCGCTCATACCCTTGAACATTTTGACGTTTGCAATAGCACAGTTTTTGCAAATATTTCTTTCTTCATCTCCCACATTTAAACACAAGACTGAGAGAAGAAACATTGGGAGAAGCTAATACACTCGGAAAACTAATTACCAGTGTCCCTGGTGGGACTTCTTTTTCATTTTAGTTCAGGGGGAAGGGAAAAAAAAAAAAAAAAAAAAAAAAGTCTGTGACTGTATGATGTTCCTGAGAGACTCACAAAGAGTGAGATAGTATAAGAAAATATTAAAATTATAAGAAGATGTGTAGCTTTTCCAGACAAAGTTTTTGTCATGACCAGTAGTATTGGGTTTTATATATTCCTCTATCATCTGTTACGTACCAATGTTAGAGAAGAGCCAAGGACAAATTACTTCCAGAAACAAAAGTAGAGTACTTTATTGGAAAAAATCCTAAGGCAGGTAAGAACTTCACAGGATTATAAGACAGAACCCTGATAAAACAGGCTGGGAAAACCCAAACCCTTGTGGGATAACCTAAATTAGGCAAAAAAAAAGTGGGCAGGAGCAGACTGAATTCATTCTCCTATATCCTATGCTTTTCCAGTGAATATGTCTTTTACCTAATCCATGAGTTACACCCCCTTCAATGTTCTTCAGTGAAAAGGATCTCCACTTCCAGCCTTCAGTGCCCTAGCATTTCTTTTCCCATTAAGTGCAAAGGATGTTTGTCCAACAGTATTGACAATCCCTCTGCAGGGACATAGGGCAGGGCTTGCTATAACCACCCCAGGGTAATTTAAACAGGTTGCTCACGTTGTTTACCCAGGTTTCACCTAAACAGAGTGCAGCTAAGGTAATGTGATTCATTTAATGAGTACTGAAGACGATCAGCTCTTGAGTTTCAATTTAGGTATCTCTCGTGTCCACTTTCACCCAGTCTGATTTGAAATGCCTGATATCTGTGTTTAAACTTCTTCTGGGAGGAGCTTGATCCTGAATATCAGAGATTGGCTCTCCAACAATCATCTCACCACTACAGATGTTTGAAATAGTGAGTAGCTGACAAATGCATTTAGGGTATATAATAGTAACGGTGAATATACTTGACAAACACTGAGGTTGTTTGGTTGTACTAGTTGATGCTGACAAAGCCTTTAAGATCTTTAAAGGAATGCTGGGTAATCACAAAATATGGTTCTATGAGAAGAAGAAATAGTATTATAAAAGCAAGATGCATTATTTTGCTTGCTCCCCTTCAAAGATAAACTATAATGCAGAATACAAGAAATGTCTTTATCTTGATCTAGGGCTTGACTTGAATCTCCTTGCATGGAATACAAGATGTATTTTCTTGCGACTACTATTGATGAATGACTAGAGAAGCATTATTTTCTAGAGACAAAAATCTACAAGTTCTGAGGGTAGGATTCAATAATGCATTGGGTTGTTCTGTCATTCAATCACATCAAAAAGGTGCATTGGCAAAGCTCCTGACAGTGAATATGAGTACCTTCATGCATAATGAACACAATTTGGGCTCATTTTCAGAGCCAGGTAAGTAATACTCTTCATTAGCATTATACTGCAGCACTTTCACTGTGAGGTGTGCTAGGGCAGAAGGTTGCTGTACGTATTCAAGTGCTCAGTAACCACCATTCGTCTGCTGTAATTATCCAGATTTTTTTTACCATTGCAGCCAAGAGCAATATACAACCAAGCATTTCTGCACATATCTGGTTATGAAAAAAGGTTCATAAAATAGATTCAGTAATAACAACAACATCATGTTTAAATTATAGTGACAAGAATTACTTTGTAACACTTTAGGAACCTATAACCCACCGGGAGCTTAAAGGTCTATTATGGTTAATGAGGCTGGTAGATGTGGTACTATTACAGGAACAAATGAACAGATATATGAATCAAAAGAACAGATTGCAGTCTTAATATTTTTTTTAATCTAAACGAAACCAGTACATCTCTGTAGGGCATCTCTCTGAATGAAACCCATACCACTGGATTTGGCGTTAAATTATAGGACAATAGCTGGACACCTACCAAGTATTAAAGGGCAATTAAAAGTTGAAATCCTCTTGAGGTGTTGTTCCAGTATGCCTTGAAAAATGCTTAGTTAAAGTATCAATGATGGCTATTTCTGGCTCTAATTTTACAAGTAAAATTATAAAAATTGATTAAATTTCATTCCTTCTGCCCTCCTTTTTCACCTATTGGAAACATTAATGCTGTGCAGTTGAAACTCTCTTCTCCATAGTATTTTGAGACTAAAACAAACTAAGTTCAGTTTAGCATGAATGTTTTGGCATGACGTGGAGATTGAAAGTATCATCTTGGCCTTAAACTTTGTTCAGCTCAGCAGCTGAAGGAGCAGATAACATGTATTCAATTATATTTAGGAAGTTATATGTAGTTCTCTTGTCCATGATTAAAAATGATATTGTAGAAGTAGAGACAATGCATAGAAGGGCAAGAAAATGACACTGTGGAAGGATTAAGGTCTAACATATAATAGACAGAGTGACTGAGGAAACAAAATTAATTCTCTGCAGAAAGAAGGAATCAGGGGAATATGAACATAGTCTATAAATATTTCCAAGGAGATAATACAAATGAAAAAAGGGGATTATTAATGTTATCACAAGATGGCTGCAAAAGAAGCAATATCCTAAATGTAAGACAGGAAAATTCTATAACAGCAAAGATAATAAATAATTAGAAATAGACAATCTTTGTGGGGTTAAAAGCCTTTCCGGGTGATATCTTCAGTTCACAGGGTATCACAAAAACTGGCTTAAGCATGTCAATAACCCCTACCTCCTGCTGTCAGATTAAATGTTACTGCACCATGGAGACATAGATTAAGAACAAAAAATCTCTTCCTAGCCAGAGATGCCTGTGACTCCTACAGAAACTGGAAGGGCAATGACCTGAACAAGGCTGACACAAATTCCCTACAGTTAAAATTCTCTATATACTTGTACAACCAGTGTTCTCCTGGTCCTCTTGACCCCAGCTGGGGGAGCAGCTCATGGCAGCTTTTCCAGGAAGGAGTCAATTCAGCTCTTAGCTTGGTATCGAGCCATGGGAGTTCCTGTAAATGGACATCCCCCATCTGCATCCCTGCTCTCCAGAGCCTCAGCTGCTACGACTTTGGCCACCTCCTCATTTCCAGTTATTCTAGCAATTTCCCCCTGCCTCTATCCCACATTCCTCCCTCAACCACCTTAAGTACCTGTAAATTGTCTTACAAATGAGGAGACACATATTCCCTTACGATTCCTTTTAAGTCATTGTATTTATTTCTCTTTCCTTTTAAAAATTAGGCCTCTTCTTTCCTCAAAATGTGTTCCTGTGGGGCCAGTGCTTCCTTTGTATTTAGCCTTGTAAATTCACAGAGTGACTAGAAAAACTGGCTATGGGCTGTAATAATGGTGTCACGACATTCTGCTTTTACAACAGCACTTTTGCTGCAGTTAATTCACCCAGATCAGAACTAATGCCTTCCCGAAATCTGTGAAAAAACTCCCACTCACTTCAGTGGGAGTTGCAGTCAATGAGTGGCTTTTACAGCAGGTCCAAGGGCATTTATCCACAGCCTTATCTGAATCAAAATCTCACTTCATAAAAAAGAAAAAACCAAAAGGTGATTTGTGTATTTTAAGGGTGTGTGTTTGAAATATAAATGTTAAAAACTTAAACACCCGCTGAGTAGTGAGTAAACAAAACTGCACTGGCACAAAGGGGCAATGTCCTATTAAATTTCTGATTCTAAAGAGAATCTAAAACAATAAAGTCAGAGAAAGCTAAATTGGTGGGTTTTGTCCAGTATGAAAGATATGTTTCAAGAACAACCAGACTTAAATTTTTCAAGCATCTTTTTAATAGCATGGAGTTCTCAGTTTTTATATGTCACTAACTCTGGTTGACATAAGTAACAAAACAGAATTAGAACAATCTTCATTATTCTGTTCTGTTAACTCCTTCCGATCTCTTAGATATGTTGTACCTCAAGGCCAAAAGATTTGGCTACTTCACCGAGTGTCCGTGTTTGAGTACTCACCTCAGACCTTCATCAACCAGTCTGCAAATTCGAAATCATTTCACCTAGGTCATGCCTTTTATTTCCTACAGGGTCGTTTGGTTTTAGGCAATGCTTTTGTATTTTATTTTGGTATCCAGTGCTGCACTTGTGGAAGGAATTCTGAAGAAGCAAGAAAGGGCAGAGTGCTTCACACACACTGTTTACAGCCTTGGTGCTCCTCATGGTCCTCCTCAGGCTGAGAAGGGAGCCTTGGAATTGGACACAGCCCTCCCAGAAAAACCTCCTGTCAAAAGTTCCTGTTGCTGCAAAATCCATTTCTAAAAGATGCAGGAATGTGATCTAAGGTGATCCACAGCCTTGGACATCAGGCTTATCAATGCCACCTTATCTCACCTGGGACACCCGGGCCCTTGCTGTTGGTCTGAGTGCAAAGCTCCAGGATGTTTATACTCCTGGTGCTCAGTAAGGCTTAAATATTGAGAGCTCAGTTTTGGAAATTGCATTAAGGCTCACCTTCACCTATTTAGGCAACTTTACTCTGTCAATCCAGAGTTCTTATATCAAGTCCAAAAGGAAAAGAAATATGGAGACTTTAAATGCTATCTTACAAAGTAAAGATATTCCCGTAGTATCGAGAGAAAGAAGGACTGTGTGTGCTCATGCCTTGAGCACACTGCATGAGTCTCATAATGTATGTTTTCATTGTTAATTGCTATCATTATTTGAAATATTTTGTTGCTTACAACAACAACATAATTGTAGGAATCTGGAAACTGAAGAAAAATCTCTCTGTGCATCAGGCAAGCTGGTGGTGTCGTACTTCCAGTAGTAACTCAGCATCAGTCAAGTTATTCATTGCTACTTTTATTATCAGTCTCTTTGTAATCACTTCTGAGTGCTGCAACATCTACTCAGTCCCCCTCCAGGGACTCACACTTTCTCTTGACTCAACCTTTTTCTTCATAATAAGAGAAATAAATAGTACAGAGACCAAAGATGAAACTGTACAGTGAGAATGTGTATGAATTTGAACTCATTTTCTCATATGGTCCCCAGATTTTTGTTGTTTTATTTCTGTTAAATGTTTGTACTGTGCTGTTGGGAATGAGTATGCTTACGGATTTTATTTCTTTTAAATAAAGCCTTTTGAAGAGTATTCTACATCCTCAGAACATATGCAATAATAATGCCTTGACTAATAACAGTGCTGAGGGAGGAAAGGCTGCCAAAGGCAGATGTTGAAAAATAGCAGTATAATTTTAAAATGTGTTTTAAAAATGTCTCCTGGTTCACAAGTTACTGTCTTTCCTTTATGTCTTTTTCACCTGCATAAATGAGCCAGTGTTAAATACTTAAGAAGAATAGTGTGCATGAAATAGCAAGTGTCAATAGTGACACTGATTTATTTTATAACTAGTGTACTAAATTGGTTATTAAACAACAATATCTTGCCCCAATGTAATGCTTATAATCCTGAAAGATACTATTTTGTTAACTTGCTATATAATATATGTGGGTGAAATATGACACAGAGAGGTGATCAGCATTGGTTTGAAATAGTCATAATATAACTACGCACCATTTCTTTCCATTGTCATTTCCTGACCCCTGTTAGAAAAAGGCTATTTCAGGAACATTTGAGATAATTTTAAGTCATTATATGAGAAATTTTCTAACTCATCAAGTAAAACTGGATGTTTCTGTAATTTTGACTCAAACAGCAGAGGTCTTGGCATATGTCACAACATCCTTTCTCAAATTCCTTTTTTCACTGTGCTAGTACCGTGACACTGCATTTGCTGTTTCTACCCACCCCAGAGTTCAGGAGCAAGTACTAGCAAGTTGCAATTCTCCCCGTTACAAAAAGGATAAAAATCCTGCTTTCTGACCTATCAAGGCAGGGAGACAATGGGTTCAAAGTCATGTCATTTCATGTTTAGGAAACCCACTGCTGACCCTGGGCTCAATATGAATGTCTTGGATAATTGCTCCCTTCTAAGGGAAGTCGAAAGACATATTTTCTGTCAGAGATTTTAAACAGAATGATGGGTCCTTGAAGCTGCTCAGGGGGCTGGAATAGTTCACTCCTTGGCATACTAATGGATTCTGGAAAGACAGAATGAAGTATATGGAGACGTTGCTTTGCCCAGCAATGATCTGTGAGGTCCATGTAGTCACTGGCTTGCAGTGCACAAATTCCCAGCAGCTTAGGGCAAGAAAAGGAAAGGATCACACATGGAGCTGAAAGAAGAAAGGCAGTTTAAAGTTTTGACATGTTTAATCAGCAGTTGAGATACATTAGCATCCATCTTTCCTTGCTTCTACCACGGATTTACTTATGTAGGAAACAATTTGTCCCTTGTTGAACACATGGGGTTAGGAGCAGCAGCATGTGATGGAGGGTGCAATGACTAAAGTGACCATTAATTGTCGGGGTCTGACAGTTTACCTTGTTCAGAGAGGGAGCTCAGTACTTTCAGCAGTACACCAGGTCCCAGCCACTAAGCTGCCCTGACACGATGATCCTTGAATTAATTTCTTGCTGTAATGATATGCGTAGCCACATCAAATCCACAGTGGCTGCAGTTTTGGCAGTTAATGTCAAAGTACAGTCATGCAATCAGAATACATTTTCACAGAGTGGATGTAGCCGCAGTCTCTGAAGACCAGACTTAAGATTCACCATTTTCATTTATCAAAGGATGCTAGTCACAGATTGCCAATGCCACACAGGTAGCAGCAATCTCTACTCCACTTACTTATCCAGCTGAATCCTGCTTAAAATTTATATTATGTAACAGCTTTAATATTACCTGAACTCAAATGGGCTGCAAAATGATTTGCCAGTACTGCTTTGTGTGTGGCAGTAATGCCCATTAAGTGCAGTGTTGTGAAAACTTGCATTCATTTCATTGATAACAATGTGCTTTTTAGACAGTAAATTTCTGCAGTAGTTAATTACTACCATTCTGAGATGGTTAATAAAGGTAACCAGATGGGCTTTTCCAACGTGATACCATCCCAGGAATGTGATAGCCACTCAGAGCCTGACCGCCTGCTGTGTACTGCTCCTTAATTAAGTATTCCTGAAGTGTTTAGTATTTAACAGCTTGTGATATTTTAAATTCTATCTGATCCATCTTATAATGCTTATCATTCATTAAAAGAAAAGGAAAAAGAAAAACAAAACAAACAGCTACAACAAAAATGCCGGCCTTTAAGACGATAGTGCCAGGTGGAGAATTGCACTCATCCTTGATCCACGCAGGAGTTTCACAGGCTGGAACTTTCCAAGTGGGAGACTCTGAAATAAACCAGAACAAAAAAATGACTGGCAGCAAAATTCTATGGGCATAAATAAAATGGTGTGAGCTAATAAAGGAAAGTACCTTTACCAAGTCCAATACATAGTCTGTGAAGCTAATAAACCCTATCCATCTCATGATCAGTATGTGAAGACTGCTTCCATAGGCATGTTTACACATAGTTTCCTATTGAAGGCTCCCAGTTGTGGCATTCTGTGGCTGTAAGCCGTATTTATGAGCAATTCTGCTAATCTCTGATCCCAGGGCTGCCTGAAGTCAGTAGAAACACTTTGCCTCTATAGACAAGTTCTTGTAAATCTCTCCTTCTTGAAAGATTTAGGTCATTGATTGTCAGTATCAGAGATATTTCATAAAATAATACAAAGAATAATACAGCCTTCTCCTTCTGCCTTTTACTGGCTAGGTTGTTACACCAGATAACCCTTTAATGACAGTATTCCATTTTAACTTGACTCCAGAGATAGAGTTAATAAAAAATTAATAAAAAAGAAAATCTCCTTAATTCTATGCATCTCATGCATCTTTCACACATCTACTGCAGTAAATTAGTCAAGATTGATTTGGGCTGGATTTGGTTGGTTGGATGGGGTTTTTTTTATTCTAAAATACTGTCTTCTGTGATAGAAACCAACATGTAACTCCCAGAGGGAGCTGAGTGAGTCTGAGAATTACCAGCGTCATAGATCTAGTACCCAGCAATTTCTGTTCTCTCAAAACAGCTTCACTCCTTAAACTTCACAGGTTCACTTCAGAAAAAGAAATGTGTGCCAGGAAAATTAAACTGCTACCACCAAGGCATTAATTAAGCAGTTTCTTTAGCAGAAAATAGAGGCAGTTGCTGCTAAAGAAAAAGTTGGAAGCAATGAGGATTGACTGATGTAGTGTGAGAGGAACATTTAGCACCACAACCTTCACCTAGAATCTGTACCGGGGGCAGCAAGGTCCTAACTTTCCCTGGTGCTCCTGTGCATCAGACCTTGTTTGCACGGTCTGAAACACCATCACACATTTAAATATCACTCTTGATTGTGCCAAAAAACTGGAAACTTGAACTTCAGAGCTGGACTTTGTTACTTAGGCTTGTCTCCAGTAGAACTGTAACACAAGGCCCATTAACGGGAGTGTCTACCTAATGATTTAAAACAAATAATTATGATGGATATGTTGGCTTAGGCAATCAGACCAACTGGATGGTGATCACTCCTGTGAAGGAGTGAGTGATTCATATGGTCTAATATGGATTAATATATATGTAAATTACTTGGTAATAGTGCAGCTTCTGCTTGAAAATCTGTGTGCATTGAAGAAAGGAAAGAATTTCTTTGTGACTACGGGAAGCCTGGTGTAAAAGGCTGTGCCACCTCTGTTTTAAAAGCCTTTCACTGATATTCAGAGGTTCACTTTCTCTAATTCATGCGAGCAGTTATTTCCACAGTGTCTAATATGAGCCCACTCATCTGGCCCTCCTGCTTGATGAATGTTTTCCCTTTAAGACAAGAACTGACAACCAATCAGCAATACACATTCTTTCACGACTTGTTGAGACTAAGCTGTTGTTTTGGGACACACTGATGACTTTTAGCACATAATTCATGCCATGCAGTCAGGCTTCAAGGTGACATGGTAGTTTTTGGTTCTCAGACCAGTTAATCTAAATTTTATGAGAAATCTTGTATGATAGGGTTTTTATACTGCTTCCACAAATTACTAGAGATAGAGTTTTCCATGTGAAAATAATACTTTTTTTCATTCAAAACAATATATCTTTTCATTAAAAATGTCAGATATTTTTGGTATAAATTCAGGACTAAGATCTATGGTGATAATTTTACCTACATTTTTACTTTGAAAAAAATTGTTTATTAGATGATCTTAGATCTCTGATAAAAGGATCAATTCCATCAAAATAAGTATGACTTAAGTGGAGTTTACTCACAGGAATGTAATTTTTTTTCACCAACTCCTAGCTCTTGAGGAAAAGAGAAAGACTTTGCTTTTTGCACTGTTTCTGAGTTAGTATTCAGTAGTACAATTATATTGTACTAATAGTTTATTTTTACTGTGTTAACTTTTTAAGGAGATATTTAAGGTTTTATTCCAGCTTATTTTTAGTGCCTTACATAAAAAATGAGTTTTCAGATTCTTAA
This sequence comes from Chamaea fasciata, assembly GCF_029207755.1. Classification (NCBI taxonomy): domain Eukaryota; kingdom Metazoa; phylum Chordata; class Aves; order Passeriformes; family Sylviidae; genus Chamaea; species Chamaea fasciata. The sequence goes on along the minus strand of NW_027094092.1, from coordinate 19,709,959 downwards.
AAACTGAAATTGTTTTGCTGACTCCAGCATGTTATTAGTGTCACAATTCCACATTGCCACAATGTGTTAGTGATAGCAAATCAGTTGAAGTTATCATTTAAAGCATCATGATGAAATACTTGCTTAAAAATGCTTATTTTCAATATATATTTGAGATCGCTGGACAAGATCTCTGCTCAGTAATCTGATTTACTCCCTCAGTAAATCTCCAATGATTGTCAGGCAGTGTTCAAAAAAAAAGGGGGGGGGGGGGTGGAATGGGCACTTAGGGACGAGGTTTAGTGGTGAACATGGCACTAGCTTAACAGTAGGACTTAATGATCTCAGAGGTCTTTTCCAGTCTTAATGATCATATGATTCTTTGAAAATTTTGGCATCTCCCAGTGCTTTTTTTCATCTCTTTTTCTTTTTTTTCTATCAAAAAAGTCTGAGGTAGTTTACTGACTAGCACAAGTTCACATGTTCAGTGCAGGTGCTAGATTCAGCTAAATGCTAGTTTATACTGGTCTGAAGTAACTAGAAAACATTATTGGTGCCAAGAGCACAAGTATCTCAAATCTGATTAGATGTATAAGTGTCTGTGTGGATTAATTACTAGAATTTCTTGTGATGGGTTTGGCAGAGAGACAATCTCCAATGTGAATAACAAAATAATACCTCTCTTTTTAATAGTTTAACAGCTCCGGAATAACATCATTTTTTCCCTCTCCCTACCCCCTCCTTCCCCTATTTCCATTTTAAAATCCTTTCAGCTTTACAGTGTCATTTCTTTGGTGTTAAATATTACTGGTCCTTCTGGGCAAGCTAGCTCATAAAATTTAGAGAGAAAAAGAGGTTGTACTCCCATATTTTTCCTTACTTGAAATTATTTTAGTAATCTAAGTCTCAGGATGTAGTAAAGACAGTTGTTTGCAGTGCTGCCCTGCAAGAGTGGCAAAATAGGAGGACCTGGCCTTTTTCTTTAGCTTGTAATAGTCCTGGAAAATCAAAGTATCTCACACTGCTCACAAAACGTGGGGACCTGGTGTGGGGCATGGGCGGGGCTGGCAGTGCTGCCAGCACCAGAGGCTGATTTTGCTGCCAACAAGGCTGGATCTGGCAGCTGCTGGAGGAAGGACCACCTCAGCATTCCACAACCTTCTCAGCCTCAAGGCAAAAGAAATCGGTCATGATTACATTTTGCCAGCCTGAAGTGTCTCCTGAGTAGACTTCCCATGAGATAGAAAACTGCCCACCTAAAAAGATGGCAAGACCCATTTTACGGGGCCATCTCTATGCAAACCTCTGCCTGTCCCTGTACAACATCATTCCAAATACACAATAAACAAATCTCCCATAAACTTTGTATATGCAGTGTCAACATGGATGCCCTAAGTTTTTATCCATTCATCTTTCTCCCTAAAAGCCATTCATTTTCAAGTTTAAGACTTTGATATGCAGCTTCTGAATAGTTCTATTGCAGAGTAGTTAATATTGGACTTTTTGTCATTTAATTTAATGTTACCAAGTTCTTCCCATTTCTCTACACTCACCTCTCTCTCTCAGAGTGCCTCTCTCTCACTTCAGTCTTGCAGCCTTTGAAATACACACCATTAAATGGATACTGTCATGGGATTTACTCCTTTCAGTTTGTCCCTGAGGTTTGTAGAAATGAAATTTTCAGTTTTATAGCAACCAGGATCCTATGATCCCACTCATATTTTAGGAGAGGAGCTCCATATAATTTTTTTCTTTTTTGGATTATTAGAAGTCCACAGAGAAGCTCAGCCACTCTAAACTTCAAAGGGTCCTACTTTAATGAATAAGACACAGCCCATGAATAATGTAGGCTACATGGAGTAGAAATAAGGACCAATGACACTGCTGTAAACTATCTGCAAACAGCAGTGTAATAAAACAAGGAAGAAGCAAAAGGACTTCTGTGTTTTGTGTCTGATTAAATTGGCTTTAGATACAAAATATAATGAAGTCATAACTTTGTAATATCCTGTGACAAGAAGATACTATGCTTCTTGCAAGAAGGCCAAATGATGTGCTTTTCAAAAGTGGTAAGGCATTTTGGAAGATTTTGTTTCTCAGCACACACATGCAGAAATGCAGGGCACTGCCACAGTAAAAAGCCTTTTAGAGGTCTAACTAACCATGCAAACATAGATGCATGCCAGATCACTAGGTAACACTTCCTATTATGAGCCACAGGCCTGGATAAGTTACCTTCGTTTTCAGGAAACACAACTCTGAGAACTCTACTGCAGCTCCAATTTTCACCCCTTTTTCCCAGGAGCCTACGTATTGAAATTGTATTACCATCACAAACATGCATTTTTGTTGTTAAAAAATAAAATTTACTCTCAGAATATGTTTCAAAATTGCCTGGTTTAGTGGAATGTAGTTTTGCTATGTATATGAATTCATACTTTATATGCATATTCCAAAGCACATGTTTTATAAACAGTGCAGTAGCTTCAACACAAATTAATCTTTTGGTTTTTTTCTATTCTTTATCACAGAGTGAAGTACACAGTTCAATGCGTGCTGGAAGTCAAGGCCAATAGTGTTTGTTTACAACTTGGTGCCTTCTGATGTTTTTTTATCTTTGAGCCCAGGCCTTATAAACTTGTAGGGCATCAGTTCAACCCTTTGAAATGTGTCTTCATCTCCCTCAGCATCAAAGAGAAGTTAGCTGGGCAGGCAGGGGAGACAGTAGGCACTTTATTTTGGCAAATGCTTTTTTTGCACTCCCAGGGAAGACTGTGATATATTCTGAGCCCTCTGGATGTCACAAGCTCAGCAACTCTGACAAATAAAACATAGCAACAATCTGAAATTAATTTTATGAAGCCACTAGTAATGTTCATCTTTCAGCTTTGTGGAAACACTCACAAATATAGAATGGCTCCTCCCGTCTGCTGAGGAATAGTAATAAGCTTGAAAGAGATAAGATGAGGATAGGCTAGACTAAAGCTGTCTCTCCGCTGTGCCTGCATGTCTTTGTGAAGATGGGAAATACTTTGTGTGCTCAGAAATAATAGTCCTCCTTATGAGCAGCAAATTTGACCTCCAAGTTTATGAACAGCTCAGATCTGAAAAACAGATAAAAATGAATTTTGCCACAGGAAAGATCAAGCTCAACAAACTAACTGCTCTTATCTGGGGAACAAATATGTTGAAAAGGCATTATACCTCTCTCCCAAAAAATTGCTTCAACTATCTACATCTGTGCTGTGCACTTGAGAAGACCATAGACAAAACTGTGCACTATAAACCTCATTACCCAGGTAGTCACAGCACATGGTGAGCAAGATCTTGCCTCTTTTGACTTCCAGGACTTTGGCCTGGTGGCAGCTCCCTGCTTTCTGCCACAAAGTTTGATTTAGCTATATGGGCATATTAACTCAATGTGATGGCACGGAAAAGACCTAATTTTGATTCAGCTTCACTGCTTCAAATCAGGTGTAAGACTTTCTGTAAGTGATATTGTTTCCTCAGAGCCAGGTACTCAGCTTTCTTATTCTGTGTAAAAGGTGTGTTCTGACGACTCTTATATTCAGGGAGAAACTGAGCCCAGAAAACCACTCTAACCACAGGGCTCTTGTCAAGTTTGTTCTCTCTGTTCTCATCTCTTTTTTCTGCCTCTTTCTCCCCTCTCCTCACCACCTTGAAAAAGACAAGAAAAAGGGGAAAAAACAAAAAAACAAACAAACAAAAACACTTTAGGCAAGAAAAGGAAAAAAAATAAAGCATTTGAGTTTGGAATTATTTAAGTGCCTTCCTCTTCGGATCTGCTATAATAAATAAAGCAATAAATAAATAAATAAATAAATAAATAAATAAATAAATAAATAAAGCCCACATCTAGCTAATAAGGCTGCTCCAGGAGCTGTTTGATAAACATGCAGTTTGTCTATGCAGGATGACAAATCTCCCAGGAGCAGACGTTGCTCTTCTAAGAACAGTATGAAAAGTTGCTTTATCTGCTTAATAATGTATCTAGATTTGACCTCTCCTTTGCAGCAGACAAAATTAAACAGAGTAAATCTGTCCTGGGATATGAGCCTATTATTAATACCAATCTCCTAACTGCTGTTAAAATACAGTTGTGTTCCTTGACACATTCAGTTCCATTTGCATTATGGAAAGCTAATGCATCAACCTGGCAATAAAAATGCACGGCCTTCTGAAATGAAAGCATTGGATGAATGAATTCTGCTGGTTCTATGCATGGTCTCAATGCACCGCTCACGTGCCCTTGCTTTTTGCAAGGGTAAGTAATATCAATTCCCCGTGTTCAGTAGCTCATTTTTGCAAGATTCACAAAGAGTAATAAACTCACAGTGAAGTTATCATTTTACAGACACCTTCCTATGCAGAAATCCATTGTTTGGTGGTTGGGTTTTTTGTTGAGTTGTTTAGTTTAGTTTTTTGTAGGGCTTTCTTCCTTTTAAGTTGACATACAAGAATCAGTCTGTTAAATAGCACTATGACAAGTATGGGACAAAGTGGTGTTATATCTCATAATATTTCTAACTGCATCTTCATCAGTGGGTCTGTATTGCATTCTGTGGTGGAGGTCCCCAGCCAGGCACTCCCCAGAGAGTAACAAGGGCTTAATGTTGAGTACCATGAGTACCAGGAATAGCTTCTTTACAGCACCACTGTGCTTCCAGAGGAATGTGCTATACTTCATTAGTTTTTCAAGGGTTGCCTTTTACTTCGATTACTTATTTGAGCTTTGCCCTGCCAATTCATAATTAGCAACTATTCATTTTCCTGATATTGCTTACCCAGGGTGTATCTTTTATCCCTTACCACACTTACATTTTTCACTTGCTTTTCCTAAGCAGCTGTATTAAATTAAGCTGTATTAGGTAGTAATCAGATTAAAAACTAAACTTATAATTAAAAATTATTCTCATCTCCTCCTCAACTCTATTGAAGGGGATTTTTTTTCTTTCCTATCTGTTGAAGAACTATTTGGTTTCTAGATTTTAAAAGTGCTTCCAGTCACAAGCCAAGATTTGTTGATGGCAAGTGTTGAGCCCAGCTATACCTCTTCTTTCCATTTATTTTCTCACCTTCTTTGCTCATAATATTCATCACTTCCTCAGCACATTTAGGGATTGCAATTTACAGTATAGGAAGGGAACTCAAGTTACACCATGGCATCCAGAATGTCTAGATAGCCTCTGCAGGTCAATTCAGACTAGCCAGCCTCACCTCTCATACTGCCACTTTTGGGAAAGGCAAGCTATGCAGAAAGCCAAGAGGATTTTGTAGATAGCTCCTGACTTTGAATGCTTCATGCAAACACAGAAGAATGTTTGATTTTCTGCTTTCCCAGGCCATTAATCATTGTCACAAACAATTGCTCATTTTGGGGGGCCATTCCCAATCCTGCCCTCAGATAATCCAGAAACCAGACTTAGCCACCACCTTAGGATTATTCCTTGTACCACGTAGAGACTTTATTATCTGAAGCAAAGCCTGGGTTTTTTATGTGTATAAATTCAGGCAGTAACTGCGCCAAGTTATACAAGGGGGGCTTATTTATGAAGAAAAGTCTCTAACATTAGGTTTGAAAGCATGGAAATTACATGCTCTCTGTAAAGGTCTAATAGATCTAATGATTTTCCATTGCCAATGTCAGTCCCTTCCTTCCTTCCTTCCTTCCTTCCTTCCTTCCTTCCTTCCTTCCTTCCTTCCTTCCTTCCTTCCTTCCTTCCTTCCCTCCTTCCTTCCTTCCCTCCTTCCTTCCTTCCTCTCTCTTTCTCTCCCTTAATTTCTTCACCACAGCTACACTTTCCCCATGCATTGCCATTAAATATAGAATAAGCTGTTCTTCCCACCAGAAAGATAACAGATGTCTTTAGGGAAGTGGGTCATAGGTTCTGTTTCAGAACAGGTTTGTAGGTTGGCAATGTTTTTGCCTGTTTGGCTGTCCCTCAGCACATGACACAGGACAAAGATGGTGCCAGCACCAAGGCAGCCGTTCTCCTCAGACGGTTTCAACCCTGCAGAGCCAGATCACAGAGGAATGGGCAGTGGGATTTCACTGCCCGTCTGCTTTTTCGTTTCAGTGTGGCTTCCAAGGCAACCCAGGGGTTTGTACTCTTCAGCCCACACAAGGGCTTCACTCTCATTTCCCAAGCCTACTTGACTGGCTGCTGGGATGGCACATTCATGGAAACATTTTTGATCATAGAATCATTTAATATCATCAAGTCCAATCATTTACCCAGCACTGCCAAGTCCATTTCTAAACTATGTCCTTAAGTGCCACATCTACAGGTTTTTCAATATCCCCAGGGATGATGACTCAGCCACTTCCCTCAGCAGCCTGTTCCAGTGTCTGATCATCCTTTCGGTGAAGATTTTTTTCCTAATGACTATTCTAAACCTCTCCTCATGCAACTTGAACCCATTTCCTCTTGTTCTACCGCTTATTATTTGAGAAAAGAGATTGAACCCCTCATGACTACAACCTCTTTTCAGGTTGTAGAGTGATAAGGTCACTACTGAGCCTCCAAGCTTAAAAACTTCAGCACCCCCAGCTGCTCCTTGTTCTCATTTTAAGTCTGGGAGCTTAACATTTAGCCACTGAGATTAACTCAGTTGATTAAAGCATGCTGCTAATAAACAACTGGGGTTTTGGATTTGATCCCAATATGGGCCATACACCTAAGAGTTGGACTTGAAAATCCTTGTGGGTCCCTTCAAACTCAGAACAGTCTGTGATTTCAGAGAAAAGTCTGTGGAAATGGTTAATCAATCCCAGTCCTGTCAGTGAGCTGCGGGTGAATCAGAGAGACTCTCCAGCATTTATTTTCATACACTTACTTTGGACCATAATGGCCTTGGCAGGACAGAGAGATGGGCAGGAGTGCGAAATGTAATTTATCAGCTGGAAACTGGATGACAAAGCCACAAAACCCCACATGTTTGGTTTTTGTGCACATTGCATTTCCACTCTAACCCTACCCATCAGTGACATTTCCCAGTGACACTTTTTGCTGAAGCCCTCCATCTGCTCTACCCACCCACCAACTCTGTCACAGCCTTCACACCCATCTGTCCTTGCATCACTGTGACTTTCATTGGACTATGTCAAATCTAACTATTTCCCAGAAAGGATAAGGACAGAATTTCAGTTGTCCCAATTCAGCTTTGTGCCCATAATTAGTTATTGAAAGTCCCATTTTTGTGAATGTTCTCTTCTTTTTAAGTTAGAGCTGGATCTGAGACAATGACTGAAAAAACAGCTGACAAGTATCCTTTATCTTTTCCTTTCCTCCCCTTGCTCTCCTCTCTCCTCTCCTCTCCTCTCCTCTCCTCTCCTCTCCTCTCCTCTCCTCTCCTCTCCTCTCCTCTCCTCTCCTCTCCTCTCCTCTCCTCTCCTCTCCTCTCCTCTCCTCTCCTCTCCTCTCCTCTCCTCTCCTCTCCTCTCCTCTCCTCTCCTCTCCTCTCCTCTCCTCTCCTCTCCTCTCCTCTCCTCTCCTCTCCTCTCCCACACAGTACAATGACAAATCTAGGTTACACAGTATACCTTTCTAAATACCTAAGTCTTTGCTAGAAGGCTGTTACAATTGCTGAATAATCTTAGAAACTAAGCACCTCTAATTAGTAAAATCCAAACGAACATCTTTCACTCAACTGTAATTAATGCATGAGACCCTATGTTTTCTAAAAGGATGGATTGGTACTCAGTTGATATGGGTGTTACTGTGTATGCAACCCAGGCAGCATGCTCCAATCCAGGCTTTTCCTTTTGAAATAAGCTTTTCTCCAAGTCGTCTGTGGGTGAGAAATGGGCTCAACATAGGCTGCCAACACTGCATCTAAAAGAGTGTGTCTGATAAACAGTGTTGCTTATGACCCATGGACAGAGAAAAACTGTCTGAAATTCAAGAAGGACAAGTGCAGGGTCCTGCTCCTGAGGAAGAATAACCCCCTGCATCAGCACAGGCTGGGGGCTGAGCTCTTGGAAAGCAGGTCTGTGGAGAAGGACCTCGGGTTCCTGGTGGAAAACAAGCTGTCCATGAGCCAGCAGTGGGCAAGAAGGCAAATGGAATCTTGGGCTGCATTGGGAACAGCATTGCCAGCAGGTCACAGGAGGTGATCCTGCCCCTCCACTCAGCCCTGGTGAGTGAGGCACATCTGGAGTGCTGTGTCCAGTTCTGGGCTCCTCACGACAACAGAGACATGGAGCTCCTGAGTGCAGTGGAGGGCGACAAAGATGATTAAGGGACAGGGGCATCTCACCAATACCTTTGTGAGATTATAATACTAGTGGTTTCCATTTCTGTTCACGATTTCCACATCCATCTGTTCTATCACATAAACCATCACACAAGAGACATGAAATAAAAAATTCTAAGGTTTTGATTATTTAGCCAGAGGTTTTTCAGTAATTGTGATACACTGTGGAACATTGCAGCATTCAAAAGTCATGTCACAAGCAGTTCCTTTGCACCCTTACATGAAAGAACATTGTACCATAAAGTATTATAAAACATGTAAGAAGCCAGGTGTCCTGACACCTACTTGACCCAAACTCTGTGTCCTTATTCATGACTGCCTGATTTCTTTTTGAGACAGAAAGATTTTGCAGTGGTTTCTGTAACATTTGGAAGGAGAGAAAAATATAGAGATAGACATTAGACTGAAATCATAGATTTTCTGCAGGGTGTGAGCCCTTTTTGAAAATAGCAGAACCTCCATATTTGTGTTTTAGTGTCCTTGAAAGGGTGCAGATTTTTAGCTAGTTGCAGAGCTGGCTGCAGTCCAAAAAGAGGAAAGAATCCTGTGGCAAACAAGTGGTGAATTAACACACTTTACCACCCGCTTGTGCAGGATAAACACAAAATATCTCTCGCAGGGGATTTTCTGAGATTAAGATTTCTCCCCTCTGGCTCTGACTTTCTTTCTCCAGTTTGGAGATTGTAGGGAAGGTCACTCCCTTCCCATACACCTTATGCCTCATCTATATGGAAAACCTAGTTCCCTCTATTACCTCTATTGTCTTTCAAAAACATAACTCCCAGCATCCCCTATGGTTTGCTCCATAGTCTTTTGTTTGGAGGGAAGGAGAGTGATGAAAGGAAGAGCATGAACATCTCTCATAGAGCCCAGTCATTTATGCAGAGCCCTATCCACAGTGGGGTATTTGTTGGCACTTTTTATCATGTCAGCAGAACCATTGATACTCTGAGAGAGAAGAAGAAAAAACAAGGGTAGTAAAACTAGGAAATGTCATTCATAAAATTTCCTTTTCATGTGGATGCTGCTTTATAGGATATTTCAATCCCCTCAAAATCAATCTGAGAACTATTCAAAATAATAAAGGAATATGGCTCAATTTCTGGCTGTAAGATAAATGACACCAAAGAGAAGTCCTGAACCTAAGTGGAAGGAATAGAGACAGTATGGGTACCCTGGATATATTTGAACAGAAACAAAAAGGACTGAAATATATAGTTATCTCTCATAGACTGATTTTACAGGAATTGAAGGGAACAGGTAATAAAATATATACCTGAAGCAGTTTTCCTTTTTCTAAGCATACAAAGGAGAGATAATTGAAATAAAAGTTCTTAAAATAAAGTTCCCTTCCAATATTTTTCGCTATCATTCCTCAAGAAACAGAAGGAACTGGTGGATAACTACAAAGCAAAATTCACACGAACCACAAATTGTGGAATAAATATTATGCCAGTCTAGAGTGCAAAGATATAATTGCAGATGATGACTCAGTTTCTAATGCACACTGTAAAACATAATAAGATCAAAAATTTATACATCAGAAAATTAGCAGAAATAGTTTAGCTATATCATTTATTGGTCAATTAAATTTGGAAAAATCACAATGCATTTACTGAGTAAGGGGAAAAGAAACTAGCATTCTCCCTCATTGTTAATGTCACCTCTATGAATGATATCTAATCTCATAAATCATGTAAGAAGCAAATGGATATCAAAAGGAAAAAGTGCAACTATGTAACCAAACCCAAAGATTGTTCCAAAATTTACCAAGTAGAAATGCCTAATGGGTCTTTAAATTGCACCTGTTAAGGTCTGTCTTAACTCATTAATGCAGATACAGACCTCATACATAGCTGGGTTCATTAGGATGTCCCTGTAGCCTTATTATGAAGAGTAGCTATTTGATCCAGATGGCTCTCTTCCCCCTAACTCACCTGTGTGCCAGGGGAGAGCTAATATAAGGCTTCTGGGTGTTGGTAAGCCACTAGGAAAACAGAAAGCAAACAACATAGAAACAAAACAAAATAGAGCGGGGTCCCTTCAGCAAACCTTGCCCAAGTGGTTGCAGGAGGGTTTGTCCTCCCCAAGAGGACTCAGCAGTTCCATGACTATGATTTGGAGCAAGACACTGGAAGAGTGTCTCACAGCAGAGTGAGTCCCCATTCCTCCCTTGGAGTCCTTCCTCCTCCTCCTGCTCTGTCTAAAGCCCAGTGTTATTTTAATGTTCTACACAAGGCAGCCTGGCCCCAGCTGCTCCACCAGCACTGTCTCCTGAGACGGGAGCACGGCATCCCCTGCTGAGCAGCCAGCCTGTTCTGGGAGAGCCCTCAAGCCAAACACGAAGGAAAAGCAAAGCAAGTGTAAGGATGCAGCATAATTAAAAATGGCAGGATTCAGTGTACCACGTTTGTTTGACAAAATTGAACAAACAGAACATCAATAGGCATAAATTAATAAAAGATATCACATGGATTTTCATCCATAAATATATATGGCTCAAGTCCCTTTATATATATCATTCCCAGATTCCTCAAAGAGCCTTCTGCATCCTAAATATATACAATAATAACTTAAAGGAGTTTAAAGACAGGTTAAGAGTTACTCCAAGGAGAAGGATGCAAAAGGAAATAATGAGCTAAACAGGCTCAACTTAAAGTTAAAAGTAGGTATTTTTGGATGTTCTTCTTTATAGAACTGTCAGGCAGCATGGATATCATGAGGTTACAGTGGGGAAAAGAAATGAACCATCAAATCTCTCCAGATTGCCAGAAGCAAACAACGCTTAGCACTATTGTCAGTACAGTTTCTCCCTTGTGGCTTGAACAATGCCTGAAAATTATGATTAGATACAATTGAAACAGTCAGCGTACACAATAAAAGGCATGAGAAAACGCATTGTTAGGAAAAAGCCAATTAATGAATTCTCTAACAGTGAGGTAGCCTACAAAAAGTAGCCTTCAGAGTGCATTTAAGAGGAATATGACCTTTTCTCTACTGTGCACAAAAACTTTTGAGATATATTAACTTATTGACAGCTTTGAGTGCAGGATATGTAGAATTCTTTAATTTGTGAGGAGAGAAAAATAATTCATAAATTACTTTGACTGAAAGGACTTTCTTGAATCTTGAGTCCAAAAAAGGGCTGGTTATAAACTTCAGACCCAGTGTTTGACATTGGCCAAGGTGACTTTGGTTCATCCACGTGCAAGCCAATTTAGCAGCTACTGTTGTTCCGCACTAATGTCCTCTAAGTCCCAAAGCAAAGATAGAACAGAAGACATGGTTTTTTTCATGTGTTTTTGAATGCATGCTATAGAAATGTGCTATGAAAGGATAGAAAAAGAACTATAATATCTTCTTTTCTTCTTTACCATATTAACCAAGAAATTATCTAGGGAAATTATGAATAAGCTAATTAAAAAGTAGACCACACACATTTTTAGTGACTAAAAAATACATCATTTTAGTTAATGGTTTCCAAGGTATGTTTTGCTAAAAATACAGAATTTCCAGTGTATAATGCATTCCTATTCCATATATAGCACTTACTTTTCTGCTAGTTACATGGAAAACAGTTCCTGTTGTCATAAGTCCTAGCTATTGCCAGTTGAAATAAGGAATTTAGATAGAAAAAAAATTCTATTTCTTGCTTTTTTTTAAAATTATGCATGCGAAATTTTAAAACTGTATTGTTTCCTGAAACATGAACAATCACTCTCTAAGTGATTAGTGAGATTTAATACTTCTATTCTTTCATATGCAAGTTAAGAACATCTTAATTTTATCACAGCCATTATGGTAGTCTTTTCCATAAGGGGTTTTTGAGAATATTATCTGACAAGAGAGCCTGTATTTGAATGGCTAAGTATAAGATTTCACTCTAAATAGAAACTGTGGAAATAAAATTCTAAGCAAAGACCCTGTGAGGAATCCTTTATTAACTTCTCATCACTTCCTCCAGTTACAGTTTGATGATTTCTGCTCCAAATTCAAACAGAGAGAAGTTAAACAGGACTGCATTATATTTTTCCTTGCCCCTAAAATCACGGTATGTTTTCAACATATGAGTTATTTTAGACTCATATGAACTACTAAGACTTTCAGAACAATGGAGTGTGCATTTCAGTGTAGCAGGCAGCATATGTTCTGTCTCACAGAATGGCAGCTACCTCTGCAGACTGCCAAGCCCCATAAATTTAATGGTGCAGCCTTACAGAAAGCAGGATCCTAATGGTTATATATCTATGGACAGAAATTCATGGTGCTAGAAAGGCCCATTCAATCATCTAGTTGGACTTTCTATATATTCTCTTAAACTTCACGGTGTAGCCCACTCTGCAGGAATAAATACATAGCTAGTGATCTTTATCACCCATGGCAGTTTGCAATGAGCTTCAGAAGCCGTAGCAGCAGAGCCTGCAGTGTACACGGGGCAGGACTGCCACAGCTTCCAGGACAGAAGGAGGGGATCAACCAGAATGGATGCTTCCCTCTAAACCTCTGCCTTCAAGCCACTTTCTTTCATGCTTTTGCTGCTCTCACATGAAAGTCTGCATGTTGTGGGCCTGCAACCAGGAGAATATACAGACTAGCTCCTTCTGCAGCCTAACAAGATGTAGCACTTTAGGGCAAAAGTCTTGGAGCGAAAACAGTCAGGCGCCATAGGAAGAGAAAGTAAGATCGCAGGTCCGTGTTTCTGATGGTAGAATTTTTTGGGATTCGTATGGCCTCCACTGAGCCTAAGGTTATTGGTGTCTGCACAAGCTGAAATTCAGGTGTACCAATCACAGCAAACAGTAACACAAGAAGACTTCAGAGAAAATGCCCGACCAACAGCTTCACAGTGTAAACTCTGGTGTTGGCACAGAAAACCCACCAGGTTTAGAGCGTAACCAAGAAACCTCCAGTCTTTTGAAGATGATTTGGGGGTGGACCATAGATAAGTACTGAAAAATTTTGTGGTCATGGTTTTATGAGTGTGCCTGCGGGGATAAGGATGCCTTTCCCAAAGATCACAACATGCAGCAATTCATTAGGAATGCACAGACTCAAAGATACTGAGTTGCTTTACCTTTCCTACTAATCCATATTGCAGAAATGGGACATGGACACTTAATTTAAAATGTGGTAGAAACTCACTTTGAAACACTATACCTTGATGTGTAGCACCCCTAACACAGGAACAGACTAAGATTTGCTGAACTCAGCCTCCCATGCTGTTTTTGATTGTCAGGCATAACTGGCCTGTTCTGATTTATGCAACTGTCCCTTCCAAGACATATATATGTGTAGTTAACTCAGAGATGAGCTACCAATTCATAGGGGTCCCTATAATAAATACATATGCTATATGGTGTTTGCTGTCACTACAATGCCTTTTTCTTCATATTTTGCATTCATTTCCCTCTTTCATTAAGCTTGCTTTCCAGATAGTTGGTTAAGTTAATGTATTTGCACTAGGCTCATGCATTAATCTCTGCAAACTACACGACATTTTGCATACTGCACACCTTGTCATAAATCATTGCTTACTTCCTAGTATGTATAACTCTGTAATTCCAACCACCATAAATAAAGGTAAAGCAATGCCTCAGCCACTGCTGCCTCACAAAATAACATTGACAGAAGGAAGCCATTCACAAATAGAGAAATAATGAAGATTTCTTTTCAATCTAATGGGCATTAGGGAAAATATTTTAAAGTTCAGCAAGTAGTTGGAATTTTAATATACAAGTTTACTAACACAACTCCTAGAGCCGGCCACGAATTCTAAGAAGGATAAGAAAATGTCACTGTGCTATGAGATAAGGAGTCACTTAATCTTCCCTGTCTTATTCCTTCCTTTGTACAGTTTTCTCTTATTAACACAAGAACAGGTCTCTTTAGGTTTTGAAGTATTCTTATTTGTCTCCCTTTGCTGAAGTTCAGCTCTGTAGTTGAAAAACTAACTATTTGGGGGTTCACGCAGTGTCTGTCACTCCTTGCAAACCACAGCTGCAATATGAAACAAATCCAGGAGCTCTTAATATATGCAGTGAGGAACATTAGACTTCCCCTACCCTTCTTACTGGAGGCACAGCACACCACTCCCTGGATACAAATTACCCCAGCCTCACTTGATCCTCCCTCTGGAGTTGTTGGATCTCAGAGTTTATCCTCATCAGGAAGATAAATTTTCTTGAATCACACCATGTTCCAGCTGAAAAATTAAATTACTCAACAAAAGCTATTTTCTGGCTAATTTAAAAACCTTCCATCATCAAGCAAACAAAAAAAGTTGCATTCATCCTGAGACTCTTTTATTCAGGCATAGAGTGGTAAAAGGCAAGAGTTGCAAGCAAAGCCATAAAATCTTCTAGACAGCAACAAAAGCCTCTTCTTCTCATGTTAGCTGCAATAGGATCTGAAATATTCTTAATGTACAAATGGCTGCTCTCCTGTCTAAATTCATGGATGCTACACTTGCACCACTGTCTGAAGGTTGCTGTTTCTGCTTCTCATCTTGTTGAATTTCGACAAAAATGTTGAATGAATATAGCTCTTGTAAAAATCTGGAGTTGTGTGCCCAGAGATCTCAGGTGGCTTCAAAGCAAGTCATAAGTGTTTGCTAGGAGTGGTGCTCAAAGCTTTCGCTGTGGAATCAAGTTGTAGTAACAGTAACAAAAACCTGTTCAACACATTAGGTAATAAAAAAAGTCATGGGAGACATGTAGTTTTGGATGCAAGTTTTTTGATGTTCACATCCACTGTATATATATATATATATATATATATATATATAAAAATATCAGGAATACATGTGCAAGGCAGGTGTATTAAGACCGATATAGCATAGAGGGATACTGCCAAGCTTAATACTTGAGCAGAGAAAGTCTTATCCTAAAAATAAAGAGGAGTCAGTCCTTTCTAAGGGCAAAAGACTTCTTGCCAAGTTGGAGAATGCTACTTACCTGCTGTGACCTCCTTGATGCCTGCTCTTATTTTCCTGCATTCTCTGTGATACATTGATCTGGTACTCTGCCAAGGTGTGGGATAAATTTGGCATGCCCTTGCTTCTCACCAGTATTGATGCAGTGGCTTTTCTTACACTTGCTCTCCTAAAGGAATGACGATCCTCAGCAAAGATCCATTTCCTCCCTTTCTTGGTTCAGCTTTGGAATACAATCAAAACTTTGTTTGATTCTGTGGATTCTCACACATAAACTTCTTTTTATTTCAGAAGTCAATTATATCAGTTAATCACAAAGAATCTGGCAATATTATGTGATGAATGTGTGGGGCAAAATATAAATGTCAAGTCTTGTTGCTGCAGGCTAGAAAGGAAATGCTGATTATGAAATATGTTTATTTTATGAACAATGTTGAACATGAGGGCAAAAAGTATGATTGCTCCTGGAACTAAGAATCTCAAAATAACAACTTCTGGGAAAGAAACAAACCCCCAGTGATTGCAGTAAAGTGAACCAGATACACTTAATTCCAGAATGGCAAGAAACAAAACAGATTGAGTCACGAGCTGAGCAGTAAGATTTTTAATAAATTTTCAATTTGGAAAATATTATATGCCTACAAACAGAAAGATAATTCCTTTACGGAAGGGGTAAAAATTACTGCATGATACAGCTGGTTCTCTACTCTGACCTCAATAGCACACTAGAACAGATTTTTGAAGTAAGAGAGGGAAATGAGGACTGCATTTTCTTTATTAGGAACTTATTTTCTAGATAATAGGTTAATATGACTGGACAAAACATCTGTCACAGAACAGCATGGAAAATGTTGGAATATACTTTAAGCATCTTGCTGCCCTCCTATATTGCTGCAGATGCCCAGACCACCCAAAACAAGTAGCTTCCACTAAGAAATAATAAAACATGAAAAGAAAGTTTTCCAAAGACAATGAGATCTCAAATGGTGTTTGCTACAAAACAGTGATTGCAGGGTAGCAGAGAAAAATAAAGTAAGATAATCAGGACAGCAGAGCCATTGTCTCCACTAACCATTTTCTAACCGGTGTCACTTCCTATGAGGACAAACTGGGTTTAGTTGCTGGGCAGGCTGGACAATTGCATTTCCATGGTCCAGTCTGAACTACTCTGTGACTTTGCCTCTGAAGGAGCTTATATTACATCTGAAACCCACACAATAAATTCCTTCTATGATGTACTTCATGGAAACAGGACAGTTATTTCAACATTTAAATGTGATGTTCACACTTTTTCCATGTGCTGCTCCTGCAGGAGAGAAAAAAAATTATGCACTGTGGATTTTGTTGCTTGTCACCATCAAAGTTTGACCAAGTAAAATATTATCAGAGTAGGAGAGTAAAGATACATTATCTCTCAATTAGTGATGAGCATTAATTATCACAGTCTCTGTAACTTTGCAGCCCTCAGTCAGTACTCTACAATGTCTGCCTTTACTATCAGAGCTACTGCATTTCTCTTCAACATGTTTACCTGGATGAAATACTTCTGGCTGCCCAGTGGAAATAAATCTGCACACCAATGAAGCCTTGCTGAGACTCCAAGGGACTTAAGGCCTCGTCTGCAAAAATGACACTTGTCCTGGCTTTTAAAAAAGATTGGCAGAAGATGCTGCAGAAGATCACCATGCCATTAATACAAAGTGGCAAAAGCACAATTTTTTAAGAGCAACTGGCAAATGCTCGGGCTTTTACCACCTGTTTGAGATTAGCAAACAGATATATTACTTATGTGTGAGAAAATGGGCAAAAGCCAGCAAGATTTTTTAAAAGATCTTAATATCCTTCTCTCTAAATTACAAATGTTTAGCTTAGCTATTTCTCTGCACTTCACAGATGATAATTTTTACAAAAGGGATTTATCATTTTCTTACTAGTAGTGTTTGAGTTTGTTCCTGTCATTTTCAAGCTCAATTTAAAACCAAACCAGAAGGATGAAGGTAAACTAAATCTCTGAGGGAAACAGGGTGGTGCATTTCTTTGCCTTGTGACTGCAGGCAGCTGGGCCAAATCCTAATGAAATTTCACTGCATTGTTAATCTCCAGCAGTGTGGGCTGTAAAGTAAAGAGCACAGAAAACCACACAAAGTTGTACAACCCCGACACACTATTGACAGGTGTTGGGCAAGTGGGGACTTGGAAGACACTGAATATGAAGAAATGAAATGAAATTAAATAAAATAAGCACTGGGGATGGGAGCTATCATAGCTTTTCTGAGGCAGGGAATATGGCAAGTCACAAGAAGCTTCACCAGCAACACAGAGAGGGTGGGTAATAGGATTGAAAGATTAGGAACTGTGTCAGTCTGGCCCAGGGAGTCAGTGGCACAGGCAGCAGGTCTGGTTTGTGTGCACAAACTGAATTAGGACATTTACAGTTCCAGCTGAATCATTCAAGGACGACACATTTCAAGAAAATTCATTACCATGGCCATTTCCTCTTATTTATTTCTCTTTCTAAAAATATTGACAGTAGAAATAACGATCATAACATATGGGCTATGTTACACATCTGAAAAATAACTGTATGGCACTAAGGTTTCCTCCCTCAGTACATTTCTGAAGGCATCCATCCTGGTTTTTGGATGCAAGGAGAGGCAAGACATACCAAAATCCTTATTAACAGTTATTGGCCAATTTCTATTCTATTTTTTCCACTACCACTGAAGTTATCCCTCTTGTGAATAAACAAAGAAGAATTTAATTGTACAGCTTTTAATCATCATCTAGAAAATGTGCACCTAATAAAGGTCCTAGACATTGAAAAACACCACCATTTCTCTGCTATTGCTGCATCAATTGCATCAATATATTTTCAGTGGTTTTAGATGGGTTTTATTTACAGTAACCTTTACAGCAACATGATAAAAATATGTTTAATTTCTAATATTTAGTTTTTGCTGGTCTTTGTGAACATGTGTTGCTCACAAAAATCAACGTACCAACCAGTCTGAACACACTTGTCTCCCAATAATTGAATCTAAGCAGTTGGTTGAGTGTGGCTTACCTGGAGTGCTTGCTCCCACACTTTGACATTTGCTTTTTTAAATTTTAGTTTACAGTTGTGTTTGATAGAATTAGGAGAAGGGAACAAAGCACAATATTGCTTGTTAGCTGAAATAATCTGTATTTTCCTTCTTACTCTACAAGAAGGTGTTTTGATATCCTGCAGCTTTTTTTTCCCCCTGGCCTCTCCCACTCAGAGAGCAAAAAAGCAGTGTGGAAATACTCTGGGGATACCTGCTGACTTCATTGCTCCTGCCATCAAGACCAAGAGTTGAATCCAGATTGTTTAAGGAGAATTAGAATAATCAGGCAGTGGCTGATACCATGTCTAGATATAAAAAGCCAAAAAAAAACAGAAGAAAAAACCCTTCATTCACCTTGTGTTGGTGGAATGGAAATCAGATTAGCCACGACAGCCACAGTGAAAGATTTGTCTGCCAGGGCACAGAGACCATTAGAAGCAGAGGAACACCAGGGAAGATCGTGGATTGGGAACTGAGTTGCTAGAGCTGCAACAACACACCAAAAGTAAGACAAATGTGAAAGACAACAGCCCCAGAGACCTGAAATACTCAGCAGTGTTGCCTTTGTAATGCAAGTACTCTCCTACTCGGTCTGCCTCTGAAGGGCCCTCCTGTCAGGCTGAACAGAGAAGAAAGCCAGAGGTACATGAATCCTTGGCTGCTCTGCTGCAGTGATCACTGAAGAGTTCAGCCAAACCACACAGGCTCTCAGGGGTTTGTGCCAAGAGCCATCCAAGGCAACTGAACCCAGGAACTCACACTTATATGTGCCTGGAATTTCTCCAGCAAAGGAAAAGTTTCCTTCTACTTCTTTGAAGACATTTAAGAAAGCTTATATTTAGGCTAGAAATGTTTTTCAAAGAGAGAGTTGCTGGCTAGCTTATTTAAATAGTAAAACCTTCTTTTGAAAGTGAGAAACCTTCAGTTTCCGATTTTGGTGTGTGCATGATGGGTAGAGGGTTTTATTATCCTAAGTGCTCCTCTAAGGTAGGTCTACTTGGTTTATGGAACAAAGCTAAATTTTCATGTTTTTCCAATACCAGCTACATTATTTCTGCAAAACTTAAACTGTATCTCTATGCCTAGGATGGATGCAAATAATACAGAAGTGGTAAAAAGAAAGGAAGAAAAATTATTTTTTCTTTACTCTACTCTTTATTTTACCAGAAAACACAATCAGTGCTACCATGTATAAGTATAATATTCCCTGGGTAAAGCAGCACTCTACTGCATCTATCTATTTATTGCACAGTAAATGAATATGGCTTGGGTAAGTGCCACATGAGAGCTGCTCAGGAGTGGTGCAACATTGCCACCATGTGCTCTGCACCGAGAACTGGTTTTATGGAGCCAATGCAGTTACCCTCCTTTCTGCGTTATTTTAGAGGAAAAGAAAAAAAAAAATAAGGGTAAGTAAGTAATTTCTCCCCCCAAAAAATCTTTGTTTTACTGTGGATTTAGGCACAGGGAAACTGTGTCTGGAGCATTGCCCATCAGGCACCAGTCTCTTTACAGAGTCAGCCAGCAGGCAGCACACTTGGGAGTCTCCTATTGGTCTGTTGTTCTCGTGGGGCACACAAATTGCATTAGGAATTAATGATCCCAGGCTTAAGAGGAAAATTCAAGAACTGAAATAGATCAGGAGGGAGGGTTTTTTTTCTAAAAACTCCGTAGTTCTTCAACATTTTTGCTGAAACTGCCAAGGAGCATCTTTCCTAGAGTAATCCAATGAAAGTCACATTCTAGTTACACTGGGAATGATTAGCCATACATGATTGCTTTTCAGGATCAGTGACATTTTCAATTACCTTTGACACAACCTTGTTCTTTTTCAGAGGGGCTAGGTCTTGAGTAAGTGTGATGCTGATCTCAGCACTAATAGAATTCACAAACAATCTATCTTTGCCTCTCAATAAGGCTAGAATGTATTTTCTTTCCTCTTGATGAAAAAGGCAAAATATTAAACATAGAACCTTAGTGCAATCAAGCTACAGTAGAGTGAAGGCATGCTATGTTTTTGGTATTTTTCACTTGGGAGAACTGAAGAAGCACATAAATGTATGGCGTTCCCAATGGTAGGAAACACAAATTTAAGTAACAAAGAAGAAACGAGATTTTTTTGCTTCATAATCTCAGCTGGTGGGAAGGTGGAGGGCTACATTGAACCATTCATGCCACAGTTGGAAAAATCAAATGTTGATCGTACCAGAAGCGTGGATACATTTACTGACTATACACAGTCATTAAGCCTGACCACCACAGTCAAAGTCACTGAAGCTACAGTCCTCAGCTGGTCCAGAAGACAGGTAGAAACCTGCTGGAACCAGGGAGGGGCAGGTACTGATCTGGCCCTTTCACCCTACAGACACCTTCAGTGAGCCACAAGCAAATTTGAAACGTATCCTCGAGGAAGTGAATCTTTACTAAATGAACTGGCACAAATTGCACCTCTCTACCTAATCCCAGGCATGTCGTGCAGCCATTCTCGTTCCTGGCTTTGCCATTCTGGTCAACACCAAATATTTTTATTGGTACACAAGACTAGAAAGCGCATCTGACAGCACTTCTTGCTTACTGTTGTTTTCCAGCCCAATCCTGTCATAATTCAAAATGTTAATTATGAAATCTAAGACTTCTAATTAAATTAAATCTCTTAATAATTAACATACTAAATCAGAACTTACCTGTCCTGTGGTACAGTACTCACAGCCACAAGTTTGCACCTCTGAAATTCTTTCCTAGTACAGATTCTCCTTTACACTGCTGCTAGAAAGCTTCCTATCCCATCTAAAGTCTTTCCATAACCATAGTTACTAGCTTCCTTTTATAAACAAATCCCTCATCAGCTGGCCCTTCTCTAGGAACCCAGAAAGATCAGAGAGCATGCAATGAGAGTACTGTCCCTCTTTTCTACAGCTTTTTATTTTTCATTGCTTATGGCCTTGAGACATTAGAAACAGAATATTTTATCTGAGTTTAGACAGTTATGAGTTAATTCATGAGACATTCTCTGGTGATGGAGTCTTTCCTTTATTACTCAGCTCTTGGATATTTGATTCTACAGGTCACCAGAAAAGACTTAGCCCACCTCAGCATGAAAAGCAGGATGAAGGCAAACACATTTCTAGCAGACAAGATCCATCAGGGAAACTGATGTGACCCAGCTGCACTAATTCAGCAAGACAAGAACATATCCAATATCAAACAGACATATAAAGAAAATTCCCAATGTTATTTTCTTTCAACAATATAATGTAACATCATTATAAAAACATGCATGATTTGCAAAAAAAAAAATCAACTGTGTTGTTTCTTGTTATATTTAGAATATTTAAATTAAAATTGTCATTTAAAAATCCAATTCTCAGCAAACACAATAAATGTAACTCTTTTCAGCTTGAGGCAAAAATTGGTTTCAGAATTAGCTAGTGCAGCAACTACTCAAGATGCTACTACAAATTTGCTATAAATTTCATAGCTGCACATGAGTTTGAGGATCATGTCAGTACATGACTAACAGACAACCACTTCTGCTTCTCATTTCAGTATTTCCACAGAAATACATCTGAAGCCTGAATATTCCCAAAGTAGGGGCTTGAGGGCTTGGGTTCAGCTCCTGATGGGGATACAGGCTCTGAACTTTCACTGATTCTTCACTGAAATGGGCTTTTTGTTTACTCCATTCAGCCTCTCTCCTATATAAAAGGTCCTAATAACTTTCATGTCACATGCTCTGCAATGAATGGATAATTGCGTCAACCCAGCAAGAGCATGACTCACTAAGTGAGCAATATCCATTTTCAACAGGGCAAAAATATCAGTGTAGACCCACTTAATTGTTCCATGATACAATTTAGCACTGCTATAGCATGTATTAAATTAATTAAAAGACTTTCCTTCCCGTCAAAGGTATAATCAAGTCAATTTGCTTTCAAACATAATCAGAAAACTATGCAAGGAAAGCTTTGCAATATGAGCTATTTTTTCATGTGGAAAGTTAATTGATTTTCTATCATTTTTCCCCTTTGGGATTCAAATGAAGCTTTACAAAAGTTGCTGCTCTTTTATGTGTAATTGGTCCACTTGAACTTTTAGAGCTTACCTGAAAGTAGACCAGCAAAGTACTTCTCTTCTCCCCTTCTTCTGAGAGATTATATCAACAATTATTAAAAAAAAAAAAAAAAAAAAAAAAAAAAGCCTAGAGGTCACAGAAAACTCCAGAGTGCTTAAAACAATTAACATTTATAACAGAGAAACTTTACTGTGAGGTAGCAATCAGTTTCCTCTCCTGTTCAATACATCAGCAAACATCTTTCTGAATCTTAATAATATAGGGGTGGCTTGAAGAAACACACATTTTTGTTTCCTCAGTACTTGGCACCAGAGGAAAAATTCCATCTGTAAAGGAAAGGTTGGCAAAGGTGAACTGAAAAACAAAACTGAACACTTAAACCAACAAGTAGTAATCAATCTAGATGTTGGTATTCCCCCCTAGCCATTCCTTTGGGGAGGGCAGGGTGAGGCAGGATTACATGGAGGCTTTTTTGTAACAGAAAACAAATACAAACTCCATGCTCCTCTGGAGAGTCTCTTGGTAAGCTGCAGCTCCCTGCAAACGTCCCAGAGAACTGCAGTATTATACAAGAACCCAATTGAAAAAGACAGGGAGTGTCCATGTGTTTGCTGTGTTGGTTCTGATAGAGCTACAGTGGGATGGGAATATCAAGGGGAATTTGTAATGACCAAAAGACAATTTTGAAGTTGACTTGAGTTTTGCTCTGAATTATTTCAACCAGCAGCACCTCCCTGATTTGGGCCGAACAAATGCTTCTCAAAAACACCAGCTTACCCCAATATGCATCTATTCAAATTTACAGATGGTCCGCCAAAGGGTTTCAACAGCTTCTTCAGCTCTCTGTACAGCAAAGATTCCCTTTTCCTGTTGAAAAATGTAGCAATGCCATAGCTTGTTCTTCTGTAGCCTATACTACATTGATTGCTGTATAGTAGCAGCTGAGACCAATAAAGGCAAGGAGAGAAAACAGTATAAAAGAAGCATGCCCTGCAAAATATATCTGACAGAGCTTTTGGATTCTGGAAAAAAAAATAACTTTGCTTATTCCAAAGTAAGAACAAATGTAATGACACTTACTTCAGCAAAGAGCTCAAGGCTGAGCCATGCACTCATGAACCAAAGATCTACATATAGACACAGGTTTTCTCAAAGCCCTGATGGGGTTCTGATCCAACATTCCACTTCCAAATTCTAATCTAAGTTGCCTTTTTAAGAACATTAAAAAAAAAAAAAAAAAAAAAAAGCCATCTCTCCTATCTTGCTGTGCAATTGTAATGCAATGAGACTGTTAAAAAAAAGCAGAATATTTAAATAATATATCACTGCTCATTTTTGCAAATGGTGGCAGTGATGCTTCACAAATGGGCTGCCAGCCTGTGTACAAATCAAGAGCTGGTAGAGACGCTCCGGAACTAAAACAAGCAGACTGAAGCTGCTTCACTAAACTGAACCATCCTTTCTTCCATTACAGGAATTGGAACTCAAGACAAAACAATCTTAACAAGCAGAATTCTTCAAACCTCAACTATTCATTCTCATGTACCGTAATCTTAGAGGAAAAATATTAATGAAATCCAGCTCCTGGCTGATGCACTACTCTGTCCCTATAGCATATTCTCCAATATTTATTTCCAGATTTCTTTTAACTGATCTTAGCAAATCAGCTCCATCAATTTCTCTTTGTGGTACTTGCAGAGTCTAGTGAGTCTGAATTTCAACATGTTGTTTTTCCTAAATTTAACATTACTTAATTATATTGCATTCTTAATTTCATCACTTCTGTTCAGAGAACTCGGGCATAGTTTTTTTAGTATCTTCTTCAAAGGATGTCCTTGATCTGTCAATTCTGGGGCAGCGAGTCAAAAGTATCAGAAGAATATACATTTTAAAAATTAAATTTTAGGAAGTACAGAATTACAAGCAGCACCAGATAAACACTCATTTGCACATTTGTGAGCAGAGCCCAAACCTGTCACTTAGTAAATGGTATGAGTTGCCAGCACCTTCTAAAACACACCCTGTAATGAATACTATTACCCTTGAAATTCAGTAGCCAGCTGAATTTGGTTAGCTTGCATGCCAGCACCTTCACACATGGGGTTTTGGAGGGGTGTTATTCAGCTGGCTTTTGACAAGCTTCTCACACAAACATTGCAAAGAATCAAAAGTAAAATATCAAGCATCACATCCAGAGCACAAGCACCTTTGGCTGCTCAGCCAGCCTCTCTTCTCACTACCTCTCTTCTTCCTAATCTCAGCAGAAAGATATTCACTGGGCAATTGGGGGGTTGTACAGTTTACATCACTAATGGACATGAATGGGGAATAAATCCTTGGAATTCAGGCAATGTGTCACAACCCAAAACAAAGAGCCTTAAACAGATCACAATTTTTTTTTTTTTTTTTTTGTGGGAAATGTTCAAAATGAAAGCTGTCAGTATTTTTGGCAGTCTGGATTTTGAAATATGTTAGTTTACAGAATCCTTGGTAAGCAGAGGAGACAAAGTGTAAGCATCTGATTTAAACAAAGGCAATTTGGAATTAAATTTTCATTCAATAAATAGGATGACTATTATTTGTATTTTCCTGATTGTTTGTTTTGACAGCTTTGCAAATGGTAAGCTTGAGCATGAAATGCTAACCATGCTTTGATACCTCCAGGCCCACACACCAGCCTTCCATCTTTTTTACTTTAAAATTTTATCCAGCAGGAAAGTAGCTCATCGGATTAATGTAGTGTCAACTTCTGGAAAGCTATTTGCAAAACTGACATAGGAAAGACAAAGTCAAAAGTAAGGAAAAGAGGATGAAAAATGCACTCCAGCACTTCTCTCTCAAACACCAAATGTACAATCTGCAGCAAATCTAAATGGCAGAATCAAGACTTTAGGTAATCAGTAGATTTTGTCCTCTTGCTAAGTTATTCTGAGGAGCATAAGCACCATCATAAATGACACTCACTTCTTTCCAAGAAATATGCACATCATATTGCACCTTGCAAGTTTTTATACATCTGGACATAAAAGAAGACAGATTGAAAAAAAAAATTAGAGCTTATTTGCTACAAGTACACACCTGCTCTCCAGAAACTGCCACAAGAATCCTCAACCACAACAGCCACAAAACAACAAACTTTGTTGTAACATATGATAGAATGAGGCTAAAGCCTCAATTTATGATGTTATGTTACTACTGCCACAAAATGTACTGAAGAATCTCACACAAAATTTAATCTCATTTTAATGGCTGAAGAGATAACTGTGTTGTATATCCACAAAATGATTACACTAATTTTTCAGCTGGGCAAAGGCTTTCTACAAAAATTGCATGAAGTCAACAGAATATTTTAATATGGTTCACTCTCCAGAAAAATAACATTTGTCATTTAATTCTACTATCTTCAGAGTCCTTTTATCCATTATCTTCATAAAGAGTGAAGTTATGCCAATTTTCACATTTCATTGGTTCTTTTTATATAGGCAGGTCCTTTACTGCTTTGGATTTTTCAGTCCAGATCAGTTCTATGTGGTTGCTAGAGGAATGTTTGGTTACTGATTTTTAAAGTTAAGCATCCTCTTCCCCAAAGTTTGGGAATATTCAGATCAAAGAGAGCTTTGAATATGGAGAGAGTTTCTATGATCTGAAATTCAGTGTGAAGTTAGATTCAGGAATCTTGTTCAGATCTATCTTTCCTCGTTCTTTTGGAATGTTTATGTGGAGAGATGTACTGAACAAGACACCACAGAGTACATAAAATTACAGATCATAAATCAGGGGAATTTTATTATCTGTCCTTTTTGGAAGTGCTGTAAATGAGACAAATATTTCTGCATTTTCATAGGCATTAAAATTGATTTCCATTTTAACTGTGGGGCACTGCAATTGCAAATATAGTAGCTTGTCTATAAATATGACAGTACCTTTTAGTACTTGCTTTTCTTCTTACAAACTTGTCACAGACAAGCACTAAAACCATTTTCGGTGTAATATGTGGTATTTCACAGCCCATACACCTGCAAGTGTGCTTACAGTATCTTGCCAGGAAAACACAAGGTGCTACATCCAACAGCCAGCAATCACAGACTTACCAAACTCATCGTCTGCTGAGATGTTCTACAACTTAGCACCATTACAGAGAAAACCGTCTGCCTCGTTTTCCCAAGGGATGTGCAGGCATTTAGCAGCTGGGAGAGCTGCATGTGCCCAGGATGGGCCAAGGCAGGCGGGTCTCAGCAGGAGGAGCCCGGGACAGATGTGGCACCTCAGGCCCACCTGTGCTAACTGACGCTGGCCACAAGAAAGAGCTCCACGGTGGGAATGCCCTGGGCTGGCACCAGCGCTTGGCTCTGCGGGCAAGGAGCTGCTTCCTGAGGCCAGCAGAACCCTCAGCAGGGGGGTCCTCGCCTCACTGGGGTGTTTGGAAACGCAGGGGCTGAGCTGCAGCCTGGGATGGAGGGTATGAGCTGCCTGTTCAACATGGCCCAGAAAGGAACGGAGTCCAAGGGATCTCTGCCCCATGCCCTGTCAGCCACGTCTTCAGCAGTAGCACATTCACTGCTGATGTAACACAAATCTCTGCGGAACAGAGGTGAACAGCCACACTTGCCTAAACTGTACTGGAGTGTGCATGGAGCCCCAGCACAAAGCTTCACTGCTTCGGGCAGTGTAACTGAATTGTCACACAGTCTCTTTGCAAGGCTGTGAACACTCACACCCTGGTGGGACAGAGCTACTGCTTAGACTTCCAAGTAAAACTGGAAGTATAGGACAACAGGATATAAATCAGCCTGCTATCCAAGTAGACACTTGTACACCAAATGTCTGTTTACCCACACTATGATGCAAATGAAGTTGCTGAGCAACCAGGAATTTGTTCCCATTTTTATTTCTGCATTTAGAGTTAGCATCACTAACCGAGACTCTACCTTTATAAGAAAGGATAAGTTTTTTATAAAGGATGTCAGATATTTTAAAAAGAATTCCAAGATAGAGCTAAGTTCACTTCCAATCCTTGTCAAGAGGCAGAGGGGGAAAAAAAAAAACCACTTTAAAAGAGGTCAGAATCTTTAGTAGTTATGTATGTAATCAAGTTTCATGATTTGCACCTGACTTGAAAATATATGTGATATTTTTGTTAAAGCAAAAAGCAATGTTCTAAGCACACACAACTACAGAAACTCCAAAAGAACCTTTGTAGTATCTGAACAGTTACAAGATATGTTTTTTACATTTCATTTGCATTGGCTCTTCATTTAAATCTTTTCCCGTAATGATAATGGGTCATATACATAACTATATATTCAGTGAAGTTAAATCAGGAATTGATTTGGCTCCATATTCTTTCAGCTAAGACTGTAAATACTAGACTCCTGTCTGCTCTGTATGAATACAAATGGCCTCAGTGGAGTACTGCCAGTTTATAGCAGCAGAAAATCAAGGCCACAGGATCAGTCTTTTCCATAAGAGCAGGGATTTGTTTCCACACCATCTTCTTCATGAGGTTCTGAATTATCTGGTGGGTACTCTCCGTACTAAAAATTATTTTCCTACAGTGGCATTGTGTGTATACAAGTGTATACCAGGATACCTCCGTGCATTAACAGAAATACACCCATAACAATGTCTGAGTCAGATTTGCCTGCATATCTTTGCATTTCTTCAGTCTTTATCTCATTCTTTCATAACCATTATCTCAACAAATAATTACTGTTCCTTTTACAGTCATGAGAAGTGAACATTAACCCTGAACATCAACAATACCCCAGCTTTCACCTCAGCCAGACAAGGAAACAACCCTTCAGTTTCCATCCCCAGTGGAGGGATTATTTACTTCTCATAAAATTCAAAGCATTCCTAAAACAAATAGTTCCTCCCCATAAATGAGGATCCATCAAGACTGTGGAGAGAAACAGTATCCTTCTGGCAACACCGAAGGTAGCCACAAGTTCAACACAGATAAGCACACTGACTGACAAGGATGCACATCTCTGCTGGACTTTAGACATCAATGAAGTCATGACTACAAAGGGATTGGGAAGATGCATCACACAGCCTTCACTTCCCATGGGTTCACCCAATGTCAGAGATTGCAGCTAAAATCCTTGTCAGTGTGGTAGGGAGAAAGCTGTTTCCTACTGCAGCAGCCCCTAAGTCGATCTCAAGTAGCACTCCAAGTTTCCTGTTCCGTGAGAGTTTTGCCTTTAATTCTTTTGAAAAACAGGAGAAATGTTTAGAAAAGGCCATAAATAGAAAAGATTAATGTTCCTTGCCAACTCCTGCTGAAAATATTAAACAGAATACAAGCTACAAGAGGAAAAGATGTATGTTATTCAGACTTCAAACCACCTCACAAACACTAAAACAATTCCAGGTAACTAACTCCATGAGAAAGTATAAAATTTAACATGCACATAAAGTATGTTCTTAAAAATGACAACCCGGTAATGGCTAAGAGGAAAATATGCTTCCTCTGTGAAAGGTAATCAAATTTGGTACAAGCCAAAAACAACCACAGGGGCAGGCCAATAAAATGTCATGCACAGAAAATGTAGCCTATATTGCCTAAGCTTCACTGTGATATTCATGCCTGTTAACAAAGAGTAAAAATCTAACTCATGAGTGGCATAAATGTAAGTGAATTATTCCCATTTCTCTGTGTAAGATGAATGCCACTAAAGAGTTCCAATTTTGTTGGGTATTCTGCAGCAAAGTGTTTCTTTATATCAAAGGAAACCATATAATGACTATACTGAACGACACTTATGGAGCATAATAGGTACTCCGAACATTTGGTAAGAATCATCTGCTTATGAGAGAAGGAACTGAATAGCTGGATGTATCCCTAATGTACAGTGAAAAATTGATAATGAAATGAATAGCAAATGCACTTAAGAGATTCCAGAGCTGATGTGGCCTGAAGAATATTATAAACCCCTAGACAAGTTTTCTCATTGACTCTACTGGCTATAGGATTCCCACAGGACTGATCTCTCATTTGTGTGACTCACGCTTTTCTAAAAAAACACACACAAAGAGCACCTAATTCACCATTCCACAAAGCAACAAATGTTCACCTTCATGGCTGATTCTTTGTCTACAGGATAGCAAACTCTGTACAGAGAGATCCCTCAGACAGAAGGTTCCTTACTTTATCTTTCCTATACATACATATGTTAATGAGGTTGACTCCCTTACTTTTCTGTTGAGGCTTTCAAAGGCTGACCTTGCTATCATTACACAGCACTTCTCCATTTCTTTCTCCCAGATTTGTTATGGAGCTCTTCCAGAACTTACTTCTTATCCTTCTGACTTACACACATTATCTGTGTCCTTCAGAAGGAGATGAATTAATAATTAAATCTGTTCAGAAATTTTTATCTTAAAGTTTCACTGGAAAACACCAGTTGGATCTAAACCATTTAATTTGAAATACCCTGGGTCCAACAAAACACTTTATTGAATTAAAATAAATTCACATTTTAAAAAGTTCCGTAACACCCAGCAGAATCTGCTACACAGCCAGCATTTTTAAAAACATTTTAACTACAGCACAGGCATCTTTTTCACTGTAGGTGTTAAAAAAAATTCTCATTACCTTCTACCAGAAACATCCCCTACAAACCAGCTTTTCTATACAACATACCTGTAATTTTGTATCAGTCTCCTTAACTATCTTCTATGAGAGCTATTTCTTTTCTAGGGTTTTTTTTTTTTTTGAATCTGACTCTTAAATTATATCCCCTAATCAAGGTAAATACCATTCCTCAAAACCAATGCTATTCAGATTTCAGTAGAGCATGGTTATGGTTTACAAAATCACTGATCCAGAAAATCTCCTTTGGAACATCAGAAGACCTTTCTTTGCTTTTGTAAATTACTGACAATGAAGCAGCCAACTGGCCACAGAAGATTCATCCACAGCCTTTAAACAAATCTATGGTTTGGTGCCCCGTCAGTCTGCTCAGGCACTCTTCCCATACTTACCATGCTAACCACCCACTTCAGAAATAACAGAGGTCAAGGACAAAATGTTGGTCAGTAAACTTCAGTGAATGTAGTTACACCAGAAAATGACCAAAAATACAATGCAGCATTGTGATGTTAAACCAAGCCTCAACAGCAAAGCCTCCACAGTTGGCTGAAAACAAAGGATTCCAAACTCTTCAGAGAAGGAGTACATACTACCTTGTGTCAGAGACACACACTCTTCTCTGCCACCCATATGGCTGACCTTCACACAACTCCAGCTTGCTGTATTTCAGTGATGCATACTGTAAGCTATAAGCTGCTATTTGGAATCATCTCTTGTGAAAAAATGTAAAATCTGACAGCCTTTCAATGCCAGTTCCTTTAATGGATGAGATCGCTGTTTTTTCTCTCTGTGTGTGGGGGGAGGGGGGGGTGGTTTGAGCAGTTACTGTTTTAATTTTAGGAGTTGTACCACGTCAACTTTGATCAACACTAACAGTTTGTTGGAAACAGGAATATTTATTTTTTGACAAACTGAAGTAACTCAAAAGACGAAGAAAAAAAACATTCCCAGATTTATTCACTCATGTATCTCTATACATTTGAAGAGTTCATGGACTGTTTTGTCAGCTGTTAAAAAGCTCTTAATTGCATTACTGAAAAAATGAGGTAAAAGGCAGCTTTAGGACCAGCTTTGTACTACTCAGGAGCCAAGTCAGTACCAGATATAAGCAAGAGTAGCCACAATGCCATTCTGAAATCCACCAGCTTGTTTGGCTCCTATGGAGAAGTCACTCCAGCACACCTATCTTGAGCCAGTACAGGATCCAAGGCACCTAGACAGAATAAATGACAAATCTTGGGGATGTCATTTACTGGCCATGCAGATAAGATCACTAAATAAGGATACAACGAGGAGCTACATTCATCCCATAAAAAGGTCATTCCTACAGCCCTGCACAGAACACCTTTGACTCAGACTTCAGCTCATGTTTTCTCTTCAGACAACTCTATAATGGCCTTCAGCTCAGCTTCAGGGAACTTCGGGGTCAGTGCCACATTGTCATAATCAAATTCTTCATCAAGTGAGAATGGTTGAACATCATCGCCCAGTACCTGTAATGAGGAAAAACAAATACATAAATAATGCTGCTGCAAGTGAAAATAAGGAAGCACAAAATATAAACTTCTAATTAATATTTAATTAAACTATTTTTTTCTGACTCTAACACTCTCAGCTGATTAAGCTCTTTTTAAGTAAAAGAATAAATTCAATTATTCGACTTGACCTAATTTAAGCCATTTAGTGTGCCCCATTTGTACTGTACTGTATCTGAATGAATATCATTAACTAATTTTGCTCAAGGCAAGGAATCTAAAAACCTCCCTTGCACACATCTATTATATCCCTGCCACTTGTAGCAGCAAGGCTGTGGGGACATGGACATATTATATGCAGCTATGTTAAATTTCAAAGACAGATTCTATTTCATCAAAATTTGGGCTAGCATTACATAAAGCTTCAAGTATTACATAAAGCTTCACCATACATGCATCTGATACTAATGTAACATGAAGGAAAGGCCTGCAATGAGCAAAATGACACATAATCAATGTTCAAACTCCAATAATTTTTTTCACCATCTCAGAGACATGGAATTGGCTAGTTTGCATTTCTTGCATGATGAACATAAGAATCTGACTGCATTTGCCAATACGTGCTTTGTTGACACATTGTATAGCATTTCTGCATTGCTTTTGGTTGAAATATCTTAGAATAAACACTCTGCCTATAAAATAAAACAATGAAAACAAGTAACTGTGGCAGAGTCCATGCTGATAAGAAACTGCAGGGGGCCACAACATGAAAGGTTTATAGTAAGCAGTTACATAAAATGAATTCCAGGGCAACACAGGAGACATATCTTCAATATTAAAGCTGTGTAGGAATGTTCCCTATCCCATAAGAAGCTAATATAAATTGTCTAGAAATGTATTTCAAACATTTAAGTACTTCAGCACCAAATCAGCAAAACATTTAAACACATGCTTATTTTTTCAAACTTCTGACAATTCCTTGGTGAAGCCCATGACTAGTGATGTACACGAAATTAGGAATACATGTACTACTTGCTGAAGACCAGGAAGAACACTCACCATCCTATGATGACTGCTCAGTTTAGAAGGCACAGTACCCTGCACAACTTGATGTGACATTTTGCAAGAAGCAGCATTGACACAGTTAATGCCATCTAGTAAGTCAGAGAAGTGGTAGCTGGATTTCTCTCTGCAGGCTGAGTACTTGACAGACATGGCAAAGAGCATATGGGTAGTATCTACATCCTTTATTAATAAACTGTAATGTTGCATCAATAAACAGGAAATAATTTTTCTGGGGTTGTATAATTTTATTAATCATCTATATTGCTCAGTTTTCTAGGGATCTGGCTTACACGTTGGAGCAGCCAAATAATACTGGATGCAGATGTGTAGACCATGGGCACTTATAAATGGGAAAAACTTTGTAGATAGAATTGGTCTAGAAAACACTATTCATTCTGCACACAAAGATTATCTTGCTTGTGTCCATAGACTACTTCAGGTAAACCATCATTAACTTTTATAAATAGCCCATTTGAAAAATGTTAACAGGACATAAAGTCTGCACACAGACTGTCACTCCCATTCAAGATAAAGCAAACTCCTTGACCTCCTCAGCATATTCATGTTAATTTTCATCTTTTCCACAGGCAAAGCCTTGTAGAATTCCTTATCAATAAGATTATCAGCAACTGGCTAACAAATGGTAGCAGCAACCAGGGTTCTACTACCTGTGTTTCATTTGCAGAAACCCAAAGCACTCTTCTAAAATACAGTGCAAGGCACAAATATTTTTCAGTTGTTTTGATTGTAACAGTATTTTTTACAACATTGTGCTGGTTTTGACCAGGGTAGAGTTAACTTCCTTCACAGTGACTGGTATGAGGCTGTGTTTTGGGTTTGAACACAGGGTTGATAAATACAGAGATGTTTTTGTTATTGCTGAGCAGGGCTCACACAGAGTCAAGGCCTTTTCTGCTTCTTGTACAGTCACAGTGGTGACAGTTGGGGGTACATGGGAGGAGACACAGCTGGGGCAGGTGTCCAAAGGGATATTCTACACTACATGATATGTCATCAGTGCATAAAGTGGGAGGAAGAAGAAGAAAAAGGGAGTTTGGAGTGATGTCCTTTGTCTTCCCAAGTGACCATCACATGTGGTGGGGCCCCGCTCTCCTGAGGATGGTTGAGCACCTGCCCACCTGTAGGAGGCAGTGAATTAATTCCTTGGTTTGCTTTGCCTCTGCATGTGGCTTTTACTTTCTCTATTAAACTGCCTTTATCTCAATACCTGAGTTTTCTAGTTTACCCTTGTGATTCTCTCCCAGTCCCGCTGGTGGGGAGCAAGTGAGTGGCTGTGAGGCTTGGCGTCTGCCCAGGGTTAAACCACGACACACATCTGAGGTAACTCAGCTAAGAAGAGTTCAAACTACAGTAAGCCTTTATAGGGATTTCACAAAAGCAAATCTGTTTTCCTCTGTCAACAGAGTTACAGAAAGTATGCACATATCCACCCTGACCTTATCTTGGCCTCTCATGTCATTCCAGGAACATTTTGTGCAGACACAGCAAAATACTGGAAAAACTTTTGTTTACAGAACTCGACCCCACAATGCTAACTGAAATTAGATGCCAAAATAAAACATACCCAACTTCACCCTGTTAACAATCTCTCTGTTACCCACTCATTGCACATTTGAAAAGTTTGTTCACACTGCATATTTACCAGTGTGCTTCATCTCTCAAATGAATACTCAAAGCATTAGGGATTCCTTTTTTTCTTCTCCCAAGAAACCATTGTCTTCTTCCATGAAGACAAGCAATCTAAAACATACTGCAAACTGCAATTTTGTTCTGTGTCAAAAGGAAGACATTTTACAATAGAACACTGAATCCTCCAAGCTGATCAAGTTATTATCTTGTTATTTTTGCCTAAGGAGCTGAGAGAAATATGTGAATTTCAGGTGTCTAATTTAACATCTAATTGAAATCTTTTTTAGAGCTCTCTGGGAATAGAATCCTGCTCTATTAGAAAACTGCCAGTTTGCTTAAGATTGCTTCTGTGGTTTACTCTCTGAAGAAAAAAATCACTTTCATTTAAAGTTCCTGCATGTTGAAATTAAAGGAGGGAAATTGTAATATTCATATTAATAACTTAAATATTTTGCTAGAGGTTGTTTTACAAAATAATATTGCAAATAAAACACCTTAAAGTTGACATTTTCAAAAGTCTATTAATAATTGGCAACTCAGTTCTTTTATTAATCTGTGTGGAGTTACACTTAGCAGAACAGCTTGTCTCTGTCCTTCTAAAATTTGTATTTCTGTGTAATAACGGCACTCTATGATTCACTTGTTCAAATTATGAAAAGCTTGCACGTAGACTCACCAGTGATTTCATTGCATGCTCAAGGGAAAACTCCCTAGTTCACTAACAATAAATAAATTAAAAAAAGAAGTGGGGGGAAGGCATATATGCTATGATCTCATATAAGCTTACTATATCTTGGGGTACCTGGGAGAAAAGAAGTTTGTTTGAGCTTGGGGCACTGAACTAGAAGTGAATAAATCTTGGCCAATTTTCCACTTCTGCTTCATCATTCTGGACAAGTCATTCAATCTCTGTGTCTTTCCTGGCCTCTGAGAAGATATAACTCTTCCATCTTCTTTGACTTAGTCAATCCTGTCTTTAAGTTCTTCTGTGTTCTTGTTGCATTTATGCATAGCACGTGGCAGAAACAAACCTCAGCTGAGGCCTATCAGTAAAACTTTAACCGAAGGGACTCAATGGAAGTTGTATTTTAGGGGATAAATGCTGCCGTGCCACAGATTCAGATAAAATGACACACATGCTAAATACTTTTTTGAATGCTCAAACTACAGACAAATAAAGGAGAATAGAAGGGCAGAATTCTTCCTTCCGAATCCCAACCATATAAAAATTAGGTTTAAAGACTAAGGTAGTCAATTAGCCAAAAATAGTCTAGCCCGAGCTTGCGGATGGAGATTCATTACAGATCCTACAACAAATTCCTACAGCAAGTGGGATTAATCACTTTCTGGAGTTGCTTATCTCTGCCTCTTGGGGACTGGAGGACTAAAACTAAATTTAAAGCTGAAGTTAGGTGAGATGAA
Source organism: Chamaea fasciata (assembly GCF_029207755.1). Taxonomy (NCBI): domain Eukaryota; kingdom Metazoa; phylum Chordata; class Aves; order Passeriformes; family Sylviidae; genus Chamaea; species Chamaea fasciata. Next base: position 19,674,408 of record NW_027094092.1, on the reverse strand, counting down.
TCCCACTTTGATTGCATGTTTATAGCAAGAGGATGGAAAATACGCATCAACTGCACACGTGTATGCAGAGGGAAATAAGAATGAAAAAAGACACACGGAAGCAGGCATTAAGACATAAAAATACTATTTTATCTTTTATGAAAGAATAAAATAAAGTAGAAAATAAATTTCTGGGTAAGGGAGGGAAATGTTCTGTGATAATGTACTTCAAACATAGAATGAATGCTGGTTCAATTTGCAGTAGCCTGTGGGAGGTCATGTATGCTCCACTGTCGATATTGAAATCTTGAAATATATTTATGTCTAAAGGGAAGAAAGAAAGATGAAGCAACACTGGAGGACAACACAAATAATTTGTCATTCACTAAGCCACTTCTTAACACCTTTTGACAGAAAAACATTTTCAGGGAGACAAGATGCTCTTTAACAATTATCCAAGTTATAAATTGGGTCTTAGCAGAGCCTCTTTTTTTAAACTTTCCCTAGCAATATGTTAAGAGAGACACAATTTACCTACCCTAAAGTGCCTCACAGGTGTTTCCATAGCATAGGCATTTCTCATCCTGCTATTCTTCATACAGAATGGTCTTCCACATTCTAAGAAAACCAATTAGGCAGCCACATTATGTTGCCCTTCCCTAACAGATTTGTTTTGATGGACAGAGAACAGTCTCATTTTAAAGCAGAGATGTCTCCAGGGAAAATATTTTTTTCTTTCTAAACCAGTCCTGCCATAAGCAATGCAAGACTTAATTTTCAAGGCAATGACAATTTGAAGCACTGAGGCACTTTAAAATGGACCTGTTCAGTCTTGAAAGTTCTAAAAATCAGGCCACAGTTATATTATCTAAATGAAGGTAAAAATATGTTTATAATTTAGGGGAAAGACTGCCTTCATTTAAAGTAGCCTGGCACTAACCAAATGGTTGTGAAAATTGTCTTTCTTCTTGAAAAATGCGGCAACTCATAGCCAATGTAATAATACTCAGTTTCTTTCATAACCCAAATTTCCCTCAAATGGAAATGAATTTTGCATGCAGTTGGATCTTTATCTATTTTTCATGAATTACAGTTAAAAGAATCATATGCAGTCCTTTATGAACACTGCAGGCTGCTACAACCCTCCTTCTTCTCTACAGAAGTTATGAAATGAGAAAGCTATAATACCTCATTCTAGTTCTTCGGGTGTTATTTTGTGTCCAATGGATATAACTAAAGGCAAAAACCTTGAATTATGTCAATCCTTAGGGAAAAGAGTGAGTATTTTTATTCACAGAATGGTAGGTATTAAAGCTTGAAAGGTCATTTTAGAACATCTACTTTCTCCCAAAGCAGAGTTCTTCCTTATAGTAAAGAGTTTATTGCAAGGAACTAAACACAACTGAGCCCAGGAAAGGAGGCACCATATGCAGTGCTATAACACCAAACCTTCATTGGTCACGCATAATTTATAAACTTGATTTAAGCCTCATGGGAACATCAATAAGCATATGAAACTATCAAAACTGGCCCACTTTAGCTGGAAGCTAACTTCAGCTTCTGTTGCAATGATCAGGCAAGGGAAAAGAGCAGTGAAGAATTCTCTGTAATAGAAACACCCCCAAAGTTAATGCTCACGCCGACTATTTGGATAGGAAGCTTAATGACTTAAAATAAGCCTGTGAGCAATCCACACCTTCTGTTGCAATTTGAGAAGAACTGAATTTCTGGAGGGAGACAGCAATTCTAAATTAAAGCTTGCACTGACTGTGTCTGATTAAAAGGCTCAGAGGCCATAAAGCAAGCCTTTACACACCATACCCTGACAATGTAGTTTCTCAGCAGCATCTAGCAACTACTGATTTCCAAGGGACCAGATCTTAATTCTGACCACAATATATTCTAAAACCTTTTTTTCTTTTTCTTTTAAGTGTCATGTTAAAGGGATCATTCACCACCTCCCTGCTGCAGAAATGGCTCCTATATTAAGCCAATGAGTATGCCGTAAGATCATGAGATCACTGGAAAATAAAATGGTCCATCATTCTACGTAAATAAGGATTGCTAAAAGGCTTAAAAGTGCAAGGGCTTACTTGAATATTCCGTGAGTTACATGAATTAAATATTAAAAAACCCACATACCACTTGAAGTATTGAAGTACACATTTTGAAAATGTAAGATTACATATTAGCAGTGTGTAAGACAAAATAGAGTGTTTATTTCAATTCTTAACATATTTAAGAATTCATTATTCATTTAAAAATTAATAATATGACTCGTTAACTCACAGCAGTTCCACATACCATATCTATATCTCTCTGTTCTTGTGGAAAAAACAGTAGAAGCCAAAAGGAAAAATAAAAATACCCCAAACCCCCAAAGTTTGAATGAATACATCTGACCTCATACCTCTTGGGCTTTGCTGTCTGGTGGCTGGGGAACTGACAAGGCTCTGAACTTCGGCTGAATAGGCTTATCAAAGAAGGGTGTACAGCAAGTCACTGTCTCTTCCACCTCTCCTGGGAGAACTAATGACCCTGCTGAATAAAAAAGAGTCAACATTAACCTTCCATTCAATGCATAAATTAGCAAAAATCCTGTTAAAATCCTTTAGTGCTCAGACATGGGCAGTAGCTTGTTAGTCAGTGTGATGTACTTGTTATTGCATAAGCTATCATTAAAACAGATCCACACAGTCCTGAGCTAAAATCTAGATAGTAATACTGTACTAAGGAAAAATAAAACTTGTCTGGACAGGTAGCTCTTCTTTCTTAAGGGTGTTGAATTAAAATCTGGATACAGATGCTCTTAAACCCAGAGAGCACCTGGGATTACACTCCTTTCTTTCAGAGCAAAGATGGAAAGTCTTCAGCAGAGACGTCTGCAGCAGAAGTATAAAACACCTCGTCTGCCACTGATGAGCTAGGCAGGCTCATTCATTTCTCTTTAGCTAGAGCTTCACCACCTGTACATTGGGCATAAAGAATAATTGCAAAGCATCCTAGTATAATCTCACAGAACATTAAGTAAAAATACCTGGTAGGACTACTAATATTCTCCACTACAGCGCCAGATGACTCTCTTCTCTAAGGGTATTTCACGGATGTTTGTTTCTCCTTGAGCTTTCCAAAAAGAGGTACTTCAGAGGACGCCCCCATATATGGGATGGAGTGACATGTAACCTTTCCATATGGGCAGGATTTGTTCCACAGTTCACAAATGAACAGCTTTTCTGAATCACTTTTCTTTTACAAACTTCAGCAAAGCATTCATATCAGGACCAGTGGGTTTGCATTCTGTGACAGATCAGAAGGATATGCCTTAGGTTTAGAAATATCTTCTAACATGAATCAATCTCAGCTCTGCCACAGCACAGATGTGTCCATCATGTCTCAGTAATGTTTTTATGAAAGAACTTAAGGGGACCATATGCCTTGCAATTTAGTCAAAGGATTATGTAAATCTACCTACTATTTTTTTCAGTTGATACACAAGTTTCTTTACAGTTTTATACTACATTTACATTTATCCTGTAATCTCAGATAAAATTTTCAAAGCATTGCTTAAATGTTGTTTAATAGAAGCAACAAGAGAGTACATAGATCCAGGGTGAAACAGATGAAGTGTCTATTTATCTCTACCTGCACAATTTTTCCACAGTAGTGGAATTACAGACCTCTCATTCCCCTGTGAACCTGCATTTGAAAATGAAGATTTCCTAGCTGGGTCTTCGTAAAAAATCCATGATCAAATTCTTCATTTAGTTTTCTTCTGGGAATAGTGTACTACTTAAAAGCCAGCAGGGCTTCGAACTGCAAAGTAGAATGCTCTTTTAAAAAGAGTTGAATTAATTCCCTTGGGTATTTCATTTCTGGATTTTCGTCTCTTGTTTTGTGATTAACCTATAAGTGGGTTTGTTTTCACCCCTAGTCTCTTGGTTGTTTATGTCTATCTCTAGCCATCTAAGTGCTTTCAGTCCTTGTTCTCAGCATAGCATCTGTTCGGATTCTGCACCAGTTACATGAGAAAACTTTCTGAAAAGGACAGCACAGTCCACAGGTATCTAGGCTATGGTCTACACATGCTCTGCAGCTGCTTTTTTCATAATTTGGATCAAAAGCATTTGTACGACAGAAGGAAGACGTGAATGCTCATTTGAAGACAGTGGCATCTTCCACTATTGTTTCAAACTTGCAACCTAAATCTAAATCCTTACTAAAGTAAGGGAAGTCTGGACATCTAGAGGTTTTAATCACCTGCTGATACAAACACTGATTATTTCTGCACTAAGAGCTTCTCCCTCTCAACAGACCAGTCTGCAGTGAGAAGATGAGGAGGAAGCACTGTTATGCAACAGCCTGGCAATGGCTCAGAAAGATAACTCTTAAGAATTAGGACAACAGAACGAAATTTATTTTTGCCTTTACCAAGAAGTGCTTGTCATACTCAGAATGTCAATTCCACATTTTAAGGCTTGTTAGTAATGCAAACAATGTTTCCAATTCCCTTCAATCACCCCCTAAGAATGTAATCAACCTTTGTTTGCCAGTAGACATGCCAGAAATGAGCTTTGTCTCTCTCTATCCTGGCTGTGTGACAGCATATGAAAGTCTAATTGGCAAACACTGCTTTCCCTGATAATGTTTAATAAAGAAACCCCTTCAGAGAGAAAAATTAGAGAGTTTTGACAGTCGTCCTTCTCAGTGGGAGCACCCAAAGGAACTCCAGGCTATTGTAAGTTCTAGCCAGTACCTCACAGCTTGTTTAGGCTGCTGCTACAGCACTACTGGATGATGATCCTAATTAAGGGGCTAATTATGTTCTCTGTGGAGGTGATTAATTAGCAACAGGAAAGCTTTGGATACTGCCAACAGCACCATATATAGAGATAACTGAACAGGCAGTGATACCAAAAAACCTGAGAAGACATTTTGAAATGCACCTCTCATACCATGAAGAATCAACTCTCTGGATGATATAGCTGACAATTTTACTCAAGTCCAGCATACTCTAATGATGGCATATTTGGAAAGTGAACAATACTCTTTAGTCCCTCGCTACTGCATCCCAGAAAGTGATTACTAAATCTGTCAACACTGCTGAGTTGGGAGTTTTTTGCTTATTGTGTACCATAGACATCAATTATGAGTACAGAAAAAAATAATCTACTGGCACAAGTCCGCTTTTAATTTTCAAGAGTGAGGAAGTTCAAAGTTTTGTCTATAATTTTACTGTAGCCAAACGATGCCCAGCTATATATACACTGACAGCTATATATACACTGACACAGGTTTTACCACTTTCAGACACTACATTTCACAAAAATGCTGTTGATGGGGAGTTGAGAAGAGAGTGATAAAAAAAAGCTTAAAAGCTAAATTTTGCAGTCTCCTCTAATTCTCATGCTTCAGGCTGTTAGTCCCAAAGAGCTGTCTAGTGTGAAATCATCTCAAGGCAGTGTTAAATGGATTGCAGAGACTGGAGAAGAAAAACAAGAAAGGGATTCACCAGCCGGGGGGGAGCCCCATATTTTAAAAAATCCACTTCATTTAACTTTGAATCCTCTTCCTCAACCCGATTTTTCTGGATGTAAGCATAGGTTCAAGATATAATGGAGAGGCACAGATTACGAAAAATAACAGATGTTGATATAATTTGCCTAAAGAATTATTTAAATAATCAATAGTTATGCTTGGCCTCAGCTTCAAAGTAACTGAGTCAATCAGGTTCTCCTCAGCCTCTGCAGGGTTACAGACAACTGGGACTTTGAAAAGACAAGTTAGCAGCACTTCAGTGCCCCAAGCTGGATTAGGATGGAACAATTATATCCTTGCCTATGAAGCCTCAACCACACATTTCATTAGCCCTCTTTTAATCTTCCCCTGTATTTAAACAATAGCACACTCAAGATCTCCAGACATTCTTTTACATATTTGGTACTTTATTCAAATATTACCTATTATAACCCAGCTATCCCTCAAGCCCTGCAGCAAGAAATTTGTAACCAGTCCTGGAAATTCCTGTTGCCAAAACAGAGGAACTAGGCAGAATCCATCCATCCCTGGAGAAAGCCTGATCATCTCTATTGTTGCCTTAAGCTCCTTACAGTTAGAGATTAAATTCAGGGAGAAAGAGAGATTACAGTACGCTGTGCCCATGCTGTCTCTACATGATGCATTAAAGCTATGGTTTAGGGCAGCAATTTCACTTTGCCAACCATGGTTTACTGTGCCAAGGTCCCACAATGCAAAGCACTGCCCGTTTCAAGCTTTCAGTACAGTGCCATCAAACAAAAACTATCTACAATGAATTTGCATACTGGCCAAATCTGTGGGCTGCTTTTCCTACCCATAAGAAGCAGTCACATTCATTCACACCTTAACAGACACTGAACTTTGCAAGATAAATTGGAAAAAAAACAAACAAGCAAAAAAAAAAAAAAAAAAAAAAAAAAAAAAACAAAAAAAAAAAAAAAAAAAACAAAAAAAAACAAAAAAAAACTTCACTAGAATGACTCTTCCAGGACATCTGCCAAACAGCACTGGTTAGATGGGGTGTTTTCACACCTATTTTCTATCATGCTTCTCATACTGTCAGCTTTGAGCCAGTTGCCCTTAAGTGTGAATATTTATTGTATTAATGTACAGTTGCTAACTCAGCTAACTGATCTGCCCTTTAAAGCTAAGTGAAGCACAGAGATATTGAACTGCTGCCAATAACAAAGAGAGATAAAGGCTTGCTGCAATAACTAGCAAGGTATGATATTTTTTACTGGGTAAAATAAGCTATGATATTTTTAAGTTTCTTTTGACAATATGAAGTCTTAAATCAATCATTAGTTCTGACATAAGGTGGCAGCATTTAAAAAAGGTCAACAACAGAATGTCTCTAATTTGTGTCACAATTTACCTCATTTATAAACTAACTGAAGTTCTTCAGAAATAATCTTTCATTAAGGTATTCACTAATGATATTATTCTAGATTACTTTAACATTACGAACAATAGAAGTGACATAATTTTATATTTTAAATTGCTTTTTCATTTGGTTGCTATGGTTTCCACAGGACTAAGATTTTACCTCTCTTAGTATGAAGCTATAGAGTGGATTTCGACGTGTAAAACAACTAGCAAACCCTAAGTGCTATTTTCTGCACTTAGGAGTCAAGGGGAAATTTTTTAGCCTGACTCAACAACTATCATCACTGCAGAAGCCCTGAGCAAGACCCAGGCTGTGAGTTTCCCAGGTATAAATTTGGATGTTGTTCAGTTTCCTTGCAGTGTTTAAAAGGAACAAATCTTTTCTGGCTAGGCAGTATCTCAATGTTATAAAATACAATCGAAAAGCCTAATGTTGTTAGTGAGCACTGTTAATACAGCCTCATTCTTCACTGAGGCAGTCTGCCTCACATCATGTGTGTTTTACCAGGGCATTCCATATGTATGTATGTGATTAACATTTACTCTTGGACACACACAAATACACAGAAATGACCCAAAAGCTGGAGACAGGTAAGGTCTCTCAGAGTACTGAACTGACTGAGTTATCCCCAGGCTTAAGCAGAGCTCCTTTTCCTCACTGTTCTGCTGGGTATTTTAGCATTGGGCTTAATTCTCATCAACCAATTTGTGACCAGTTTAGAACCAGAGCTATCTAACAATACTTTAATGAACTAGATACAGGCATTTCTCCTTTCATTATGATACAAGTGAAATGTGGGTTTGTGCTTCCACCAGTAAACTCCAGGGGTTTTTTAATAGATATTACCAGAATTTAAGACAAAAACATGGAACAGTGCCCTACAAAGGGAAAAACGGGCACATATGAACACTGCACTCAGAAGAAATCTTTGAAATAAGTACCTGATCTGGGACTGCTGTTTTACTACCTCCTTTCTGAAAGGTTGGAGAAAGAATATTTGCCCTAAACCTGACTTACGTTGGTAAATTATGATATACTGGAAGTCTCTAAGCCCTCGGTCTTCACAGGAATTCAGGACACACAGAAAGGAAAGACTAATCAAAACTTTGATGTTAGACTGGATAGACCAATCAAGTGGCAATAACTAAGAAACCAAGCATCAAAGCCCTGCAGCTTCTGTCTGTGACCTCAAGCAAATCCCTTAATCTGAGTGGCCTGGTTTCCTTGTACAGTCACAGGTATAGAGGAGGAAAATTAACTTAAGTACCAAAAGGTTGTCAGTTCTGGTTGTAATAAAGACCATACAAGGACCTATGATAGACAAGTGACTATAGACATTAGTATTCCATTTACTTTTTGGAGGTGGGAGAGTTAAAATTATTATAGATGTACAGAACAGTTCAACACAACTCAAAATGCTCCTAATTGGAATTTTTAAAGAAGTTCTGTGAATTCAGAATTAATCTAATCTATTTTAAGCCCAGGATGAAATTGTTTTAATAGGCAGGGACAGCATTTTCATTAAATATTTCCACTTTACAGCACTGTCTCTTAGCACCCACATTACTTTATGAAAAAACTTTTGTAATCAAAGTAATTTCAAAAAAAAAATAGAAATGCATAAATATGGAGAGATGTTGCTAACAAGAAGTGCTCTGCACTTCTAGAAAAGCTTGGGGAAAAAAAAAAAAAAAACTGTTCACCAGGACAAAGTACAATAAATATTCCTCTTGATTTATTATCAGTACTTCAGTTTGGGGAACTGGAGCAATGTGGGGAATTTTCTAGCAACAGAAGAACTGAGGAAGATCATCTCTTTTAGGGGAGAAGCAGTTCTTTAGTCAATGTTCACACACTTGCATTCAAAGACAGAAAAAGATGGTGAACACAAAGTGGGGAAACCTACCATTGCATGTCTCTTCATCTGTGTCTACATCTTCCAACTTTAAGTATTTGTCCACCTGCCATAAAAACCCAAATTGGAAAATAGATGAAAATATATCAGTTCCATTCCTTATAGTACACTCTAGAGCAGAGGAAAAATGCATTAAATTGTCTGCTTCATCTTCTCCATTTTCCCCTGCATTTTTCCAAGAAAGCATATGAATTTTCTTTGAAATGTGTAACCCAAAGGAAATACTTTTAGGCATAATCAAAGATTTACTGCCAAAATTGCCACACATCAACTTAAGTGATGGGAAGGAAGCTCAAGTTGTACAGTAACTTTTTCAGGAACCTAGTGGGAAGATGGAGAAGTAAAATATTTTCATAGGAAAATGATGCATGATAAGTTACTATGCAATTTTGCAAGCTCATTTCATATGACACAAAGCGAGTACATGCTGTAGGCAAACCAGAACTTGATCCTTCTGTTTTGACACTAATGGTGAATTGATTAGGAAATAAAAAAACGAAGACTTATTACATTTCTAGATTTCACCTGGGGCTTTGCTCTACTGTTTTCTCAGGCTAATGTCCCTTGAACAATCTAGACTATTGAAAACGTACCAAAAGACAAGGCATTTCTCATTTCAGGTAACACTCTTAACAGATGCACAGGGTGAGAATCAAAGTTTTTTCCCAGCCTATCTGCAAATCGTGTTACCACAGAGGACTAACTACACGCCCTGGATTTTCTTCTGTGTTTCCATGAAATAATTAAAGATACTCTCAGATAATTTTTTCCAACCTGGCTGGAAAACATTCTCATCAAGACTTATATAACCTTTACACTTTAAAAGTACATACTCATCGACATTAGAAAAATATTTGGATTTTTCTCATTCCCACTGATGGGAAAGAAATACATCAACAGATTGCAAATAATTTGTAAATTAACACAGGCAAAATTAATCAGGTTCTGCTCATAATCCCCACTTTGAAGAAAATCAAAGAAAACCTCACCTTCAGTCTTTCAGACAGACTATTTCCATCAGAGACACCAGCTGCTGAGCTCTCACTCACCACTGTCTGTAGATAGATGGGCAGAAATACATGCATGAGACAGAATCAAAATCACAATCAAACCTCCGACTGATTTATACATAGTTCACAGAATGGGTAAGGTTGGAAGGCATCACTGCAGGTGACCTCATCCCTGCTCAAGAAGGGTCCCCTAGAACATATTACTCAGCTTTATATATGTTCTATATAAAAATTTTTAAACAGTGAATGGAATGCTTCTGAAAATAGAACAGGTACAAGTCATTCTCTGAAAACCTACACGGGACCAGACTGAATCAATTGGAACAACAGTGCAAGTAATCACAGCATGCCTAAAAAGCAGAATTTAGAACAGTAGCACTGTTTTCAATAGCAGTGTTTTCCCATTTTCCTTTCACAGGGCAGGCTTAAAGGTTACAGTGGTCAACTCAGTGCATTACAGCCTACTCCAGCTACTGCACTGCAATTTTTCTGCTGAATTCTACTATTATTTTATTTGTTTCTTAAACTGCTAATCGTGACAAAAATGTGCAGCCATGTCTGAAGCTTTTTCTTTTTCAGAGACAAAAACACACATAAAGGTTTATGGCAGATCCATTACATAAAGGATAATGGAAGTTTTACATTGCTTTATGTGGCAGAAAGACAATTCAATGTGGCTCAAGTAAGAGACACAATGACAAATTATACCAATAAGGAAACAATACTTCTTATGAAAAAAATGGCAAAAATATTGTCATTATTATTACACAGTCAACTGACAGAATGTAATTGTTTTAAAAGCCTTGCTTGATTCTACCTCAAAGACATGTCCTAGTAAAGGAGGAAAGTGGCAGCTTGTGCTCTGAGGCCTGGCAGGCCCATCATTTGAAAGCACTTCAGTGTGTTGCTCTGTGTGTTTCACAAAAGGACTTGCTACTTCTTTTTTAATGAAAGTTTAACGAAGGGATATTTTGAGTACAGACTATATCACAGCTAAATTATTTGTTATTCAGGCAGGAAGGCAGAAATTCTTTACAAGTTGACTCAGATTTCCATCTCACTCTCTTCCAGATGATGTCTGGTGTCTTCTTGTCCCAACACATTCAATCCCTAATCCCTTAAGTTTCAGAAGATCAAAAATACCCCTGGCCTGCCTACTGTTTATTTCAGGCAGTAACATAACTTCAGCAATACAGAACTCTGTACTTCCTAAAATCTACAAGAAACAAAATAAATCTGTCCATGCTGGCATCCATACTCTCCAGATTTTTTTTCCTTTTTGCCAACTTCTACCACAAACTGCAGTCTCCAGTGAAAGCATTACTTAGCTCATTGCAGGGCGCCTTATTTGTTAGCCAGATTATGGCAGCTCTTCAGCAGGGCAAATGCCACTGCCAAACATGATCTCTGCAGGTGCCTCTCTAAGCATTTAACACTTAGGTAGTATTTTAAATATTTGCCTCAAATAGGATAAATACCACTAGCCTCTAACATTTGGACAGTGTATCTCTCCATATTCTCATCTGTTTAAATGTGGTGCTTGTCCACATGGACAAATGTTAACTCGTTACCTCATCCTCATTTGGCGTCCGTGGTGGAAATGATGCCCACATACTTTTGCTTCTTTCAGGTGAGCCGTCCTGTTTATTTCTGTTTGGGAACTCAGAAGTAGAACATTTTTTTCTTAAGGAGTCCACTTTACTTCCCTGAATTGTCTTTCCCTCTTTCTCTGCAAACAGAATCACACCAGATCAGATAACATAATGCACTATCCAATAAAAAGAAAAGCATGTATTTAATTAGATTTAATACTGACTTTTTTACACATTCACTTTTCCTCATGAAAGTTTCTATGTACAACACATACACGTATATTATGTATAAAATAAAACTTTACCATAAAACTTTACCAGACTTCACCATGAAACTGAATGTGCAGTTTGAACTTCAATCGCACAGAGTCCCACCTACTCCTCAATATGAAGAATTCATTATCACAAAAGCTTATGCAATTTTATGAAGAAAGCTTTATAAAATCAACCAAGAATGGAAATACCCCAAAAAGCGAGAATCTAGAAGCTGACTACTACGAGCATGGAAGTATGGAATTCCAAACCCACGCTGAAGAGTTGGGGTTTTTTTCCTTCAACCTTGCAAAAAAAAAAAAAAAAAAAAAAAAAAAAGAAGTAATCACAGCCAAAATATAAATGCAGTACTTTTTATTTTTAAAGTCCCATTATCAAATAAGGAGCAGCTATAGGTCAATCAATTAAAATTAACTTCACACCACATGTTTTTAATGAAAAATGAATGCTCATTTAATTAAGCTTTTTGGGTTTAGTTTGAAAAATTTACTTTGCAACAATAAGAAACACTGCATTGCATTTCTAAAGCATAATTATGTATTATAAGCATTGAAGTAATTCTTGTGAAGAGTTTTAATTAAGCCCTTGGGGTTACTACGCTAAGCCATACAGCAAAGAATTATTAATCCCCTGGGACAGCTCTGTGCTGCAGTTACTGTGACACACAGAAAGGGCTGGCAGGCTGGGCATGACCTGAAATCCACACTTACAAGAGCCAAGGTTCATAGAAAGCAAACTGCACCACACCAGAACAACCTAGCAAACAGGTTTTGATGCTCAGATAACAGATGGATCCTCTGAATAATTCCTAAATTCCAGGTCTCCGTAACATCTTGCTTCTCTCTGCTTCTTTAGCAAGTACTTTCCTAAAACAGTATTTGGATACAGCAATTCATATGAGCCATCACTTTTTCCAACATACTCTTTTTTATGCCATGGAAATGAAGCAGCATTAGACATGAAACTGTCTTTTGAATTCATGACTGGTTAAACGGTCACCCACTATTTGAAGAAAATTTCACTGTCACCCTACTTTACATGAAGAACTAGATGGCTAGCTCAAAAAACGTCAATCTTTTTTTTCCCTTTAGGAGTAAAGCAGGATGGGCTTCCTGTTTTAACCTAAGAACTTGCAAGTTTTATCTTAAAGACTGACAAGCCCCAAAAGAATATTAATGTATTTTGGGACAAATGTGTATTGGCAAATAATGCAGCCAAACATGCAGACCAGCAGACTACCAACAGGGCCTGAGGACCGACCCAGTGTCATCACTGTGAACATCAGGAGCATTTCTGCATGAGAAGTGATAAAAAGATTCTGAAAGCCATGCACTTTTCTCACCAGACCAACAGAGAGACAAAAGAAATCATCACTGAAATGATCAGAAGCATAATTCATAGAGCCAACAGACTCTGAGTAAAAATGATGTTCCTGCACTAGCACATGCTTTTCTTGCATACCACTGTGGTCATTTTTCTGGGCTATGAATCAGATCATCCTTCTCAAAAATATCGGTTCTCCAAAGAATTCCCCAAAGAAAATAATATCACTTTTAGCTTCGAAAGACCTATGACACTTAGTTATAATTAGGCAGTTATAATTAGGTGCACATATGAGCTGACAAACTTGCTTTATTAGGTTATACATTTTCTGGACACCTGAGCTATTGTCACAGCTAAAAAGCTAGATAGATTAAATGAGCTAGTAAGAAATCAAGTGCTTTCAGACTATTTATGTGCCATTTACCAACCCCAGACTGCAGTGTAGAAGCACTACCCCTTCTCCTAAGAGATCAGTCATAAACTTTTGACAGAAACCTTTTTCAGGTTAAGACCATTGCAAAGTTATTGGCTTAGAGAAAATTAAACATTACATTTGATGAAACATTCAGCACTGCAATGTGATACTAGATTCATGACTGCTTGTGAAGAAAAATTCAGAAGAAAAATGTCTAAGCAACCCAAAGCAGTTGTTAAATTCAATTCTGTGGACAGAATACCAACTGTGCAACCATAATGAGGCCATGCCATATAAATTAAAGGAGGGCAGGTGATTTAAACATTACGTTGCCAGCCTTGAGCACGGTCCCTCAGGACCAGTAAGAACCAAATTCAGCTGCCAAAAGCAACAACAGGCACCTATAGTCTCACAATGCATGCATCACATAACTGGCTCCTTTGAAGCAGTAACTGCAATGAACTTAAAAATATTATTAAAAAATATATTAAAAAATATATATTATTAAAAAAAAAACACATAAGTTGTTTTAAAGTTAAGGAAACTACAATATGAAGACAAGCACCACAGGTGTATTTCTTTGATAGTGTTCTAAATTTCAACCATTTCTGTCCTTACTTTTTAAAGAGAAGGGGAAGAAGGATCACATTCAAGCCAGCAAGAGGATCACTCTGCCTTTCCCTTGACTAAGTGATAATTGACTCATTATTCACAGTCACAGCTCTCAACCTGCCAAGATCCTGTTGTAGAACGCTGGCCTTCACAATATGTGATAAAAATCAAAAATAAGGGATACAAACACAACAAAATGTGGCAGAGGAAGAAAGTTGAAATGATACAAAGATTCACATATTTATTCTGCAGACAGATTCTGTCTCACTTTTTAGTCATTTCACTGTCAGTGTCTTAAAAATGAAATAACAAGCCAACTTAGGTCTCTAGAAAAGTACATCTGAGTCTCTCAAGAGCAGTATCCATCATAATTGTGTGTCACTAAGAGTGTGGTGCCGACTTCAGAAACATGTTTCAATCAAAAAAAGATATCCAACTTGATAAATTTTTTTCTCTCCCGCTATCTATCCTCTATATTGCCTAAAATTCTCTTTGTCTTCCAATTTGGGCAGGAATTTTTTGAGAATGTCTAGTGATCACCCACATATTTCAAAGAATAACGGAGTCACTTATCACAAAACCAGAGAAAAGAGCTACCTATATTATCAGGAAAAACTTACTGTCAGTGAAATCTCTCAGATGACACAGTAGCCCCCGAAGAATGATAGAATTCTCATGGTCTGAAGCATTTCAAAGCCAGACTAGACACAGCAATCAATAACATACCACAGAATACCTGGCTTGGGATAATACACTGGACAAAACAATTCAAACTACCAGGTACTTCCCACCTTTTTTCAATTAGATGAATTCATTTCAAAAACAAAAACTGGTTGAGATTTAGAAACAGGCCCCTTTAGCAGAAAACAACAACAACAGAAAACCCCATAGAGCAAAGCTATTATTTTAAATTCCAATTTACTCTTTTGTCCTCAAATCCTGGACTAAGGGCCAGCGGAAAGCCCATGAATCCCTTAAATCTCTTCCAAGTTATGCTTTGATGGAAAACTTGGAATTTAAATATTACAGTGACTTTCTGCAGGACTCCTGGAAAAAAACAAAACAAAACAAAAGAAACCCCTATTTTACTCAGAGTACCATAATAACTGTCTAGAACAGAAGTCACAAGTACAAATGTCATGTTCATTCACTTTCTCTATTCTTCAAACACCATCAGCAAACATTTTAAAACAAGAAAAAAATGTTGTCACTGAAATGTCTTCATAAAATACCACTTTGACATATTCACAAAGTGGTATCATACTCTAGAACTACCTGTATTTACCTATTTGCAACTATGTAAATCATTGTACAATGCTGCGTTCATTTACCCTAAATTACAAGCTGTAAGAGGAAAACAAGACATTTCAAGGCTGAAAATCCAGTTTGCTGAGAAGATAATTTTTAAAGCCTTCTATTAATTTTTGTTAACTCAATCAAAGCAGCTCCCACATTTTCTGTAGTAACCCTACCAAAATCTGCAGCCTCCCTATGCTTGTATGTTGTCCTGCTGGGAATCGAACATAATGTTTTAAAGTTACTTAGCCTAAAAAAGTCATTCTGATTTATGATAACCAGGTGCCTTTCTGTTTCCATGTATTTTTACATATAAATTGCTGTAAGTCAATGTAGTTTGTCCAGCTTTTCAAGACAAGAAGTCCAATTATCCCACATACTATGTACCTGGAGGATTTCAGTATTAGTCTCCTATATGCCTGTCCAAAATTAAGAGCATTTCAGGTGTAATTCAGGCACTTAAACTTCGTCATGTAGTCCTGTTTTAAGAGTTTAAGGGCTTAGCCTCCTGATTGCCACCCAAAAAGGCGGTGGATGTTTTATAGACATTGTACCGTATCTGCCCACACTCAGCATCTGAATTGTCTGTGCCGTATCTATCTGAATTCCTGTAAGGTCCATTCCAATCTTACTCCATCAAAATCCACACTAATTTCGATGGCAGTGATCTCACAGTAGTACTGAGCAAGCAGAACCCCTTTACAGCAAAGAACTTGCCCAAAACATTTACCTCGGTGTGCAAATTAGTATTCGTAACACAAAAATTCAGCTGGTGCAGCCTTTTACCCTAACATCATTGATCTTATCCTGATTAAATGACAAATAATCAGCACAAAGTATTGTTTAGCGCTTTTTTTCCCCTTTAAAAAGTGTCAAGTTTTACTATAATCAGTAATATGGGCTTGATTTTTTCAATTTAAATTTACTCATTTCTTAAGGAAATTCCACTGTATTATCTCCTCAGCTAGGATAAATACATATTCCACAGAATGGGACAAGTAATTTCAGTGGGACTAATTCTAAACTAAAAGTTACTTTTGACTGCCATTTTTGGATACTTACTGTAGTATGTTTAAAAATAAGTCAGGAAAGGACTTTTCTATGTGCTCCTTCACAGGAAAGATGAATGACTGCTACTCTCAAGTATATTTCAGCCATTCTCACAGACCTTCTGTAGCTTAATGTAAAGCAATACTTCTCTAAAACTGAGTTCCTAATTTTCAAAAGTTTAGCTGGTTTTTTATTATATCAGTATTTCTCCCTTTGTACTTAATGGAACCTATGTGTTCTGGTTTTCTGCAGTGTTTATCTGTATCAATATCTATGTCTCTGTTGTGCTTTTGATAGTCTCAGTGTTAGAAAAGAGGCAGTATTTCCTGTTTATTCCTCATTCACCCCATCTGATCATTTAAAAATTCATATGATTCTTTCACAGCTCAGCAGTGTTGCTGCTGGATACCTTCTCCATTTGAATACTAATGCTATCACTTAAATAACAAGGCAAACATGCACTTCATCATTTCAGTAGCTAGTACAAGCAAAATCCTGTTTCTTTCAACAGATGTACAAGAACTCCAGACTCCTTTCTGAGTTTGGGTTATACTAAGCCATACTTTGAACCTTAGCTCAGAAAAACAAAATGTATTTATTTCTTAAATACTTGGGTTTTTGGGTTTTTTTTCTACAGTCAAAGAACCCGCAAATTTGCTTAAGGTTCTCCTCGGTACAAGGAAACTACACTAAATACATATGTTGGGAGCACTTTAAAAAAGCATATGATGTACTAATAAATCAGGGCAGACTCAATCTTGACGACTTTCTGTGTGCTTGCATCCTAGAATAATTCAGCACTAATAGGCGAGTAGGTAAGTGCTGTAAGAAACAAGCAAATTGTATATAATTAAAAGCATCTGACATCTTCACACAAAGCATTCCTTTCTTAACAAATAATATATAAAAAGATGACAGCAGGTGGGAACAAAATAAAATGTCAGAAAGCCCGTGAGTTTTGAAAATGCTGGAATTTGGACATTATAATCACAATATTAAAGCGTACCTAAAAGGCTTGACTTTTTTTTTTTAAGGCAAATACCTACTTTCTCGAAATTAGGCATTTCTATTTAATTTTATACTGAACACTGAAAAGTACCCAATTCTACAAAGAATTCAGCACTAAATTGGAAGTGAGATCACTCGACTTCTGTTTCTGATTGTCCTGTTGAGTCACCTGTACACAGATCTGATCTCTGACATTATTTGCTTTGTGTCATTCCCACATGTGGAAAGAGGGCCTCCTCAGCTCACTGCAATACATGAAACTAAGCCAACAGCTGCATTTAGTGCACTTTGATATCTTTCTAGACAAGGTGATGAGGTACAGCAGAGTTCATCTGTGTTAATGCTTTTTATATTACTAGAATTCAATGACTGCCAATATGCCACTGTAGGATAGAACCTCTACCAAAGTATCAACAGCAAAATTACTAAATACTTCCCTTTCCGTGTTCTAGAAAATCTGTTATGCAAGAGAATGAAAATTCTTTTTTTTTTTTAATCTGAAATACTCTTCAGAAATTTTTAGTAATAAAGGCATCACAGAAAAGAACAAAGAATTGCTATTAGGGAAGCATTACTATTCAAGGGCTGTTCAAGTTTCCAGGAGTCTGAGTGCCTCTGTACTTATCTGGTGCTGCCACTGAGCTACTGGGCAAATGCACATGAGTCACTTCCCTTCTTTAGGCCTAATTTTTTCTGTCTATACAACTGAGATGAAGTATCTTGCAGAGCAAATACCAGGACAACAAATATCCATAAAACAGATCAGTTATTATTATTTCAAAAATAATCTATTAAGTTTGCATCTCTACATCTGGGATTTTTTCCTGCACTTAGGGGCTCTGTACGGTATTTGATTTTACACTATATTGAATAAAGGCTACACAGAGATAGCTACTGAATTTATGATCAATAGAAAATTGCAAATTTTGTCTCCCAACCAATTTTATCAAATGATCCAGCACAACACATCAATAAAAACCTCTGAATTGACGCTGTTTCCCTATTTCATGCCCTGTTTAAGTTCCCTGGGGATGACAGATTAATTTAATTAGGTTTACTGAACTGTCTAGTTGCTTTTACTGGCCAATTTATTCATAGGCTGAAATTTCTCTTGGGGTTAGCATTGTCCTACTGGACCATTTTAAAAATAAAAGTGCATTTCCTGCCACTTCTTATATAGCTCTCTGCTATGCTTTCTGCTATGAAGACTGACACTTGTAAAGTGCCTCTTTAAGACTGACACTTACAGAGGAAGTTTAAAGTTGTTGTTTTTCCTTAATGTGGTTAATGTAAAAAGGAAACAGACAGCTACAGTCAAACAGACTGTGAACTGAGTACCTTGCCCAGCTTTCACTGGGGAATTAAGTTAATCTGAGCACAACACAGAGTCTGGCTCTTGCATGCCACCTGTAAGCACAGAAGTGATCAGTCACTTCCAAACTTCCTCCACTTGACAGTTTCTTCAGCACAGAAGCATCACAACAACAGCACCGAGGCTACAAAGTTTCAATCCAAGCTGTGCCTCGCTTAGATGGGTCTAATCAAAGTCCCTGGACTTCAACACACTGCCAGGCAGTGGGAGGTGTATGAAATACAGCAAAATTAACAGCACGAATGGAATTCATTTAATCCTAGTGGTCAAACACCCAGAACCATGAAAAAAATGCAAATCCTAACTTGGATTTGGGTAAGAATTTTATACATGGCAGCATTTTTCTATCCAGCTGAATGATCCCTAATCCTGCATTTTTAGAAGTGGGAGAGAAGTCATTTAAAATCTAGACAAAAATTTTGAAGCTTGGACCATTTGGGATTGTTTATTTTTCTGTATTTTTTGTACAAGGTCAAATGAGGTATTTTATGCTCCAGAGAATTTCCCATTCTTCCTGTGAGTTTTAAAAAATGAGCAGATGCTGCTTTCTGATTTTGAGCATCATAGCTCTGCACCAGATTTCAAACACTCTTCGTAAGATTTGAAAGCGGCTACACTGTCCTCTGCAGCTATTTTTCAAAAGTGAGGTTGGATGGATTTCCATGAGAGTTTGTCCAAAGTTTCTCTGCAAAGCGTGTAGCTCTGAACATACCACTCATTGACCACATCGACAGAAATCTGTATCATCCACTCCTTTGTGAATTCAGCTCTTCTGAGGCTCCTTCAACTGCAAAGCTTTACAGCGAGTATGAAAGATCTCATTGCTCTGGACTCGTGCTCTAATTGCTAAATTGCATTCCCATGGGTTCACCAGCCCTTTCACCTATATATTCATCTTGTTAAAATTATCCCTATGACAAAAAACACACTTTGGATGCTCTAAAGAGGAAAAAAATAGAGACTTAACTAGAATCTTACCCTGGCCCTCAAATGCCATCCATTACAGAATCAACGAAAAAGGTTTTAAAATTTTTCCACTTCCAGAGGAAGTACTCCTATAATTTTAAAATATTCTTAATTTAAGCTATGTAGGTCATCTTCTGTTGGAGCATTATGTTCTAAATGCTGAGGTTACAGTTTTAAAAATATATTTATGTATGTCTATCCATTTTCCATCACATCTGTAGACGTGAAGTAGCAGTCTTACTATCGGATTTACTTATCAATTAGTCTATGAACTCTCAATTTCTCACTGCACCAAGCATATTTTAAAAAAACAGAACCACTGGGAGTTTCTAGGAATATTAAAATCTGGAAGATTAAAATCCCATATCAAAGATGTAATTTTATGGTCCAGCTAAGTTACAACATATCTCTGTGCTAGTTAAACCAAACACTCATCATGAAACCAATTACAGAATTTAGAAGGACTTGTTTTGAGTCCAGATCTTGTTCTGCGTGAACTAAGAGAGTATCTTTTCAAATAGCACAAGGAAGATTAGAAGTAGTCAAAGGTAATATCACACATTCAGATACAAAAAAGACAACATTCTAAAAATGTGATTTTCTTGATTAGGATATTAGCAATTCTTAAAAAGCCAAATTGAAGTCAGGAATGTAAAAATTCAATAATCCTGTTTCCCACATTTATAGGAACGAAAATATACTCTCAGCTGAAGGACCTAATGTGTTCACAGGGGGTCACTCCAGGCTATTTATATTCTCAAAAGGTTGTTTTTAGCTAGGCCAGAACAGCCAAGGTCTTTCTTCTCAAGGTATATTCTTTACAGTTTCACTGTGTGTAAATTTATCATATGAAGAAAAATTTAAAAATCACTAGGGTATCAGATTCTTATGAGATACTTTCATGAATAACATAGAAACTTCAGCTGAAAATATCCTTGCAATGCCAACTGCACACCTAGTATAACTTCATGCATAAATGAAAATCACCTTCTGTAAATGTTACTCTGTGCAATCAATGGGATCCAATTAGTTTTGTGTGTTCTCTGTGTCCAATGTTATGACAGACAAAAATCTATCAGATGACAATGTATGTTTTATGCTTTAAGTAGAATTTTTGCAGATCATTAGCTTATAATGCAAACCAGCATGTTGGGTACTTTTAAAGGAAAATGAAAGTGGGAGGAAAACAAGTTGAGCTGTTCAGTTCATACCATCATAAGAACCTGCATTTCTAAGCATTTGATTCAGGTAAGGCTCTACCTTTTATATGATTTTAGAGGCAAATGCCTACAGCGACAGTGAAAGAGACTGAAATACACGCTGAGGCTTTTTGCAAGTGGCATCATGATATGCAGCATGTTTCTATGATAGCAGCTATCCCCAGAGTATCAATCATACATAAGAAGACCAGAACCAGATTTTCAATCCTCTTATCTCATCCCCCAGTGTCTCCTTTCTCTTCTATATTTTATAGGGAGGAGAGACAGAAAGTTGCCACAAGATTATTTCTGTGGCAGCGTCAACTCCCCCACTGGTTTTCTGCTCAATACTTGTGACTGACACTTAGTTCAGCCTAAAAGATAAGGACAGGACAGACTTCTGAGTACCAATCAATGGGCCATGCCACATGCTGTAATTGAAAAATACAGTGCTTCAGCAATAATATGAGGACATATCATTTTTAGTGCAAAGCAGTGGTAAAGAGAATTGTAATATGTAGCTTGCACTTATTTTTATGGCACCTGTCTGGACATAGTTAAAAAATGGGAACCTGAGCTACAGAATCGGAATTCTGTAAATCAGCAATGCTCAGATTAAGGTAAAGCTCCACATTTTATTTCACCCACAGAGCATGAGATCTTTTCAACCTAATCATCTGTCTGATGTCCTGCTGCACCTTCACCCAAGTTACCTGTTAGCTTGGCACAGGACGGGTCAAGTGGGAAGTGACCAGAGTGGGTCACTTAGTCCAACCTCCCTGCTCAAGCAGGGTCATCCTAGAGCACCATGCAGAGGATTGTGCCCAGAGAGATCTTGAGTACCTCTAGTGAGGGAGACTCCACACCCTCTGGGCAATTTGTTCCAGTGCTTGGTGACCTGCACAATGAAGACATTTTTCCTTGTGTTCAAATGGAACTTCGGTGCATCAGTTTCTGCCCGTTGCTTCTTGTCCTATTGCTTGGCACCACTGAGAAAGGCCTGGCTCCATCCTCTGATACCCTCCTTTCAGATACTGATAGACATTGTTAAGGTCCCCTCTGATTCATCTCTTCTTGAGGCTGAACAGGCCAGACTGCCTCAGCCTTTCCTCATAAGTGAGATGCTCCAGTTCATTAATCATCTCTGTAGCCCTCTGCTGGACACACCAGTCCAGATGTGCCTCACTCACCAGGGCTGAGTGGAGGGGCAGGATCACCTCCTGTGACCTGCTGGCAATGCTGTTCCCAATGCAGCCCAAGATTCCATTGGCCTTCTTGCCCACTGCTGGCTCATGGACAGCTTGTTTTCCACCAGGAACCCGAGGTCCTTCTCCACAGACCTGCTTTCCAAGAGCTCAACCCCCAGCCTGTGCTGGTGCAGGGGGTTATTCTTCCCCAGGAGCAGGACCCTGCACTTGTCCTTCTTGAATTTCAGAAGGTCCCTCTCTGCCCATCTCTCCAATCTGTCAAGGCCCCTCTGAAGGGTGGCATAGCCCTCTGGGGTATGGGCCACTCATCCTGGCTTTGTGTCTGCAGGGTACTCTGCCCCTTCCTCCAAGTCATTGATGAATTAGCTAAACAAGACTGGGCCCAGTACTGAACCTTGGGGGACACCACCAGTGACAGGGCTCCAACCAGACTCTGTGCTGCTGATCTGACACTCCGACAGCTCTCAGCCCACCTCACTGTTCACTCAGCCAGTCCACACTTCCTGAGTTTGCCTGCGAGGGTGCTGTGGGAGACAGTGCTGAAAGCCTTACTGAAATCAATTTAGACAATATCGACATCCCTCCAGGTAGCTGTTTCATCATAGAAGGCAATCACTTTGTAGAAGGCACACACACAGGCACAGCACAGTGGGCTACTGTTAGTAAACCTGTTAAAGCACCCAAACTGCACACTCCTAATCTCAGGCCATCTCACACTATTAAGTACTTTCTTTAGGCTCTTCTTTTATGGAGACTTCTGAAGCAAAACAATGCAGGTTGCACTCAGAAAACATCTATCCTTCCAAACAGTGCATGTCCCCCCCCCGCCTCCCTTAGGCAAGCATAAATGCTAACCACCTGGAGAGACACGGCAGCCTGAGAACTAACCTGTAAAAAGTTGTCCTTAGGGCTCCCACTGCTGAGTGGAAAAACAAAGGCATCACAAGGATTTGCCTAAAGTCACAAAGCAGGTGAGTAGCACAACACTAAATACCACTGCTTCTCTTTTCACCTTTCCTTCTTTCTATGGTATCTAACAGGAGATTTGGGAAATTACATACCTTTCAAAAGATATGTGAATGTATTTAGAAACTCTTCATATGACTGCTCATGACTATTAATAAATTGATCAAGGATGCTGTTCTTTAACAGTTGCTCTCCCATGATCATCCACACCTTGAGAGCCGAAGAGGTACATCTGTTTCTGTAGTCTGCTTCTGCAATAGAAAGAAAAGATCCATATACACCTGCAGGCAGAAAACAAATCAATAGAGAAGTCCCTTATTCATACAGATGGGCCCCAGAAAGTATAATTTTTCTTCTCTCCTTGTGAAGTTCTGACCTCGTCAGTGGAACTTCATTCAACATTTCTCCCAAAATTCACATGGACATAGAAATTTAAGTACAAAGGGAGAAATTGTGATCATTTATGCTTGAAATTTATGACCTTGGGTAATAAGGGCCACAGAAGTGCCAGCTTCTCCTGGTGTCATTCATTCCCTTAGGTTGTTCAGTCTTCCAACCCCTGCCTTCTTTGCAGAAACAGTGACACCCCTCATCAGCATGTTGTGTTTAACAACCAGGACACACCTGTACATTCAAATTTTGGATTGAATCCATTATCTCCAGGTGCACTGCTCACTGTACCATCAAAGCCACAAACTCAGATTTTGGACCACACGTTAAATCATAACGACGTGTGTGTGTGTGTGTGTGTGTGTGTGTGTGTGTGTGTGTGTGTGTAAACTGAGACAGCACACAGGACAGAGAGGGCATGCTGGAGCTGGACAGCCACACAGGAATGTGAGGACCACTCTCGAGAATGGAACAAATGCTGAGAGGTGAAGGAAGGCAGGAAGCTCCACTCCCCAGTCACATAGCAACAGCTTTGCAGCCCACCTCCATCACTTAACCAGACTCTGTGGGTAGTAGTGGTCCTGAACAGCCCTGGGTGAAGCCTGATGAAGTTTACCTTGTCCCTAACTCATAACATCTGTGTACATGCATGTTAACAGCTGCAGGATGCTAAACACTTACCCATATTGCTTATTTTCTATACACATAAAACCACAGTATTACACACATAAAAGTCCACATTAATAGAATCAATTTGCACACACAAACCTGATCAAGATGCAAGAACACATTATACACTAAATGCTTGATTTCCATGTGTTCCTCTGTTTCCTCTCTTGATTTACCACAACACTAAGAAGTGGATTTTGGGAATGAAAGCTTAATTTTTCAGCAAAACTTCAATGATACTAAGGAAAGGCTGCCAACCTGGTACTGAAGTTAAATAAGATCGAAGAATTGTTTGGAGACCAGAAAGAAAATAAAGCATGACTTCTAACATAAAACTCTAATTTTGTTACATTGCCGGCTTCCAAGGAAGACTAATATTCTGAAGATACCAAAATACATGCACACATAACCTAAAGTTTAAGTTTTCTAATGTTTTACAAAAATCCAACCATTATTAATCTCTGTGGACTGACCAAGTAGAATATAACTCACCAGACTCTCAGAGCTGTTTATGTATATTACAGGGCTTTGACAGGTAAGCAGTGCCTTCACTCCTCATTATGGTTAAGTTACTAAAATCATGACTTGAAATAGTGCTGTCATTTGTAAGGCTACTGTAAAAGAAAACATACATATATATCTAATCAAGAAAAACTTAATAACTTTTTGTTTTTCTTTGGAGTCTGGTGTCTAGGATCTCCAACTCCTTTACAAACGAAATAAACTTAACATTCCCCAAAGGAAGAGCAAACAAATATTATTTCCAATAGCAGATTAAAAAAATGAGTCACCAAGAATTTAAATGACTTAAAAACAGGTTAGTGGAGGGCTGACAGCAAATCTTAGATTAATTCATTCTAAAATGCTCTAGGAAACTAGAAAATTAATATGCAATTTGGGGGCATAGTCACATCCTTAACCAGCTGCATGACAGCTTGGTGAAAGCCATGCTCCATAGCCACCAGATTACCAGCCTGAGATTCAGCACCCAGACCAGGTGATACCAAAATCATATATCTCAATTCTTACTCTGCTGTACAGCTTCTACTTCCTAAAGATTTTGGGAAACTTCACTTCAGATATTCCCTTGCACAGCTGTTATTGAGGTCTACAGAATCATCTCCTCACAGAGAGGAAAAACCAGCTAGGTCCTAATGAAAGCCTAGGTTCTGTCAGAAAAACAGCCACTCTCAGACAACAGAGAGGACAGACTGGCAGCCAGAACTACCTGTTCCCTGTTTTCAATCATTTTCAAGAACTGCCTGGTGCTTCAGCATGGCCCTAAACAAAAGCAAGTGCAGAGGATGGTATGTGGGGAATATCTACTATCCCTGAAACTGAGCATGTGGTTAGGACGGATGGTACAGGAAGGGTGTTCAAAAATTTATCTCAACCCATCAAGGCTTTCACATTTTTGATTCCACTTTATTTTCTCTGGCTTCCCACCTGCTTTATTCCAGAGTCTCTCTTAAATGATCACCACACTATGTCAGTCACAGAAAAGTTTTGTGAGGTGAACAGCCAAAACCAGGCTGACCCAAAGACTCTCACCTTTGCTAAGGAGCTAACCAGTAGGCTCTACCTAACTAAAAGGCTTCAGCAATCACCCAATTCACAGCCTCCAGGCAACAACTTCTTTAAACTATCCTGAAAAAATGAAAAAATACACAGTAATGGATTGGAATCCTCCACAATTTTAAAAGTTGATACAATGACACTTATAGGAATGGAATTACTGCATTGTTCAGTTAAAGAATAGATACTACTAAAATCAAAACATTTTCTTCTTTTTTTCCCCAAAGGAATCAAACTAAGTTGGAAGTGTAAAGGAAAGTAAAGCCAGGGTATCTGATCCTTTCCTTGTGCTGGCTTTGGATACTTCTAGAGTCAAGTATCAGCAAGTGATGCATTCAAGCTGCAACTATGCTTTCTTCTTTTTGCATTTCGCTCCTGTTCATCCATCCAAATTACTTTAATGAGGTTTCTTGAGGCGATCATTCATTAAGCCTTGCTGATCATCAGCAGATTGTGCAAAATCAATTTTATTTCTCAAAACATAGTCTTCTTCTGAGCAGTTTAAGACAAATCAGAAATCTCTGCATGGAATCACAGAGGCAGGGCAAGTGAGTATTAGAATGATTTCAATTATACAGTGATTAATCCTATTAATGCAAAATGTGGTGGAATATAAACTTCCTGGTTTATGTTGCATTTTTAAGTGCTTTATGTTTCTTTAAAATACAACACAGGCAATCAAAGAAAAATCAAGATTATTAATTTTTTAAAGGAAAGAGCAGAAAGCTAATTGTCTCTACAAACTCAATAAAATCTTATGTAATTTAATTTTTCAGGGGGGGGAAAAATTTCACTAGCATTTCTGGCATAGGTTCAAGTCAGGTTTTTGGACTATGGATTTGTTCTCTTAGAAGTCATTCTCAATTTTTAAAAAAGACTGATGAACGAATGGGGTTTTTTATAGTTCACCCATAGATTCATGGAAAATATCCACTAGGTACACCTGTTATCAAAATTTTATAATTTATGTCTGCAAAAATCAGATTGAACATTAACACACTATTGTTAAATCTTATACTATGTTACCACTGGACAATGCCCCATCTTTTTCCCTACAGAGCTATCACAGTAACTACACCTTTAACGATATTGCTACAGCAATGAAGAATGAGGTAGCAGCTTTGCAAAAAGAATGCGGTTTTAGCAGACAAGTGCACTCAGAATCAATTTAAGTCTATCTAGGTTCCGGCTGCTCCCAAAAAGGCCACCATCACCTTCACTTCCTCTTCACCTCCTGGTTTACCACCCCAGTCCATCTCTTACACAGACAAAATAAACTACCAATACAAAACCTGAGAGTAAACAGACCAAATGCCTATAATGTGCTTTAAAGACGTATTTTCCGATCTGCCTTCCAGCTGTACAATCGTGATGTCTGTACAAGGGGATGGTGGGAGCGCGCAGTGCGAGCAAGGGAAGGATGCAGGATTGCCCTTTTGGCAGCCTGTCATAGTTGCTTATGCAACCATGAAAGCACAGCCTCACCAGAAACACCCTCACAAATGGCCCAGAAAGCTGTGCCTCTTCCACGCCGCAAAAGCAGATGTCAGCAGGGCACTCCTACACCCACCGCGCCAAGCCGGAGCCTGCAGTGCAGATCATCAGCCCCCACAGTGCAAAGAGGCAGGCAAAGCTGGAACTCAAGCCTGTCCTTAACAAATGCTTGTTGTTAGCTATAGACCATGGTTGCTGCCTTAACAAACATCCCAGGATGGTGCTTTAAAAGTAGGCCAAGGGAAAGGCGTGATTCTGAGAATTCCTGTTCAAGAATGACATAAAACATTTTGAGTCAAGAAGTTACCCATTTTCCTGAAGGCAGAAAACTTCTTGTCTAGACATCTGCAAATGTACAGTTGCAGAAGAAAGCCTTCCCTGCACTACTGTCCTGCCCTACTTTTTTCTCCCTCCTCCTCCCTGCTACCACCACCTGTGGGGAGGCAGAGCTCCAGGAACAAACACAAAGGCACCAAGTCCTGGCCCACAAGCAGGTGCAGGTCAACCCAGCTGGAGGAAAAAAACTAGAAGTTACAAAGGACAGAAACTTTCAGATGAGGTTCCTTCCAACATCTTGCAATTCAATGCGTTCTATGACAGCTAATCCTGTTAAAATCAACTGGATGTTTGCCATTGCCTTCAGCAGGAGGCCTTAAGGGCACACACTTAATGTATCAGCAATTCCTGAGGATGGGAGCTGCATCTGCTTGCCTGAGTGCATTACTGCGCCTGAGAGCTGACCTTTAGACAGACAAAAGTATGTGCCTCTCATGCCCAGCTCATATGAGCTTTTAAAGGATATATCCAAGGGCTTTAATTGCAAGCAAGCATATTGATCCTGTTGGATTTCTCTGCTATTATGCCAGACCCATACCTGAGAATTTTTTTAAATGAGATTCCAATGGCTTCAAGAGTACTGCTCCCTTTAAAGACAACCTGGAGGCCCCACGGCAAGGATAACATTTCGTCCAAACTGCAGCAGTCGCTGCCCCCTGGAATGCGATTGTCCAGGATCTGACAGTCAAAGCACAGCTGGATTCAATCAGGTATTTTAGATAAGCCCTCCAAATAAAGCCCTCTCCCTCACAGGTTAAATACTGTTTACTGTCAGTTTTAGATGAGACAGAAAATTGAAGATTGTAGGATGCTGGACTCCCTGTGCCCTTTTTTACAGGTTTCAGCCTGTGGGTCTTGGCTAAGTATCCAGCATATTTGCATTCTGGCTGGCAAATCCTACACAAATGAGTAAGGCAGCCTTCCCTTTCCCTGCTGAGCTGGAGTGCATTACTGCAACCCACAGGAAGCCAGCTACATTTCAGCTCAGAGATGACTGTGTTTTACTGGCAGAAAATATGCTGAAAAGCCTGGAAATATCTCAATGCAATTTGGAATGACTTCAGATGAAGAAGACACAAACAATATATTACTTTAAGAAATTAACAGTAGAAGAAGAAAATCAAGTGAAATAAAGCATTTCCATAACAGCAAGCAATCTGCTGAAAACATACTACCTCTGTCACTGTTATTAAAATAGAAATTGTGAAGGAAAAGTCTATTTATTCCTCTTCACATGGGTTCTCTGCCAGTTATATTCAGGATAGAAATCCAAGATCTTCTTGCTATGACCAGGATAGTTTTGAACGTGACTTCCCTACCATGTAGACACATTATTCTGAAGCTATTTGCTGCAACTTCTCCAAAGCTCTTTATCATTGACAGAGACCAGCTTGGACAGATCATGCCCTGATCCAAAAATGATATGCTGATTTGCCAAAGAACTTTAAATTCTCCATCTTCTCAACCACAGTAACTGGAGAAAGAATTTCGGAAGATAAGGCAAGTCAACTAGTAGAAAGAGTCTGAAACGAATGTAAAATATTAAAGTGACACAGCTGGGGGACTGGATTTTTCACTTCAATATTTGGGGTTTTTTTTGCCAGTGCCTCTATGACCACAGACGCAAACAAAGTTCAGAATACATCAAACACTTTGATAAGAAGCTGTCAAGTATTACCTAAGACCTACTGAAAATACAAATAAATGTGATCTGAGTGCCCTTAAATTTGGGGAAAGTTTTTCAGCATTCATCTCAGCACAACAGTTTCCTTTTATCTTTGTTTCAGTAGAAAAGGCCCATATGGATGCTACAGGGCACAATGCCTTAGCACTGCTGTATTTTGGATGAGAAACACCACATCATATCTGCATTACAGTTATTCAATGTCTCAAGACAATTTTCGCAAACATTTGGTGTGTTTGCTTTGCTGTACTAATCAAATTCCATTTCAAGTTCCTTCTATTTCTATTCTCACAGCAGTTTCAAATGGGAGTTGAGATACTTCTAAAATACAGTGCAGCAGATGTTGTAACTCAGGAGCGGGTGAAGCAGGGCCAGGAAAACAAAAGCAGGGAGCTATGAAGAGTAAATTGTTTTCCAGGTTTTTCGGTTTATTTGTTGTGCTGTGTTATGCAAGTGGCTTATCCTCTGTGCCCCAGCACTTCTAGCTGTTGAAAGGATATGTTCCCAGTGGACTTCCCAGCGTCTCATTATTTGTTGTTGGAGGAAAGCACTGTGAAACTGATGAAAAATGCCACAGAAGGGTGCAAAGTTTTATTAGTATCTCAAGGTGTGATCAGAAGGCAACTGAGGGAGAAAAAAAGGCATCTCTAATTACTTCAGTGGACTTTGAGTAGGACTCTTTAGTCAGCCCTCACTCACTGAACTGCATGCACTTGTCATTTCCTTTGCTCTGTTTCAATGTCATTGCCCACTTGCAGCACAGCATTCCTGGGGAAAGTAGTGTGCCAATCAGCAAGAGCTGTTTTCTTGTACTACCTATTGAAATAATTTTTTAAATCAAAATTTATTTTAAATTACATTTTAAAATAGCACTGAAAAATTCTGAAGATGATCACAAGGTTGATAGGTTTAACAGCATAAAAAAAATACAACCATGAGGAAGCTTATGCTGCAGATATTTACAACCTAAGAGGCACCTGCTGTCACTCTGAGCCTGTTCCGCACCAAAGAGTTAAAGCTTCTGGAGGCTGGTGGGTTTCTTGTTGTGCCATCTGAAGACGAGGAGAGGAAAGGAAAATAAACCAGTCACAGCCAGTTAGCCACAGTAGATCGAGTTCTCAGGAGCACATCTGCAAATTAAGCAGATAGATTCCCCTCCATCAGGCTGTCTCTCCATGCCACGAGCCCCCTGTGCTGTCACAGAAGATTTCTCACATTGCTCACATTTGAATCCCAATTACACAGAAAGATTACGGAGGACACAAAAAACTGCTATCAGCCAGGTACGTCTAAATTACTGTTTCGCCCAAAGCAAACTGGGTTGATACACTTGGCAAATGTTTAGAGAAATACTATATAGGAATTTCCTTCCTTAAGCTTCTTTATGAAGGACTTGAAACTTCTCTGTGTGTCTGGATATGATTTTGATTGTGGAGAATTTGGAAACAGTATTTGCTTTTCAGGGGTATGCTTTTCTGTTTTGGAAATGAAAAACAACCACCAAATTGGTCAGAGAAAAAAAACCTCCACGATACCGTAAAATCAATTTAATTCTATAATAGATATCTGTGTTCACGCCAAAATAACTGCAAACTAAGTAATGGCCAGCAATGGGTATTTACCAGCTAGGAATCCATGTTATCCTGCATTCCATTCTCTCAGTGTCCAATCAGTACAGCACAAATATCTTATTTTTGTGTAAATGAAAAAAGGTTCTTTGTGTTTGCTACAGTTCATAAGATCAACTCATTCATCATTCATTATTTTGCAGCATTCAAATGACTGTGAAATTATTACAAATAATACTTTCAACATTGAAAAATATGAGATGTCACACTAAACAGCAGCACTGATTAGTCATTGTTTTCCTGATTAGAATGTTTTTGTTGCCTAACTGGGTAACAGGCAAAGCACATAGGTGAACAAACCATTTCTGCACAGGGTCATAGAAGACAAAAAGTAATAAACACAGTTTGGGAGTGATTCAGTGCCTAAACACTGTCATCTAGTGACATTTCATAAACCCTAGATTTACTAGGATTTAGGACACAAAACAATGGGAGACTTGGTTCCATAGGAGAAGCTAGAAGACAAGGAAGACTATCCAAAGTGACCTGTTTGGGTCACTCGGTGCTACCCAGTCTCTGAAAGCTGTTCATCCTGTACTACTCTGTGAACGCCTAATATGGTTTCTGAAATGGTACACCACCCAAAATTTTAACTATGTCCATCTATTTCCACAGTAAGCACATTTCAAATTACATTATCTAGTGCTTTTAAAAAACATCTTCTCTCTTCATGTCATCCTTCTATAAATGTATCTCCTAATGCATCTATCTGAATTCCTTATAATCTCCTCTTGCTATATAAACAACTCTTAACTGAGAAACCTGCTCAAAATACTGTTTGATTTTAAAATAAACACGGGGAGAATCTTAGTTTTCTTCTTTTTGCTAGCTTAGCTTCTAGCTGAGGTCTCTACTGCTTCTCAAATAAGGGCTTATAAAAGTAATGCTGAGATTCTTATTTATTTGTATAATCCTTACAGCTTAACCTTTTAGAAAGACACTAAATATGATGAAGTATGACTCAAGTGATCATAACTGGTAATTATTCATGTAACTCCCCCCTTCTCTTCTTATTCCTCTTTTCTCCTTGTTATGTCTCTTCCCCAGTATCCCGTGTTGCACCACAACAAAGACATTTGTCTGCTGCCCTCTGCTAATCCAACTCCAGTTTTGAGCATAAGGCCACAAAAAAGCACTTCAAACTCTTTGCTGATAAGGTTAGATCTTTTGGGTTCCCCGAAGCTGTTCAGGGTTAGACGAGCCACGGCCCAAAGGAACCAGTGGTATTGGAAGGTTAGAGTTGGAGGTCAGCATAGCCAAAGAGCAACCACACTGTATTGACACACTGTAATTAGCATGAAAATACACGGAAAGCCAAAGCAATTGCAGTCAGTGCCCAAGGAGATACTTGTGTCCAAAAATCTCAGATAAATATTCCCTCATTATGTACTGAACTTACTATGTAATTATGTAAAGCTCAAGAAATATTACGAGATGACAAGGAAGGATGTTTTAAGTGTTCTTAACCGGTATGTTCTGTGTGTCTACAAATCAAATAATTTTCACTGATCTTTTCTCCACTCTGTATCTGCAGACTCTCCAGACAGTAAACTCTTCAGAACTGAGTACTGCTCAATATTTGGGAAATAGTTTGTGACATTATGGACAATTTCCTATTTGGAGATTCTTTAAGTATATATAAAAATACAAGATGCATACCAATATGTCAATTAAATAGTTTGCCACTTTTAATAGTCTCATAAGACTTCAAATATAAACCAGTCAAATGTAGAACAGCAGTGGTACAAGATAAAGAATTCTAATTTTCTCATATAGAACAGAAATTTTCTTACAACATCTTCAGCATGGAAGACATTTTACTTTTCTAAAGATCCTGCAAAACCAAAGAAGCTAAGTAACCATACAATATGAGAGACGAGACAAATTACATCTAATCAACTAAACCAAACTTAGTGCAAGCCCCTCTGATGATGCCTTTTTTTTGAAAGCTCGTAAGAAACAAGCAGCAGATTCCTGTTTAGCATATCACCTGAAGGTAAATAACTTCATAGGTCTTCCTTCATGCATAATAAGGACAAAACCTGCTGCGTATACCGACATGCCTAGAAAAGGGTTCACTAATTTAATTAACTTATAACCGAACTTCACCCACAGTGCAGTACTACTAAGAAGAAATCTAAATACAGAAAAAACTACCACCTTCAGGGCAGAGGCATCAGGCTATACGGCGAACAGAACTCAACTATGATCTTTGGATGATTCCACTACATCAGACAGCCATTCCATGGATTGTTTTTCAAACAGACTCAGTAATGGCTATGCCTCCCTGTCTGTGTGCTCTGGCCTGAAAACATGTCACCTCTGAAAAACATTCCATGGCAGGTCCCTATTTTAGCACAGCAGTTCCTGTAACAGTTTGCAGACAGGCAGTGCAGCAATACGGTACAACATGGCAACTGATGTAGCCAGTGTCATCAGTTCCTGTGTTTTTACAGCGACTCTTCCTCTACACGATGTTGTTCAGATCCCCCCAGGGATGTCACATAACTAGAAGATACCAAATCCTTACTTAAAAAGAAGCCCTATGTGTCTTGGGTTTTGTTGTCACAGCAAAATGAAAAGCAGCAACAAGGAAAATATGAATCCTAAAGGGGGTTTTTTGGGTTTTTTAAAGTAATTACATTTTAAAATGTAGGATTTAGCCGGTTTTTTCTAATATTTAGCTCACACCTTTAAATTCTGGGGATTTCGCAAAGGCTGGGACAGAGAACCTGGGCATTTACTAAAGGGCACAAGTCTGCTGTCGCCAAAGGACATGGCCAATGATTCAGCCAGTGATTTCCCTCCTTGGTGTCTGTGCTCTCCAAAGCTCTTTCACAGTCAATATCCAGCCTGATTACATAAACTCCTTCCAGTCTTCAACGAAACAGGTTTATAAGAGTAGAAGCTACCCCTTGAAACCTACTCATGAAAGCATGAGCAAAGCGCAGAGATGGAAGACAAAGGATTCGAGCACGCTGAAGCCCGGCGCCAGCGGGAGCCGCCTGCCCGAGATCCCGACCGGGCTGTTCAGCACAAGCGCCAGATTCACCCCGGCCCCCGCGGCCCCCGCCGCTCCAGCCGGCCCTGCACGGCTGCAGACACAGCGGACACCTCCTGCTTCAACAGGGGTCAACAAATGCAGTCAACAAATCCTGACGGTTTTCTTGTAAACAAAACGTGCAATCGGAAGTTTCCGTGCACGCCGGTCCTCCGGCCCACTGACTGCGCGGCCCTGGGGCGGGTTCCCGGCCGGGAGCGGGCTGGGCGGGGGTCTCCTACCGCCCTGGAGCCCCGCCGGAGGAGGCTCCCGCACTGGGGTCCCCGGGCCTGCGGCAGCCGGGGGGTTCCAGCCCGGTATCCCCGGCAGACGGGCAGGAAATCCCGGCTTGTGGAATCTCCGGCGCTGCTCCCTCCGCCCCCGGCGCGCCGGGGCCGAACCCCGCCGCCAGCAGACCGGCCCCGGCCCCGCGGCCGCACTCACCGCCGCCGGCTCTGTGAGCGCGCCGATGCCGATTCCCCACGGGCCGGACAAGCCAAGCGGCGGCCGGGCCGGGCCGGGCAGGGCCGGGCACCCAGCGAGGACTACCGGCCCCAGCAACCCGCGGGCCCGCCCCGGGAAGCCGCCCCGGCTCAGGCCTCGGCCGCACCGTGGGCGGGCTCCGTGTGCCGGCAGCCCGTGGTGTGCACAAAATCCCCGACCTACGGCGGCAGTGGCGCACAGCTCATGCTTGATTCGTGTGTTGAGACGCAGGAAAGCCTGTCTTAGTGGGTTTCGGAGAGTGAACTGCAGCGCATAGGATTTAGAACTTCCATAGGATTTATTCGAGTTCTGTTAAATATTTGTGATAGGATCTAATGCATGATTGATCTGTTTGTTTTGTTTGTTTTTTTTCTCAGCCACGGTATGGCCCAGTCAACAGACAAAATGTCGCTGCAGATGGTATCCACCGTCAGTAACTCATCCTTGCTTCAGCCGGGCTTCTCTCTCCTGAATTTTGATGGGCATGTTTTCTTTTTTGGTCAGAAAGGATGGCCAAAGAGATCCTGCCCCACCGGTGTTTTCCTCCTCGATATAAAGCAGAATGAGCTCAAAATGAAACCTGCCACCTTTTCTAAAGATTCGTGTTACCTTCCCCCTCTCCGCTACCCAGCTCTTTGCACACTCAGAAGCGAAGCAAGGGCTGATGAGTACCAGTATATCATCCATGGTGGTAAAACACCTAACAATGAACTTTCTGATAAGATTTACTTTATGAGGCTGGTAAGCAAGACTAGCAAGAAAATAACATTCCAATGCATTGAGAAAGACCTGGGTGGAGATGTCCCTGAAGCTAGATATGGGCATACAATTAATGTAGTTCATAGCCGGGGGAAAAGCATGAGTGTTCTGTTTGGAGGGAGGACATATACTCCTCTTGCACAAAGAACCACTGAAAATTGGAACAGTGTAGTTGACTGTTTGCCATCTGTGTTTCTCATTGATTTTGAATTTGGATGCTGTACGTCATACATACTTCCAGAGCTTCAAGATGGACTTTCTTTCCACGTGTCAATTGCCAGAGATGATACAATCTACATCTTGGGAGGCCACTCACTTCAAAATAACACCAGGTCCCCCAACATGTACAAGCTAAAAGTTGATCTGCCCCTGGGCAGCCCGGCTGTGACCTGCACCATCCTGCCAGGGGGAATATCAGTGTCAAGTGCTATAGTGACCCAGATCAGTGACACTGAATTTGTCCTTGTTGGTGGCTACCATTCAGACAACCAGAAACGGCTGGCATGTAACACCATAGTTCTGGAAGATGGTAAGATAGAGATTGTTGAAAGTGTGAGCCCAGAGTGGACACCAGATATTAAACACTGCAGAATGTGGTTTGGCTGTGATATGGGTAAAGGGGCTGTTTTGCTGGGCATTCCTGGGGCCAACAAACA
This sequence comes from Chamaea fasciata, assembly GCF_029207755.1. Classification (NCBI taxonomy): domain Eukaryota; kingdom Metazoa; phylum Chordata; class Aves; order Passeriformes; family Sylviidae; genus Chamaea; species Chamaea fasciata. Next base: position 19,638,588 of record NW_027094092.1, on the reverse strand, counting down.
AATAATCCCAGATGCAAATTACTTCTACATTTTGAGATGCAAAGGAGCAGAAGAGGACAAGGAAGAAGAATTGATAACACAAAATTGCAGTCAGACATCAAGTGAAGACCCTGGAGACTCTGCTCCATTTGAAGATTCAGAGGAGTTTTGTTTTAGTGCTGAAGCCAATAGCTTCGATGCTGACGATGCTGATACTTACAATGAAGATGATGAAGAGGATGAATCAGAAACAGGCTACTGGATCACCTGCTGTGCCAGTTGCAATATTGACATTAACACCTGGGTCCCTTTCTATTCGACAGAACTCAACAAGCCTGCAATGATCCTGTGTTCCAGTGGGGCTGGCCACTGGGTCCACGCGCAGTGTATGGATCTCTCGGAGACCATACTTCTACGTCTCTCAGAAGCAAATGTCAAGTACTTCTGCAACAAGCATGTTGACCTTAATAAAGGGCTACAAACTCCCCAAAAGGTGATGCGCCTGAAAAAGCCACCCATGAAACCACTGCGCAGAAAGAAAACCATGAAGTTACCAACATCAGCGAAAAAGTCCTTTCTTCGGAGACTGTTCGAATAGATTTACACTGCTGATTTGTATTCACCTGGGAGGAAATGACATCCCAGGCAAAGGCAACAATGGTTGAAGCAAAGTGGGTTATTGGAGCTTGAAGAAATTCTCTTATTTCAGTTATCTCAATGTTTTTGTTATATTTCAAAGCACATTTATTTTTTCTGTCTCTTATGTGTATTTTGGTAATACTCAGACAGGGACGCCATCCTAGAGGGCACTGTGCAAACACACAGCCACACACTGGTAAACTGTGTGCTGAATTTTTAGCTATAACTTAGTCCCCAGTAAGTTTAATGGAATTGTTAGTAGGATAAGGCATTATCCCATGTAGTCATTGCTGTTACCATCTGTCCATAAAGAACGTTATATTGCCCGTTTTAATTTTTATCTTAGTCAGTAGTTCTTGAAATATTTGACCTAATTTATAGCTGCATTACTCCTGTTTTATGTTGGTGAAATGAAATAAAATGAGACTAATTACTCTGATTTTAAACAAAAGTAGTGGTTTAAGTCCCTTGTGTCAGAAATAATGAAATATTGAGATACTGAGGGTCAATTTTATTCAGGGACTTCGATTATGGAAAGCTTACATATGGAACATTTAATTCTGGATAATTAATTTTTTTATTTTGAGAGTTACGGAATGATTATATGTCAGTTTTGGCTACAGTTGTGGAACATCATCTCACAGTAAAAATTAAATTGCTTTTTTTAAACGACTGTGATCATCAACTGCTTTGTGTTTGTATTTTTAAAAATTTAATAAGATAATAAAGTTTATGATAAAAATGACTGCATTTTTTCATGTATTCATGGGTAAATCCTAAAGTTTACAAAAGGACAGCATGTATGATTGGGAGGTCTGTGTGAGGCCTGATAAGGGGTCTAGCTTCACAGTCACCCCATGCTGTGAGCTCCCATTGACTTCAGAAGAAATTCCTTCTGATGAACAGGACTTTTATTATTTACTCCAGGTCCTTCACTACCCATTTCTTTCTCTGATTTCCCAGGGTAACTGTGTAGAACTGTGAAAACTTAGAAGTGCAAACTGTAGCTGAGAGTAATTCATTGAGCCAGTGGAGCATTGTGAGGGTAGAAACAAATGCGGTTGTCTGCTCAAAGCATGAGGAGACGATTGGATTCAGATTGAAAAGGACATTGTCAAGGTTGAATAGCCCAAGAGTTTACTAAGATTTTTGTGGATTCTTTTATTGGCTATTTGTGAAGCCAATCATTCTTGACTTTATTTTTTATTCTTGTTACTGCTCCAAACATCTTTTCAGAAAATCAATACCAGCAGCTCAACATTTGTGAGCCAACAATAACAGCTCAGTATTCACAGTCCAACTCTCATGCCGGATCCCTGAATAAAAAAGAAAACCAGGAGCAGCTGTCAGCTATTTGATCACTATGTGCAGACCCTGAGCAGCCACTCCTTTACAAAGCAGTGTGTGGAGCACAGTATTCCTGTCAACACAGACGTGTCTGCACAGTACTCCCCTTTAAACCTTACCACCCCAAGTCAACATCAAAGAAAAGACAGCCATACAAAGTTTCCATTTACAAACTTTTCACATGCTGAGGGATCTTAAAGTTTGGATTGAGCTTCTAAAGGGGAAGTATTTCACCCTGATTGCCCTCTCTACACCCTGATATGAGTATAAATTCATAGATTTCAATGCTAGCTTCCCATTTGCGTTGTCATGTTACTTTATGTATGCTCAGAGTATATAGTGCTATGTTCTTCCAAGGAGTAAGTTAATATCATGTTCATATAAAGTCCTTTCAAACTGATGAAATTCAATAGTCAATGTCCCCTTTTGTAGGTCAGTCATAGGTCTTAATGAACTGAATTGTCATTAAAATATATCTTCATCATGCACAACCAAAAAAATCCACACCTGCATTAAAGCCACATCATCTCAACACCAACAAAAAGGGACAATATAGTCACACAATTAAACTCCACCCCTTGCCACTTTGCCATTTTACAACAAAGGACTCCCCAGAATTACTGGGTTCCCCATAATTATTGAATTCCCAGTCTGAGTTTTTGCCTGTTACCTCTCTCAGTTACTGTTATTATCTCAAGTTCCTTGAGCAGCACACTGGATGACAAATCTGTCTGCTAGTGCAGACAAATAAAAGGATGGAAACATTTTGTAATGGGAAAGCTCAGCACTGGCCTAGCAGAAGTGACATGAAGCCTGAGATAAATCCTTGTGGCTCAGGCACTGGTGGTGTGGTTGCAGCATGTTGGGTGCAACTCTGAATTTCCGGAACTGACTCCTGCAGCTGCAGTGACTCTGAATCCCTGGGAGCTGAGAACAGATGCTCAGCATGTGGCAAGCACGAGCACACATTGTGGCCCCTTCCAAGCTCTTACCTGAGCTGTTGTTCTTTACTTAACATTGTGTCTATGAAAAAAAGCAATTCACAGTCAGATTTCATGTTATACCTCATTCAGCCCATAACATAAGTAAGTGTATTGTATATTTGAGCTGTGGGTTTTTTAAAATGTATGGTTTATTTGAGTAGGAGGGGACAATTGCTTGGTTAAACCATGTCCCAGATTCACAGTGAAAGGCTGTACAAGCAGCATTATATCACATCTCAGAGACTGTAGCTACTGCATGAAAAAGAAGTTGTAAGTAAAATAGAAAATATTTGAAAGGACTTCAACATTAAAGAGATACACAAACTTCAGCCTGTAAAGAAGACACTTGACATAGCATTCAAGACTGGAGAAAGTACCTAATTTCCTGAGTCATGTACTTCAAAAGCATTCATTGTCTTCAAAACCAGCTAATCAATACAAAATGTTTCTTGCTCAGGCAGGTTAGAATTAACAGATAAAGTGAAGTAGATTTACGTGCAGAAGTAAATCTCTATTGTATCTGCATCCAATTGGCCTGTGTGTTTTGTAACCACACTAAGCAGCATCATGGTTCCCCGACACATTTTAGTAACCCTGTATTGCTATTATCAACCTCTCTGAGAAGAATATATGGATTTTACTGCTATTGAAAGGTGCTTGGACCTTGAAGTACCTGATTAATTTACAGGAAAAGCACAGCACAAACTTTACTGGTAGCACTAAAGTATGTGTTGTAGTTCAGAGTGACTCATTGCACCGATAGACCTTTGAAAGGAATGGAAATAATGCAAGTGGGAGCTCAAAGCAGAAGGAAAATATTGAATTCAGATTGAAAAGGAATTTGTTAAGTTTCTTACTGCTGGATCCTATGTATTAAAGACAGAAGGATTGGCTTACTTCTTTTTCATGATTGGTGGCTATAGCTCCCTCTGTATTTGATTTCCTATCCTATTCCATTTCAAACAAGACTAACTTTTGGGAAAGGCTTGAGCCTTTGAAAATCAAATTCCATTTTGTTGTCTCTACTTCGAAAACTGTGGCACTGGAGCCCATATTTACTTTGGAAAAAAGCAAGACAATAGCCATACAAACTCTCCAGTTTCTCAATACATAAACATGTGCAGGAAGAACAGAGCACTGGCCGTTCCACAGATGTGGAGAACCTCCTTTGTAGAGCCGGTAGTTGCTTGTCCACTTGCCTAGAATGCCCATCTCCAGAGGAAGAGTATTAAAAATGCACCTCTTGACCTCTCTCCTGATGTTGCTAGAAAGGCTTCTAATTAAATCCTCCCTAATGTGCCTTTTTGTATCATGGACAATATTAAGCTTGATAAAGAAGTGTTTTCCTTAAACACTTAAGGAAAAACTTAGTAGTGGCAGCTGGTCAGCTGTTTGACAATTACACCATATTCAGTCCCCTAAAGCTGTACTGTGAAGACCCATGGCAGGCCTCAATTATTCTCCATCTTATCCCCACAGAAGTACATGGAAAGTAAAATTCAGTCAGTTATTACAGATTTAGGAGTAAGGGAGTTATATCATCCTAATTTGCCAGAAAACTGTCTGAAGCTTAGGTTTTTGCTTTATATGGGCTCTGGGGTTTTTTTCCATCCAACAATTATTTTACTTGAGGTCAAATGAAAAAGCTAAGTTGGTGATATAAAGACCAGATATTAGATGTCTGGTTTTCTGATTACACAGGAAGTCAGGTAGCTTAAGTTGCTTGTCATTAGTTCCATTCAAACCAGTTGGTTTACATAAATCTCCTAACCTCTAGATATCATTGTAAGGAAGAAATAAAGATTTTTCTGAAGTAGAATAAAGCCAAGCTGCAAATAATAGACTGAAAGGTAGATTGAAACTAATCTTTACAGCTTAACCTCTAGTGAGGAGCCAAACTTTGATGCAAAAGACACTTAATGTATTAGCATAGTGTTAACAGCACAAGGCTGATTTTACATGAAATCTGGGATGGTATTTGTAAATGAACCAAAAGGCATTTAGAGACTAAATAAAACCGGTTTTATATCAGTTTAGTGTTCTGTCAAAAAGTTGCCTGTGAGGAAGGGTGTTGAAAGGACTGCTGAGATTCACAGAGTAATGTTCATTTGTGTTAGTGACTTCCAGAACAGGGCTGGAATCTGCCTCTGAGTATTAGAACAGCCTAACTGTGAAAAGCATCCACAATTTAAATGAAAACTAAGACTACCACCAGGAAATTTGGTGCATCATTGAAAAACTGTAAGAAATAAAAAGTCAGAAACTTAAATATTTATGAGGACTTTATTTTACACTGGTTTAATGAAATAAGAAACTGTAATACAGTAAGAAAAAGTAAAATTACAAAGCCATGCAGTGAAACAATGCAAATAACTCAGCGTAGTCAGAAATTAGGATCCTGTAAATATGTAGAGTTTGTTTCTGAACTACCTGACTAAAAGTCAAAGCTGATTTGTTTAAAGACAATAGAATTATTCCCGTGAGGAAGAAAAACATGTGACAGGAGAATCATGGCTTCTAACATAGTTCATTCATCGTTCATCATTTATGACATGGCAATTCACAACATAAAACCCTGGAATAAAACAAAATAAATCAAAGCCAAACAAAACAAGGCACATAATGTGATTGTATGAAAACTACAGTCAATACCATTTCAGAACAAGGTGGTAATTATTTACTGTGAATTACTGAAGGATTTGTACCAGTTATTAATGTAAAAAAGAGAATGTGAAGGTTTGAAAGAGTACCATGAATAGAAGTCTCTCCATATTTCTAAAGCCTCCTCAAAGTCAGAAAGCTTAACAACAGGCTGCATAACCAAATGATGCACCTGTCTGCAGTCAGGATTTGTTTGCCTTCCAGTGCATGGCTGTGTGCATGCAGCATCGTTATTTCAGCACTGTTTACAAAAGCTTCACTTGCAGATACCTACACTTTCAGTATTTGTTCTAATGAGCTCAAAATTCTAAACTGATTTACAGGAAAATGTCAACAAGGGGAAATAGAAGATTAAACTAGATTCAAGTCTGAAAAAAAGAGAAAAGGAAAAAAAATAGTAGTACCTCTCTGTGTCAGCTATCCTGCCCAGAGCTGGTAGAGTGTGAAATGTGACTTTATAGCTTAAAATATCTCACACAAGAATACTGCCACATGGCACTGCGTTCCTCTGTCCCCACTCACATTTTGTTCATTTTGATGAGTTACCCCAGGATGTAAGGCTTGTCTTAAGAAATCATACATACAAGGATCAAATTTTCCCAGCCCTTTCAAAGACAGTGAGATCAATCACTTGCTGTTATATTGGCAGCCTGTTAAATTGAATTTGGAACTGGACAATGTTTCAGTAAGAGTCACTGAAATTACACGTGCAAAATTAACAAACTCTGGTCGCTCACTCCATGACACATATGCATATCAGTAACAATGCATTGCTGTGGATGACTTTGGATTACTTGAAATTCACTCCTGTGCAAAAGGCAATGAAAACTGTATATGCCACTTAAATGGAGTAAAAATCACCATGAGATGAGTCAGGATTGTTAAAGAAACCCCTTAATTCATTCTAGCAAACTCAAGGATACAACATAAAGTAAAACAGTTGTCCCAAATATACATCCAGAGAAAAAAAAGAAAAGTGTGCAACTATTTGTATAATTAAATACATGCTGACCAAATATGAAAACTATATCTGCAAAACTATAACGGCTAGAGAATGTTCTTTATACCTGCTATTTATACTCCCTAAGCAACAGCTCCATTTGTGGTCTGAATTTATTGATAAAGAATGATACTTATGTAAAACCAGCTTTTATGCTATATAGGAAATATTTGTTTTCAAAGAAATTTAAAAGAAAATTAATCTAGAAATGAATACTCAGTAAGTGCAGATGTACATGATACACCATACTGAAAATGCTGTAGCCCTCATGACTGCTTAGAAAAAAAGACATTATTTCCAACTGCAGGTTTTGACATTGTGTTAAATTATGTTTAAAGAAATCATGTTAAACTAAAATCCTAAATTACAGACTATTTTTAAAATAGTGATTAAATTAGTTGAAACCAAAAGAAAGGAATAATTAGAATAACATTAATATTTGTACTAATTACTAGCTCTTAATTCTCTTTTTTAATTGTCCATAAATGGTTAATGCCAGACCCCTAAAGATATAGTAAACAACATGAACAAGCTATTACAAAACAAACCTCAGACCGTTAAATCTTTTAAATTCGCTGTTCACTCACACTCAGAAACCAACTTCTGCCACATCAAAATGGAAAAAAAAAGTAGGTTCTTTTAGATCTGTGCTTTGATTTTTTCCACGTTTAATCTTGTTTCAGAAACATTACTCCAAACAAGTAACACCCTAGCCACAGATGCAGATCGGAAAGGCTGGATGATTTGGAGGCATCTCATGTACTTGAGTATGTTTCATTAATACGGCAGTGAACTAAACTCATAATTTTATGAATTATGAATATACTAAATATCACTTCCGAAAGACAAATACCAATTAAACACTGCTGCAATAGTGAAAAATATGGCATGCAGAGATTTCAAGAGAGTTTATTGCTTTTTAACTAATCATGTAAGCAACTATTTTTGAGGGTAATAAATATTATCCCTCTTTTACAGATTTGGAAAATGAGGCTCTGCATGTGGTATATCCCAGGTGAGAAAAAGTTTGGTATCAGATACAGCTGAAGTACAGCAGCAGCAGTCAGGGAAATATTCTACTGGCATGTATCTGATCAAGGTAATAACCATCTCCTGAGAAATGGGACTGCTGTGACTAAAGTCACTTGGTGAAACTGTGCACCTACTGGTATTAATGAGGATTTACTGGTGACTTCAGTGAGGCCAGGAATTCATTCAATAAAACTGTACTAATGCAAATTGTACTATATACTGAAGTTACCGTAGAAGTCTAAAATGCTCATGAAACAACAAGCTACACAGCAGAGCTTGAATGTACTTTGTATAATGAGATAACCGCAAGGTACTGTAAATCCTGATATAGGAGCACAAGTACAAGTTTGCCTTTGAGAGTAAACAAGCTATGATAAAAATATCTTTTAAAAACTTCAGCTACCTTTCCTATATCTTCATATAGTAAATTAGCATGATGATACCATCATCTGCTCCTAAGCAGTATTACAATATATATGTCAAATAATAATATTTCTAGAATATGTGGCATCAAAGTTTGCATCTTTAGTAAGTATTTTCTACAAAAATAACTGAACTTTATCTCAAAACAATTATCCAGCTGTCTCACTGACAAATCTTTACTTATAAAACCCAAAGAACCACCAAGAATAATCAAGCCCTCTTAAAAAGTAAATAGGAAAATATTCAACAAAATGCAAACAAACAGCAATGCTTCTTTGCAGCAACTGTCACAACTCTCCACAATCATATTCCCTCTCAACTAAAACTTGCTATAAAACCTTGTTTACTTTGGTTTTATCCCTTAGAAACAATATGACCAGAACAAAACCAAGACCCTTCTTTGCAATTTTTTTCTCCTTTCATCTCATATGACAACTGGTAAATGCACCAGTGCACTGCCTCTTGGAAATGCCCAACACACACGGTGTTTATTAAAGGAACCCCTCTCAGCACCTTAAGAGGGAGCGTAAATTTCAGACTTCTCTGTACCTCTACAGGTTTGAAGAAAAATCTGATTCCTTGCAGGGAGACACCATCACAAACTCAACACCAAATGTGCTGTACATTTAGAGTTCTGCTGAATCACTGTTTTCCAAGACCTCTAGTGGCAAGGAGTCACCTAAACAACCCTCTGAATCAATGGTGAAGCTCTGGCTTTTTAATGTTTTATGAGCATTCATAAATTTCTGGAGGTACTTGGAGGTATATAGCCAGTGGTGCTTCAAGACATCCTCCATCTCATAGACTTTGGACTGCCTGGCATTCATTTTTCGGAACCTCCTAAACAGTTTGTTTCCAGACTCATTTCCTTCGCTTGCCCAGGCCCCAATGGACCCATCTCTTTCAATGATTTCAGGAACATGAGCAAGTGTTTTGTGGAAATAATTTGTAATCTTGCCCTCATATCTGTACTTGAACTTTGTCGATAAGAGTTCTGCAAAACGCTGTGAATTGTAGCTATACTGGCACAGCAGTTCTGGGCACTCCTTGGCAGGGCATGAGGATCGCCACACTGGCTTCATCTTCAGATAAAGGTCCATTAGTTCTTTCAGGGCTTCATGCCTTTCCTCACACTTTATTAATTCACACACTGCCTCTACAGTCTCTTTGGACATGAGCTTTCTGGCAAAATTTCCACTCATCTTCAACATAGGCTTCAAGTTCATCTTCTTCCTGAGGTGTTTGTCAAGAGCCAACTGCCACCTCTTCCTCTCCTCTTTAGACACATCAGGATTCTTGTAAAGTTCACCGATCTCCATCTGGAAAATCCTGTAGAATTCTGTAGCATTGCCAATGTCACAGTGCAATGCATCTATGGAGGGGACAGTCTCAATAAAAGGTTTGGCTGAAACACCCTTCACTCTGTCACGGAGCTCATCAACAGACTCGTGATATGGGTTGGACCTCCATATTTCATATCGCTCCAGATTTTCAGCATGGCTCCTGGTTATGGAGTGAAAGACCAGATTCTGGGATGCTTCCAAGCGGGTTGCATCACACAAGGTACAAATGTAAGTGGAACCTGAGGCCTCCAGCCCTTCCACTTCCCGCATGAGTTTCTCATCGTATCCTGTACCCCTAAAGACAAATCTGAATGTTCTCAGGATGCCTCCCATTTCAAGCAGCAGTTCACTGTTTTTCATAGCCTCTCTTTCTGCTATCAGAGGGCTCAGGATTGCTGTCAGAGTTTCATGATCAGATTCATCAGCCAGCATAAGGCATAAGGGCTTACAGCACAACTCTGAATTGGGCTTTACTTCCTCAAAGATCCTCTTGCTTTCATTCCCATGTGCTATAGAAATGTTCATGACTGTGAAGGAAAAGCGAACAGCCTTCTCTGGGACAGCAGGCCCACTTCCATGCTTCTCACTGACATCTCCCATTCCATCACAGGACTCTTTTACTACCACAGTGAAGGGGCCATTCAAATAGTCGTCCAGGTTTTTTGCTTTCATGCCTTCCAAGATCTCGTCTTCCATGTCTTTTAAGGCACAAACCAAGGCTGCATCATATCGGAATCTCTTTGCAATTGTGTCTACTGGGTAGTCATCAATTGAGAGTGGCAATCCTGACAGTCCATCTATAATTCCCACTTCTGTGTTAGTGGATACATTTTTCAGGGGAGGTTTCCACTCAAATGGGTGATAACCTGGTAGGAGGGCTTTCTCAGCAGTGCGAAGAGCATGCAAAGGTTGGAAGATCTGCCTCCCAGAGACAGCTTTTACTGTTCTATACATTTTATGGTACTGACTGCAGCTGAGAAATGTGTTGATTCGGATGGCCAGACAGACAGCAGGATGAAGTCCAGATCCCCTCCCTTGCATTATAGCCTCCAGTTCATCTGCTTGTTTGTGTTCATTTTTGGCTCTCAAAGCTAGCAGGAACAAAGTCATGCATACAGCCTTTATATCACCACCCTCTTCTTTCTCAGCAAAAGCTTTGACTTGACGCTTCAGTTCCCTCAGACGATGTTTCTGAGCTCTCCTTGTCAAAGACAGGAGGTGCTGCCTCGGTCGGCCACCTTTATTTATGCAGCTATAGAACTCTCCATCTTTCATCTCCCTGTGACCAGAGAGGTGTTGGCCATATTTTCCATGCAAGATCTCTTCATCACATTCCTTCACAGGGCATCTTATACTCAGGTTATCAAGGATGTTCAGGAAGGATTTCACTGGGATAACCAGATCAGTAGGAAAGCAAGGATACCAACAGGAGGGGCAATAGCTTCCCATAACCCTGATACATTTAAGGATGCAAGTTCTGCAAAACAAGTGTCTGCATGTTGTTTCCACTGGATCTGCCAAAATATGATCACAAATCTGGCAGCAGATGGATTTAATGAAATCTACTGGGTAATCAATTGCAAGCAGCTTGGTGCTGAGGTGTATGTCCTTGCAATTTACAATCTCTTTAATTAAATTTTTGTTGTTTATCTGTGCTTGGTTCTTTACACCTCTGTTTAGCCGAGCACGTTCCCCAGTGGTTTTGACACGTTTGCCACGTTGTACGTTTGGGGGCTGTTTCTTTCTCTTGACTCCTCGTCTGGTAGTATGGCACACATCACAGTTTGGGGAATGGGGTTGCCACTCCATTGTGCTGTTCCTAGGAAAATATACTTCACATGGAGTATTACTGAATTTTCTGTGCATAATACTCCAACAGTTGTGACAAAATCGAGTGGGATGGATAGTATCAACATCCCCTCGCACATCAATCTTGAAAACCTTAGCAATAAGATCTGGCCAAGAGGTTGCTGTTTTTTCTTTCTTTCTCAGAAGCAACAGAGTTTCATCATCCACTGGCCCATGCACTGGGTAAGTTCTCTTGTAACCATCAGTTTTAAACGAAACTCCACAGATGCGGCAGAGTTGCTCCAGATTGTTCTGATGAGCTCTATTGTCTTGTGTTTTCATGGCATGCACATCTTCCTCAAGTCCCTGCCTATTGCCCAATAACTCCATCTTTTCTCCTCTTGGCACTGCTTCATCTTTACGCAGGATGAATTCTTTGTTTGAAGAAACAGCCTCATCTGCCTGGTCTTTGTTTATGTGCTGGCTGTCATCAGAGGGTTTTTTTTCAAATGACCGCAATTTAAAAAGCTTGAATTTCCATTCAGAAAATTTTGTATTTGTATGCTGAAGTTCTTCAGGTAGGTCCATTTGTGATGCTACTGGTATCTGCAATCTCACAGAAACCAGATCACCTGAGAAACAGAAAGATGTAAGTTAGCTTATTTTCCAAAATAATTAACATAGCCATGATTTTTAATAGAACAGTTCTAATCGCTTTAATTAAGAACTACTTTGAAAGTCATTACTCAGCCAAGACATCTGCTGAACTGACAGGCCCAGAAAAAGCTGTCCACTCAATATATGAGATGAATCCCCAAATTTATTTTGACTTTGATCCTGAGGCATCACATGTCTATTTGATCACATGTGCACCTTACATTAAGCCATTAGTAATCCTGTAGTAAACATCCAAATCCGCCCCTTCCTTCTTTAGCTTGATGGAGCTTACCATAAGTAACATAGCTTACCATAAGTAACAATAGATAACAGCATTACAGTCTGAAAGTTGGTGATTTCTTTAATGTGAAACTGAACTCGGTGTCTGAAAGGTAGAATTTTGTGTGTTCATGCTATATTATCTAAATCAGCAAACCCATGGCTCTCGTGTTACTTGTCAGTTCTGAATCTGGTCAGAAGTGTTTCCTAGGTTTCCACATGGGCAGAGCAGCACATACCACTCAATCCCAGTGTAGACTTTATTCAGGCCCCAGCTTTGTAAGGCACTTTAGTGTATGTTTAATGAGTATGAGTCACTCCATTAAAGCAGGAGGAGTGCGTCCTCTGTTGATGCAAAGCACTACAGTTCCCTGAACTCCAAAGGAAATACAGCAATGCATACTGGCTTCAGATTTGATTGTGAGAGAATATTTATACATTGTACATTAGTTGTTCATTTAAGTACCTTGCTGAGATCTCTCTGTAAGGATTACTGGTACTGGAAATCTGAAAATGTCTGTGTAAATTTGACCCTAATTTTAACTTTCATAGAGGTGCAGCCAAAAGTAATATCAATGTGGTTTCCATGGAAATATGGTGTGTATAAAAATAAATACAAGACTTTCACCTCACACATGGAAACTTTTTGCTACGGCATCAGACCCAGAAAATAAAATTGTATAGAAACAACAAGAGTGACTAACCTATTTTTCATTACCTGGCTATGAGAAGTGCACAAGGTAAACAAACAGTATAGAGAGAATTCAGTTATGTTTTCTGACTTATTTTAGTTTTACTGCTCTGGTTGGTGTGAGTAATAAAAATGGGGAAGACTGTACCTTAAGACAATGCACTAGAACTAGAAATTACATAGCTGTGATTTCTTTTACTCATTTTATCATCAGTTAGTAATCCATATAACTTGCTAGAAACCTCAATTCAGTGTCTATTCAGAAGGTGTCCTTCATTAGGTAATATATCCAAGTCATAGTCCAAAGTGATGACGCCCAGGGTTTCTGAGATTATTTCATCTATAACCTTTCAATAAAACATCATTTCAGTACAGCTCTTCAGAGTCTGTTGGGAAAGGACCGCATGCATTCATTAAGTTCCACATCCAGAATGACATACCAGTCTGATTAGCTCTTTCCTGAAGAGCTGAGTTTTACTTTAAAATCATCCATTAGGCTTGGCAAGTAAAATTTAGGTTTGTTTTCTTCCCAGCTTCTCTTCACTCCATCCCACTGAGAACAAGCTGCCCATACCACTGTCCCCATCTGCCCACATTGCTCTGTCCAGCTGCCTGTACTCCTAATATCTCTGTCTGCGCTGCAGTCCCCTGCTGTTCATTGCTGATCCAGCCTGGCAACGAGCATGCTTGTATTCTGCTGTTCACAGATCTGTGAGGTGCAGCTGTGCACAGATGTATTCAGAGCATTACTACTGTCTCACTCTCTTGTCTGCATCTAGTGACAGACTTGGTGAAATTTATGCCCTGAGCAGTAACCCGTTTCCCCTGAACAGTTCTGTGTTCCTACCACCTGCAGAGTAATTGAATACCTAGTTGCCCTATACTGCCCACAGATCCTTCTCTTCTACATAACACCCCATGCAATTTTGTGTAATTTTACCAGTACCTCCAGAATCTCTTAAACCATGTGCAATGCCTCTTCAGGATGATATCAAAGTCATTGTAAAGGAACAGCCAGCACGGCGTATATTTAATGCAAAATACTTAATACTTTCTCTGCTCTTCTGACCCTTTGAGTAAGAGCCACTGCAATGCCATACTCATCTCCAAAGCCATGACCTGACTCTTGCTACTAATCACCAGCTCAAATGAATCAGACAGGGTTTACCCATGCTAAAGGAAAGTTCAAGCAGTTTTTTCTTTTCCTCTTTCATTGAACATGTCCTGGAAGAAATGAATGACAAAGACGCCTTCTCAGGTTATCAGACCTTCACCTTCTGCAGTAGTTAATTGTGGCCAACAGGCCGCTCATCAAATGCTTTTGAATTGTCTAGCTCCCGGGCAGTGGAGATTACAGCAGCTCTCTTGGGAGAGCAAGAAATATTCCCAGTGCTAGGAATATTTCATGCTACTCATGCACAATTTGCCTGTGTTCTGTTATTCTAGTTGGGGGTCATGCTGAACAATCTTTTTTCACCTTGCCTACCCCTCTCAGATTCTTACAGAGGGAACCCCAGGCATGAATCTCCAGCCATGGTTATTTAATCAACTCAAACAGCTGTGTTCAATATCGTCTCTTTTTCTCTTTAAAAGGGAAAAGAAATCCCTTTTTTCCCCCGGATCACAGTATTTCATTCATTTCTGAAGACAAGCAAGATTGCAATACTTTTGTTCACATCAGGGAAGACTTTGCTTTATAAAAAGGCTCACCAAAATGAATGGAACAACTCTGAAGTGAGGAAGCACATATAAAATCATTGACCTGCCCATTAAACCAGGACAAGGAACCAACACTGGGATGTCCTACAAGCACCTGGGATGCTGTCATTAATACTGCTAGCCTACCTTCAGCTCGCTGTCAGTTTGTAGAACTGCTGCTATGTCTGCCCAGTTTGTTCCAAATGTCAAGCTTGTTTGCTGTCTCTCATGCATGCTCTCACTCTTTCTGTGTTCCCTCTGCTTTTTAAAGACACTGCAGTGCTGTTTATCTCACTTATCCCTCTCCCTCTGAGTTCCCCATACAACACTGGTGCTAACCACAGTTTATTTGAACTGAACACAATAGAGAACTCTCAAATCCAGGTGGCACCTGGCAATTTATGAGGCTTAACCACAAAATTCATATAAACAAGGTCATCTTGTGTGAGACTCCTGGGCTCTGAGATAAGTATGCAGACTCTCTCTGAGGAGCACCTGCACTGTTTTTTAACACAAAGTTTGCATTTAGCTTTCTTCTCTGTAGTTTCATAACTGGTTTCTTCACTGTTAACTCTCTGAGAGGAGAACCTAGTCTTGGTCACACTGGTGTTCCACGTCAAAGCTATTTCATTGAAGGCCAATGTCTCACTTCCCCAGCCAACCTTTTGCAGTTTGGGTGAATCACAACAGGGATCACAAAATATCCGTGCTTCTGATGCCAGTATTTAATTTTCATGGATATTACCTCTGGGGTCTTGAAGGCCTAGGGCAGGCAGGACAAATCAACAGTATAAAAGTTAGTTACATACTTGTTGAGTAACTGGTAGGTATTACACCAGGTATGGGCCACAGGTGACCACAAACATTGGCCACTAGAGTCTTTTTCCTGAAAGCCCAGGAATAAAACCTATGTTTGGTCTCCACAAAGCAACTATCTCAAAAACCGACTCAAAGTGGAAAGATGCTGTCATATAAGAGCACCCTGAAAGTTTTCAGTCTCCACACACAACATTGTACAAAAAATCTAGTGATCCATTAGGTCCTTTCAAATGTGAACCTAAGTTCACGCTCCAGAAGTAGGAGTTTTCAATAGCAGAAAAACCACATAAACACCCAGTCATTTCCCTTTTTTTCTGGAGGCTTTGTGATGCTGCAGAACTCAAAATCCATTTCTGACTTGCACACTTTTCCCTGAGAAGGTGGCTGAGGGAGGCCACTGTGCTTACACTGCAGCTCGGGATCTCCCAGTTAATGCACCTCTTACCTGACAGCAACTGATGTCAGCCAGAAGAAGAATCAACAAAAGTTGTAGTACTTGATATTTGCCGTAGCTAAAATAGGTGAGAGGACTCACACTCCTTTATCTACTCTGATCTTACAACGGTTTCAGTTCTTAGAGTCATAGAAGCCTCTAGGTTGGAAAAGGCTCTTAAGATCATCAGGTCTAACCACAAACCTAACATGGACGAGTCCACCACTAAATCTTTTCCACAAGTGACACATCTGTGTGTCTTTTAAATATCCCCTTGGGACAGTGACTCAACAACTTCTGTGGCCAGCCAGTTCCAATACTCTTCAACCCTTTTGGTAAAGAATTTTTTTCTAATATCCAATCTAAACCTCTCCTGGTGCAACTTGAGGCTATTTCCTCTTGTCCTATCACTTGTTACTTGGGAAATAGCCCGACCCCAACTTGGTACAATCTCCTTGAAAGGAAGGCAGTTGTAGAGAGCAGTAAGTTCTCCCCCGAGCCTCCTTTTCTCCAGGCTAAACAACCCCAGCTGTATCAGCTGCTCCAAATAAGACCTGTTTTCTAGACCTTTCACCAGTCTCATTGCCCAAGCACTTCAATGTCTTTCTTGTAGTGAGAGGTCCAAAAGTGAGCACAGGATACAAGGTGCAGCTTCATCAGTGTCTGGTCCTGCTGACTACACTACTGCTGAAGCAGGCCACGATACCATTTGCCTTCTTGGCCACCTGGGCACTGCTGGCTCATTTTGAGCTGACTGTCAACCAGCACCTCCAGGTCCTTGTCCAGCCATTCTGACTCAAGCTATTCTTGTTAGATGGTGCCTTGGAGAAGTGGTTAGTCCTGCGTCTTTGGGCCTCATGAGAGGCTAACAGCACCTGCAAACCAGTGCAAAGATTCATGTCAAAGCAAGTAATGTATGGAGAAAGGAAACTAAGTATTTATGGAATATGCAGTGCAATGGGAACGTAAAAGGGTTTAGAGACAAATATTGAAATCCTTGCTCAGATTTGTGACACACTCAAAACCCTAATATGAAATAAATCCCAATCAGAAACATCTGAATGGCAGTGTCAGGATAAAGTAGAACAGAAGCCCTGGATGTCATTCCAGGCCAGGACAGTGTGGGACAAGGATGTCATGGCTGAGGCATTTCTAGACATCTGAGAACATTAGATGGGTAGGGCCTGAGCTCACCTCTCTGCTGTTTTGCCTGAACTTCCTAACAATCTACCTATTTTTACTATTCACTCCCTAGCACTTGGAGAGACCTTTTAAAAAAAAAAAAAATCAGGTCGAGCTTCAATGCCAGATATCAATCAAAATCACTCTCTGCTGTCACAGACTGATTTCCTCTCTTATCTTGAAATGGCAGGCACAGTTCCCTGACAATATGCATTGTTAGGGTGGAGGAATTTGAGGCTCTTTGAGAAGTTTCACAGATCTCTCCCTCTGGGGTGTTTATTCCAAACTTCACCCGGGTAGCTGGCTGCCTGTCCCGTTCCCCCTGGGAGCCTGAGTTCCCAAGCAAAACCACACTGTGCAGGCATCAGCTTCCTTATCAAAGGAACTACATGAGCATGCATAAGCCTAGTCAAGTGCTTTTCTTCCAAGTACACAGGAAATCACCTTGGAAAAATACTGTCTCGTAGGGATACAGCAGGCAGCTAAAGATTTTAATTGATCTCAAATTGCTACAGCTTTGGGCATGTTTTGTGTGCGTAAAAGTACAATTGCTGAACAGTTTGAGCTGCATAGATTCAGTGCTGGAAAATATTTTCCCTGTGCAGCTGGCACCACCGAGTGGAGAAAAGCATTTTTGCATTAATTTCTGTTACAGCATGGACATTAATACGTGGTAATAGGCCCAAGCCTTACAGATTTGGAAACCCTTCTGAATAAAAAATTCATTTATTCTTGGAATTAAAACTCCAGATAAGTTCCTTGAATTCTCGGTTAAAACAGGTTGGACATCAGTGCCCTTGACACCTTGCAGATTACAAAAAATAGTAATTCTCAGATATACAAAACCCACCATCTAAGGATATCTGTTTTAAAAACCCATACAGTGATAAATTTCCTTGTTTTACAGCTCATGAAAGCAGCATACAGTATGTTCACTTGGCAGGAGAAAAAGGGTAGCTTTGAAATTCGGCCAGTTCCAGGAGCAGGTCCACAAAGTTTCAATTTATTTACATTATTTCTTTATTGTGATACTTTGGAGCCCTAGCTGATGGCCCAGCTATTTCTCTCTCCTAACTCTTTAGCTTCCTGGCAGGTCCTAACAAAAAAATGTAAAATGTTTTGGACACAAAGAGTGCTCAGAGGTGTGCATTAGGGTCTGGCATGGCTTTGGTCCCGGGAGCAGCATCCTGCAGAGGGAGACAGGCATTCTAGCCATGGAACAATCCACTGATTTCCATGATTTCCAGCTCCCAGGGACCATGGCATGCAGACAGAGACACCGAAAATCACTGGAAAACTGTGGCGCCCAGCAACAGCCCCCGCCAGCTTACATCCTCCCAAACAGTGGGAACAGTTTGTTGGATTTAAATGTGTGTTAATCAGAGATTCTTGCTAAGAAAACTCCCTAATGCAACCAACCGAATTCCTCTCATTCGTTCCCAAGGAAATGAAGCTGTCTGTGTTCACACTGTCCAGGTATTTCACTTCCTTAAATTTCCGCTGTCCCATCCACCGGGATAGGTTCCCCTCTGCGCTCGCCCTGGGGGAAGCAGCGCGCCCGGCTTCGGTGCCTGCAGGAGTTCCCACGGGACAGCTGAGGCGGGGAGAGGAAATTGTTTTTAGTAAACATTTGGTTTGCATTGAGAAACGGCTTTTTGGCGGCTCCCAGGCCGTTAGCACGCACACCACCATCCCCACCACGCCCCGGCTGTCAGCGCTTCGTTTTTAACAGCGCTCAGGACGGAGCGGAGCGCATGCTGATGGCTCTTCATGAGAGCATCAGCAGCGCGGAGCGGACACATCCGCAGCAGGAGGATTCACCCACCGGCGGTGACAGTTCAGCGTGCGTCGGGGCGGGGTGACGGTGACAGTGACGGTGACAGTGACCCCGCAGCTCCCGCGGCCCGCCCAGCCCGCTCCGCCCCACCCCGCCGGCGCTGCCCCTCCGCGGCGGCAGAGGGCGCTGCGGCGGCCGTGGCGTCGCGGGGGGCCGTCCTCGCTCGAGCCGCTGTTCCGGCGCTTCCCGAGCAGAAGTGCAAGCGGCGGCGGGCGCGGAGCGGCCGCGGGTCGCGGTGAGTCCGGCGGGACGCGGGGGGCGGCCGGGAGGGCGGGGGCTGCGGCGGGCCCGGACGCCGGAACCGGAGAGCGAGGGCCCGGCTGGACTCGGGCCGCTGCAGGCGTGCGGCGGCACTCGGTGCGCAGCGCTTCTTCCCCGGGACGGAGCTGCCGGCTGGGGAGCGGAGCCGCCTCCTCTCCGGCCCCGCGGAGCCCTGCGGCCCCTTCCAGCGGGCTCGGGCCGCATGGCCGGGCCGGGGGTGCCGGGGAGGGTGGCCTGCGCCGGGGCAGGGCGCTGGTGGGGCCGGGGCGCGCCGGCCTGCGCTGCTCCGGAATTGAAACCGCGGGGCTGAGCGGGGCTGGGGCCGGCCGTGCCGCCGGCCCGGGGCTGGCGCTGGGAACCCGGCCGCAGAGACTGCCCTGCCTGCGCCCCGGCGGGTGCCGGCCGACGGCGGGAGCAGCGCGGGGCTCTCGGGCTGCGCTCCTGCTTGTCCCGAGCGCATCAGCTGAGCTTGGGCTCTGGTTTTCCCACAAATAGACACACTCAGCACATTCTTCGGGAACGCGTTAAAGGGTAATTGGCAAGATAGGTTACTGTTTCTAAACCCGATAGCTCTTATTTTCTAGTAGAGACTGGAAGTATTTAATATTTACGGTAACTTTATTAGCATGAGTAATAAATTATGACTTCAGTAATAATTTCCGTCAATTTCGTCTGGCTCAGATAGGTCACGCTGAGTCTTTTCGTACTTAAACAGAAATCTCAGCTGTAAGTGGGAGGAAAATGTTCTAATTATATCCCTTAGACCTAGTTGTTAAAGCTTGCCGAAAGTATTCCCCTATGTTTGCTTCTGGCACGTTCTACAGCGCTACCCCTCAGCTCTGTGGATTTTGTGGTGTCTCAGATACTGCTGTGAGTGATTAATAAAGTATCAATTTGAAGCTTTGGGTGGATTTTGCGCTGTGCTCACCAGCTGTTAAATGACTTGCGAGCAAACTGCTTTGTCTTCCCATAGAATGAAAAGGCGGTACAACTTGTGAAGAAGTGGAGGGGGAAGTCAGAGAAGTATGCTGATAAAAGCAAAATTCTTCTGCATGTTCCACATTACCTTCAGCTTTTCCCAGCGAGTGAAGATTCATGGAGCTCAGTCAGACTGTGTTGAATGAGAACTTGTCAAGACATTAGTGGCTTTTTAAATTTTGTAGTGTTGCAACACTGCAGTGCTGCTTTCTATCTTAGAAAACTACTACTGTATTTAGAAAGCCAGGACACACAGTAGGTACCGATGCTGATGGAACTTCAGCATGAAGAAGTATCTGAGGTGAACATACATTCTTTTCTTCACCCATTGAACTTCCACGAGTTTACTATGTCAAGAACAATAACTTTTGTATCTCAGTAGCACAGATTAGCTAAGCACATGTTAAAAAAAAAAAAAAAAAAAGGTTTTAGATCCAGACTGTGAAAACTGGCCATAAAATATTCCGTGTATAAAGCACGTCAAAAAGAAAACAAAAGTAAATGTAAGGTGGAGTGAAAAGGAGAAATGTTTTAATTGTTTCAGAATGTGTGTTTAATTCACTGTTCACTTTCCCACGATCTCAGATCATTTTACTAATGCCACATACAGTCTCATGCCTGTAGAGGTGGATGGTAATTAAATGTAGCCTGGAGACTGCCCTGCAGAAATCACATTTGTTCACAGCCATACCTCTCCCTGCCTGTTTTTGAAGTGCTTTATGGGTGTTTCCTTTGTCCCCACTAGGGCAGCATCTTACATTCTCTGTTGATCTGCTGAGGGGTATAGAAAGGCATAATGCATATCTGAATATGTTCCCAGGGTGCAAAGGGAGAACAAGCCAAAGTCACTGCCAAAGAGAGAGTTCAGTAGTACTGTTCTTCTCACTAACAGTGCTTTCCTTGTATTTGTCATTCTGAACAGTTCCTAGTAAATTCTGTCTAAAAGTTAATAAACTAAAGAAAGTTTCAGGGAATTTTGGCTTGGGTTTGTTTTTTAGTTATGGAAAAACCCATAGAATATCTTGGTCTTAAATGCAGTCTAGTATGCTTCCACTGCTCACTAAAATTAAATCTGTTTTGACATACTTAAATAGGATAAAATATGAATGTAACTGTGAGGGTGCCACCATCTAGTTTCCTAAGTAACATTCAAGCATGAAAATACTTGGGTGATTAAAGCGTGACAGCATTCTTTACAAATAAAGAGAAATCACCTGGAAAGCTTCAGAAACCCCCCAAGGGTTGCTCTGCTTTAGTCAAGACTCTTGATAGTCTAATGAGCTCGGAATGTTGTTTGTGTTTGCCTCAAACAAAAATTCTTCTTTCAAGTCTTTAGGTTCACATGTTAAATTTGTGTGAGTGTGATGGTTATCCAGAAGACTAGGATGTCTTAAAGGTTCCTGCTATTAGGAAAAAAAAAAAAAAAAGTTTGTATCTCAAACAAGATAGGCAGCATGCTCGCAGACTTTTGCAAGAAAGGAGAATTTAATTTTTGCAGTTACAAGTTCTGCCTGGATGTCCTATTGCTTCAGCTTGTCTAGGCATTTGATAGCTTTGCAATGGAAGTTTTATAGGTATTAATTAGAAGGCATTAGTATAATTTCATGTGTTCTGCCTGGATGAGGCCACAGTGATGATAGCTACAGACCTCATAGTGGAAACACATGGTGCTTATCAGTTATTAGTAGACCATTGATTAATGTGCCTGGGAATAAGTGTTGCAAGTATTACTCCATAAACAAGTTCTCCAAAGTCACTCCACTGGTCTGTCAGTCTCATGACCCAGAAATCTATACATACATATACCAGGCAGGTGAAGAAAAGAGAAATGTTTGGCCAGTTTTCTGTCGATGCAGTGCTAAAGGCATTTCCCCTGCTGGCTGTGTGCTGGCCAGGCTGCAAGGAAATTAATTATATTTGTGAACTTTGAGTAAGAAAAAGGATTTGGAATAGTCTTCTGTATTGATTCCTTATTTGTATGGGTAGTCATTGTCAATTTTCCAGGAAAGGTCATGTGGAAATTTATTGTATTAGGCACTTCCTGACTTACAATAGCAACTCTTATAGCAACTGATAGCACAGTATTCCTTAAAGTCGCCAAATGCTTGAAAATATTATTTCATATTTCAGTGTAAATAGTATGCAATGCCTACTTTTACTTCCTTCCTAATACTCTTAATGATAGTGGGATTTTACAGGCAATGTGCAGATATTTTCTGATACCAGTGATTTTTTTTTTTTTTTTTTTTTTTTTTTTTTTTTTTTTTTTTTTTTGATTTAGAGGAGTTTGGCACTTGAAAATCCATAGAAGTCCTACCTAAACTTCATTATACTTAGGGAGTTGAAAAATCAGAGTACTGAGCTTTGTTGCATACATAAATTTAAAATACAGGCAGTTTAAATTTTGTTTTGAAGTAGTTTTTGTCGATCATAAGGTACATTATTCTTGCAGGCGTTTCTGGTCTTCTGGTCTGGCTGTGCTATCTCGCATCAGCCTAATCACTTTGTAATGCAGCAGTGTAAATAGCAACAGAGCACAGGTTACTTAGTGAAGAAAGGTGTCATTATGGTTCAAAGTTGGAAGAATGGGATGGGGACTCCTTTTCTTTTAACTGTCCTTTAACTGTCTTTTCTGGGGCGTGAAAGTTTCATCCTTCGGGCATTCCCAGACTTCTGCAGCACGGGCAACGATCAAACAAGTTCTGACCATTACCATTTGGCATGGAAAGCACCTTTCTTTCTGTTGGCAAACAACACAGCTGTTGCCTCAGAGAGCGAATTCAACCTTTGCCAGCCCAAGGCCTGGATACCTCTGTGCCCGAGCTAAAGCCCATTTTCTCCAGGATCAGCAGGTCTGGCAGCACTTCGTAGCTCTAGAAAAGAGCATTTCAGATACATTTCCAAATGTAGTTTAAGAGTTTCACTGCCTTAGAAACTTCACGATAGCAAAAGCAAGAATTACCACGTAATGATCCAGTTTAATTGCTGTTGTTCCTGGATCTGAAAGCTGGATGGTGTGGAAACAAAAAAGGTAGAGAGAGTCTAGAAAAAAGTGTTTAAAGTATTAAACAACTAACCTTTTTAAAAAAGGATAAGTTCTCAAGGCTGTGGTATAACACAAGGTATTATAAATTAATATTTGGGTATTGTTGTACCTGCATTTGATTCAGTTTTGTTCAGCACAGAGGAAGAATAACTACTATTATCAATAAGAAAAACTGGTGTAGTTTTTAGGAATCTCAGTTTTTATTTCACTGGAAACCTGTTACATAATAAAAAAGAAACTGCAGCAGCTTGATTTGAATTTTGGGATATATCCTAGTTTGTGGGTTAAAATCTATCATTTTCCAGCCTAAGCATTTTTTGCATTCCCCAGGAGAGGACGGTGAAAAAACTGCTACAGTAGGCTCACAGATTGTCTGCTCTACCTTAACTGGGGAAAAGACCTGTTACTGCCATTCAAAGTACATTTTTCTGTACTGGTTTTGTCCTAGCTCTGCCCTGTCCAAAAAGATTAAACGGTGTTCTGCTCTTGGAGGATAAAGTAACTTCCACAAGAAACAGGTCTAATTCCTAGTACAGGAGTTACACCGTATAGAGAAATTAGTTAAAACTGTGGTGGACTAATAAGGCCTTGGTTAATTGTCTGAGTAACAGCAGTGTGAATTTTGATTTGGAAAATTGTGCCTTGCCCCACACCTAAAATATGTGTGGAGGAAGGAGGATTTTGCTCACAGATAAGATGAAATGGATAAGAGTAGTAGGAGGAGCCCTATCTTAGATAAAATATGAACAAAGTTTAAAATCTGGTTCTTAATCACCTTAAGCTGCTTCTTTGTGCCTGAATTTCCCAATTGAAAAAGATACTTGCGCTTCTTTTTTTGTGAACTACTTGGTCATATGCAGATAAAGAGCTCCATGTAGGAGTGGAGTATATCACTGGAAAAGAGGTGGTTTGTGTCAGACTAGGATGTTGACTGATTGCAGTGACTCAGTTATTACAGTGACTCTGGTATGGGAGGGGTTTTTTTCAGTAAACTGAATATTCATACCTGCTATGTCTGTAGAAACAATTCAAATGGCCAAAGAGACACTGCTTGCACTGCACTTAAATCTACGAAGTGTCCAACTAGTGAGATTACACCTAGTCAGATCCTGGCTTCTTCTTTATAAGAACAGAATTGTAAATAGTATGGGATTTTTTTCCTAGGAACAGCCCAAGAGAAGAGTCACGCTCTTCTTTGCAATTAATGTGACCCCTGAATTTGAGTAAAGCTGAATATTTCTTCTTGCAACTTCCTGAATTCCTTTGTGACATTGCTAAAGGGATGTATTCTTCCCTTTCTTAGTCCCACTAAATATACCCCTGTGGCTTAGAGTAATGTGAATTTTTCAGTCCTAGGCTGGCCTGTGGGTTCTAATACCCTGCATACCAACATTCCCACTCCACTGACCTAATTTAGTTCCTGTGATTTTTCATGAAATGTGGCCCGTGGACTGATCATCCTCTTCAGCAGTTGTTAAATAAGTTATGTTAGTTTAACAGTGGAAACAAGCTGGGTGTTTTCTCCCAAGAGAACAGATCTACTGATGGCATGCTAAAAAAAAAATGTCACACAGAGCATCTTTCTAAGCACTGATTCCTCTGCATCCATTCTAAGTCACTGGGGGAGCTGGTGCCTTTGTGGAATTAAACTGGTCGTGTCTGGACTATGGCTGGAACAGCTGCTGAGGGCATGCTTGGTGTTTAGTTTGTATTGCTGTTGTATTTAGGAGCCTCAGTTATAAAGCCTGTTGTGGTAAATAATTTATAGGGACAATACACTGGGGTGGAAAGCAGAGTGGAAGTGAGCAGCACTCTTTGTGTGCAGTTGCAGACAGCTCTGCTCTAGAGTTATTTCTGCAGAAAGTGAGCACTGCTGGCCAGTCCAGTACAACTCAGAACTGTCATCCTGTACTTTGAGGCTCTGTACTATAATGGTGTTTTGGAAATGTCAAGAATGCTGTTCTTCAGATAGTTCTCATACCCCTGCATACCCCAACAAGATGGAAAGTCATATATTTATACAACAGAATAAAAGTTCTGGTTTGATTATTTTAACTATATCTAGCCAAAATATGGTAAGTTGGTTTTTGTTTAGATAGATCTGCCTCTTTTTTTGGTCTGGATAGCTGGAAAAAGTAGCTCATAGTGTCCTATCATGGGCAGTGTTGCCAGTTGTTTGTCATGTAGATGGCCTAAAGCATATTTCTGTGATTTTGCACGTCTTCAAAATACATGTCCCATAAATGCTAGTTCAGGCCTTGTGTGATTAGTATTTCTGTTGATGTAATCTAAAGGTGTCATAAAATAAGTACCCAGATAAAACTACCTGTATGTCCTCCTCCTATCTGTGAACATTTTGTAAAAATGAGTTGTGATATTCCAGTTCTGATATAGGCAAGGAAATTTTCAGTTTTGTGAGTTCATGGTCAAGGTAATCCTATTCAGTCTGCTGCCTCCAGCATCTGCAGTAGTGATGCAGATAAACAGTTCTTAACAATTTGTCTCGTCATTGGATTTCCATCCCTAATATATTTTAAATGACATAATGGTATTACAGTGAAGTCACTAGGTGAACAGTGCAAGAGACTTTTGCCTATATGGCGGTGCAAAAGATTATCAAATCCGGACTTATTTGGCTTGTTTTGCATGCCTGGCTCCGGAACCCTCAGACTACTCATACTGCCTTGCACCCGGTGATGATCTCTGTTTTTCAAAGAAATGTCATGTATAGAAAACTAACCACGGTAGGATTCTAAGAAACTGGTTGTAACCAATAAAATAATCAGGGTTTCTTGGTCTTTAGAATTTGTATTTGTTATCAAGACCTTTTTTTTAAGGTTCTCTCATTCTGTGTAGAAACACTAGCAATCTGTTTGGGTATACCAACACTTTTTCATTTCATACCTATGAGTTCACCCTGCTTTGGACGAGTGTTGTAAAAGCAGGTTTTAGTATGCCATCCACCACTCTTCAGGGAAAGGTGACTTCTATCTTCTGTTCTTACAATCATGTTCCTTGTCCTCCCTGCCAGCTAGCCTGGAAGACGGAAAGGAGAGCAAGAGCTCTGTTTGAGTACTAGTAATTTGTAGATACCTTTTGAGTTGTGGAATTATTATCCTTATCTCATGTGTAGCTTCTTACTCAATTTAAAGTCCTGCTGGCAGTTCTAAAATGTTATCAGCAGTGCTGTAGATTTGAATTTCATTTACAGTACATCAGCTGCTTGGTTTAGGTACTTGGACTTTGATTTTATTTGTGGTCCTGCAGCTAAGTTGATTTGAAATCTATATTCTGAATTGCTTGATACAGAAAACGCTAAATAATATATATACACTGCCAGGAAGATACGGAATTGAGCTGTTGTCCTCCAAGAAAACTTGATTCTGTACAGCATTTTTTCCACACAAAATCTATTTGAATGTCTTAGAAGTAAATAATATGGAAGGGGTAAAGAAACACCTTCAGTCCACATAGCAAGGACAAAGAGGATTCCTCTCTTTACAGAAATCAGTCATGAAAGAGATTACAGGAAGGGGGGGTTGTGTTCGAACTACGCTGACAGGATGCAGTGTCCTTTCCTACTTATCACAAGATAAGCAAAAAAAAAAAAAAGATAACGAGGACAAAACAAAAACAGTGATTTTGAGTAGAACCAAATCCGCAACTCCGTGCCAGTATTTCTGGTCGGAAATAATTTTTTGTTCTTGCCTGGCAGGGAGGCTCCCGAAATACTTTAAACGAATGCATGTTTTTCCCCGTTGCAGTGCACGGCGGCGTGGCCCGGGCCGGCTGCCATGAGCCTGCTGCACAGCGACAGCGGCTGCGGAGCCCGCGACGGGGAGAGCGGCTGCTGCGCCGCCATGGCCAGCGCCTGCAGCGCCGCCGCCAAGGAGGACAGCTCCAGCGCGGCCGGCGCCGCGGGAAACGCGCCCGGCTCCTTCACCGAGGAGACGCAGGGCTACGACGTGGAGTTCGACCCGCCCCTGGAAAGTAAATACGAGTGTCCCATCTGCCTGATGGCTCTGCGGGAAGCCGTGCAGACGCCGTGCGGCCACCGGTTCTGCAAAGGCTGCATTGTCAAATCGATAAGGTAAAGGAAAACTTGTGGAAGCTGCTTTTAAGAAGAAATTCGTGTACCAGAGCAGTTTAAGGTCAATCTAAAGTGAATAGAGCTGCCCAAGGTGCATTACCAGTGAGTGCTAATAGAACTCTGGAAATTTATTATTCATTAAAGGTGTTATATATGGCTAGAATGTCACAAGTTTGGAAGTTCTATGAGCTTTAGATAGTTTTTATAAACTTACCCAGGTTATGAATCTAAAGAAATGATTAAACTTCAAATAATAATTTAAAAAAGAAAGGTAGGCAAATCCCCCAGATAAATTCCATTTATAACATTACCTGTCTTTCGCCTATGATTGTTTCTCTTGATAACTGCAGGAAACTATAGACAACCTGATTTCTTGGCGCAGATAAGGCAATTCGTGCTTTCAGTTCTTCACTTGAAATTAGCTGCTTCCTTCTTGAGCTGGAGGAGAGAATGTGATGAGGGACTAGTTTTGAACCAAGCATTGAGAGAGGAAGCCAGGTGCCATATGAGGGACTGGGAATAAGATACAAAGGCAAGAGCAGACTGGGCTTATAAAAATGGATGATTGAAAGAGCAAGAAAGGTCAGAGAGTACCTTTTAGAGAGCACTTGCCTTACACCTGGAATGAAGTCATCAGTGTCCCACACGTGTGAGTGAGTATTGGATTACATTGATAGATATAGTGCTGTAGGATTTTTCCTTTTCAGCATAAGCTCACCTTTTTTCTTAACAATTGCTCACTTAGCTCAAATGTCACTTTGGTAGGAATTTATATATGCAGTTCTCCGTGACCCATATGTAGAACCGGCTCATTTTCAACCATACTTCACATACTTTTGTGTAAAGATCATCAAACTGTCATCAGTGTTGCTGTGTTTTTCCCTGGTATTTATTTTATAGCATGAAAAATTGACAGTGCTTTCTTGATTGGCTTTTCATCCCATTTGTTCATAGTTCTCTTCCATTCCTTTTTCTTCCCTATCCATCATTTGTAGCTCACTAAATGAATAGTATGCCAACAATTATGTTCTCTGAATACAGTGTTTTGTGGGCTTCTCTATAGTTTCTGCTACATCAATTCTGAGGAAGAATTTCTCCATGAAAAGGACCATGACCAGAAGCTTCTGCTTCTTTTTACGCTTTCTGTGTGTCTATGAATAGTGATGACTGTTTCAGTGAATAATAAACAAAGTGGAAAGCATTTTTTTTCTTTTGGGACGGCAAATTATCAGTGTAGTATTTCAGATGTTTCATTGCTAGTAAAAGTTTTCCCTCATTCCCCACTGAACTCTGTCTTTGGAGGTCAGTTTGAGTGACTGCTTGTGAAAGCAGGGAGGACAGCTTGAAGTGCCAGACCACTCTGAATCCCTGAGGGCTGAACTACATGCTTAATTGGTATCCATAGATCAAGCTATTGATTTGGATTATGTAGTGTCTACAGTATGGTATCGATTTGCAGTATGTACTGTCTACAGTACCAGATTGATTGAGGTATTGAGATGCTTCTACAGAACTAAAATGAAAATGGAAAGTGAGGTTTTACATTCTCTAAGTACTGGGTTTTTTCACTAAGTGATTGTCACAGCCTTCATTTGATCAGGAGAAATTGCTTCTCTTTATTCCTCATTTCACCCGTCTTAACTCAGGTGAACACAGAGATTAAGGATTTTAAATGAAGGATGGTCAAGCATTCTTTGAGTAATTGCTTCTTGTGACTTAAACAATTGTAGTTGTTCATGTTGAAGTCGTGGCTGCAACCAGAAAAAAAATTGGAAAACCTTTTAAAAACTGGACTCTTCAATCTGACGGTGTGAAGGACATGATTAGATGAGATTTGACCACAGTAAGTGTTTGCCTCCCAGAAAGCTTTTTAAATAAAGCTGTCTGAAGTGCTTAGAAGTGCTATAAGTCATGGAAGAGCAGAAGCTTATCTACCTAACTACAGATGAAGTTACTTGTCAACAAAATGCATGTTACCTGTCAACAAAATACATTACTGGAAATTTTTGAAGAACTAACTTCAGGTGCAATAGCTAACTCGATTTCACTCCAGTATTTTCCTGTATCTTAGAGCAAAGCAGACTTAGGGTTTGTAGTAGAGCTTGCCAAATACCAGAATCTCTGTTTATTGGAAAAGCAGAGTTGTGAGGTAACAAGGGGCAGCAGGGAAATCTTTGCATGCTGGCAGTTCATCCAGCAGCTGGCATGGCTGCAGTTAAAGTCTTTGCCAACTGTCTCAGCTTCTTGGCTAAACTGCTCACTTGTTAAAATCACAGAGCAACCTTTTCTTTCAAAATTATTCTGGCTTTACTCTTGATACCTGTATTTTAATCTCAAGGGAAATTACTGGAATATTCCTTGTACTTTGTAGCAGATGGCCATTGTTTCTCCGGTACTGTTGGGAGTGGTAGAGTGCAATGCGATAAATAATTCCAGCATAGGAAAGCCTTCACTGTGAGGTGCATAAAATCAGTTCTTTCACAGAAAATGTACAGCGACATCTTTGTCTGTAGAGGCATCTTAGCAGTGTTTTAAACACAATCCTCATCCTTGTAAATAGTATTTGAAGTCTGTTTAATACTCTACAGTGAGTTACTGCTTTTTCCTTACTACACTTTCCTACTTTGGAAAATTGCATTTCATTCATATTTGGCCCTTTATCTGCTAGTTATTTAAACTGAGGATTTGGTAATCATTATTTCAGATTAATCTGTTGCTGGCTGCTCTTACTCATGGTTAGCTTTTCTTTGTAGAAATAAAGCTGCTGTCTTACCAGCAGGCCTCTTGAGCTATCTTTATACTGCACTAAACAGGGTGTTTGTAACCAAGTTATACCTGTGAAAACTCATTTCCTGTAGGTTGTGAAGTGAGGGAACATTTCTGGCTTGTGACAAAGATCAGACTGGTCATAGCTCAGGGAGCTCTGAAACAAGGCAAGCTAGGTGTTTTCTTTCTTCCACTTGTTTAGGAGTGTGATTCTCAGGCATGTGGTGAGCTTGCTCTGCAAGCAAAACTTGTGAAAGGAAGTCTACTGCCACTTTTTGAAGTGGCAACTTTACCTCCACTTCCTCTACCAGCATTGCTGATGGAGTTGCTGAGCAATTATTTCCTTTTCCAACAAAGAACATAAATTCCTTCCTGGTCTCCACAGCCCACTACGTTCTACTTCCCCTCATGCTTGCAGGCAGTGACAATGATCTGGCCTTTGATCCTTGCACCACAAGTGCTCTCTGACATTTTTCCACCTCATTTTTTTTTTCCATTTTATTGGTGTTTCCATTAGCACTCAGGAGGTTTGATCTCTCATCCCTCTTTCACTGCATTACTTGATTGTGAATCAGTATGTTGGCCTACTGCTTTCAGTATGAGCTGATACTGGAAAATTTGATAGAGGTGATCCCCTTTTTTACTCCATTTCTAATGCTTTTTGTATATACGTGCAGGTAGACAGAACCTGATGAACTGGAACAGGCTGTTAGTTACCTTGTGCAGGTTGCGTGCATTCCTGTTCCATCAGATTCCAAACCTTCACCAGTTAGCACTGACTTCCAGTGTGTTTGCTGTTAAAATGGCTTCAGATGCAACACCTGGTTCCAAATGCAGCGTAATTTTCATAGTTACTAATAATTTTTGTGTCTGTAGGTTTTCACCCTGTTTGCTGTATAATGAAATTGAAGGATGACCAGCTGATCAAATGGTTGTATAACAAAAGCAGCAAACTGAGCAGTGTGTAGTGTAATGCCAAACAGATTAAGTCAATCTGGAAAAAAAAGACAATTTTGCTTATTTTGTTAGCTGTGATCACCTTGGTTGTTTATAAAATGAGAAAGAAATGAGAGGAGGTCTAAGAAAGTTTAAGTAATTGTTTTGAAGTAGTATGTGAAATAGTCTTTGATGTCTGAGCTATGTGAAGTGCTTACAGAAACAGGACTGTTAAGTTCTTAGTGTCTTTACATATTCCTCAAGTTTGTTTCCAGAGTGGTTAATATGGCATTTGTACAAATAAAATTGAGTTTGAAAATGCTGCAATCCCAGTCATGCCACCTCCAGTGAAACTGTGTGTTTTCAATTTTTCTGAAATACATTTTAAAGTTTCTCGTCATTGCCACATAATTACCATTGTTTTCAAAGATCTTCTTACTGTGTTATTGTTTGGCCACTAATGTCTTGCTGGTGTAAAAATATTTTAAATTAAGTGCTTGGAAATCTGTTGGTAATATTTGAATATCTTTCCTTGCTTTTCTGCATTGTAGAGATGCAGGTCACAAATGTCCTGTAGACAATGAAATTCTGCTTGAAAATCAACTTTTTCCTGACAACTTCGCCAAACGGGAAATCCTTTCATTAATGGTCAAGTGTCCCAACAAAGGCTGCAGCATGAAGATGGAGCTCAGGCACTTAGAGGTGAGAAGTAGTTTCGAAAATTCAGAACCTTGTTTTCATGGATGAGTAAAACTTTGAAATAACCTAAATATTATAATAATATTTAATAATAAATTAACCAGGTCATACCTGGTACTCATTTATGCTGACTCAGTGCATTTTTCTTTCAAGACTATAGCTGCACATGGGTTTTTAATGAGTATTTAATTGTAGTTAGGTGATTCTCAGGTGAACATCTCGGTGCATGACAGTTGTACTAATGCAGCTTTCTGCTGAGGATCATTCATGTTTGTCTTTTGATCAGCTATGTCTGTGCTTCACGCAAGTTTCTTAAAGTCAGTTTAATAGACTCTCAAAGTAGCTACATGTATTAGTTGAAATAATTGTTTTGGAAAATAATATATGCAGTTAAAAGGATAAATATAAAACTAAATTTTTACTCAGAGCTTTCTTAAAGCTCTGAATACGTGAAACCCTGACCTTAGTAATGGGACAGTACCAGGTAGAGTCAGCATAAGTGTATAAGGATTTCCTTGCATGAAGGAAAGGTAGGGATTTCTTTGTCTTGCACTGTGCTTTCTCTTGAAAATGGATGAGATGAAAGGTCTTGTTTGAAGTCTCAAAACCCTCTTCTGCCCTTCTGCAGGACCACCAGCTGCAGTGTGATTTTTCCACTGTGGAATGCCCACAGTGCCAAGGAACCTTCCCAAAGAACCATCTGAAGGAGCACATGACCCAAGAGTGTCTGAGGCGTCAAGTGCGTTGCCCAAACTGTGCCACCTCTATGGCCTATGAAGATAAAGAGGTATTTAGCAGGAGTCTCAGTTTGTCAACCTGCATTCACATGGGTTCGCTTGGAAAGGGAACAAAACCAAACAAAACTAAAACTAAAAGGTTTTGGTCTAGAAGAGCTTTTTGTGCTGCTGCACAGCTTAGAAGCTACAAACTCAGGACATGAGCCTGGAACAGGCAAAAGCTGGGGAGAGATTATCCTTAAATACAAACTTGATGGAAACCATGTGGTGTGAGGGGGCTTGTGGACTTGCGTAAGAGCCACTGATTTCTGACCTTATTATCAGACAGGCCAGTATCTACTGCCCATAAAATACAAAAAGCAGTATTTAAATTTGCAGTTTTTATGCCTGGGAGAGAGGATGCATCAGGACATAAATCTTTTAGG
The DNA here is from genome assembly GCF_029207755.1 of Chamaea fasciata. NCBI lineage: Eukaryota > Metazoa > Chordata > Aves > Passeriformes > Sylviidae > Chamaea > Chamaea fasciata. Next base: position 19,605,859 of record NW_027094092.1, on the reverse strand, counting down.
GATATCTGCTACCACACAAGACCAAGATAATTTCTGAACTCTTCACTGGCTCTGCGTTGTTCACGCGGGTGATACTGGAGATATTACTTTCCTTTTGCTGTTCCCATTTCTTTATCTCTATGTGGATGTGTTTTATCTCAAGGACTGTTAAATGTCCTTGGATATTAGTATTGTGAATTGTCAATCAAATTACCTCATATAGTCCAACTATACAAATTTAAAAAAAAAAACAAAAAAAGTGCTTTCATGTAGTTCCAGTACAATTGAATGTGAAATTTAGAAACTTAGAATTAAAATCAAATTTTATTGGAGTATAAGAGCCTTAGGAAATAAAATATCTATGACTTTATTAATCTCTTGTATAAGTCCAGGTAAAAACAGCAATAGAAAACATATTGTTCAGGGTAAGGGGATTGTCTTTGTTTTGCAGTTGCGTACAGCTAAATGCAAAATTAGAAATATAAATAAAAATCTAATGTGTGATCAAGGGTGATTAGCCCTCTCTTAAATTGGGTAACTTTACTAATACTTTCTCCCTCTTGTTTTTTCTGTTTGATCACTTAAGCTTCATGACCAAACCTGCCCACTTGCCAATATATATTGTGAATATTGCAACACAGTCCTCATCAGAGAGCAGGTAAGCGACTCCCTTTTCCTCTATTCCAAGTCAGGTGTTTCGTATTTACATCACTTCTTTAATCAGAAATTAAACTCAGAGATAGAGTTTGTCTCCTAGCTGCTAAATCACTACTTGCCTGTCTCTGAAAATGTCCAGTCAGGTGTGATACTCCCTGAAAGGCTGCTTCAGCCTGCAGTCACAGCCAGGCAAAACCTCTGTAGGATTTTGGCTGCACATCACATTGTTCAGCAGTCCTGCTTCTTGACGGGGTGTGGGAACTGACGGTGGTCAGAACATGGATTCTTAGGCTCCAGACGGCAGCTTAAAGCCTGTGGGAAAGCCAAGTACAAAACTCTCTCAGTCTGGCCTGGGAAATCATAAGGAGGAACCCAAAACAATCGTTGTAGATACCTCCTCCTGACAGCTGGTGTTTTTCCAACTTGTTTACTGGTAGAGATGTTTACAAAAAGGTGGTGCCCTAAAGGACCAATCCTATTCATTGTACTGAAACACTGTATAAAAGGAATCTGTCTTTCAACAAACTTTGCTATAATGCCCTTGAAAGAAATTAGAGTTACACGTATCGTTTCTCGGCTGTCCTGAATCGTACCAATAATGGGAGCCATGGTGCATGTCTTTGATCTTGAATACAGTTGAAAATATACCAACAACTGCCAGTGGTTATGGCTGACATCACAAGACGCTTTGATTTGGGCAGAGACGGAGAGTTTTTGTGCTTGGAAAGCCACTGTTGGAAAGTAGCTATAAGTAAATTCACTATCAAACTGGGATGCTGGCTGGAATTCTGCTTGTCCATTACTGTTGTTGTAATAGCCATTTTTATTTTTTCTGTTCAGTAATAACTTCATTGGCAGGAAAATGATAAATATTGATTTGTTTAATATGGCAACTATGTTGATGGCCTGGGTTAAAATAAAGAACGATCTTGTAAAATTGCACAAATACTCTGAAAAACAGGATTGAGCTTAGTAGTAAAGGAAAAAATCTGTTGTTAGGTAGAATAATGAACTGCAGAAGTGAGGAACAGAGAATGCTAAACATTTGTTATAATAGCTGATCTCTATTAGCCTTGTACTTCATTGTGATATTTAAACAAGGCAAACACCTGGGGATATATGAACAGGGATTCTTCCTGTAAAACACTGAATTATCCTTTGCTCTGTTTAGGGCTCCTAAGGCGTCAGTAGAAGCTGTTGTGGTTTTGAGGGAGGGTGGATAGGGACGATCCAGAGCAGTGAGATGACTGATCTGAATCTGGAAAACATGGACCACAAAAACAATTGAAGTAACTTGAACTTTTTGAGGAAGATGATAATAAAGAAAGACACAATAAGTCTGTGCAAGTAGTTCTTCAGGAGGGAAGGAATTGAATGTGATCTGGGTGGAGGATAGGCTAGAAACAAAAGGTGTTTGGTCTAGCAAGGAAACCTGAATGCCTTCTGAGGCCTAACGTAGAAACAAAGTCAATGAATTGTTACAGTACATACAAATGGGATGTATAATTTTTATCGGCTAACATTTTTGTTCAGAACTTCTGTATTCCCTTAAGAAATTACATAGGTATAAACTGATCTAACTTCAGGTACCTGTTCAAAATCCACCCAGCTCTATCCCTTTTGGATAAGAGAATACTCTTGATAGAGAAGTAATATCAAATCTGATTTGTTTCAGATGCCTAACCATTATGACAATGATTGTCCTACTGCCCCAGTGCCATGTTTTTACAGTGCCTTTGGTTGTCCTGAAAAGGTAAGCCTTTCATCAATACCTTCTGAATTACAGACCTTCTGCATCATTTTGTCTGTTGCTTTTGTAATGTGTTTTTCTGTTCTTGTCTCATTATCCAGCCCCAAATCGTCAGTGATTTGTGGTTGTGAGTTTTTTGTTTTGAGGTATCTTAATTCTGAAACAGTGCATGTTGACGCATTGCATTTCAAAATTGCATTTTCAAATTTAAAAAGCTCAGTGAACAATTTCCTTAATGACCTTGCTTTTATTATTTCATATTTTCTCAGCTTTCATGTCAACAAAGTATCTTCTAGCACTTCTTCCAAAGCCATGGCCAAGTATGCTTATGACTACTAGAGTTCCATGAAGAAAATCAATTTTATTAAATTCTAAAATTATTAATCTAGATACTCTTATTTCTAGTTTTTTAATACCTCTTGTTTAAAATGGGTCTTTCCCCTTCATTTCCACATCAGTTTTCATACACCATTTGCTACTATGGAGCATTTTAGCAAATTAGTGAAGGGAGTACAATGCTGATTCAGAACACAGAAAAATTCTAAATATATTTATCACTAACAGTCTTTCACCATGTCTTTGGTTTGAGTTGAACAGTGTTACTTAAAGTGTACACCACAATTAATGATGGCTTCATAGGGAAATTATCACTCCTACAATACCTGATAATTTTTTTTTATCGTGAATGTTCATTAACAAGAAGATGACCCTGAATACACAGTGCTTGCCTTTGGAATATTTGACAAGAATGTTTTCAGTATAAAATACTCCATATTTCTTCATATCTTGCTTTTACTTTCAGGTGCACAGTTTGAAATACATTGTTCCTCTTTCTCACTGCATGTGCTACTGAAATACTTCATGTCTTTTACTCAAAATTGCTTCCATTTAAAGTGTGGGTCTTGGCATTTAATAAGAAGTTGTTCTCACTCTTTTCCGGAGAATTTAAGTTTTGTTGTTTTCCTGGAGATGCTGCAGCTTCTGTAAAAATACTGTCAAAGGTTTCCTTATTAAACATTACACAGAATTATGCAACTACACAATATGCTGTTACTAATGATAAATATTCTAACAAGAATATGTTTGTGACATACCAAAGTCCCAAGCCAACAAAATCAATAATGTATGTATCTGATTTATATTGCAGTCATTTATGTCAGTTCTATCTTAAGTTCCCAGGTTAACAGTTCTATGCTAAAATCACCTCATAGCTACACTTTTGTTGGACCCCAGCTGTATCAACATCAGGGCAAAGACACAAAGATCTTAAAGGTCTTTCCCAGTCTAACTGATTGTGCGATTTGCCCGCTGGTATTTGAACTTCTTTTGTCATTTTTCCTAACAGTGATCTTAAATTTGGAGCTCTCCCTTAGTAAAGTGCTATTTTGTCACACCTTTGTCCTTGGTGCACCCTGCAGTTTTTTTCACATGAGAAAAGCAACTACTTGTTTGATTTTCTTCAGAGCCACATTTAAAATGTGAATGCAGATGTTTGATGTGTTCCTAATGCCATATCCCTTAAATCCTAGATGCAAAGGAATGAACTGGCACGGCATATGCAAGAGTTCACTCAGGTTCACATGAGGATGATGGCTCAGAGTTTTCAGAATATCAATGTTACTGCTGTAAATCCTGTACCCTTCATCAATGGCCTCCCCTTTGAGCCTGCCCTCTTCTCACACGTGTCACATGCTGCCTATGACTGCAATCCAGAAGTTGAAAACTTCAAGGAAACTATTCAGCAGTTGGAAGGTCGTCTGGTAAGACAAGATCACCAAATCAGGGAACTCATTGCTAAAATGGAGACTCAGAACACTCACATGGCAGAACTCAAACGTACTATCCGAAATTTGGAGGGAAGGATTACTGAAATGGAGGCACAGCAATGTAATGGTATTTATATCTGGAAGATTGAGAACTTCAGTGGACTACAGAAAGCCCAGGAAGAAGAGAGACCTGTAGTGATGCACAGTCCTGGCTTCTATACAGGGAAGCCTGGCTACAAGCTGTGCTTGCGCCTGCATATCCAGTTACCGAGTGCTCAGCGCTGTGCTAATTTTATCTCTCTGTTTGTCCACACTATGCAAGGGGAATACGACAGCTACCTGCCCTGGCCTTTCCAGGGCACCATACGACTTTCTATTTTGGATCAATCAGAAGGCCCAGAAAGGCAGAACCATGAAGAGGTGATGGAAGCCAAGCCAGAGCTGCTGGCCTTTCAGAGACCGACAATTCACCGCAATCCCAAAGGTTTTGGTTATGTGACTTTCATGCACCTGCAGAACTTGAAACAGAGAACCTTCATCAAGGATGACACGCTCCTGGTGCGCTGCGAGGTTGTGACGCGCCTGGACTTGAGCAGTGCCCGCAGAGAAGGCTTCCAGGCCCGCAGCACTGATGGAGCCATGTAGCCTGCAGGTCTTAACCAGAGCAATGGAGCCTTACTCATGTTTCTCCGCACAGATCACAAAAGTGCTTCGTTGTCCACAAAGGCTGCGTTTGTATAAGATCATAGTTGCCAACATAGTTGATCTTCACCTGAATGGACTTGGTTGTTGCTGGTATATATTTTTTTCTATATGACATCATATATTTAAATATTTGGTAAGGTTCTCTCTTAAAATAATAAGCTACTTCTGTAGCAAGCTAACTAAATGAAGTGTTAATCAAAACTGCCTACAGGAAAATCCTGTTGCAGAACCTGTGCATCTCAGATGGGTAAAACTTCAGTCATATCGAATAGACCTGTAAGTCTTTTCACCTCAGTGCCTTGGAATAGATGCTGTTGCAAGGAAGGAGTGAAATTAATAAAGATGAGGGATTTTTTTCATTTGTTCTTTTCACCGAGCTTGGGAAAGTTGAGAGTGTTTATCTAGAATTTTGCATTGGCTGTGTGTCTCTTGAAGTTTAAAGTTAGGGTTAAGACTTTGTTCGTGTCACCAAGGGTTCAGGTATGCTTTGACCCTTTCCTCCTTCAGGAAGTTGCATGTTGATGCAGAGTTGACGTTGGTGTATGATACGAGGTTGTGTTGCGGAGAAGGCTAAATGACTCTGAACTGAGTTCACTGAAGAAATACTTGTAACGTGGTCTGAAGATGCCTCCCTAATTCTCTTTATTTTGATAAATCTTTCTGTGTGTGCTCTAGGCCCTGAATGTCAATCATCAAGAGATATAAAAGTTTAGCATTTAAAAGAAAACCCTTTGTGCTGGTGGGATCTTCTAGTGCTGGACATGTTTCAGGTTATGAGTGCACACATGAACAAAGAGATTTACTAAACAGAGAGGGTGAATGCAGAATTTGTCTTACTGTTGTTGAAACCCGAATTTGTACCAAATCTGAACTTGTGACCCGCATCTGGTTCAAGTGATCTCTTGATGTTGTGGGTGAGGTACCCAAGTCATCCCCTGTGAATTCTCCGTGGGCAGCTGGCCGTATCAGCATCCAACTGCTTTGGGTATTTCCTGGCCCTTTAGACAATAGGAGCTGGGCCAACTCAGCAGTTTGGATGGTAAGGAAAGCCTATTAATTCAGCAGTGTGAGGAAAAATTAAAATCCTGATTCATTTTAGGAAGAAAATCTGGCTTCCATAGTTACTCATTTATCAAACACTAGATTCACTGTGTCAAAGATTCATGAGGTCCCTAATGCTGTGTGTATTGTTTTCTGTACTGACTGATTATATGCCATGTAAATGTTAGTTTTGACCAGTCAAAGCTGAATAGTTCAAGTTCACTGGTGCTAAAAATTTTAACTTTCATGGTGCTGATAAAGTTCCGATTCTTGTCTTTAAAAGGAGGGAAGAAAAAGGTTTTGTTCACCCCATAACCTAAGTATGTGTTCAGATACTGAAGAAAGTACTAAACAGTGCATGAGCTTATGTGTATTATTTATCCAAGCTAGTGAAACAACCTAAAGACTGGAGACACTGCAGCTGAAGAGATACTGAAGAGTGTTCCAACTATTTGGCCTCATCCAAGCAATACCAGTGGGGAAAGGGCACATTGCTTAATATAAACAAGACTAAAAAAAGACTACTTACTATACTTTAGTGGTTTGGGAGGATACTCTACCTGCCTGCATGAGAGGTAAAAGTTCCAGGGCCCAAGCTACCATTTTGTTCATCCTGTCCATATGTGTAAAATTTCTTGTGCAAGTAGAACCTATTAGATGGAAGAGGGATTGGGTTCAATGGAGCATTGTCACTACTGAAACATGAACGTTGTGGCTAATGATAAATGCAGTTAGCTGTTGATGACTTCAGTGTATTCTCAGTCATTAGGGGATGAGTGAGTATATGTTACTCAAAATAGGGAAAGATCTCAGCTTTAAAACCAAAGTTGATTTTATAATGAATAGCCTTATCCTATCACTGAATTCTTGTGGAGTGTCTTCAGCTGGAGCATTCCCAGTAAAGCCATTCTTAACCAAGAGCTGTTGATGTCCATGGCAGTGCACAGAGCCACTCTGCACAGAAGGCACTGTACACGAGTTCTCCATTTTCAGGCTGTTACCTATGCATTTTTTTTTCAAGAAGCTCAAAAACTGCCATTCTCTTTTGTTCCCCTTCTTGTTTTTTGGTGCAGGAGGGGGAAGCAGTCAGAAAAAACACTTGTCATTTGAGAGCTTCCTGCTCCAGGTCCTTCCTCAAGCCTAGCAATAAGAAAAATGTCCTTATTCTCTGTTCAAATCATTTATACCCAAGACCCACTAAATGCATTAACACTTTCTCTGCTTTTGAAGGTTTGCATTCTGAATGGAATTTTTGCTTTGAGTCTTATCTGCTAGATCTGATGTACTTCTGCCTCTGAGGAGGAAACTCCCTGTGGTGGCAGGGTTTAAATGATTCAGGTTAAAATTATACAATAGCACAAGCCACTAGGGAATAGAAGACTGTTGCATGTATAATTGTATTGGCCACAGTAATATGGATGGTTTATTCACTGCTGCTATTCTACTGGTTTTGTATTTTTATATTACCAACTAGAACGCTGATGTCCAATTACTGTACTGTCAGAGTATTACATGAGAGACTGTCAGAGCTAATTTGCTAAGTATCAGTTAAATCTTACTGTCATATAAAGATTATAAATCTTAATGAAATATTTATTCGTTTACTTGTTCTATTTTCCTCTTTCCCCTTTCTTCAAATCTCTTTTGAGAACTTGTTTTACCATGGTGGATTGAGGTATAAGTGCTAGAACTATTTCAGTGGCAGGAGAAAAGTCTGCAGCATTGACTTGTCTCTAAATCAAAGAAATATTTTAATTAACCTGTGTCCTGTGTAACTTGTTCAGCAGTGGGGTTTTGTTCTGTAACTCAGTGCTTTGCAGCATTACTAGATCTCAAGGTGGTTTAAAAAGTGGCTTAGCTTATCTTCCAAGTTTCTGTTGTCTTTAACATGTTTTAAGTCACCGACTCTTAGTATGTGTATTTGCAAAGCTGCTATGGCACAAATTTCCCGATTATTATATATTATGAACGTGTTATCTCTTTGCCTCTGAATGTCTTCCCCTGCAGGGCAGGGAAAATTATTTTGCTAAAAATGTTGGTATGTAATGTATATATGTGGGAGCTCAGATAATGTGAGATGTATAGAGTTGTTTTTTAAGTGGTCTCATAATGTGTCTGGTCATGTTTGCTATCAAGGGATTAAACATGTTAATGAAATGAAATCAGGGTGACCTTTCTCTTCATATTTAGAGATGGCAGCAGACCAAATACATTGATGACACATGCGAAAGATTATTCTGTGTCGATGTTAAAGGTTTGTATTGGTTGCATTTGAACAAAATGAAAGTACTCCTGTTCCCTTGGATAAATTGACTGATAGTTTAATATATTTTGTAATTAATGCACAGCTATGTTTCTGACAGAACTTTAAAAAATAAACTAATTAAACTGTGCACTGCCTGTTGTATCTTTATTCATATGGAGGGCAGTTCAAAAATACTAACTGATACAGAACAACTGATGCCGTGGCATTTTCTCTGTCTTTTGGGTTTCTTACAGCACCAAGAAGGCAAATATATTTCAGTATAAAAACCTAGTATTTATAAAGGGTATCGATAGTTTAATTCATTACTAGAAGATACAGCTCATGCAATAGATAATAAACTAAGTGTTCCCTTAATCATCCTGTAAGTTAAGATGTAACTCTCAAAAAAGCTGCATACTCACCTCTGGGCACATCTGCTTGCTTGTTTTATTTGTCATAAAAGCAACTATGGGCTGAAACTTCGTTGCAGGAGACTGAGATCAGAAACCAGAGGGAGTTTCTCTGTCACTAAGAGAAATACAGACTTTATTGCAGTCTCTGATTTATCTCAACCTGGATCTGTTTTTCTGCAGGAAGGAATATTCAAAATGTTAAGATTCTTCTGAGTAAAGTTAGTGGTATTGCAGCAATGTGCTGTTAATGTCAAGTTAATTATGACTTTATCTTTCATCCATTAGGTTGGTCCTAATAGCTTGCATGAGTAATGGATGGGAAGGCCTGCTCAGACATTGGTTATCTGTTGAGTTAATCTATTTTTAGTGTTCCATAGGTTAGTGCACAGGTTTTAGTGCACTAAAACCTTCTTTTGATGAGATGGAGTAATGACCTTTTTTTAAGCAGGAAAAGCTGGCATTTGCAGCTGCCTCTGGAATGGAAAGTCCGCGTGCAGAAGAGCACCAATATAGGAGCATCTTCACACCTGTGTAAATACATATGTTTGTGTACCTGTACATTTCTGGAAAAGAAATGGCTGAACTAGGCTCTAGACCAGGATACTCTGACTGGATATTTCCATGAACAAATACCAGTTCATTGCAGCAACTTCACAAGAAGAATATGAGTGTTTTAGCTAAAATCCTTAACTAGTGCCAAACCAGTTGCTTTGCTACCTTCCCCATCCCCCCAAAAGCTCATGCAAAACACTCCAGCTGTTCTGGCTGGAGAGAAAAACTTCCTTTACCATTCCTTACTGCATTGTACTGAACATCAGTGCTTCTGTGCTGTCGCTCATTTAGGAGCTGTGACTATTCACTCTGTTCCAAGACAGCATTTACAGAAGCCAACAAAACTTCCTGAATTAGCCCTGAAAAAGGTTGAGCGTGGTATTGGCATATGCAGAAAATACAAGTCAATAAAGGGGAGGTTAATGGACCAAAAATGGTGAGGAGGGAATCTAAGGCCTGTCTGGATGAAATGAGTAAGAGGGATGAGGAATTCTGCCTGTTACTCATCTTGGATTAAAAAAACCCTAAAACCCAAAAATGTCATACAACTCAAATAGGAAATTTTTATGCTAGCACAAAAACTTACCAAAGGAAACACTTCCCTGGCACTGGTCTCATCCTCATCTGTTGAGACAGAAGTTGTCTGCAGTGTGTTGTAGAAGAATTATAAAAGAAAGGCCTCATAAAATCAGGCCTGCTCTATTAAATTAATAGCTAGCCTGTCATCTTTTCTAAGTCTCGTCAAGCAATTTGCAAGTTCCAATGCGAAGATAATCATGGTATGTATGAAAGGTTCACTAACACAACAGCCTAGTCTTGGGTTGAAAAATGAGTGCATCTCATATTGTGTAAACAATAAGATCTGTTCCACAGAACCCATAAAGGAAAAATTAACCTGAATCTTAGCACGTAGACACAAATCGCCTTCTGAAAATGGAGTAGTAAGAAAACTACCAGCCAATAGGTGCTCCACACGAGGTCTGTGAAAACTGTATAAAATAAGTGATGTGAATAAAGAATTGGCTTCTCCCACATGAAGAAAATGGAGTCTCAGCTAACTTACTACAATGCTCATAATTTCCCACCACTGAGTGTCTTTGTCCACTCCATTTGGAAGGGAGAGCTTGACCACACTGGACTGTGTCAGCCCTTGTGCCATCACCTCCCTCACAGGAACTGACATTCTTAGTGACCTTGAAGTACCAAATGTCAGGAGCTGTGGCCTTCAGGTCTTTTTCCTTTTTAAGTTTTTACAATTAAACCTCGCCACCTTGATAAGTAAATCTGTCTGAGCACACAGGCAGATACTTTCTTAAGTTATTTTAAGCTTTCCAGGGCTCGGAATGGGTGAAGAATTCATCCTAGTTCTGCAGTCCTTTCCAGTTCACAAGAGCATTTTAAAAAAAAAGCTAACCCCCAGCCAGAACTGTCCTTGTTTCTCCTGTCCTCTCTTTTTCATTTCCCCTTTTCTGCACAGAAGCAGAAAGATTCTGAAGTGGTCAAATCTTGAGTCCCTCCTCACTCATGTTTTTATCCCAAGTAGACCTGTTGCCACCCTTTCTTGACCCTTCTAAAAGACTGCCATTCTTTCTGTTTAAAAAAAAAAACAAAAACAAACAAAAAACAAACAAACAAACAAAAAAAAAAAAAAAAAAAAAAAAAAAAACCTGTAAAAAGTAATTTACCTTGCTAGTAGTGCTTGCTGAATACAGAGCAAATAAAGACTGAGCTACAGCATCATGAAGATCATCTTTCCTCTCAAATGCTGGGGCCCTGCTTCACTGTTTGCTCTTCTGGTGATTATGTTCTTTGAAAATGTTTGCTCCACTGAAACAACGACTTGCATTTCAGTTCTGAAATTTGCATTTTGGCTGGGGGTTTTCCTCTCCAATGGAATAGGAAACTTCATGAAACTGCGTGCAAGGAGGAGATTGTGCAACAGGAAAATAATTTCTTTGTTAGCTGCAGACCCAGCCTCAACTAGTGAGCCTTCTTTTCCTTCTGGTTTGTGCTCTGACTGATGTGTGAGGCCATGCAGGCCCGAGTGTTCCTGACTTCAGTGATTTCATGCTGCTCCTTTGTTGCAGTCAACTCTTTGTTGTCTCTGCCACGCCAGGGGGGATGGTTATTGCAGCCAGTCCCCTGCTGATGAAGCAGGGAAAAGCGCTGGTCTACCCATGGTCCTGAAGATTCCAGCTGAGAGTTTCTCACTGAGATCCCAGCAGGTTTGACTTGACTTGGCCAGACTTGACAGGTGTTAGCGTGGGGCAGAAAGGATTCACAGGCTGTGTTTTCTGGTGGCTTTTGTCCAGAGCCTCATCCTACTCAACAGTCAAGGGAACAAGGCAGAAACAGAGCAGCGTTTTAGCAGTTTGGTACTAACAACTTTAAAAAAAAAAAAAAAAACAAAAAAAAAAAAAAACCCTCCTCCATTCTCTCAGCTGATTAGAAGCAGAAGAAGCTTTTAGCCTCCTAAAAGCCCTGTGATAAACTGTCCAAAAATGTGAGGTTTCAGTTTCTTAGCCCTCTTAAGACAGAACCTGATTTCCATGAAACTCAGCTGATAATTGACACACTCGAGGGGGGGAAAAAAAAAAGGCAACAACACAAACTTTTCATTGTCTGACCTGATGTGCAAAGTCCTGACTCCTGCTACAGACCAATATTTAGTAACTTGCTGGTTTTCCCTTCTGTCTTCAGCAGCAGCTGCTCCTCCCCCTGTATGCTCACATAGCAGGTGTCAGGTGAAGGTGTGAAGGAGTTTGACCTGTTAAATCCTACAACAGTATGTTTGAGTTAGGATTCCTATTTCCATTCTGGTATTCCTGCGTGCATAGACTTGTTTCTTTCCAAGATTCAACTTTGTTTCTATTACTGCCTTTAATAAAGGAATAGTTTCAGCCAGATATGACCTTGGCCTTTGCTAACAGTGTTAAGGAGGGAAGGTACTGCCAGGGAAAAGTGACACATACAAGTACTCTTAGTTTCAGTATCACACCCAGGTGTGATAAACTTCACAGTGTGGAGTTTAGACTTGCTTAAGCAAGTGCCTCCAGTGTGATTCACCTCCTAGAAACAACTCCCTGAGCTTGAGTTTCTTCATGCAGAAGTCCTTTATACAGGCATGTGCCTGTACTCATCCTTCTAGATAAAATGAAGGGACCGAATATTGTGAATTCATTTCGGTGATCTGTACAGTGTGTGCTTTTGGATCCACTGGGAATTGAAGAGATTTATATGGGTAGAAACATAACTATCCTGAAAGGCCAGTCAGTGCTGTTGGGAAAAGGGGGATCAGACCACCAAACACCCAGGACAGCGATGAACAGCCACAGTGGATTTCTTGGTTCCTTAGCTGCTTTCAAACAGCAGTGGAAACCAAGGTGTGAATGCAAAGGAGCCATATTTTAACCTCTGCCTATTTCTGGTTCCTGTATATTCTCAGTCCAGTTTTAACAGTCTCAGATAAATAAAGTAATTATAAAGATAAAAAACTCAATACAAAAATAAAAAAGCATATTATATACATAAAAAGACATGTTTTAAATTATTAAATGTAGTATTATATTGATGTACTCTATTAAATATATACAAACGTATACTATAAATAGATCACATATAATACACAATAATGTATCTATATAAAGAAAAATAAATTCTAACAAAAATTGCCCCAGTCCAGTCCAACTGTCCCCAGGTTTTGGAGCCGGAACTGTGCATGCAACACCGTCACATGTCCTTACCAAAATGAGAAAGGGTAAAAGCATAGGTAAGCCTTTCTCCCATGGAATTGTACTAACTCATAGTTCCTTTGAGCCACATCTCTAATCCTGTGTTCAGTTTTGGACTCCTCACTGCAAGAAAGACTTCCAGGGCTTGGCCTATAGGTTCTGTTGTCCTCCTCCTCCCAAACCCACATTTTCTGCAGTAACACCTGGTACAACCCGAGCCAGGGCCCTACAGCAGCGCACACAGCAGGTACAGAAGTGAGGAGTGCCACTGTCCCCAGAGCCTGGGGAAGGGAGGGTAAGAGACAGGGACAAATTTGCTTTCCTCTAAGACTCTCGAAAGAGACATTGGAGGCTCCCCCAATAAGGGCAATCCCAAACAAGCAATGTAGGAAGAACATATCTGCAAAGCAAATAGTCACTCCCTCAAAGGCGTTCTGCTCTGCTGGTCTCTCCACAGTCCCTACAAACAGCAGTGTCTGCTGCTGAACAGACCCTCACTCTCTATTTCATATAGAGCTGAGCCTTTGTAAGCCCTGCCAAGCCAGAGGAGGAGTGGAGAGAGGCTGCTGCTGCCCTCTGAAGGCATCACCAGCTCTGAGTCAATCAGCTAACCACGACAATTAGTCAGGAAAAAACGAAAAAACATGAGAGAGGTCCAGATCTTGAAAAATTTCTTCTCCACACTGTAAACCCCAGGCAAAGGAGGACAGCTATGTTGATGCAGACAAATAGTGGATTAGATTAAGCATTGGGTAAAGCCAAAGAAATAATCTTTTGAAAATAGGCTTTTTTGTTTGTTCCCGACAAGCGTGGGTGTCTTGTTCACACCAGCTCATACATTTCAGTAAGCTAGGAGGAGGCTCATGGCAAATGCTCCCAGGTCTCATTTACTGCAGCATTTACTTTGATTTCAAAGAGCAGGACTTTTTAAAGACTACAGGACACTTTTTGACAGGGGAATGACTAGATGGTGGCAGCTCCTTTTCCCTGAAGTTGTTAAGGAAGCTTTCCTGCCTGACCACTCAGGAGTCACTGGCAGTCACACTCCCACCACTCCAGACTGTCACTGCTGGGAACAAAGCCCCTTCACAGTGGGTGGTTCCAGTGACCCCACGGGTGCCCCTCTTGGCTTGCTGCACACCCCACACTCACAGTCAGAGAAAAGGTCTCTTTACCAGCTCAGTTCTTCGTTTCCCACAGCTCAGAGGGTGGGATTGGGACTGCCAGAGCAGCTCCTGGATGGTCAGACAGGAAAGGTCCCTTAACACAGTGCTGTTGAGGATGAGGTTCAGCAGGCAGCACCTTTCCAGTCTGCTGCAGGGTTTTCAGGGAAGAGAGATGTCGAATATTTAAGAGACAGACAAGAGACTGATTCCATTCAGTGACAGGATGAATGGAGGAGCTCAGAGGAGCTCCATCTGCACTACCAAACACAGTGATGCTCAGCATGTAACCACCACTGTCTTCTGAAAAAGCAACAGGATGGGGGAAAATCATAAGAAATCCTCTGCATTCACTCAAACTTGTAATGGACAGTGGTTCTGAATCTCTCAGATTCAAAAGTTCCAAATGCACATCAGAACTCCTTTCCTGTTCCCACCAAAAAAAAAAAAAAAAAAAAAAAAAAAAAAAAAAAAAAATTAGAAGAGAGTGGTTTTTGTGGATGTAGTGCATATACCACTTAAGAGGCACTTTTCACACATACTGTCAGTTCCCTCCTGCAGAACAGCCTCTCCCACCCTCTCATCTCTTATATCCAAGCACATAGCAAATACAGAATCTATTGGCTTCAGACGTGCCTGAAGAAAGGCAGGTTTAGCACTCGTCATAGTGAAGCCATGAGACAGATATACAGGGGACAAGGGCGAACAAGTTTCTACTCCAAGAACCAATGATATGTTAGTCAATAAGCCTTCCATGTGAAGAGGGCTAAAAACTCCCAGTGAAAAAGAGGGCTGGCTGACCAGTGACAGGTGTAAATCAGTTTCAGAGGCCTGCAGGGCAGGTGATTTATGGCACAGTCTGTGGTTTCTTACTGACATTTAATATAAATAAATTCTGTCACTTTCTAGGTAGTCCTGTTGCAGTACTGAGTTGAAGACTGAGTGTCTTGTAACTGGTCTGTCATTAAGGAGCCCAAGCAATTCTAACAGAACTCACTCTTTCAGGTTAAAAGAAAAAAAGCTTTTAAAAAGTTTAAAAAAAAAAATTAAAAAAAAAAATACCAACCACAGAAAACTCCTGTGTGTGAGCCAATGCAGATGTCTTCATAAATTTCAAGGTCAGAAAGAATGATTCTCTGACTCCAATCTATTTTCCAATGTAACAGAGGTTGTTACTGCACAGTCTATAACAATTATGCCACAAGAATTATCAACTAGCTCTTGGCATAAGTGGGAATTAGCTTTGAAGCCAAATGAGAGACACTTCAGACAGCAACACTCCTGAATACTCTTGCAATTCACAGCTACTGGAAATCTGCTCTGTGCTATGGCAGGAATTTAGGGTAGCTGGGAGCCTTCAAGACATTGTCTTTTTTTTTGAGGAGTTTGCTTTCCTTTTGCTCATTGCAAAGTCTGATGATCAAACGATAATTAAGTCTCTATCTTCCGTTATACCAATTATTCAGGTGAAGATTAATCCAGTCACCTATTTCCTTTACCTGCATATACTTCCTCTTTACTACTCTCTTCCGTACAGGTGAATCTCCTACACACAAGCCCATATTTGTGGCCCCAAGAGTGTGTTGGCCATGCACAGCAAGCAACTGTTGATAAATAATGACAATTTTCAGTTCACTTACTTAGGCACTTGGAGTTGTTACTTCTTTTCATCACTTGGTTTGGAGAAAAGCACCCAAACTACTCAAACATCTGAGCTGCCACTCCTTGTGGACTTAGGACAGCTTTCACAAGACCTGAAGAAGTGCTTGGGGCAGGATTAGCCCCCGGAAGGGATGAACTTATGCACAGGAGAGATGTAAACTGGCACAACAACTATACAGCACTTGTTCTCCCAGGTGAAGATAACTAACAAGGGTACTCCAGGTATCTTCAGATGCAAGTAACGAATAAAAGGTAGCCAATTCTCAGGTGGCAAGTGGAAGCTATTTTACAGCATGCAATTTTGAGCACCACATTGATGAGAATGAGCTGTACCTTTGCTGCAGAGTTGCTTTAAAAGCTGTTACCTCTGCTTTAAATCTTTTGTTTATGTAGCTGAATGCTTGGTGCCCCTTACCTGGAGCTATTAGGAGAGCAGGGGGAAGAGAAAGCACTCTCCAAATGTGTGGACAAGCAAGAATATCCCATTTAACCTATTGCTGTCCTGCCAGATCCGCCTTCCATAGTTGAAATACCAATTGGATGACTAATTACCTCCTCTTTGCTCAGGGAAATACCAAATACCCTGCTCTTCACACTTTTAATTAACAGGAAAATTAGCAGAGACTTTCCTACAGAGAATGTTGACTGTGGGCTGAATTTCCAGCTCAGGTACTCCTGGGAAACTCCCTGGGCACTGTGGGAAATCCGTGCCAGGGTGGGTCTTGCTTTCTAACCTGCTCTCCTGAGTGGGAAGTGGTGCTGGCTCTGTGCAGACCTATCCCAAGTGGGGAAGGGGCAGCCAGGGAACACAGTCTGGCCTCTTTCAGGAGCTCAGACACCCATTTGGTGGCTTTGTCTAATGCACAACTTCCCTTCAGGGCCAGGAAGGTGCACTCTGCCAGGTCCAGGAGTCCTGCTGCTGGCATGGGGAAGGAGCCAAGTTGGGAAGGAACAGGGAATCCAGTTAGGGAAGTTTGCTACTGAGACTAAAGCAAAATGAAGAAGTTAATGTAACTAAGCACACCATACATACCACAATTTGTCTCTCACTAGACCTGCAGCTTCTCCTCTGGGGGACACATGCTGCCTCCAAGAGTCAAGTATTTTCCATCTGCTGACTCAGTGTCAAGTGCCAGAAGGCCTGGCAGGTTGAACCCATTGCCATTTGGGCCTAAAAAGAAAAGGTGATCCAAAACCCCTGCAGTGTTCACCCTGCTGCCAACAGTGCCAGTAGCAAGATATACTGCAAGTCTTCTGATTGGAAAAAAAAAAAAAAAATAAACCAAGTTGCTGTCCATGTGGCTAGGGCCAGAAGCAGCTCTGCTTTCTGGCAATGAAAACATGTGCTTAGCTACAGGGAATATCAGGAAAAAGGCCAGTGGTACTAAGAATAGCCCCATCAATAAGTTTATGACAGAACTGCATGGACACAGAATAAATCACTTACCTTTAGAAGGAGACAGTAAAAAGGGAAGACAGATTCAGCATGATGAGAAGTCTAGGTCATTATCAAAGTAGAAGGCAACAGACTTCAGGAGGTACTGAGAGAAACTCCTCCTTCCCATTCTGACAGCTCCTCCAGGAGGTTTTCTCAAGTTGGTGACTACGAGGGTAGAAAAGACCTACCCTGTGGCCCTGTCACAGCTGTGTGACATGGTCAACAACACAGTGCAACCACAAACCAGACCCCTGTGTCCAAAATGAAAGTGTTTCTCATGCTGCAGCTCTGGCATGGGGTCAGAGTCTTTGCTTCCAGAGGACTGGAAGCTTCCTCAGCAGAGAGCAGGTGGTCAGCACTGCCCCTCAGAGCTGCTCCCAGGGCCGTCCCAGACCAGCCTCACACTGCCACCATGGCACAGCTTTCCAAATACCTTCAGGTTCACACCATCTGTAAAAGCAAAGCACTTGCAGAGGCTTGTGCAATCTCACGGGACTGTAAATGTGGTGGTCATGGCCATACACTCGGTGTGGTTTACAGAACAGGTTGTGTTTACTTCAGTTTACAAAGTAAAGCCACCAGCTTTAATTCTCCATAAAAACAAAACAATGGGGGAAGTGCATGATTCAGAGGGCTTGGTGCAAATTTTTGCAAAGTAACAGATACAAAACCAAAATAATTAAAATCATACATATGTGTAAAACAAGAGAAATTCAAGTTAAAACCAGGACTAACTCCTATTAGCCCCAGAGATGATCCAAGAATATGTCCGGAAATAAATAAATCATTCTAGTTTTCACCATAAAAGAGAGTGCTGCTCTCTAATCAAAATGGTTTGGGTATTTACAGAAGGCAAACGGGTTACAGGAGAAACAGAAAGAAGAAAAGCATTCATAAGAGTGAACTGAAATGCTGCAGGGTGACTACCTCTCCACACACCTCAGTGTGACTAAGAGAAGGCTTTAAATCATAGCACGGAGCCAAAGAAATTAACTGTGAGCAGGACATCGTCATCTGCCCCACGCTGGAGAGACTGTGCCAAGGTGAGACCAGCATGGCTCGGCTGCCACCACAGAGGTTCTGAAGCTCCACCACAATCCAGGGCTGCCCTGGGGCACATGACAGTAAGCTGGCCTGGTCAGTCCAATTTATGATCAGGAGAGCAATTTATCCTATAATCCATCTGAGGGAACGCTGCTCAAAGGCACATTTTCCTGGCCTCTGCTGGACTGTGGGTGCTCTGAGGACGAGAAGGAGGCAGCCAGCACAACTGAACCTCTTCCTGCCATGGAAAGTACAGCTGGTGATCCCAAACACTCAGCCTTTTCCCAAAGACCAAGAGCTCTGGTGACAGGAGGGAAAAGGAGGCTCATCCAAGTATCTCTCTCAACGTTGCAAACCACAGGAGACAAAGCAACACCCTCATTTATCAAGGCAGCACAGTTTGTGCTCATAGCTGGTATTTCTGATGCTTTGTGGCCAAATAGTAACCTGCTCTCCTTTTGCTGCATGTGCCACTAATGCCAAATCCTGGCAGGTCAGAGCTGTACTTCCAGTGCAGCCAGTGAAGCAGAAGATGTTTAATGCCCAACAGAAGCAGGGCAAATTATGCAGTCAATGTCACAGCATGCAAAAAAAGTCCCGAAAGGTTCATCCTAACCTTCTGTTTCATTGTCAAGACACACTTACTTACAGTACCACTTGGAGTAGATTCAAGTGGTAGTTGTGTTGTGTCCGTATTTTTAATGGGATTTGACATTTAAGGCAGCACTGCAGTTCACCCCTAAACCTATAATTACACTTCCAAATTTGCTGAGCAACACATCAGCAGAATATCCTGGGGACAGCTCAAACAGATTGGATCTGTCCCCACAGAAGCAGCATTGGAGTACCAAGTGATGCTACAAAGCAGACACTGCAGACTGCAGTGCCTGCACACACACCTGCAAACTGGACCCACTCCTAATCTTCACAATGAAAACAAAACAGGGACTGCAAAGAGCCCTCACTTTATCTTAAAAGCAGTACTGCACTGAGTCAGATACCACTGGAGGTCAGGAGCACTTCATGAATACACTGAGACAAGGCTCCTTTCCACACCCCGCTGATTATCCTCAATCTCATGAAATCTGCAAGTGCTAAAAGTACCAGGGTAGGCCCAGGGTGAAATCCTGATCATCCCCTCCTGATCTGGAGTCACGATGGCCCAGTGGCTTAGAAGCACCTTTACATCTGCCGCACAAGTGCAGCATCTCCTTCCCATTTGATTTTCTCTTTCATCCTAGCCCTATGACCACTGAAATTTTGAGAGCAAATTGATGCCAAATGCCAGGATGCTCAGTGTATTTTGCACCAAATTTACACACTCCAGCCATTCTTTTTACCCAATTTATACCAGAACCCCCAAGATATGACTGGAACCAAGTAAAATACATATGAAGTACTCAGCTCAGACTCCACGTATACTCGGTTCTCTTCGGGTCTGGGAAAAAAGTAAGTCTGATTAATTCTGATTTGGACTTTTCATCCATGCCTATGGGAAGTAAGGTGAAGGGTCTCCTCCTCTTACAAGCCACCTCAGCAGATCTTTCTGCAGGATGCAAATGGTTTCATCCCTGAGTTCAACTTTAAAAGAGAAATGAAGTGCTCAGCAGAAGCAAAAAGAACACTGAGCACAGAGGCCTCCACTGCAGGGACAAAGAACAAAGAAGAATCACAATTGGGAAAGAAGGAGAAAAGCAGAAAGAATTGATTTGTACAATACCAAAGAAAAAGGAGGAAACCTGATGCCAAAAAGTTTATACCAGTAGAGGGAGAAAGCTTACAGAAGGCAGACTGTGCTGTTCAACAGCAAAACCTTTACAGCCCTCAGTGGTCATTTGGGAGCAGCCTGGTACCTCCATCAACAATGATCCCAGACTAGTAAAAGAACCTATCTGTAGAGAGCATTCTCAGCCATAAGAACCCTCGAGCCCATTTCAGTGACACGAGCAAAATTCCTATTTTTCTCTCTTTTTTCCCAGCAGGGATGACACACCACTTTATCCAGCTTAGTGCACACAGTTCTCCGCTCCTCAGCCAGGCTCCTCCTAGCTGACAGAGGTGCAGTTCAGCTCGGCAGGGTCCTGCCTGGCGGCCGCTGGCACAACTCCCTCGGGGCCATCGGCGATGCTGGGCTCACTGGAGCACTGCCTGTGGCTGAAGCAGCTGGGCTGCAGCAGCAGGCACGCGTCAGGGCTGTCCGGCTCCTCGGCCACCATGCCCGTGTGCATCATGGAGGCCATGGCCAGCAGCTGGATATCCGAGTGAGCGTTGGCCACCGTGTGCCGCCGGATGCTGCCGCACTTCTCCAGGTAGGCCTCGCCCTCCTGCTCTGTCAGCGGCGTCAGCGCCTTAGGACGAGATCTGGAATAGCGCCTCTCTGGAAGAGAAAGAAGAAGCTGGAATGGTCAACGGCACACAAACAAAGTGCTGCCCCACACTGCTGGGCTGGCCTCGGGGAGCAGAGAGAATTCAGCGTGCAGCTACGGAGTGCCCCACCTCACTGCCACTGGAAAACAGTCAGGAGCTCACTGTTCATACTCCTAGGTGTTGGGAAAGGAGATCTGCCTCTGCCCCACAGAGGAAAGACCTCCCACCCTGCTGTAGGGGCTGCTGCCTGCAAGAGAAGTGAACCAAAATGTCACCAGTGCAGCCAAGGGACTCTAGCATCCTAAGAGTCTTCTCTTTTATCAAGGGGTGAAGACCAAGAAGGTACTCTCACATGCAGGTTCACTAAAATAAGTGACACTAAAGCAGCACAAATCTCAAAAAAAAAACAAACAAACAAAAAAAAAATCAGCGGGAATTTGAATTGTCACCCCTTAATCTGAAAAATTTCTCTCAGGAAGTGCCATTAGCTGTTGTCAATGTGAAACTCCTGATGCTTACATTGCACTGTCTCTCCATCAGCCTAGGAACAGGCCATTCTGTTGGCGTTATCCCACCACACTTTTTAAGATCATGCCAGCAAAAAGGACATTTCATCCACTTTGCAACATGTCTGGTTTGGAGGCTGGACACAGAAAACACATTACAGTGCACAGGAAGAGTCCACAACAGCCTGGGGAAAAGGAGCACAAGGGAAAGGCAGTGACACAGACTGGATGGGTGTGGGCTGTATGATCTGCTCAGCAAAAACATTAAAGAGGAAAAATGCCAGGTCTAAAGCACAGACCCAACGTGCAGTCCCCAGTGCAGTATCATGAAGCACATTTCAATTCTGACACTGAAAGTTTGAAGGAAGGCAGGGGTCCGAGTTTTGCCTTGGCCCACTGTAATCCCACCCCAGCAGATTGAATCAGACACTGTTACTGTTCACCTGCTGGCTTTCACCCCCCTGCAAGGTTCCATGTGATTTTGGAAACCTCCTGTGGGTCTGTCCCTGCAGCAGCTGGGGAGCCGTTCCCTGTGTGTCTCTTTCTTTCTCACTAACTTCACTGAAGTGCGGGGTCTCATTTCATAAAGTCAGAAGCCTTTAAACCATATAAAAGGCTTCCAACCAAGACTGCAGAACATAAAAGTAACAAAATGCAAAGCAAAGCACCCCTCACTGAAGGTTATCAGAGTTTTGGAGGCTTGTATCAGGAAGAAAAGCAGAAAACAAACTATTTGTTGCAGGGAAGAACAGGTGAGCAGCCAACACTTCACCCTGCTACTGCCACTTGTCATGCATAACTGAACTAGAAACTTTATTTTGCTGCCTTATGACCCAGAATATAAACTGGGAGGAGCTTTTCTGGTACTTTTTTTGCAAGCAACCTCAGATCAGCAGTGATGTGTGGCTGTTTTATCTTCTCTCCTAACCCCAGTATAAACCCTGTTTCTTAGCCAGCTGGATCCCTTTGGCATACTCCAACCTTGCCGTGCAGGTTATGGCTATTTTACACAGGCAAAGCAAATAGGGTGCTAACAGAGAGCAGGTGGGAATGCTGCCATCTACAATTCCCCTCTGTGAGCAGCCCTGTCCCCTTTCACACCTCTCTCACTTTAAATCAGCTTAAGATACAGCAGCCTTGCAGGCTGAAGCCTTATCAATACTCACAGCTGGGATCAGACACCTTCAGTCACGTTTCCCAACACTCATTTACCCTGAAAGCAGCTGTGTAGAATGCAAGCACACCCAAAGCCCAATAGGGCCTTCCCAAAAGCTGCTACAGGGAACCTACTGGGCTTCACCATCATTACAGGCTGCCAGTGAGAGAAGAAACTGGTTCTGAGAAAGCTAAAAGGTGACTAAAAGAGGGAGACAGGAAGAGAAAGAAGTCTGATTACAAGTGAAAGTTAAGGAAAAGAAGCCACCTCCGCAGCAGCACTTGGAAAATACCAAGATTATTTGTAGAAAAGTGCTGTTTTGCAGTGCCTGTCTTGTACTGCCAACACAAGTTCCTTCTTTCCTCATGCTCAGCACAAGGTGGAGCAAGGATAAAAGGCCACCTTGGAAATATACACCAGTAAATGACAGCCAAAATCAAAGTAAGTTCAATTATTTTAAGGCATATAAACTTTACAAGGCCAGTTTGTGTAGGCTTTCTGTGGTCTTTTGGCACAAATGACTCGTTCAGCTAGCAGAAATCCAGGATGGCTAGAAACTTCAGTACAGGTCAGGCAGCTACCTTTCAAACTATCCCAGCAGCATGCTGATGTCCATAAACAGCAAAGCAATCAAATTTGTCAAAGTCCAACTTCTACAGGGGATTTCGGTCTAGACTGAGCCTTAGGATCAAATCTGAAATCCATGCTGAACTGTACAACCATGACCAATTGCACAGTAGATATCTGATTGTCCAGCAACCACAAGAACAAAAATCATGAGCCACAGTTTTCCTAAAGCAATGCCATGAGTTTATTACAGGCACAGATTGTCTGAGTTCTGATAAGTTCTTCTACCACAAGACCATCTTTCCCCATATGCTGCTAAAGTGCAGTACAAGGCAAGTTGTGGGTCTCCATCTTGCTACAATTTTGCATCGAAGCAAAGGCTAAAGCTATAAAAAACAGAGAGAGACTAGAACTTTCTTCACTTGTTCTGTTTAAATCTTCTTGACTATCAAATCAGTAACACTATGCCCATTAGCTAGCCAATCTCTTCTGGCTGGCCACATGTGTAAGCAGAGCTCCTGCACCATGTGAAGAAGTTTCCCATAATAAGCATGCTCTTCCTTAAGTGAGGTGCCTATTCTCTCACCTAGACATATTTATCCATACTTTAAACACAGAATTTTAATTTGGGTTGTTTTTTTTTTTTTTAAACAGAATCCTCAGATGGAAGGAAGACTTCATGCAAAATCCCTGACATCCCTCAGAATTAATATGCAACAGTTCTGCTGTTTGCAAAAGCTGATAGATGCAGCAGCTGAAGCAGGCCAGCAAGCAGGGACAGAGAGCAGGCAGCAAAGGACCAGCCTCTCACTGTGGTGAAAGCAGTACACCAGGTATGGACAAAGGGGTTTTAAAATCCAGTCCATGTCCAGAGAGAGGGGAGAGTTTGTGGGTGTGTGTGTGTGAAGTGATGGGGCACTAATAGTTCACTAAGTCATGGGAAAGAAAAAGCCTGTCACAGAAATCTACATTAAGAAACATTAATCACAGCCTTCTCAAGGGTGTTTTAGCCTTTGTTTCTTGTCTCATGGAGTCATGTACAGTTTTCTTTTCCAGCACAAATGCCTTCCATTACCCAACCTGAGTACCCCAATAACAGCTTCAGCACAACGTGCATGTCTTACCAAGCAAGCAGGTGCTGCCAGAGGAGCTGTGATCTTCACACAAACCTAAGAATGGTGACACCACCTGCTTGACCAGTTCTTCCAGCTGTACGTAGCCCTCAGTGGGGCCAGTAGGCTCATGGACACTCTGAAAATCAAACACAAAAAGTCAACATTACCCTTAAAAGATTTTTGAATAAAGCCTGTCAATTCTGTCTGTAATGGAATATCCCAACTGTGTCAGCAAAGCTTTTGGAGCTGCTGGACTGACCTTTCAGGTCAGTCTCCTTGTTCAAGTCACAGTCACACCCTGTGGACATTGAGCAGACAGTTCTTTTTTCTGAGCAAGTGACAGGAAGGTACAAGGTGGGCTCCCACTCAGGATGTGCACAGTGTACCACAGCAATGTGATTATGCCAGGGCGGTTCTACCAGAAAACATCTCTCTGTAGAAAAGCCTTTACACGCCTTGGGCAAAGCACTGCTTTTTTCCTAGGCAGGACTGCAGGCAAAGCAACCTCTGTGGTTCAGCTTACAGCTGTGAAGATGGTAGATAACACCAACCAATTTAACAGTAATTTCAGAAACCGTTCAGACTTAACTTCCTGCAAAGCCTCAATAAGCTTTTTTCCTCAAATGTGCTGCTTTGAGATCTCTTTGCTCTCAAGATTCTTGTATTAAAAAAAAAAAAAAACATTTCAGGGAAATTGAGGAAGCATTTTAGCATCACCTGCTCTTCCAGTCTGGGTCACTGGAACATCAGAACTCATACAGAACTACCAGCTTTGCCACTTTGCAATTTTGGTTGTGCTTCATAAAGTTTCATTCTCAGACACTCATCATGTTGGAGAAGAAATAAAAGCCACCAGACTCTGTGGTGCGTTGGAGGGAAGCACTTGAGATTTGGGCCAGTGCAAACCTCATGATGATCAACAAGGTCAAATGAAAGGTCCTGCAAGTTGTTCAGAGGAAGGCTGGATGGAGCTCTGAACAGCCTGGTCTAGAGGAAGGTGTCCCTGCCCATGGCAGGGAGGTTGGAACTAGGTGATCTTTAGGATCCTCTCCAACCCAAACTATTCTATGATTCTATCAACTCAAACATGTAAAATGGCATTTTTTAGGACTGTCAGGCTGGGCAATATGAGAAAAAACCAAAACCAGCTGTATTTGGCATGCTTGGAAAGTATTCTGTTGAGATCTGGATAAAGAGAATAGTTATCACAGATGCTCTATATCTCTTGGGAGAGGCATTTGAAAGACGGTATCTCATTTTGCCTGCTGCCAAAATGTATTCTCTAATGGGCACTACTCAGCATCCCAGCCAGCCAAGGAGCTGATGTCAAGCAACCAGAGCCCCAGTTCATTCAAATTCCATTATCTGCTCTGACAGAGACTTTTCCTGTCTTTGCAAAGCTGAGAAATCAGGAAAACTAGAGCACAAAGAAGCATTCAGACAAGCTAGAAGATGAAAATTTGTGTGAAAAAAAAAAAAGAAGAGAGTCCTTACACTGTTCCTAGATGGGGAGGAGAGGTACCAAAAAAAACAACAACAAACCCAACCCCCCCAAAAAAAAGAAAAAAAACCCTGGCCTTTTCAAGGTAACATTTTTACCTGTTCCCAGGAAAGCTCAGGGCATCCAAATTCAGCTCTGATTTTAACACCGACCACTCCCAAATAAGCACATATCACACCCCCTTCATCACACCCTCTGCTCTCCCCACTTTTCCTCCAGTGTTTGTATGATTTCAACGAGGTCAAGATACCCAAGAGTCAGACAAAGAAGAGCAGAGGCTCCCCACCTGCAGAATTAACAGCATCTGGACAATGGAAGCTGGAACCCTTGTCTGGACCAGGGGAAGGATTTCTTCCAACTTTAGTTTTAGCAAGACCAAGTCTCTGAAGCCAAGAAGAGCAATCTGACGGATAGTCAACTCCTGACCCTAAAAGAAAAACAAGGCAAAACCCAAGTGCAGATAAAGGGATGTGTGAGCATTATACCAACACATGGGCACACAGACAGGAGGGTTTATTCTGCCCATTGCTGCTGTGGCAAAACACTCCCTAGTCACCCATGTTCAGGACTCATGATACTCTTTAATTTCTTCCCTTTAAGTCTCACACAAATTCTGAAGTGGGCATCACCTCATCTGTGGCACCACTAGGTTTGGTGTGAAGCCAAAAATGGGCCTGTAGTTCACCAAATTATTATGTAGGTATTCATAACACTTGCCATCCAATTTGTTCACAAAAAACCCAGGCTGGATGTAGCTTGTGCTTCTCGTGCTTGGAGCTGAGAAAGCAGAGAAGGTTTGGTAGGGAACAAAGTTGTTACAGAATATTTCTTAACTAATCTACCTCTGACCTATATTGTACCCTCTTTTTGCTCAATGTCGGCACTTTAGACCTTGCTGGTATGACAAGAATCTACAAGTCAGTTCATTACAGATTTTAGGATTTAGGCTGGAGCAAAGCTAGCAAGCCTGCTTAAACCAAACATCATTTTAAAAAGCAACAGCTTTACTATCCTCTGCAAGGCATTCCTATTTTACATCAACAACACAAGTGAGCAGGCTTAACAGATGATATAATATTTCTCAGCATATTTAAATACAGTAGAACTCCATTTGGCATTCTGATGCTACCACCTTTCCCTCTTGTTATGTTTAATATCTGCATGACTTTCTCTTGCCCCACTGCAACTCAATAGCAGAAATTTTCCTCCCAGCCCTGCCCAGCACTTTCCAGCCTGAAAAGTTTGCCTTGTTCTTCTCAGTATGTTAATCGCTGCCCCATGGTCTGCTTGGGAATCATTTTATGATCTCCATAACACACTCAACATAGCAAATATTTAGCTGGAAGAAATTAACAGCAGTTAATCATTAATTCATAACAGGTTGCATGTCATAATTAACAGCATTATCAATATGTAAATATAAATTAAAACCAACAGTATGGCGGGCACCATGGCCATAATAAAAGCAGTTTGCTGGTTTAAACCATCACTGTGTAGGGAAAAAAAACATGCAGGAAAGACCAGCACCTAGCTTGAAACTGTATTTCAGCAGCTGCAAAACCTTTTATTTATATTATGCAGTTTAGTCCCATTAACTTCATACCCCATTTCAAAATGAAAATATGTTTCTGTGCCAAGCAAAACATGATTTGCTATTCTTTTTTCCACACCAATAGTCACATAAACAGCTGCAACTATAGGAAAGCCAGTGACCTGTTTACATAGTTTCCCTCTGCACAGCAATTTAACCAACTTGGCTGCTTAAAGGTCATATTTCTGCAACAGCTATGAGCCCTGGGGTTAAACTCAGCTGAGATATGAGGCTGGGGTGAGTTACTACCTTTGGTAACATACGCTCACACATGTGGCTGACTCAGTTTCATTCTGAATGGGTAATTGCTGGGATCATAGAAGAGTACAACTAAATAATCCTGCTGATATTTGCAGGAAAGGATGGGGAATCAAGAATAAATGGACTTTCCCATTTACCAGAGCAGTGTACAGAGAACCACAGCTTGGAAGGCACTTGCTGGACGAGTTCTCCTCACATGTTGTGACACACCGTATAAATGGTTACATACAGTTCCCTATTTCCAGGAAAAGCCCAATTTTGTTATTAGGACACTGGCCCGGCATAAGAGCAATTTCTATTTCTTGCTGCGCCAGCAACTCTCTCTGTGGTTGCCTAGAGCAGTTTACTCTGAGTTAAATTCTTGGATGTATTTAGGCAGCTTAATCCATACATTTGTGTAGTACTTAGGTGCCTACAAAGCTTTAAATATCCTGTCTGTTTACCTTTCAGTTCCTCATCCAGAAAGTGGCAATACTTCCCAAACTTTACAGCTTTGCTGATATACTTTTAGTGACTCAGACATTGTGACAAAGACAAATACAGCAAAAAAAATTTATGCTTTCAAAGAATCTCAGCATCCCATAGTCACCCTTTCACCACTATAACAAAGTTACTACCAAAAGCTGCACCCACAGTGTTGTAACTTCTGTCCCATTTCTCATCAAGAGACATTTAATAGCAGGGCAGTGGATTTCTCACCCAAGTGGCAGAATTATTAGCATCAGTGGGTGTGACACACAGTCAGCTCAACTGTCTCCACAGCATACAGATAGCTGCAGTGCAGAAAAACCCCTGCTTAAATAGGTCACTCCCCTCACTGAGAGTTAGCTGCAAAAGGAGAGAAAGGGAGGGTATTACAGTTGCACAGTTTTACCTGTCAAACACCTACCTTCAAGCATCTGCAGCAAAGAAAGAACAAAAATAAACACAGTAGAAAGGTTAGTGTCTGTCTTTGCAGAAGCCCTTTCTCTTTTAGGAAATGCCAGCTTTAATAGGATTAGAGGAAAAGGGCAGCTTTGAGCTTTACCTGCTGCCTTTCAAACAATACAAGGGAAAATAATTTTAAAAGGCTCTGGAAATAATGTCTTCCAGAAGAGGCAAAAGTCAAGGGGAGGAGGCTAGCATTTCCAAGAACGTCATTCTCCACATGAGGTACATTTTTCTTTTCTTCTGATGGCATAAAAGTTCAAAATAGGCTGGGGAGGTAATTAGACTGCTCTTATGGAAACCCTGACTAAAACTATATTAAAAAGGATACAGCTCAACACTTCTGATGGGATACTAAACTTTCAAAATACTCACCATAAAAAGGTTTTACATAGAGTGTTCATTCTTCCTCTACCCATAGACTTACATGCCCCCTTTCTGAAGCTTAAAAAAACCCAGCTGAGAATTTCCCAAAGGCACAAATGGGATATAAGCCCTTCAAAAGCCATCAGGGTGAGTTAAACACATTTTCTCCTGATCCAGTCTTCAGATTTATACCTCCAAGACAAGCTGTCAGTGTTGTCATCTGCACCAACAGTCACAGCAATTTAAAAAAGAAGGAACTATAAATACAAATAGCCCGGAGCTTCAGTCTAGACAAGGTGTAGTCCAACAGTTTCTGTGTGCAAGCTTAGCTAAGCACAGAGAGTAGACAATTGGGAATAAATTCAGCCCTAAACACCGTGCTTGTCCAGTAGATTTTAGCAGTCCTTCTTACAGTTAATACTTGGATAAACTCTACTTCCTCCCAGATTTAGTTTAAAGGTTCTGACATGTATGTAGCCACTGGCCAAACAGTGCTGCTGGCGGAGAAGTTACCACTTGCCATTAGCAGGCATTGCAGTTACATTGCTTCACTTGACTGAACTGTACATAGAATTACCTGGACTGGGTAGAATATTGCCTGGAGTGTAGGAAGAGTCTCTGTAAAATAGTGATCCCAGATTTCAGACAGGACATCAATGCGATCCTCACCTATGAAAACAGAGATTGGGAGCAAGAACTTTAGTGACAGGGACACTAAAGGCAAGTTGGATTTTATAAGTACTCTCTAATTTCCCAAGCAAGAGAGACTTCACTTCTGCAGTCTCTGCCCAAAACTGGACATCATCCAGCTAAACTTCCCCTTAACTGACTGAGACACAAGGCTGTGACCATTGTTTGCTCTGTGCAAAACATGAGACCAGTTCCAACAGAAGAGTGAAGCCCCTCTTCAACCAGAGGCTTTAACTCCACAGCACAGGGTTGTGCAATTGCACAGCTCACACTTAACATGCTTGACTAGCAAGGGAGAGGGCACACAAAAACAGCTGAATCTGAGAACCAGCAGGTCACAGCCAACATCAGCTGATCATCCAACATCATCCTGCAACTGAGTCAGGGAGAGCATCTGGAAGAGCTGAGCCCCCTCCAGCATGCACTCAGTACCAAGCAGCAGTCAGGTACCTGTCAGGAATCCCAACAAAGGCACTAATGACAAATGAGGCACTTGTGAACGTTCCCAAACGAAATCCACTCGTGGCCAACCCTTATGTGACTCCAGTTCAAACAAACATCCCCAAATGTAACTGGATGCTTAAATTGAAGACAGAATAAGCTGTATATCTTGGGATTCCCATAACAGGAATTGTGATCAAATTATGCTCATAGGCTTGACTTAGAGACCTGTGCACTCCTCAGCACCTGGGCTCAAAGCCTCTAAGTTGTTTAGCTATAGGTTTGCAATGTTTATTTCAAGTTTTACATACATCCCTGCAAATCTCAGGTGCAAATACAGACTTAGGTTTAAAACCACAAGTTTCTGACAAAAGAATTTTCCAGGATACCTCCCACAGTGTCTCACAAGCAGTCTAGACTCAAAGAGCAGTAGTGGAAGATGGCCACTCAAGACAGGTTTGAAGGCTCAGCCTCAAGGTCACTAAAGGTCCTACATGAGGAACATGTACAGCTGCAACTCAAAAGAGCCTTATCACTCTGTGCTTGAAGTGATTTTCTCATCTGCAGACTTCCACACAGACTTGCACTGTGCTTGCCCATGGGTTGTGCTGCTTAGGACACAGCCAGAGAGCAGAGAGCCAGCAGGACTAGATCCTGCAGATCCTTTGAGCAGAGATCCAGCCCACTAACAGCCACAGAAAGGTTCAAAGAGATGCTTCACTGGTATGACTCTGGCTTCAAAACTGGAACTGCAGGCAGACAAGAAACTACCTAACACCCCCACAACAGCTACCCATTACCACAACAGCCAAGCATAAGCAAAAAAGACAACAGGAAATATTAATTGAATGTTTAATTTTTCCCTTCTCTGCCTCCTACCCAGGACTGCAATGCTTTGCTGTCTGGAGACAGAATGAAATGTCAGAGATCACTTCTCCTGCTGAAGGGGAAGCAGGGATGGTTTTTTTCTTCTAAGAATCATAAATCCTGCAGGCACTGAAAGAGATTCTGACAGATTGTATAAAGAAAAATCCTGGTAAAGAGGCTGTGACTGAAAAACAGATAAAACACTGCTGGCCCTGCAGACACTCCGTCAAGGTGCAGGGGCAGTGTAAGTTTTCCAGGAAGGCAGAACTAACCAAGAAATCCTCATTGCTGTGACCACAAGACCTGCAACAAGCCCACACATTATAAAAGAAAGGTGCCCATGAGTCATCTCTTGCAGTGATGCCAGCCTGCAGAGCAAAGGGGTTCCAGTGTCACTTCAAGCTAGGGACAGAAAAATGAGGCATAGAAGGTGTTTTGCCGTCTGCCTGGGAAACTTCATCTGACCCAAACTACCTGAGCATCTGCAAAACACTCCTCGGCAGCTCTCAGCTTATTATAGACTCAAAGTCAATCTTCATAATGCTAAAGTAGATACTGGAGTAGTTTTATATGAATACAGAAACCAGAGGAGTCTCTGGTAAGCTGTGCAGCTTTCATTCTGAAGAGCTGGCAGTGGCAAGGCAGGTAGCCACATTTTGGAAAATGCAGGAGTTTGCCTTTTTTCCTCCCTCACAGGACAAATGCTGAAGAATCACAGCCCAAGCAGGAGGCTGGCAACCCCTTAACTCCTGTGGGGCCCAAGTCCTACAGCCTGCCAGCTGGGTGAAGTCACTTGGTGAAGAATGGTGCAGAGGAATCCAGGACCAGCAATGATGTGACATTATAAGCGTCTGTTGGCATTTAATGACCCACATACAACACACTGGTGATTAGCAAGAGATCTTCCCTGCAGGCTAGAAAACTGGGTCAAACCAAAGAGCAGCTTGGTTTTGAATAAAGACTTGCTGGCTACACTTGAACAGTTACTAAATGTGACCAGCTCCCCACAGGTCCAACACTGAGTGGCCAACCACACTTGCCTTGGCCCACAGGCTCTGCAGCAGTAGTTTGAACACAACTCCATGTGTGATCAATTTCTTTCCTGAAGGATTTTGTTCTCACCCAAAGGACTGCTCTTTTCTTTAAATTTACACAAAGCTTGATAGTTCAGCTCTCAAAAGCATGACAGAGAAACCAAAATTGTGCTTGCATCAAGCTGCAAATCACATTGAGAAATGGAAGGCAGAAGGCAGTTCCAAGCAGTTTTGCAACAGGATCCATGTCCAGACCAGAACTGCTTGAGCCCAGGTTCAGCTGCTACACAAGACCCAGGCTCCTGCTTTTGTGAAGCAGTCATGGATGGTGGGAGCATCGTGGCTCTGTGGCTATTCAAACAGCCCACCCTCTCTTCAGCCTCACAAGGGCTCCTGAGGGGTTGTGTGACACCCCAGGGCAGCACCAAAAAGGGCTGCATGCTCTCCAGACATGCAAATCATCTCGTCTGACCAAACATCAAAGCCCAACTCCCTTCCAAAACAGGTTTCCTACTATACTTACCTTCACAAAGCTTGACCTTCTCCTCCATAAACAGCAAGCCTTTTGCAAGGAGCTGGTTCTGCCAAGAGAAAAGAGACAGATGCGTTTGCCTTTTATTTATGCATAATGGACATGGAAGAATGCATTCTTTTCAGATGCTATCCACTTTGCATGCATTTACCTTAAGATTAGTCATGTTGTAATACCTTCTTCCAGCACTGGTCTCAGTGTGAGTGCTAGACATTCCTTAACCTTACCCTCTTGTTCAGCTAGACATGAGAATGCCACAGACACAGCTGTTGAAACATCTCCCAGAAATGGGAAGGGTCACAGGGAGGGAGTCATGAAAATAAAATAGTTCTTACCATAATGGTGCACCCACATATGCTAAAACGCAATTACAAGGTGGAGGCGATCAAAGAGTCAAATGCTAGGAAAAAGTCCAACTCTCTTCTTTTTGCATTTGCTCATTGCTTGTCTAACTGCACAGTAGGCCAAGTTCAGCTCCCTAACATCTACTTCTCTATTCCTAACTATTGTCTTTCCACAAGGCCATTCTTTTTGTATTGAGAAGTTGGATCATCTCAGTATGCAGTGTCAAGCTGCAGAAGAGCTGGCAGGACCTGGTCTTTCTAGATAAACTTAACTCTCATGGACCAGACACATCAAGGTATCAATATGCCTGTTTGCAGTTCAGGACATCCAAATATCTCTTCAGCTTTTTGTTTCCACTTCCCCAAGCATAGGAATAGTGCAAAAACAACACCTGTCTTTTTGTTCTCCCGACAGCACCAGGTGAATCAGTTACTCTGAAAAGTTTTGAGACTCCCAGAGAAAGGCACTGCAGTCACCACATGACACACTATTACTGCATCCTAAAAAAGGTACAGAGATCACACTGATAGAGAATAAGGCCTTCTGCCCCTCTGAAAGGATTCAGTATCTGGGTAGCCCACAACAGTCAGAGATGATTCCCCCACTGTCCATCCCACAGTTTTTGTTTTATAATGGGGAACCAGGTCAAGGCTGCACTATTGAACCTTCCAATAGCCAAAGGAGCAAGGCACATCTCTTTCCACTCCCAGTGGACACTCCTGTTACCCCACTGCCTGGACACCACCATGGCCCCCTGAGGAGCTGCCACAGTGCATCCTGCCTTGGTGCTCCTGCTCTGAATCATAAACCTGCCTCCTGGAGCCACACAGCAGCCTGGCTCAGCCCTGACACAGAGACAGGCATCTGTGGAAGCACCCCAAGCCAAGAGAGCAGCATACCTCTGCATCCTCCCTTCAACAAGAAGCTAACACAAAGCTGGGTATAAAAAGGAGGAAACATTGCTCTGTGACATTCTCAGGCTGGGAAATATTTTTCACCTGGGAAATTACAACAGGAATTAACAATCTGGATAAATATGTTCACACAATGAAAAAAACCTACAACATTTCCAAAGGTTAGCAACAAGTGGAAGGTGACTGTTTTATGAACATCCTCTAGCAGAAATATGGGCTTTGGAGGGAAATGTTAAGTGATTGGGATGTCCATTCAAGTTTAGATTTGTTCAAAAGAAATAAATGACTACACATATTATGCTCTGGACAACAACAACAAAACTTGCCAGAAAAAACCAACAGTGTGAAAAAGTAGGGAGAAAGAAATCTGTAATGAAGAAAACCATAAGGAGCAAAAAAGTTAAACTATAAATATTTAATTGAACAATAGATAATATTGGAGTGACGCGGCACTTTAATCCTTCCAAATGCTTTCAGTTTATTAATAAAAGTACTTAATCTCTTTATTTTTCAACCTGTAGCTCAAGGCTATTACTTCTCATACACTGTTGGGGAAATCTACAGGTAGTCTTTAATACAGTATTATTTTAAAATACTTTGTAATAAAAAGGTGTATATATATATACACATATGAGGAGGTGATGTTTATTTTCTTGTGTTTGTCTCAAGAAATATGAACTATTTCTCTATCTGTCATAGAACCTTAGATTTCATTTTACGTATGTTTCCCACTCTGGACATAATTTTCCAGATACTTCTGCCTAAAAGTTAATATTATTGATAGTTTTACTTCCAAGGATTTTTTTTTTCTTTTGAAGCTATGTCAGCAACCAAAGTCGTCATTTGTACATGCTAATGGGCAGTACAGCTGTATCTATTGTAAAATCAACATATTAATCTTTACTCTGTGGTAACAAATTTATAATGCTCCTATGAACGTATTATAGCAATTCCATGTG
Organism: Chamaea fasciata; assembly: GCF_029207755.1. NCBI lineage: Eukaryota > Metazoa > Chordata > Aves > Passeriformes > Sylviidae > Chamaea > Chamaea fasciata. The sequence goes on along the minus strand of NW_027094092.1, from coordinate 19,571,574 downwards.
CTAATGAGATTGCATAATCTCACTCTAAAAGTTTCCTTAAAAAAGATATTAGGTCCATATAGTTACTGTAGTTACTGCAGACTTTTCACTCATCCTCTCATATTTTCCCTTTTCCTGTGGAAGAGACTTTAAAAAAAATAAAATCAACCACACTTCATTTCCCTTCTCCCCATCCTAAAAATATCTGGAAATGTTACTTCTCCATCTTTTCTGCAAGAAGTCACAGGTTTAGGAATTGATTTAATCCAAACATTAATCCCTCAGAGCAAGCCAGACAGGCAAATTGTCATTAACAAACCCTACAGGATCTGCTGACAAATCAATACAAGCTACTCAATGCAGCCACAGTGGAGGTCTATATCAGACCTTGTCTAGATTACAAGTCTCATTTTGCTGCTGCATCCCTGCTTTTCAGAATCACAGAGCTAAGAGGAAAAATAAATCTTCTATTTAAAGCAAGACCAGATAAAGACTCACACCAAATAAGCTTGAAGGGTACATTTATTTGAAAAAGTTCAGCTGCCACCTTCCATCTCTTTGCAGTTACAGCTGAACTGGGAGCTTGGGGGAGCAGCGATTCCCTTCCCTCCCCAAATGAGCTTTTCCTGGTTCCCCAGGGATTTTTCCTTACCCTGCTGTTGGAACACCACGGGATGCTAAATGCTCATTTTGAGGGAGGGTGCAAACCTGCCTTTACTCTTTGCTACTCTGCTGTGCAGAGAAACAAAGTCCCAACTTCAACACATGCACGTGCAGTTGAGAAATCTGGAGAAAGATGTTTTGCAGCATATAGAAGTGACCTTGTGAAATGTTACAGCCTGACCCCTTTTCTCAGTGCAGAAAACCAAAACAGGTGACTCGCATACACCACTAAGAAGGGCAGCTAAAAGAAAGCTCTTAAGAAAAATTTTTAATGCCCTAAGTGTTTAAAAACAGGATTCAAAGTAAAAAATAATCACTTTTCATTTGTTCCTCAGTAAAGATCCTGCCACAACATCTCCGTGTTTGCTACTCTTTAAAGTAAGTCATGCTCAAATCATTGGGAATAAAAAAATAATTGAAGGTGGTCAGACACCACCTTATAAAACACACACACTTTCTTGATAATTCCATCCTTTTTCCTGGCACAGATATTTTCTGTTAGAGAAACTGAGGCAAGTTTCTCTATTTGTGCCCAATGGAGCAATTCCAGTCCCACCATCTTCCCAGAAGGTGCAAGGTCTCCCAGGCACAACAGCTGGGGCTCCTCTCTCAAACCAGCAGCGCCCAGCACCTCATTGCAGGGGCTGGGCATTCCCAGTGGGGGCCCTTCCTGTGCATGCTCCCACTACACCCTGGGCAAAAGGGTACCCATCAAACTGTGCCCGGGGAAAATCAGATACTGCCTGTCAGATGCACTCAGTCAGCAGTCTGAGTTTGGTGCCAGCCCCTGGGCAGGACCAACAGGAAGGATTTGGGGGTGACAGCCATGCCACCAGCACAGCTTGCTCTGCTCTGGGTGCTATACTCAAGCAGAAGGCTGGCAAAAAACAGCGAAGTAGTTTTGGCAGCAACTCCACAGAAAACATCGAGGAGGCTCAAGCCATCACAGGCAACTTCACCTCTTGTCTGAAAGCCCTGTCTGCAGTATAGCAAGGTACAAATGAATTCTCCTGCTAATAACAAGCCATTATCTTTGAGGGAAAAAGATTTACACAAGCACCCATTTAGTTATGGATAAATTCTGCTTTCCCTTCATGTCTCCAAGCCAAATGCGGCCAGTATGGCTTTTAAAAGCCACCTTCAAATTAACAAATTAATATTAGTTCATCAAACAACATAAGCTTAAAACAGAAGTAAACTGATCCAGAACATACTCCAAATAATTGACCTCATTTTGCTGGGTGAAATAAAGATCAGTTTTTCTACAGAACACTACATCATTTCTTAAATGTAGCCCCCTTTTCTAGGCAACTGAGGCTTTGTGTTCTAGTGTTAAACCACTGTTTTACAGACTCTACAAGCACATAGCCACTGCTTTGTGGATAATCTGATGTTAATTTGAGAACAAAAGCATCACCCAAACTTACTTGGGTATTTTCTACAAAGTTATTGTTAGCTGCACACAAACACCTACCTAATTTTTGGCAGTGTTTTACAAAACACAAATTCATGTGAGCTGCAGCATCTCATATTTAGAGCACCTCCCCCCCATCCTTTTTTCTCTAACAGAAGGGGAAATACTAACAGAAGCAGAGAGATCACTTCCATCCTACATAGAGGAGAAACTGCAAGATAAATGTGAAATCACATCCTAAAATGACTCTTCTTAGAGCCGGTTTTGTTCACAACAGATAAAAGAGAAAGCCCACCTGAAGAGATGGAAGTGAGGCAGGGAGAGTAAGAAGGAGAGCAGACCAAGTAGGCAGCACTGCTGTGATCTAGACTACAACCAGCCAGGCAGCAGCTCTGGGAAAATCCCACAGCCATGGCCCCACTACCCTGCTTAGTCACTGCTCCAGATGGGATCCTGCTCAGCCAGGCCACGGCACACTGACCACGGCATGCTTTGAGTGGGAGCAACCAGGCTCCCTTTGGAAGGATTCCACTCATCTACAGTGTCCATGAGAGCAGGTGTCCCTGCTGCTACCCAGGACTAGGTCCTCTGCTCAACAGCAGTGCTGAGCTGCCGGGGGACTCTGTCCATGATAACAAACCTGGGCAGTTGCTATGGAGTCTGTGGAGCTGCTCCATGGAAGTAGTTCTAGAAAGAGCCAGATGAAGCAGAAATAATTAGCAGACCTGCACAAACAGAGGTTCCCAGCCAATGAGAAGACAAATAGAATAATAAAGACCAGTTTGACCCAAAAGAGTATTGCAGACACACAGCTGATCTCTGCAAATCACACAAGTGAGAATTCTGTTCCCTGTGCAGCAGCCGAGCTGCTGCAGCCCCTGGCAGCAGGCACAAGACAGCACTTGGCCAGAGAAAAGCTAGTGCTGCCTGCATTCAGCAGTAACCATCACTCCTATAGCCTACACAATTATTTCCTTGCCTTGCTGTAAAACAGGTAGACACAGAAAGCTGGCATCAAGGAAGGATGCATCACACCCCCTGTATTTTTCTCTTTGGCTAAGCAGCCACATGGCCTTTTCAGCTGTTAACTAGGCTTTACAAAGCAGCCTTTCAAAGGAGCAGCAAACATCACGAGAAATGATGGAATCATCTCTCCAGGCTGGAGTTCCAGGAAAACATGCAGTGGGGACCTAAACAAAAGCTTTATGGTGCCACAAGAGAGGGAGGAGGGCAGGTTTCCCCCTATCACTGCAATCACCTTCCACAGCTGGGGAGCCTGCAGCGAGAGGGACTCTGACTATAGGAAGGTTCATCAGCACCACTTCTGACTGGTCTAAAGGCAGAACATAAAATCAGTTTTGGCTGGGATCCAGGCTTGCCTCACTGCTGACATCGCTTACTTTTCAGATATTCATTATCATCTTGCTGCTTGGACTTTGCTTGACACCTCAGCAATGTGTGCTCTCGCACGCTGCAGCTTCTGCAGCTTCACACAGGAACAGAAAGCTGGGTCTAGTTCTGAGTCAGGACTTGCCGCCTCCAGCAGCTCTCCACTGCAGCAGGCTGGAAATTATGTAACAGCTTGCCTCTGGTTTTAAGACATCAAAGATCTCATTGGATAAGATGAGGAAACACAGTCCACTTGCCATTCCTCACCTACCAGCTCTGCCAGTGCGGAGAGTGGACATCAGGCATCAGCTCTGGGCATTTGACTTTCTGCATTTGCAGCCTATGGGTTCTGGGAGAGGTTACAGTGCCTGGGAAGGGATCAGGTCTCTCTGCCTTGGGAGGAGACAGTTTGGAGTTAATATACATAAATGCATTTCCATTTTGCCCCCCATGAGTTTCGAGATTAACAAGCCCACACAGAGTAAAAAGACACAGTTCATCCCTTCGAAAGGTTTTGTTTCAGGCTCTTTGCAGAATCAGGCGGATAACGCATCGATTTATTAACACTTGCTAACTTTGTATTTAAATTTTTTTCTCTGCCAACACGAGGGCCAGACAGGAAAATGAAGGGAGCTTATCTGAAAAATCACACAGTTGCACCAGAGCCCAGTCCCAATTGCCAGTGCACCCTGTTCCTCCAAATCCCAGCCTCTTACCTTCCATGGTCATAGGATTTCCACCTACTGCAGTTCAGCTGACCACCAGCAAACTAACCCAGCAGTCAGAGCAAATGGTGCCCTGCTGGGTTACTGAGCAGAGAGCTAGGTACAAAGTGCCCCTTTTCAGGAAATTCTCAAATCAGTTCATGGGTAAAGTCAGTACTGAAAAACCTGGAGCATGAAGCACTGCTTTAAGGCAGATTTGCAGTAAATGCTACAAGTCCCAACTATCTGGCATTTACACTCAGGCTTTAATCCAAGGAGAGGGGTTGTATATACAGTAGGATAGCTAAAGCGGCAGATTTATAAACACGACTTTCCTTCAGAATGAAACATCTGAGTTTGCACTGCAGCCCTTACGGGAATTTTACTTCTCTCTCAAAGACAAAACAGACTCATTAACTCTGGTATGATGATGGCTTGGTAGCAGAAAAAGACTGCATAAACTTCAACCATTTCCTAAACATTCCTTTAGCAATTTCAGGAGCTAAAAACTGTTAATTTGCATGAGTGCTGATGAAAAGGACTTGTGAGTAATCAAGTCAAGTTGATCACAAAGGTAGCTTTGTCTCACTATAAAAGCTCTGTTCCATTTTAGTCTTGAATATTCAATGGTTATAAAAAATGTGCATGTGTGAGTGTATAAAATTTACATAATGTAAAACCCCGAACTCTTAAACCAAATGTGATTTTAAAGTTCCTCTTAGTGGCTCCAGTTATAAGTGCTATGGCATAAGAAATGGAAAACATTCAAGTCAGTTAATCACATCTAAATATTACATGATCCAGTTAGTTGTTCTAATTGGTGCTAGGGTATTTAAAACTGCCTGGCTACAGAGAGAGCATATTCTTCAGGGTCCATTTCAATGCAAGAGGACAGAAAACTTGGTTCTTGGGACAGCTTTCAGTGGGCTTTAACAGATGTCAGAGGAAGTCACTGCCAAAAGATGCACTTCCACTCTGCATCCTGGTGACCCACTCCCAAACTCCCCCCATGTCAGAGGTGATGACCACAACACGTCAAAGGAAGTAGTTGAAAACTTCAGTTTTTTTCTTTCAAGGTTATTTTTCAGCCAAATCAGCAGATTGATTCAACTCTGCTCATCTTGGTGGCAGCAGTACTGCCATAAATCAGCTAGCATCAGCAGTGAAACAGAACCCACAGACAAATGAAATAATGTTGTCAGCCCTTCTTTGGCACGTGAACATTCCTTCCCCACTCTGTGGCCCTAGGATTTCTGAAGAAAGACATTCAGGAGGGAGTGGTAACTTTTATCATGGTTATATGGTGTTAATCGGGAATCAGAAACAAGTCTGCATCTTAGCTCACAGAGGGAAAAATCTCACTTCCGACAGTAGCCTTTATCTCGCAGTTTGTCTCACAACTTGCCTGCACCAAGAGTTTTACCTCAGGCTGACAGATGCCAAGTTACTCCTTTTGACACTGAGGAAAAATACCCCAGAAATAAAATGAGAGTGCTGGTGGCTGCCACTCAGGGTCTAGGAAACATCCTGCCATGCACTGCCAGCAGCTGCCTCTGCAGTAAACAACTTGTGCAAAGAGGGGCTGAGGAAGTGAAACATAACTACCCCTGGGGCAGGAGTTTTCTTCTCACTTGATAGCACAGCATGGGGATTTTTCTAAGTCGTGTAATCTAATAAACCACGTAATCTGATAGGAAACAACACTAGTCTTCTTTTTCCTCTTTTAAGCTGTTAGCACACACACAGCAGCATCAGTCACTTCAAAAAGTACAGAAATCTTCTCTCTCTCTCACTCAATAGGAAGAAAACTCCCTTGTTTCCAGTAGCCTCTCTCTTTTTTTTTTTTAATCAACACTACACTGAACTAATTAAAACACTGAAAAGCAACAATGCCTTCTAAAAATCATCCAGCAGGCTTTCATGTGGTTACATGTGAATATCTGTCTATCTGGCCAGTCTCAATAAAAGGCAGCAACACATACTCACATTTGTGATTGTTCAAGTCTTCCTTCATCTTTCACACCTTCCTTTTTCAAAAGCTGCATTTATATTTGTGGGACTAAAAGGTAAACAGCACCCAGGTTGATTTCCTGCTGATAGAAACTTCCTTCTCTTTGCCCTGTCCTGCCTCCCGGCAGTCATCATTATTGCTCCTCTTTCCCTTTGCGGGCCCCTGTTGCAGAAAACCTACTTTTGAATTCCCTACACTCAAGAAAAGGCATCCCATCTTCTTTAAAAACTTCAAGTGAATTCCTTGTTGATCTTGGCAGGCTACTAGCAGCCTTTCTTAAGTGCAAAGGAAGATTATCCTTAATTCCTCACCCACATCAATAAAAATAATTACTCCCAGGGCTATATGGCCCACGTTTAAAAAGTCTGGTACCTCCATCATCTTTCTCAGCAAAACAAAAACAAAACTTGCAGGCTACACACGTGTAAAAAGGGATCCTAATTTTATTATAGGCTAAAAGCTGAAGGGAGAAAACCTCAAAATAAAGCAAGCAAGTCATGCAATACCTGAAAGTAATCTGTGATGAAGGATCCAAGTTCACTCTTCAGCAGCCGTCTGTAGACAGAAGGAATGGAGCCATGAAGTAGCAGCCACTGCTGGTCATTTCTTACAGCTATACCTGCACTTTTCTACCAGTCTAACCAAAGATACAGGAATGTATGGGGCGGGGTCCCTTTGGCCACAGTTAGATTTCTCTTACAGCTACATATGTATTTTACAAAGGCTATTCTCAAATTATAAAGGAATTAAACAGGTTCTCTAAAGTCTTCTAATTATAAACCATACACCTAGAACAAGCAAAAAAAGTAATTACTCCCCTGAATGAACAGAAAGCTGGGAAGAAAATTTGGAGTTATTTAGATTGAAATCCATAACTTTTTCTGCTTTTTTGTTTAAACAAAGATGTCTTTCATGTCACTGAAGATAGCGTATCTCCCTAATGTTGTACTTCCTTTTCTCTTGGAAGTGGAATGTGAGGATAAGGAGAAGAGAAATGAAGCAGAAGCTGCAGCCACATTTAACTACCACATTTCAAACTATAAAAAAAAGAAGGCGTATTTTCCAAGGAAGAAATTCTAGAAATTTAACAAGAGGTGTTTTAAATACATGCAGGCAAAAGCCACTCTAAAGAAGTATTCCTGATGATCAGGTTGTGATAAAATTTTTAAATTCTATTACATATTTGTATTTTAAAAAACAATCAGGATTGTTTTACAACAGAGGAAGCATTGAAAAAACAACTTACAAAGTTCAGTGCATTTGCACTTTAAGCTTTCAGTGATTGAGAATAAATTCTGTAGCAGTAAATTCTGCCTGAAATTTATCGGTTGCCCAACACTTTCCAATGCCAAACATTGCAATTTTTTTTCTGTTCTAAGAGTTTTGCTGTTTACCAATGTGAAGTATATTTAAAGTATAGTGCTCGAAAATAGCATTTGAATCAGCAACCATCCAGTTCTTAGGCTGGGTTTTTACCAACAAACCACGCACTTTACCTCATCTCTGCTCAAAGTTAAATTTGACAGCCTTCCTCTCTAACCATTTTACAATGCTTTTACGTTTATTTGCATGCCAACATGCCTATACTCTTTCTCTCTCTCTGAGTGCTTATTTACACCCACCCAAAACAAAGCACATGTCTATGGCTATGTGATCAATAAATCAGATGTCTTTGGGGGCCCATTTGTCAGAAGCTTTTCCATTGGCTTCAGCCAAATCCAGCAGGCTCTCCACCAGCTGACTGACAAGACCAGCAGGATGTGGCTTCAGGCAGGTAAGACCAGCAAACAGAGGCTTGCACCTTAGAGAAAAATCAAGGGAAGGGTCTTTTCCTAAGCATGGCCAAGTCAACTCCCACTTAGAGAAATTCCATTTACCAAAGGCATTTATTACACTTCCTCTTGCTGTGACAACTGACTTTCAGATCAGTTAAAGAAAAAAAAAAATAGCCAGTGAGATAGTATCAAATCACAGCAAGATAAAAGCTTGGTGGCAGCAATCCATAACAAAATGTTACCACCTGCTCGTCTCCTGGCCCTGTCATTACCACCCTCCTTTAAAACTGTCCCGTGTTTCCCTCTGCCAAATGATGAAGCATTGTGCAGAACCAGAGAGCCTCTTGCTGCATTAGCAAGCTACAACCCAGGAGCCAAGTGGAAAACTATGAGCAAGGGCAAGGAAAATGCACCAGCTCAACTTCATGGCACACAAAAGTTGTCTGTCTCAGAAGTCTGGCTCTTCTCCAGTGTCAAGTTAGAGATTCAACCTTGTACACAGAGCTCACCCCATGCTGGGAGCTCCATCAAGAACCACAGGTGTGAGGCTGCAGGTGTTCATACAAACACACATGCAGAGGCCTGTCCTTCTGCACCTTAGATGGGCATTAATGAGCTACGTGGATGGGAAACAGTCTATTTAAAGAGTGACATTTGGAGATGTAACCAATGCTCAGGGCACCTGCAGGAACATTAATCATGTAATTCAAGGTGAGTGCTTCCAAGTACAGCCTGGCAGTGCATGTCTGTGGAAAAGGGCATTTCCCCTCCCACCACCAGCACTGCTCTCAAAGCATACAGAGCTCATAAAGAATTTCCTGTTCTTCGCCTGGTTTTTGATAGTCTGCATTCACTTCAGCAACCAGCATGAAGAGAGCATGGTCCAGCCACTGGGACCAAGCACAGACCCCACAGCAGTTCTGCCCAGTGTACTGCCTCCCTGGAAGGGTGGGAAAGAGCACCTGCTTGCACTTCAGGGGAAAAGCAGGATGCAGCCACTACCATGGGCAACAGGCAAGTCACAAAGGCCAAAGCCACTCCCCCAGTCTGCTAACAAGCTGGGGCTTTAGGTATTTCCCAAGCCTTATGACATCTGTTTTTATTTTCATGACCACAAATACTCATCCCATGGAGAATTAAGACTGCTCCAAGTATTTAAACCTAACTTGAAGACTTCTGACCTGAACACACTTAAATATCATTAAAGTGCAAGATGCTACCCTTGCTCAACTCTCAAAAGGAATTATATTAAACTTTTCGGGTTTGGGACTAGACCAAATTGGACAGAGTCTCCTGCCATGATAGCTGCATTTATTTTGAAAGTGGGGAAAGGGGTACTTTAGACTGCTGTGTAGTACATACTTAGCTCAAATTGCCATTTGAATCTTTTGGAGCTCAAAGAAATGCAATAGCAATGAGGGGAGGGCATATAAAAGAAGTAGAGACACAAGTGACAGCACTCTCGATGATTCATACGGATGCAGTGAGAAAAAGAGAAGGAGAAACCTACATCCATGAGCCCTGACAATACTCCTCTCAGCAGCACTTGAAACCAAGGCAAGAATACATAGCTCTTTAACTACTCTACAGTCCTATCTATTGCTAATCAAACTTTCCAACTAATCAGAATGAAACCACAGATAATCATGAAACTCGCTTTTAAAAGAAAATGATACTTTTAACCATCACTAGCATCAGTGACAGAAAATGTTAGCTAGGCTTTTAGGTTTTTTATCTTTACGGTTCATATTTTCAGGTTTTGCTCTGCAATTATCATGTGAAGATTAAGCTTCTAAATGAAACACTGTGGTTTACTTTAAACAGTCCAAGGTTCTGAGAAGTTTGGTTTCAGAAGAGACATGCCAATATTATTATGTATAAAACATACCCAAAAGAGGCATAGCTCCTAGGAAGGAACAAGAGCCTTACAATCCAAGTCAATACACAACCTCTCTTTATCAAAGCTACATATACACACAAGTTGAAGAAAAATTATCCAAATATCCCATGCCATTCATGTCAGTCAATAGGAAAAAAGAAGTAAGTTAGGCAGAAACCCTAAAGCTGTGCTTAAATTTGTTTTCATCCCTTCTCCCCCCACCAGTATCTTCTAACTGTGGTTCTGAAGGCAACAGACCCCAGCACACACCAAACAAGCAGCAAAGAAAATCCATTTTCTTGCATTTCAACGACCTACCTGATATTTTCATTGAGGGTGTAAAGTTCATTGTTCTGCAAGCCTCCACCTTTGAATACATTTATCACTGCTGTTTGTACGCTGCCAGAAAAAGAAATGAGACAGGACAACATCCATGAATAACAGTTTGATTTTCCACAGAGCACGAGGTGAGCAAAACACCAAAAGCAGAGAGATTACAACAAAGTGAAGTTAATTGCCCTTAAATACTTCCACTGTTTCTCACCTTGAAATTGTTGCTCTTAATTACCGACATCTCCCCTGGGAGACAGAGCAGAACCAACTTCAAGTTCTGCCTAGGGTAAGCAAGACGAAGTTGCCACAGGGACACTGCTTTGCCATGTATCTCTTGAACACAACTGTTAGAGGGATCTTTGCTGCATGCTGCAGGCTAGTTGCTCTGAGGAGACATAGATTTTTGGTAATATCTGCCAAATACATCAGGCTGCATTATCCAGTGATCCTACCAGGAACCACCCACTCTGCAGCATCTGGCAAGACCCTGGCCGTGCTGGAAGATGTTCTGCAGCCAGAAGCACCTCAGTCAGATCCAAGTTCAAGCCCTGTTAATGCTTGTAAGAGGCTGTTGGAGTATCTTCTAATTCTCCCACCAGCACAGAGGAAGTCATAAAGTGATAGCAGACAAGAAGGTTTAGCAGGTCTAAAGCTTGCCATGGCTAACAAGGGCATATGTCATTCCCTTAACAGACATTTCTTTCTGTGGGCCAGTTATGGCATCTGCATGCTTCACAGACCTCAGCTCACTATCATGGCACAAAACTGCAATGTTTTTGTCAGGCTACTTTTGTGTGACATTGGTAAACTGAGCTAGGTCAGCAAGCAAGAACAGTCTGCAGAGCACAGAGCTGGTGCCAGGTGGCAGAAGGGAAAGTGGGAACATCCACTTCTGGTAGCAGCAAACCATTACATCAGATCAAGACATAGGACATCTCACTCTTCACCTCTCATATTGTTTTTCCTGTTGCCATTGCTGCATGACATGCACAGCAGACAGTATTTAGCTATCAATATCAATAGGAAACGCTGGTTGAAGCCATAAGCTTGGTAGTTGTCAGAGGAACATGACTGTGATAAAAGCTTCATAATATGCAAATACATGCCTTTGTGAATTAATAAACTGGCCCTTAATACAGTACTAGGAATGTGTTTTCCTAAATGGTACTTAAAAGATGCAACTGTTAACAAAAACCAATTCTGCTTTACTTCAAGACAGTATGGCCGAACAAAATTGGCCAAAACCAACAGAGCCCTAGTAGGCCTAGATTTTTCAACTCCACAGATGCTTTCAATGCCAGCGAAGCCTGGACATGGCAAAAATTCATTCATGGTTATAAACAGATGAGCTTAGCCATAAATGGTGTGACGCACAAGCATAAGATACACATGACCCTCACTGAGGAGCTGCTGCAGGGCAAGAGCTCAGCCAGGTGTTGCTGAGCTCACCTGTTGCTCACCTGTTCCAAGCAGAGTTGGAGCTGAGCTGCATCGCCTGCCGGGCTGCCTGGAACCGAGGCAGGTCACTAAGGACAGGGGAGCTCATGAAGCGAGGTCGGGGCCTTCTGAACGAGCCCATCTTGTGGGACTGGAGTGCCAAGGACAGAGCTATGGTGAACCCTCCTTTCATAGGGTCAGGTGGAGCAGGGCAGGACCATCAGAAAGGCTCTTCTCTCGAAGGTTCAAGCATCAATCTCAGCAATGTCCATGAGCCTTCAAGCCCAAGGACTCAGTCAAAAGCAAAGAGTCAGCCCTGGACTAGCAGTTCCTCACCATGTAGGGTTGTGACACGAGCTGCATGACAAAGGAACTGAAGCAGTCCTGCAATGCAAAGAGAAAAGAAAAGAGTCAGGCAGAGAAGGGAGGAATGAAAATATCCTGTGCCATTAACATTAGCAGCAGCTTTGGGAAGACTCTGGAATTCCAGAGTTCTTCAACAGCCCCATTTCCCAACTTGCCCCTTAAACAATGACCCGACAGAGCCAGTCAGAAATGCAAGCATGGTTTCTCTTTTGACTTCAGTTAGCAGTGGCAAGAACAGAGATGCCTCAACTCTTCTGCCAAAGGCACTTTACAAATACCTTTAAATACAGTTAGCCACTCAGCCTGTATATAAAATAGTAGTAACTGGAGACAGAGAAAACTATTCCACTAGAGAGGTGCAAAAGAAGAACAATGGAAAAAAAAGATTAATAGACTAACACAGTGGTTTTTTTTTGAGAAGTGTTGTGCAAGGGAATAAACCCACTTGCTATCAGTTCACTACAAAAAGGATATAATAAGGAGCTTCTTCAAAAGAGTTCTGACATACAGATATTTTGAGCATAAGCACGGCTTTTATGTTTCTGGTTTTTCTACAGCACGAGAAGTAATTGCTAGGCCAATTACGAAATGACCGTATTTTCCACCCTGATCATCATCTCCATGTAGATGACTATGTAGCCCCAAGTTAACCACAGAAATAGAAGAAGTGAACTTGAATAAAAGCCACAAAAAAACTTTGGCAAAGCTTCCGTACTTTGAAATCCTCCCACTTTAGATGAATACAAGCAATAGATGTAGTTGGCAGTTTGGAGAATGAGATGTGGGACACAAGACAGCAGAGGGGAAAAGAAACAAACAAAAAGGTTGTGTAACTGAACTGCACATGAAAGATGTAAAGTAAAATCTCTTTTCTACTACATCTTCAGCATGAGGTGAAAAGAGAGTTGGTCAGACAAAAAAAAGTTCTGTGTATCTGCACTGATTTGACTAATGTTCAGCTCCAGAAAAATCTTTCCACTGCCCAAACTATTATTAACTCTTACATGTAAGAAAACAGCTTTCTTCCCACCTGGCCAGCCCCATTTTACACTGAGCTCACTTTGTTATCCCAGTTCTGCACAGCCTTGGAGGATTCTGATCAACCACCATGAAGCCTTTGCAAGGCCCTTGCTGTGCCATGGACACCACATGCCCTGCCAATGAGGAAGCTAATGGAGAAAAAACTCTAATTTTTAGGCACTGAAACACACAGTAATACCATCCTTGGTGCTATTCAAGAAATAAGTAAGGTTGTTATACCCTCATAAGCTACTGACAGTTTGCAGAGATCTTTGTGGAACTGGAACACGGCTACAAGTGCAACTTTTTCCTGCCTTTAGACAACTCCTGGCTGTCTTCAGAGATGACAAAGCCCAGTCAGTCTTTTGTGACATAAGCTTAGCCTTTACTGATGTTGCTTGAAAGGGCAGCAATCTATTGGTTCTTTGGCTGCTCTGTTACAATTAAAATAAAAACAAAGTCATAACTTTTAGACATCAAGACTAAATGTAAACTAGTACAACCACATCAGCGGGATCTTTTGTGTGCATTTTGCAGCAACAGTTCATTTGACATTGCCCACACATTTTCAATTTGCCAGCAATTTCTCTATTGACAGCTGTAACCACATCAGAAATCACCAGAGGAAAAAGCTACAGCACCTTGGAGAGCCAAGGCAGGTTCTATTCAGAGCAGACCGAAGGGTGGCCATGAGGCACAGCCCAAGTACAGCGGCTGTTCCTGCTGCAAAACAAGAGCTCGTGCCAATGTTTGTCTGCAAGTTCCAAAGCTGACAGCATGAGGAGCTGAATGAGTGACAGCTCACTTCTCCCAGCAGCACTGTAAAACTTCTCACTTAACAATCTTTACACATGGAAACACAAAATGATTTGTGTTGGAAGAGACCTTAGAGACCATCTGGTTCCAACCCCCCTGCCAGAGGCAGAGACACCTTTCACTTTCAGATGTATAAAATGCAATATAAGCATGATTTCTAGCAGCATTTAACAGGGCTAGAAAGCAGTGGTTAAGATGTGCTAACCCACAAGCCTCGTCTTACCACTGTTCCATGTGCCACAGAGGCATGCAAGCACCTTTCTCCCCAACAATGAAATAATTCTATAGGATGCATTTATATTCATTTGAACTATATTAAGTGGCAAGGGGAAAGCTTAAATTCAGAAATGTAAAACAACATAACCTCTGTGCCTTAACATATACAAATTTAAGTAGGGATAGGAAATTCTTTGGCCTATTCTATGCAAAAGGTAAAACACCACAATCAGGAAGGTCTCTTCTGACCTTGGGCTATGGATTTACAAGACTGATTGCACACAGCAGAACCATGGCATTACACTGGGCCCCACGATGAATTTCCTGAGTGCTTCTTACCTAGGGAATGTGCTTAAGCTCACTGAAACATACATGTTATTTTCCTTAATCTCTGTTAAAAGTCACCAGGTCAGATAAAAACAAGCCCTTGCCTGCAAAGAGCAGATAAGACACCCCTCTTCCTCCCCCAACCCACCCTGCAATGTATGTTACTGTCAAGTCAACCTTACTTTAAAATCTCATTTGGAATTTAAAGCAAGATCTTCAGCTTTAGGACTTGATTCAGAGTCTTATTTTTATAATAATATTTTGTCAGGACTCAAAGACACAAATCTTTCCTATCTTATCTAAACCCAGTAACTATTAAATGAATGGCACAACAAACTCTTACTCTGAAGGCAGTCTGACCCTAAATAGTACCCAAACATCACTGACCCTCATGTTACCAGAACTGGAAATGCCAGTCTGTGAGAAAAACCATTCTCTCCCCATGCCCACAGCCCATTTAAAGTGTTTTCAGAATTCCATAAAGCTCAAAGTAACAGAGCATTTACTAAAAAACTGACTTATGTCACATGTACTCTGCAGATCCTGTGCACCTACCTGAAGGTACAACAAAGCACCTGAACCAAATCAAACACTTCCATCACACCACATTTTCCTTTCACAGCAACTAGTTTCCACTGAAAGTTTCCCCAAAGCAAGGAAGCCTTGTAAATAATGCTCCATTTTCACAGGGAGGTTGTAGCAGCAGTTTCTTGGAAATATCTGTGGTGTGCATTCTGCAGTGTGCAATTTTTTGGCTTTTTACTGGGAGAAACTAGCCCTGTGGCAAGAAAGGCATTAACATAGTTACAGGTTGGTAAGAAGCCCTCATGGTATTCAGGCTATTTGAGGTATTGGGAATGAAGAGCATTTAGCAAAATCCTGAGCAAGAAACAATTTTCCTTTTCATTTTGCTGTAAAAACTCTCCCAGAATTATGCAGAAATGTTCCTAAACAGACACTGTTCTCCTAGAGGCTTTCAGCATAAACTCCTTCAAATCTGCAGTTTCTTCTTGCTAGGATTAAAGTGATTTAGAAGGCTACAAAATAAAACTTAACTTCTAATAATCACAATCCTATTAGCAACCACAGAACTAGAAAAAACTTTACAGAGAAGCAATTACAAAGAATTCTCTTTTACAAAGAATGATGGGAGACACCAGGATGCAGCACGTTCCAGGCACCAAGCAACAGTCTCTCCATCAATTATAAAAGACATTAAGAGTCAGAGACTGAAGTGCAGTGACTGCATAAGACATACAGCCACACCAGATAATCTTTCACTGCCATGCACTTCAGTTGCTGGGATAATGCTTTACATGGCATCAGGAGATTTCAAACTGTTTGCCAGCTGATATATCCTAAACATTCTCCACTCTCCTCATCTTGCTTAGTGACCCTGCACACCTTTCTTGGCAAGACACTTGTCATGACTAAGTCAGGGAGATAGGTATTGCTCTTCCTTCCCTTTCAGATGTCCAATCCCCCCTTATTTATGTTTTCCTTATCCTTGATTATCATCTCAAAGTCCAGCTACCAAAACCCTCTAGACCTCTACCAAGGCAGGTACGTCATCTGTGTAAAACTCAGGCCTCCAAGGGAGCTAACTCTGCAGAGATAAAAGTCAATATTCCCAACTGAGGCAACACAGCAGGAGATGAGTCAATCTGACAACAATGTAATTTCATCCACTTGTAATTCATCACATCTGAGTAAACACTTTTAGGATTAATTTGAATCTTCAAAGAAAAGAATCGAGCATCGAGACAAATCCTTTTCCAACACACATAGATACAGACATTTATAAAAACATTACAGTCATGAAGCTAGGAAATTTTTATTATTTGTTTTCTGTTAGCGATGCAAAACAAGAGACAAATCATTATAAAAGGATTTCATGAATCGACCTTTCCCTCCCAACAGACCATAATACATCTGACTGTCCGGAGGAAAAGCAAGATCAGGAGCTACCCCTACTTCAATATCTCTCTCTACTAAAGAAAGAATAACCCAAATTAAAAATTGGCAGCAATTTCTCCAAATTAGGAATCTTCATGATAATCTTGGGCCAAACAAACAAAAGGCCCATGGTAACTGAGATTGAACAGACCAGACCTTTTAAAACTCCTCTGATGTCTTCTCTGCAAAACTCAGAGCAACTGCTGCTAACGGAAGTGACATGGCAGAAAAATCTACAACTGTTTTTTCTTCTTAGAAACTTTCACCACCATTACTTCATAACAAATTCACACCAAAAAGCCACAAGTCCATAAGTAACTTTAAAACAGGAGGGAAAGAAATAGTGGAGAATGAAACAGAGCAATAGAGAATTATGGGTTATCCTGACATAACTGATGTTTTGACATTTAATTATTTTTAGTGTTAAAAATATCCCCTTCATGAAGAAAAAAACACGCTTATATTTCTCTTTTATTTGCTTCATGCAGTTGTGACATTGATGACCTGTGGTCATAAAATACACAAACTGGACACTGCAACATGCACCTGAATATTCTGTAAACATTTTGAGTGTAGAAGCATAATCTTTAGAAAAATGCCCCACTGTACTAAGCGTACAATGCTTAATGAGCAGTCCCATCCTGCCTCAGACACAAAAAGTATGCAGAGAGCTAACAAGATTCTTGTTAGCTGATTCTTCTTCCAGCCCAATAAATCTTTAACAAAGTATGTGATTGGCAAAACCCTTGACATGAGTTCAACTGACAAGTTCTGAAGACACCACTTCTGACAAAAATCCCTCATTTACCTGCTGTGCAGTCATGCTGAGAAGTGGAAAAGCAGCCCACAACCTGTAACCTGGGTCATCATAATTACGCATGGCACACGCATGAACTTCATTTATATTCTAACACTGACAGTATTAGCCACTGCTAAGTTAACAGCACATTCAGTTCCTCTTAGAGCTCCTAATTGCTCAGTTTCTTAAAATTAAACAAGGTTTGATCATCATCTCTCCTACTTTTCAGGAGAGAAGATGATCATATTGAGATTCACTCAATAACTAACAGAGGTTATTTCTGGTCAACTATGATCAGAAGCTTTGTCTTAGATACACCACAGAAGCTATCAAAAGCAAGAGTGCCAAAAATGTTGGAGCAGTCTAGGGTCCAATTTCAAGGTATAGTCCTTCCTACACCCTCATCCTTTCATGCCTCCACACCTTTGGCTATCGGACCCATAAAAAGTTTAGTGTTTAATCCACAGCCCATAAAAACAACAGGAATCTAATTAAATATTGATCTTAATATGGTTTGAATCAAGTCCTGAAGCAGCATGGAAAAGTGGTGACACTTTGTCTTGTGAGCGACTCCTCACATAAGGAAAAGTGTATCTCCAGGTGTGCTCATGGCAGCACCAGGAGCACAGCCCATGCTAGGAGACATTCCCAGTTCAGGAAGGTAAGCGGAAGAGTGCAAGACCAGCCTTCAGGTCTTTCAGTCTTCTCAAGAGGATTGATTCAAGTCGCAACCTCTAAAAGAAAGCTTCTTACATGCATAAATTAATGGCACTTGTTTCTCAAATCCCAAAAATCATCTCAGAAATTTTGCAAGGGGAAACTGTAGTGAGGCTAGGATGAGGGATCACAGGCAGGCTCAGGGGCCATGCCCCTACTCCTCAGCACAAGGGCAGCATCCAGGTGGATGCAGGACAATGCTCCACTTCCACTGGGCACAGCCAAATGAAGTGCCCTAGATGCTGTCCCAGGGGGGAGTACAAGGTGATTTCCCAAGCTCTTTGTGCAGGTTCATGCCAGCTGGGAAATGCAGGACTTCAGCCAGCCAAAGCACATTACCTGCAACCCCATCACACACCTCCTGCCAGCCCCTGACTGCCCCCGGCCTGTGCACTGCCAGGTGCTGCCAGGGTTGCCTGACTGCCTGCCGCACATCTGCAGCCTGCTCACCCCTCCCTGCACCATGGGAAAGCCCTGAGGGATCCCAGGGAGGCTCAGCCCCAGGCAGATAGGCCACTCAGTCCTGCAAATCACTCCTTTCATCAAGAGCCCTTGGAGGCATACTAATAAGAGTAAAAAATAATTAGCTCAATTTTCTAGCTGAGGAAATAAAAGTTGCTAAGCCAGTGAAGTGACTTAGCCTGGTCTTCAACCTTGCAAGCCAGGATCCTATTCATCAAACAAAAACACCCCTCTAAGCTGCTTTAATGAACCTTTCAAATTATTCGATGGTGTTGGAGAGGAAAGGATGAATCTGATCTGCCTCTCCTTACCTCTCCTTTCCTCTCCTTTCCTAAGCTGACTGAATACCAAAAGGTGTCTTTTTTTTTCCTGGCTTTGCCACCACAAAGGTAGCAACTTGATGTCCCATAAATAGTCCTGAGGTGTTCTGCTGGCCTCACATATCTGTAATGAAAATTGATAGATTTTAACTATTGAGCTTAAATATGTTATCAAACTGTCATCAATAGAATAGGGGAAAACAGCCTTCTTGATACAAAGTTCACACTCCGGTATGCAATGATATAATCAACAATTTTACTGCCACAAAACACTGGCTGCTCAAACCAAGATCTCACCTTCCATATCTTCCTAGTACACACCCATCTCCACAACAGAGACAACAGCATCCATGTCTTCTATCCTCATCTTTTGCATATTCCCTCTTCCAATTTGACCCACACCTTTATTCACCATACATCTCAAACAACTTCACAAACAGATCTAACTTGGCTTTGATAACAGAATCATTTATAGAGAAATCCAGTGGTATCCACTCAGTTGTGCTCTGAGTTTCTGAGGTTAAATCAAACCTGAAACTCGAAGTGAAATTCTGCTTAAGAGTGAGAGGAAATATATGAGGAGGGGAAAAAACCTATGTGTACATCCCACCATGGTCTGAGAACCTTCTCTGTAGTTGAGAGACCCCTGCATCCCCCTTGGAGTTTACAGCCAGCTCAAAGTAAGACTGTTACTTCACATCTATATACATGGTAGTACAACTAGTCATTAAAAAAATTAAGAAATCAGTAATAACACAGAGCAAGCCAGTTCGATGTAAACTAAAGAGATCTGCTCATAGTAAAGAACACAGAGAAAAATAAATACCTTCTTAAATAGGAGTAGCATCTAAGATAACAAAGTTATTTTGTTTTCTACCACAGATGTTCTATGTTATTTCAAACAATTTTTTTAATTCCTAAGACTCACATAATTCAAAAAATGGAGAAAAATTTTATTGCTATTAAAAGGCATGATATGTTTGCAAAACACTGACATGCTTGGATGAGGGTAAGAGGAGAACAGCTCGAATGTTCTCTACCGGAATGAAGGTAGAGATAAATTTGAATTAGATGCACTAACAGGTGATTTAAACTGGTTGAAATAAATTGTATCCCCCTAATTCGCAATTACCACACCAAAATGTAGCTATGAAAGGCAAGAAGCAAAAATGTCACGTGGGCTCAGAAAAATAAAACTGATGGAGTGGTTTGAGAAAGAAAAAAATACACTTACCTCTTTGGTGCAATAAGAAACCAACTCAATAGAGAGAAGGAATGGGTAAGTAGGGAGAAAGATAAGGTCTCTCACCATTTTCTGATCAACTGAAAGCTTTAGGGTATTTTAGGCATTCCATAAAGTTGCATCCGTAACATCTGGAGCAACCATCCTTTCAAAGTGGATCACTGTTGTGCTATCCTAACCCACAGCATCTCGCACAGATTCTTTTAAGCATCAAACTTATCTGCATCCCTCTTTTGAGTTTCACCCACCAATATATAGCAGATGTAAAATCACCACTGCTTTGTCTCCAATTCTATAGCAAGGCTTTACTCAAGCTGTTAACACTCCAAAACCCACAGCTGATTTAATAGCAAAGTAGTTCTCCAAGGATCTCAGGCCCCCAGTTCAGTAGCTCATGTTGTTCCCAGACCTACCAGTCTTAAACCCACTCGATATGTAGATGATTTTCAAGAAATACAGCTAAATGGGAACACACATGAAAACAAGGAAGATGAAACAAACAGTTACTTCCTTCCACTGGCAGTATTCCGGCATTCAACAGATGCCCTAGTAAATGCACCCCTACTGGAGAAAAACAGCCCAAGAATGTGTCACTTGAATGACACAAGTATGAGTAAGCTGTCAAACTCTTTCTGTAGTATAGGCCTTTGGACCGAATTGACAAATATGTTTTCAAACCGAGAAATTAACTTAGCATTGCTCTCTCTTCTGAATTTCACCCATGTGGGAAGTGATAACACCCACAAAGGGCCGTTCCTTCAGCAAGGACTCTTAAAATATTTTCACAAATCTCAGAGAAACTTTAACCATTTAGACTATTTGACCTTTTAGGCCATCCTTTCCTTGGTCAAATCTTGTGAAATTCACAAATTCTTAAGGGAATTCACAAGAGAGGAATAGACAAGACACAGGATGCTTTCTTAAAGATGGTCACACTCAAGGAGTTGCAGCGAATGGCTCCATATCCAAGTGGAAAGCAGTGGTCAGTTCTGGGATGGCATCGTTTAACACCTTTGTCAGTGACAAGGACAATGGCACTGAGCACATCCTCAGGAAGTTCACTGACGCCAAGCCGTGGGGTGCCATCTACCCACTGCAGAGAAGGGATGCCATCCAGAGGTACCTTGACAGGTTTGAGGGCCTGAACATGAATTTGAACAAGGCAAAGTGCACAGTTCTGCACCTGGGTCAAAGCAATCCCAGGTACAAATACAGGCTGGGCCAAGAATGGTGTGAGAGCAGCCCTGAGGAGAAGGACTTGGGGGTGCTGGTGAACGAGAAGCTTGACATGACCCAGCAATGTGCAGCTGCAGCCCAGGAAGATAACCATACCCTGGGCTGCACTCAAAGCAGCGTGGCCAGCAGGTTAAAAGGGGTGATTGTCCCCCTCTACTCTGTTCTCCTGAGACCCCACCTGGAGTGCTGCAACCAGCTCTGGAGCCCCCAACACAAGAAGGATGTGGACCTTTGGGAAGGAGTCCAGAGGAGGGCCATGAAGATGATCAGAGGAGAGGATTACCATGGCCATATGAACAGGGTGAGAGAGTTGGGGGTTTTTAGCTTTGGGAAGAGACAGCTCCAGGGAGACCTTAGAGTACCTTCCAGTTCTTAAAGGGGGCCTTACAAGAGAGCTGGAGAGGAACTGTGTTCAAGGGCATGCAGTGATAGGTGAAGGGGGAATGGCTTTAAAGAAAATAGGTTTAGATTAGACATTAGGAAGAAACTTTGTACTGTGAGGGTGATGAAACACTGAACAGGTTGCCTACAGGAACTGGAATTGTTCAAGGCCAGGTTGCACAGGACTCTGAGCAACCTGGTCTAGTGGAAGGTGTCTTTGCCCATGCCTGGGGCTTGGAACTAGATGATCCTTAAGGTCCCTTCTAATCCAAAACATTCTATGTTTCTATGATTGTATGCCAAGCAAAAGCATGGAGTGACAGAAAAATGTAATTTCAGAAGCAAAAAGCTCATTATCAGCCTAAATGTAATGACATGTTTAATTTTCTAGGAATGTTAACCAGAAAGTACGCAAGATATAGTTTATCAAAATCAAATTTTAAGTCAGCAACCAAAATTATTTAAGAACTATCTCTACTACAACTAGAATGACAATCTATTATCTTTGTGCTTTCTTGCACTTCATTCTTATTCCTTTTTGTTTGAATTTTGATTACAGATTCCTGTTGTTATTAAAAACCTAAGTATGCCCCATATTTTTAACCCTGGGACTACAAAACGTGGCACTTAAGTAGCTGCTTATGCATCACAGCCCATCCTCAGCCAGCTGTAGTGTAACTGGGGTTTTGCTAAAATCCTCAGTCCATCTTCTGAGCTGCACTTAAACTCATCTTGTGCAGTAAAAACAGGTTGTTATGCCCTACTGAATAGGCCTTGGAACTTAGCACATATTTAGTCAGTGTATATTTATGCTTGAACTCACATCAGCAGAAACAATGACTACAAAAGGCCATACATTCTGGGCAAAAAAATCCACAAATAGTACAGGCGCCTAAAAAAAGTCACATGAAAACTGAACTCACTGAATATGAGTTACAAAAAGGATAAAATTCTAGTACTTATGTGTCTGCTACTTTTAAATCCTTGCTGATACATGCAGGTCCCATTCCTCCACTCTTTCCGTAAGAACGGCAGCTACATCAAAGAAAAGGTTAACTATCTCACCTATTCTGCCTTTGGTTGCTGGAAATTTAAGGATTTGAAATTCTTCCAAAAGGGAGTAAGGACTCAGTAAACACTACCTGTGTTACAGCTGAACTTTGAAAGTGAACGTTGAAAGTCTTATCAGAGTTTCAGGTGATATCAGACAACGCATAAACACATTGCATAAAATCATTACAAAGAATTTTATCTTGAAGGCGGAAGACAAATGCGGAACTGTCACCTTAACTGTGTTGTAAAACTGCCAAAAGGAAATATTACTATTAAACTGACATATCAAAAAAGACTCCCAATAAGGGCTTGAGTGCACTTGTACTTCCCTGCCCACCCTTGTCACTGCCAACTTGCCAGTGCTATCCATGCAGAACCCAGTGCAACACACCATACCTGACATGACAGATACTCCGGCCAGAGATTTAGGACACCCCCCTCACAGACAAACAAGAATAATCCACCTCTGGAAAAGTTTCTTCCTAGCTTCATCAAAAGGCACATGTTTTTTGACCGAAGCCCAAGAACTTTGCTCCCTCATATGTTTTATCTTAGCAAGAATGCCATTCTGAATGCCAATGAACTGCGCATCAAGAGCATACCTCATCCTAGATTACTGTGAAATTTGCATTTACTTGGGATATGAAGTCTACTTTTTCCTGTGTTTTGGAACACACGACAATAACCTTTTCATTTTTTAAGTTCAGTACTTTGGTAGCACCCCAAAGGTCATTAATCTCTTCTATGTTACAGCTAAAAGAAAAGTCACATGCCTTCTGCAGGAATTTCTTAGCACTCTTCACCCTACGTGACAGGTCAATCAATCATAATGGTCTCTCTTGACTGTAAAAAGTATAAATAGCGTTAATAGGAGAAGTTAATCTAAGCAGCAAAAAGAGAATGCAAGTGCTTTTACATCACAATTCTCCACTTACCTACACAGACAGATGATTAGTTTTGGGTTGCTACCACAGATCATGTTCTCAAACCTAACATCCTTGTCATGGCTGTAAAACAGCTGACATAATTTACTGCACAGATTTTCAACTACAGGTCCTTTTTTGTCGTCAAAATGCTAACAGAGTTCTTCAGAGAGGTAAAAGGATAGGATTTTACTTGCAACTAGGGGTTTTCAGGAAAGTCAGTTCATTAGTAGACCACAGTGTCTTGCTGCCTCTGATTTAGAGCTATACTGTCAGGGGCTGCTGCACAGTTGGACTATGACATCTGTTTAAGAAAAAGAAATACGTAACCTGCGTATCAGCTCCTGTGTTTTGTGCACGCTGCCTCACCATGAAAAATGATCTATGGGTATATGCATCAAATATGCACACACAGAGAGCACTATATGTGAGATGTAAAAAGATCTATGGGTATATGCATTAAATATGCACACACAGAGAGCACTATATGTGAGATGTAAAATGATCTATGGGTATATGCATTAAATATGCACACACAGAGAGCACTATATGTGAGATGTAAACAGGTCTTGCATGCTGATCCAGGTACCGACGAGTTCTGCATAGCCGAGATCTTTCACACCACAAAACTGCTGCACTGCCTATAAATACGCTCAGCACTTGTTTTTGACAAACAAAACATCCCTCTAGTCAAGACAGCTCACTTACATGAACAAATCATCATATGACTGGAAAAGGCGGAAAAAAATAGCTGTGCTTTGGACTGTTCTTTTCAGCATAGACAGCCAGGAGCTGCATTGACTGGGGTCACTGCTGGAATGATGTGTGGCTGTGGCTGATGTCCCATGGAGAAGACAGTGGCAGTGAATGTGTTTGGCAGTGGAAGGACCTGGAAAGTAGATTATGCCCATGAAACTGGAAAGCACTGTGAAAATTCCTAGGGCAGAGAGGTTCCCAGTGCACGTTGGGGAAAGATGGGCGGCATCAGCATGGGAGAGGTACAAGGGAAGAGAGAAAGGGATGGAGCTACGCTTCACTTTGTTAAACAGGTGACCAGCTACTCTTTTGGCTTTTGTCTCCTCTACGTGCTAATTCAGTTTATTTAGAGAAAGACGGGAGAATAATCTCTTTCCCTCCGCCCCGGTTTCAGAATTATTGCATCTCTTGGGGGGAAGGGTTAGACTGAGACATTTGGTTTGGAAATGACTCACTCGGCAGCGCTATGGAGCCGGAGGGTCTATTTTTAATATTTTTAAATGGAGAATTTACCCCGGTCTCATGCCTGCGCTGCGCTCCAGCGGCACGGCGGAGCGCGGGGAGCCGGCCCAGCGCGCTCCCCTCCGCGGCCGCCCCCCGGTAAACATCCCCTTCGCATCGCCGCCGGCACCGCCGCCGGCCCCGCTGCCCCCGGGCCGCCCGACCCCCCCGGCCGAGCGGGGCCGGCGCCCGAGGTCGCGGCTGCACTCACCCCGGGCCGGGCTGCGCGGCTGCCGGGCTGCCGCTCCCCGCGCCCGCCGCACGCACGCACGGACGGACCGACGGACGCGCTGCCTCCTCGCCGCGATCTGGCGAAATTTGCCACCCACCGGCCAGGATTTTACACTTCCTGGCGGCCGGCCAGCCCTTGCTGCTACAGCCTGCCCCGGGCTGGCTCCTCCCCGCCGAGACAAGAGCCGGCCGGGCCGGGCCGGGCCGGGCGGAGCGGGGGCAGCCGCGCCCGCCTTCCCCGGCTCCCAGCCCGCTCCGCCTGGGGGTACCCCTCCCGTCCCGTCCGAGTCAGGAAGTTTAAATTCCTCTGACCTTAAGCGAAAGAAAGGGAATGGAAAGGATGGAGGAGCTCGGGAGGCCCTTGCCGGGGAAGGGCGGGCGGGCCGGGTCTCGCCGGCTCGGCCGGGAGATGCTGGACCTCCGCCGGCTCCTCGCTGGCCTGGCTCGGGGCGCACCCAGCCAGAGCAACGGGTCGTGTAGCACGGGGGAAGGGATGTGCCGTTCAAAGTTAGGGTTTCTTTTATTTTGATCTCATGGTTCAAGGTTCCTCTAGCAGCCGCAGCGCCGTGCAGTTTGCTCTGTTCTGCTGTCACAGCCTGCATCAGGTATCAGACAGGAAACTGCTGAAAAAAAAACCCCACTTGTAATTCGGGGTCCTTATAGAGATTAAAAGCCGCAATTAGTTGCAATCAGAGAGCAATCGCATGGAACATGTAAGTCAAATAGTTACACTGACTTTTAGAGAGCTACTCATTAATTGAAAACACTTGAGACTTTTAAGTGCTTAAAGGAGACAGACCAAACTGGTAAAATAGTGTCATTTTCTCAGACTGTTTAAGAGCCTTTTGTGAATTATGAACCATACTGGTGAAGCTTGCTAACCTGATGCACCCCTTAAGAGAATTCAAATCATAAGTTGACAACTGAGTTGTATCTGGTCTCAGAATGAAAAAAACTGATGCTACTCTGAAACCAGTATGTTAACCCATTAGTTCATGCTGGGATCCTTTAACACTTTTGTGTCGATATCCATAGTAGGTTTAGATAAGAACAGCTGCCATATGTGTTTGTAGGAGAGGTATTCTCATGTCTCTTTTTTTCTATCTCCAGATGTTTAAAACAAAGACTTGCTGAGGTACTGTGAACCTTACCTGCTGTCCATTGCTTCTACTAGTTAGGGTTTACTATTATGAACATGAAATCATTGCCTAGGGATTGCAGACCAGACCTTACTGCAAGCTGTATGAACATATACAAAAACATATTTCCTGTCCCAGACTCATGTCATATGATGAGAGCTAATACCTACCCAGAATATAAAATCGGTTAATCTACTAATAATTAAAATTGCATCTTGTCATTCATTCTGCACCTGCTTTTCAAGCCAACAGTTACTTATTTTTCAGAGACATCACTGCTGAAGTGGAGTTTGAGTGGTGATCTCAATCTGTGACTCATGGTATAGCTGGGATGTGACCATCACTGTGGGTAGGTCGACTGCAAAGCAGTGACCTGACTTACTGTACTTGAACTGTTCTCCATGGGCCAGCAAAAATCCTGAGGAATTTTTAGGTGAAGAGTCTGGTGACCTGACATATTTGTTCAGGTGGCATGCACCATTTAAGAGAAATTCCCAGGTTGTCTGAAAAAAAAACAAAAAAACAAACAAACAAAAAAAAAAAAACCCCAAAAAAACCCCAACAAAAAAAACAAACAAACAAAAAAAACCCCCAAAACATCATCCCACAAGCTGGCATCTTTCCCCAAATTTTAATTCACACAGTTATGAATCAAAATTTGACAATACATTTCAGGTGTAGAACAAATTCCTGCATAAGGTTTATGAAGGAAAAGCAGGTTGCCATACCCATGTGGTTCTAGCTTCAGAACTACCACTGAGGGACATCACTGCCACAACACAGACTTACTGTGACCATCCTGATGTATGGCTGGACTCCCACTTGTGGGAGAAGAGGAAGGAAAGAGCTGAAAAGACCCCTGCCACCATACCAGAAGGAAAGGGGGGGTCCTCTCTAATTTCCGCATTAGGAAGAAGGGAGGATTCTGTGGAGAGAAAATAGTCTTTGAGAGTGAGGGCCCCTAGTTATGTTATGGAGGAGCACAGGTACTGTGAAAACTTTAATATATGGCAAGGGCAGACAAGAAAGACAACTAGAAATATTAGCCCAGCAGAAAGAGATAAAAGACTTAGATGGGATTCATTTTACCTAACTTTAGCTATCTGAGTCTATGCAAAACACACCCAGCTTTCCAAGTTAGATAAGGTAAATCCTGCCCTACAACTTGCCCAAGTGGAATAAGGTAGCAGTGAAAGGGATCTGAAGAGAAGAGACTTGTGTTCAGGTTGACAGATGGGAAAAATTACCTTGAATGGCTCCTTTCCCCCTTTTAGCTGTGGTTTGAGCAAAAAGAGAAGAAGATGGTTTTCAAAGAAAGCTCCTTGCCTTACACAGACAAGTGACAATTCACAAGCGTCTGCCCTCTGCCCCAAAGACAATGTGTGGTGCAAATGCACTGCTGTGTGCTTTCTGTGAGAGCAACGGGCTCTTCTGTGGCCTTGTCCTACGCCATCATCTCAGAGAACAGAAAAGCAGGCAAACTGACAACATCAACAATGTGGCCACAGGTGAAAAATAGCTACAGCCTTAATTTTGGTTTTGCCACTGCCTTAACACCTCACATCCTCTCTGTAGCACACTCTATAGCGAGACTGAGCACACACATGTCCTGCTCTCACACAGCCTGCTGTTCAATAAGAGCCTAACCACAAAAGTTGTGACTAACAGATGTGACCTTTTATTGGTCTGCTAATAATGCACTTGATGATGGGATGAACCCACAATGTATTGCCTCTTCTTTGGCTATGTGATCCAACAGGTCTTCAGCATCATGTGCTTCCCAGAAACGAGTCCTGGGAAAGACCCACAGTGTAGTCTATAAAGAAGGCAGTGAGAAGAGTCATCATTTCTGAAGAGCAGTTCTGGCACTAATTTTCAAATAGCTGAGGGTTGCAGCTAAAACAGGCTAAGAAGTCACCAGCCTACATTTTATTCTTATCCTATCCACAAGCATCTCTTGGCCTTTCCATCTGCAAGGACAGCAGGTATTTACTGCATCTCTCCAAAGTGTGGTGGGGAGGAGGGGCCAGCAAAAAAAAAAAAAAATTGACTTCAGCTAAAGTGGATGATTTTGGCAACAAAGGATTAGGCAGTAGCTACATTTGAAGTTGCCTTGCAGATTCTAGCAAGGGCAGATAAATGGGGATAAGCTGGGAGCAGCAACCTCCTATCACATCTCAGACAGGGAGGACATGTCTGGTAATCCTCAGTGACACTGGAAATTATTTAACAAAGCAATTCATCTTCCTCTTGGGACTGTAGTGAGAAAATTTCATGTATCAGTGATGCCATGAAGCTTAAACAACTATTTCAAAGAGAATAAAAAAAAATTTCTTTAGGTGCCATTTAATGTTCATTTTTATGATTTCAAGTGTGGAGATGGAAGGGGAAGGGAAGGAAACACCTCTAAGCTGTGGCGTTGAGGGTACGCTATTCTTTTAATTTTACAAGTCAAAGCTCTGGCACAAATGATATTCAGGAAAAAAAAAAAAAGTTTCCACAGGGAAACATGCAGGTATATTACTACATCTGTCAAAAAATAATTCAAGTCACAGTTATTCATCGAGAAGACAAATTCTCAGAAGCTGTAATGCTGAGAGAGACCTAAAATAGCAGGAGAACAGACAGTAAATTAGACAGGCCCATAATTTGAGATGATGGGAGGGGAAAAAAAAACAGAAACAAGAAAACAATGGGATAGTAGAGTTCGTAAACAGAAACTGTAACAAAAGCCTCTGTTACTGGTAGTGTAGTGGAAATTCTTTGGAATACTGCATTCAGTCCTGACTATCTTCTCATAAAAAAGACATCAGTAAACAAAAATGACTTATTTTTTTTAAAAAAGCAGAAGTGATGAGGATTGATTTAGAGACCCTATCATGTGAGTTGAAAAAACCAAATGCAGCTGTACACGGTGTGTAGGACACAACGCTACAAAAATATAGACGCAGCTGTGGGAGAACAACTATTTTGGTTTACAGAAATGAGAGCATTATTATTGTGAGGAGGGAGAAACTAGGATGAAACAAGGCAAAAAGATTAGGATGAGTACTGTCACAATGGCTTGGCTGTAAAATCCACTGCACTGCCTGGTGGAGCAGTTGCTGTGGGAGACTTCTTGCAGTATTTTAAATAAGCACAACACAGTGTTTATCCCTTGGCCTACCAAGCACAGTGGGCTAGTTGATCTTTTACAGAGGAATTTTCCATCTTTAATTTTGGTTTTTCTAAAGCTTTCTCCTCGGTAGAGCACTGTTTGTCGCGCTGGTGGAAAACCTCGAGGAGAAGACAAACAAAATAGCCCATGGGCAGTGATCTAAATGGAGAAAATAAATGAAATATGTTTGTGTTTGATGCTTTACAGTCTCACCACAAATCAGAGCCAGGCAAAGGCAGTGGTAACCAGTGTTCCTTCAACTGATCCCTGCTAGAAACCAAAATATAAATTTCCAAAGGTCACAAGCAAGCATAACAAACTATTCTTTCCATCCTCCTGCTTTAAGTCTTCCCATTCCACTCCCGACTTCATTTGTCTCTCCAGCATCTCCATCTGCTCCATCTCCCTCATGCCTTTCATCCCTGAGGTCAGTAAATTGAATCTTTAAATTCATTACTTGGAATCTTATACATCCACCTAAACCCTCTCCAATCTGGTTTTTATATCCCCGGCATCAGAGTGGTGTGTCACATTTCCTAACTATCACGTTTCAGTGAATCCTCAGAGCAGTTCCCATCTTCTCTGACATGTCAGCAATCTTTGAAACACATTGCAGTCCTTTTGCCTTTCATTTTCCATCTTACAATTTCTTTTTCCTCCTTAATTGCTTCATCAGTGTATCATCCTTTGGCTTCCTCTGGGAGGGCTTTTTTCTTTTGGCTACTTCTATTCTTCTTCATCTTGACTTCAGGTCATTTCACACACACAGACCAATTAAATTATGGTGCATGGTTGCCTTCTCTACTTCAGTCCCTTCTCTTCCTTTTTGAGCCTACTATGCTAACTATAAATACACGCACACGCATTTATTTTGGGCATTGTTTTCAAGTCAGACTATTCTTTCTCTAAGTTCTCATTTTCAGGCAATGTTTAAATTTTCCAGATATTTTCTGGGTGTCTTCTTTCAAATAATGTCCTTTCTTACCCACAGAGCGATATATCTCAGCATTACTTTAGTCACTTCATATCAAGATTACTGTGGTATCTTTTCCTCCAGCTTTCAGAAAGATAATCTTCACTCATATTTATGCGGAACAGTGCTACAAATGTAATTGCACTCACTTCTCATGTTGAAAGCAATACCTTTTACTTTCCTTCCCTCTTTTGGCCTGTCCTTCCCTACTTATCACGGCAGCTCCTCTCCTGTCTTCGTGTTACTGCGGTTTCTTGTATCTTAGTTTCACCAAAGTCATCTGTGTTTGCCACTGAAAAAAGCAATCTCACACTGGCTTTGGCTGTTAGCTCTGCCCAGCACTGCCCCTCCCTTGTGCCATCCATATCTCTGTGACTGCACAGCAAATTGGACCAGGAAGATGAGCTGAGTTACAAAGATGACACTGCCTTCACTGCTCACAGGGAGCTTGACCTGACTTTGTGCAGTTGGTGGCATCTGAAGAAGACAACCGTATCCAGTGTTGTGTGACTCCCACCAGGACACCAGCCTAAGCGTCCAGAACCTCACTGTTTTCTCTTAATGTAAGGACAGGCCTGGAAGCAGAGCTGCAAGCTTCTCTTCCATGTGTGCTGCCTTGCTGTGAACCAGCTCCATGCCCATTTAGGATCTGTAGGCTGTGCCAGTAAAGAGCTCACCGCAGGGGGTAATTGGGGTAATTTTGGCGGGAGGACCAATGGCTCAGTTACCAGATGCAGAGAGGTTTGATGTTTCATGTATCAGCTGTCTGCTGGCACCAGCTTTGGGTTACATTGTCTTTGAAAGCTGACATTGTTCTGAAGGTGAAATGAGTGAACACTGGTGAAGGGATGCCAAATCACACTGTTTTAATTACAGGAGGTTTCTAAGATGTCTTCCTTTACTCATCCTTGACTTGGTGTGATTCATCTCTTGGTTTTCAGTCTGTCTTTTTTTTCACTTTCTACAACTCATTTGCAGACCATGCTGTGCTCTGCAGGACAGAAGCACTCCAACACAGTGAAAGTCACTACTGCAGATAGACTTCTCTTAGTGAGAAGAAACCAGGCTTTCCTCCTTAAAACTCCTAAATGCATTTGGCATCGTCACCTTGATGTAGCTCTCAGAGCCAGCTGAAAACAAATCTGTGTGCACATATCAGAAGGACATGTTCACCTCCTGACTGGCACCAGAATGAGTTTAGTCATGGGCCATGAGGAAATCATGTGCTGTACCAAAAGGGATCAGAGTAGCTCTGCCTGTATTTATATTCAGAGAGAATGTGGGAGAGACTTGAACCCTCAGCCATCCCACAGTTGGTGGGATGATGGGCAGACATGCCTTTCCTCTAGGAGCAAGATTCTTACTTGTTGTTTTGTGGCTTATGTTGCTGATTTGGCACAGGTGCCGACAACTTTTCCTCACCTCCCTGAGGTGACCCTGCCTTCCTTGATAAATGGAGGAATGATAGAATGCAGCCAGGTGCCAGAGACAGAATGTACATGTTTACAGCTTGGTGCTTATTTACTCATCTGCTTTTGACTTCCACTGTAATTGCCGGGTCATCTTTTCCAGACGTAGCAGTGCTGATCACACTGGAAGCCTTTACTGGCTAAAGAATCTTATTCTGTCTGCCCAGGAATGGGGCTGTGCTGTGGGGAAGAAGGCTGGAGGCTGTGTGGGGAGAGAAGAAAACCCTTGGCCATTCTGAGTTTATCTGCACAGAGAAAGGGCCTGGCAGATTGAGTGAGTCGCAACTCAGTAACTACGTGCCTCTTTCTTGACCGAAGTCTTGTCTCACAGAAGAGTGTCAGTGACTTCTGGCACAGAAGTGATGGATACAGTGAGGCTATAGTGTAGGATTAAAGTAGGCAGGATGAGAATCCTTGGTGGACAAGTAGTGGCACTTGAAATGTCAACTGCTTTTCAATATTCAGAGCAAGATACCTATAATACACATGGCTTGTGGGAGGTATGTGGATGGTAAAGTGCAGGACAGCTTCATAGAATTTCAACATGTTATAAGATGCTTCTGATCCCAAATTATCAGTTGTTATCACATAGAGTCTTTGTACCAGACCATTCCATAAAGCAGGAGGAAGGATACAAGATGCTAAAAGCACTGCATAAAGGAAGATGCAGACTGTATCTCAACCTTCTGCATAGGATGGATGAGTCTTTGCAAGCCAGAAGGGTCTGTGCACCTGTGGAATTCAGCTTGTGATTGCCAGAATAAATGCATTTAACTCGAGAATCCCATATGCACATGTTCATATGGCTTATGAGCAACACTTTATGGTGGCCACATGGCTGTGTGTAGACACACTTCTCCAGTGAGCTAACACAGGTTTTTGAACACCAGCTGTGGAATCTGTGTCTATGGCTCTGCGTTTTTGTGGGGGGCAGTCATATCCCAACTGTGCCAGTATGAAGCTGGGTAAATCAGTTTGACACATCGCCAGTTTTCAGAATTTTTCTCAGTCTCTCAGGTTTTTGATTTATTTTCAAAAACTCTCCATGGAGACTGCTCTTTATGTGGAATTTACCCTTCTGCCAGGCCAGACTGGAATTTCAGCCATTTAAAGGAAATATGAGATTTTGTGTATGTGGTGCCAACTCACTAGAACAGACACAGGGACAACACTTGGGCTTTGCAACCAATAAAATTCAGCAAATAAACAAGCTTGCCTGTTCTCCTTCATTTCCTCTCTCCCCCCTTCCCTTCCTTCCCCACTATTTTTGCACCTTGCTGAAACATATGAAATCAAAATGGCAAAAACATTCCAAGGAAACAGTCATTTACCCTGGATTATTATTCACTGGATTTATGCACACCATGCCCTGAGCAGGCAGCCTCTCTCCCATCCTTCCCTCGCAACAGAAAGTGCACCTGCTAGGTCATGGCTAAGGCAAGGCACAGTCCTGACCCGTGGAGACAAACAGCTCTGGTGACAGCTCAGTGAAGCAATGTCTGGCTGGCACTGTGTCACCTCCCAGGCCAGGAGCTCTGCCCAGCAAGGTACAAATGCAAAGAGTGACAGTGACAGACTGTGGTGTTCTCCTGCAGCTGGGGAATGTGCTTCATTAAGGGACTCTGCATTAGGCTGCACCCAGCACAGAGGGTTGCTCAGGGAGGGAGAGGTGATGTTCAGTGACACGGGTTCAGGACTAGGCAGGGGAATTTGGAAGTGGGCTGCAAAAGCAAGGGCACCTACATGTTGTCTGACAAATCCATTATCACCACAAATTATCAGCTTCATTAAAAATTAGTAGTTCTACCACTAAGAGAGGCTTGCTTAGTCCAATTATACAACTGTTACAACCAACTGGAAATAGGAAACGTGT
The DNA here is from genome assembly GCF_029207755.1 of Chamaea fasciata. Lineage (NCBI taxonomy): Eukaryota > Metazoa > Chordata > Aves > Passeriformes > Sylviidae > Chamaea > Chamaea fasciata. Next base: position 19,538,056 of record NW_027094092.1, on the reverse strand, counting down.
CTGATTGCATAAATCTGGCTCAGGTAGGCTAGCAGGGATCCCAGCCAGCTTACATTTGGTTACTAGGCAATGTAACATATTGAGGGCCAGAATGGGTCCCTTTAGCTCACATTTCTGTCTCTGACAGCAGCCAAACATAGATGCCTTAGGTGGACCATAGGAACAGGAAAAGCATATGGAAAGATGACTTTTCTCAGTCATTTCCACCACTATTTTAACCTGTATTAGCTTAGTTGAAGCTAGCACAAGGTGCTCCCTGCAGTTCAATCACTTTTCCTCTACAATTGCAGGTACCTTTGAATTTATTTTCACGTCTGTGTTTTCCAAAGTCTGTGAAGGACAGATGTCTTGCTGGAGAAAACTCCATGGCATACGTTCCTGATAGGAGGCAAAGAGAAAGAACAGTGTTAACAGGAGTTAAGTTGCTGCCAAATACACAGCCACAGCCTGAACTACAAAGTCAATGAAGTCAAATTTCAACTAGCCTTAGTGTGAGTCCATATTGTCCTCTTCTCTACACACAATGGTCACAAAATTAACCAAATAAAAGATATAAATACAAACGTCTAAGCAACAAAATTTCTGTTGCCTCCATTAAGCCTCAAAAGAGACATTTTGCTGACATACAGGTATTTTTCTCATCTGATGAAAGTTGCAGTATGCAGCAGTGCTCAGGGTATGCACAGGATACACACTGCCTGAACCTACCCTCCCTTGCAGGGACAAGAGGGCAGAAAGAACCAAGGTCAGCAGCTGACCCAGGAAGATTTGGATTCTTGCAATGCATTATTACCACTACAATGAGCTTCCAGTGTTTACTGTACACACACAGATTGGTATGCAGGGAGATGGGCTGTCTGAGCAAATAAACAGAAAAGGCCAGGGTCCAAGTCAGACTGAACAATAGACTGCGGAGAATGCAAGACTCCTCTTCAGCTGGACTTCCCTCCAGGAAACCCTGCTCATGCTAAAAGCCTCCTGTATCCTGTGCCCTAGTCTGGGGGTGTTGACTCGGTTCCAGCTAATCATGTAAATCGTATTTGCAGAAGGAGGTGAGTGCAGGCTGCTGGATGATCCCAAGAAAGTATTCTGGAAGAAACCTCCCTGCTCTAAGATGGGAGGAGAGTTGGCCTCAGTGTTTTGAGAGAGGTTTGTCTGTTCAAGTGCCCCCAAACACGACTGCTTCTTTAGTGAAGCAGCTGATTATGCATCAGACCTCAGAAGTACTAAAGCTTCTCTCCTGCCTCCTTATCATGAGAAACGGGAATGGATGTTCAAACACAGTGATTCTCATGACTCCAGCAGAAGGAGATTTTTAGACTCTGAGGCTCTCACTTCAAGATGACTGGGGTTGGAACTGTGTAGTATTTGAGGCTCACTGTGGTTTTAAGCTGACCAAGACAGAGAGAATTGGGACAGGAAGTTTCTAGCTGAGAATTAATATCCAAACCCAAACCTGGGTTGTAAAAAAATTATTTCTCAGCCTTTTGTAATTAACAAGCCAAGTAGTGTTTCAGGGAAAAAAAAAAAATAAAAGGAAAATGGAAGTGGGAGTCTCTGGAGCATTCTGCATACTACTAGTGTTTGTCAATTTGCTCAATAAATAAAGCACCTGCCAGCTAATTAATAAAATGTTGTGATTTTAGAAAAATTAAATTACACATTATAATCACAGCCATTTTGACTGGGATTTTGAATGGAGCACTGGATACTGCTCTCTTCCAGCAGTCAGAAATCAGCAAGTACTCCGTTGTCTGTACTCTTGCATTTTGTGGATCAACAGTGGTTCATAGTTCACAGAGATTAAATTGATTGATACTGGTTTGGAGCCTGTAATAGTGGTCTTGAAAACCAAGGTAGGTAGGATTTCTGTGTGCTTTTGTGTTCTCTGTCAGTTCTTTTAATATGCTACATATTCATATATTATGCTGGTTAGGTCACTGTACTTGCTTTTCCAAAAAAAATGTAAAGTGCTATTATTTTGGAAATAAGTGAGATATTTTCACCTCTTTTAACAGGATTTGGAAGTAGACTATTCCTATTTTTACATTTCCTGTTCCAGGAAGGAAATAGGGTTTTAAAATTTTTGTTACTATAGACTTTTCTTTCCTAGTTGAATCAAATCTGAATCAGTGGTGATACTGAAAGAGTTATGCTTCCTGTTTGCTTCTGCTTAAGAAAAAGTTCTAGTAAGAACTGTTGAAAATGCAGCTGTAACTAATTAACAGCCAACTTTCTCCAAACACTGTTTAACATTTACTTATCAATTGAAGTCCTTACATTAAACAATATCTCAAATGCCTTTCCTTTTAGAAACGCAGACAGGAAAATTCTCAAGGGTGCTGTGAGTACTCCTTATGTTCTACCTAGAAAACATGTTTAACATGTTTTCCCTAGGACTTTCGCCTCACTTTATCCAATTAGAGCATTTCCAGACTGTTTCCCAATGAAATGTAGCTGGGAGGATCCTGTCTTCTTAAAAATCACATTGACTCTTACAATAAAAGCAGAAGCAAATGCTAGTCCAAATCCAATTTAGGTTGCAATATGCTGATTTTTACCTAGGACATGGGATTCTTTATGCAATTTCCCCTTTTACCCCCATCTTCCTATAGTTACATTGTAATTTTGTGTGCTGATTCAGCTGGAAGATTCCACTCTTGAAAGGAGTCCATTTTCAGAAACAATTGAAATATTTACTGCTTCTGTAAGTTTTGAAATATTTGAGAATATTATAGAATAAACTAGCAATTTTCCTCACCATTACTAGCACATTTACAGAAATGACAAATCACTTTCAGTGATATTATGAAAGCACTAATTCACTAATGATCATAGTGTGTGGAGGAGTAAGAATTTCACATGGTCAATTTCATTTATGGGGAAAATGAAATTAAAAATTAGGAGCCTAATTTGCAGTAGGTTCTCTCAACTCCTCTTCAAAATTAGATCAAGTAACATCTGCACGGCAAGGTCCAGCAGACCAAGAATCTGTGGCATAAATGCTCTACGTGAACAGTTGCTGCTGAGGATCTGATAGACACACTATGCATATTTCAGGGTTTTTTAAAACTCAAATTCAAATCACCTTCATTTTCAAATCACCTTCATTTTCACTCAATCAAAATCAACCCCTGTTGCAAAATGAAACACAGGCAAGAGATGTTCAGGAGATTTGCATCAAAGATGCAGTCCTGATCCAAACTAAAACACCAGTGGAGCCACATCACAAGCATTTCTGGCAGGACTTCTGCAATGGCTGTGCTCTGTCCCACACTTTTGTGACTTCACTGCACACTACAGCCACAATGCAGAGAAAAGGCACAACAGGCTGACACGTGGTTCTGCTCTTTCCAGACTGGTATATGAGGTCCTACTTTTAGGCACCTTTCCTGAGGTGTAAAGCATTTATACTTCTCTAAACTCTGACAGTCTGTATCTGAAGGTAGGAAAATTCATTCTGCTTCATTTCAAGATGTGCTGATTCAGAACAGTTGGTGACCCAGAGCTGCCTTACTACCAAAACCCTGTGTTTGTGTTGATTTAAACATTGTTTTTGCTGCTGGAAGAAAATTTTCTTGAAAGTAGTGCTTCGGCTCCATGGTATTTGTGTCACTGCATAATGAAGTTGCATAACATTACCTCACTGTACACTGGCAAGATGCTGCAGCAGGAGGACTCAGGCCGCAGTGCTCCCGTGCAGCACTGGCACAAAAAGTTACAAGAGAGAGTGGAGAAACCTTTAAGGCCTGGTTTACACCACTGTATTTACATTTTATATATTACATGCCTTTTATAATCACAGGTTTGTACTGTATGTGGACACACTGAAATTTTAAAGTCAGCTACCAATGTCCAGCTTCTGCTGCAGCACAGATTCTCCTCCTGAGCTGAGGCAAATCCTCAGCAAACATATTGTTGTCACAGGAACACTCGACCAGTAAAACCCTGCCTGCAGCCATCTCCCCTGAGCTCTGGCTCCCCAGACAGTGGCTCTTCTGCTGATACAGAGTGGGGATACACAGCCTGGCTAAAAACAACCAAGTACCCCAGTGACAGGGCAACATGAGTAGCTATTAGCCAGGGAATTACTTCCTAGGGTAAGAGTCATGATCATTTGGTTTACCCTTCAACTAAGGTAATTTTATACCCATGTCAGAAGATGTTTTCAACAGAAAATGTAGTGGGGAGCCTGGTATAAACAACAGCTATCAAAAAAAAAAATTCTAGGTTCAACTACATCATTTTTTTAAAGCTGTGGCACTCTTCAGTAGCCCTTTGATTCAGTCTCTGGTACGATGAGGCACTGTGCATCACACATCAGTTGATGCTGATCTGTGGCACTGTACAATGCTGTCATTGTGGGGACAAGGAGTGAAGTTGGATTATTTGAAGGATGTATCAGTCAGGAGGAAACAGAACAACAAGCACACCAATGCTTAGGTACTCTTTTCAGCATAGCAGACTATTTTCAGACTCAGCTAACTCATCAAACTACATACCTTGGGATGGCAGGGTTAAATACAGCATCTCCTGAGAGGCTGGAGGGTTTGCAAGCTCCATTCTGCAGTTTACTGAGAGGAAAAAAAACATAAAACACCACAGCCATAAAATGTTCTGAATTAGGAAAAAAACACTCATTAGATTAGTAACATCCAACAGGACATGCACTACATAAACACCAGAACTTTCTGCTTTCAGAAGTAAACAACCAACACACAGTTCCCATCTTCGACAAACCAGACCTGCCAAAGCTCACACGCTGAGCATGAGAGTCACACCACTGACAGCTCCCTCCTGCCACACCACAGCTTGGTTTGCACCTCATGTGCTCACAGGGCCACAGCTGCTGCTCTGCATGCCTTGGAGACACAGAGCTACTGGGCACAGCACAGCGACTGCATGACCTGCAGAACTGCAATTTTTTGTTTTCACCTCCAAACAGCACCTCTCTCATGCTTCCCCCTCTGTGAGTTACAATGAATGCACACAAAACGGTTAAAGGTATTTTCTCTAGAGGAAGTATTAATTTCTGTTACAATAGCTGCATTTACTATGAAATAGATGAGAGGTATCGGGGATGAGGTCTGTTTTGGTGTATTTTACATAATCTGCTCGAAGAGCTTCCCTTAAAAGAAAGTAGTTAGGTTATATTATTTTGCATATCATTCCTATCCTATTGGTAAGAGCCCAGCAGACAGCTAGTTGGATTCAATTTACTTGTGGCATAATGTTTCACATAAACATAGTCTGAAGTCTTAATGTAATTAGACAATTTCTGCTGTTCTGACGTTGCCTCACACACCCTTGTTACTAACACCGGATATTTTGTGAAACTCCAGAGAAGACAATAAAAGCTGCCAAGTGGAAACTTCTTTGAGAGGCTGGCTCATGGCCTGAAATTATAGATGCACAAACACAGCTGCATTTGAGCTATTTCTAAAATGCCAGAGGCAAAGCGTTTAATGTATATTTATATAGATATGCAACAACCCTCTGGAGATTTACTACTTACACGCGTGGAAGTGAACAGGGGCAGCAGCAGATAAATAATGAAAAAGTCAATTACATTTTAAAGAGCCTTTTAATTTTAATAGTCCATAGTGATGTTAATAATACAGGGAGGGACATTTATTGTGACATTTACCCTTATGATGGCTTGGTAATTTAAGCATGTGGTTGTGGAGAGGTAGAGCTTTAGCTCTACCTCTCTAGAGAAAGAGAAATCATTTATATTCCAGTTTGTTAGTTTTTACAATTCTGCTCTTCTGTTTTGAGGCATTAATAGAGGCTTTTCTGAGTGTTTGTGTTATAGCTCCTCTTTTCTGAGTTTTAAGCCATATAAAATAGAGAAAGAAACTAACTGCTTTTTGTTGAAAACTGCTGTTGAAACTGTTTTCCGTTGCAACTGTATGTGTGATCAAGGCATTGTTGAAATAAACTGTGGCTTTATGATTCTATTGCTATTTCTTAGCACCTAAATCTGGAATTCTTTGAGCCAGCCAGCATATTAACACAGAATGAAAAGACAATCATAGCTAGTAAGGCAGAAATAAGCCCTCCAAAAGTGTCATTTCAAACCAATAAAAGGCAGCAATCTCAACAAAAGGGGCCTGAATGACTCCAGTATTTCCCTGATAATGGGATATGAATCCTTGTTGCCTTACTGACATGTAACTTAAACTAATGGTGACTTTCTCTGTGAGCCATTCTCACATGAAATGAACTGATGGGATTCTTGTTGCAGTTTTGGGTCACAGCGACAACCTTACATCTCTCCTTACCTTGCTCTCTGCAGGCAGCCTGAGCTGCAGGAGCAGAGACAAAGCAATTTCTTGAAGTCCCCAGGTGCCCGAGGCTGCCTTGATGTGCCACTGGCTGTTTCACACACCTGCCCTCACCACAAAAGTAAACTGAGCACATACACAGCCGGGTGAGGCGGCTCAAGGCTGGTGGTTCTCCTCCTGATGCAGGAGAATGAGCCAGTGTCTGAGTGGCTTCCTGCTGGGAGGCCCCTGGCACCCAGTGGTAAAAGGCAGGCAGTGCAGAGGACAGTGCCCAAGTGGGATTTAGGCTGTGGAATAGTGGAAGGGAAGTAAGAAAACGTAGCAGACTGGGAATGGTTAGGCAGAGTTTATAGGTTGTGTCACAGCAGCATTGCAGACTGCAACGGGCTGGGGTATAGTGAGACTTTGTAATGAGTACAGAACATTAAACTGATGAAACGTGCCTACAGCTGGTTTGTTGATAGTTGGCATCATTGCAGATGTTTCACTCTAAAGGTTAAACTGCCAGAAGTCACCAAGATGGCCTGAGGCCCCACAGATGTGCAGAAACTGCTCTCCTGCCAGCAATGGCTCCCAGTAACAGATCTCATCGACTGCTTGCTGCTGAAGGTAACTTCCTCTGCTGGAAGGAAGAAGCCATGCAACAGAAACAGGCACATTTGAGGCTTGCTGTTTTACATACCTTGTCTCACAGGAGACATTTCTGGCAGCTGTTGCGGACCAGTTTACCAATGAGCTCCAGCATGTTTGAGCTTTCCCTTGCTGCCTTCCCCTACATATTTGCACAGTTGCTTGCACAGAGTGGTGGTCACCTCCAGGAGCCAAAAGGGAGAGCTGGGAGCCCATGCTGGTGCTGGCCTCTGCCTCCTTATTCAGCTTCAGCATGACCACGTCATGCTAAAGGACGCTGACATTCAAAAGGAGAGTGGAGAGGAAAGGCTTGTTTACTTTTTTGCTTTTATGAGAGCTATTAAATGTCTTGCTTTTGTCTGTGCTGGCTTGCTCCTTCTGTCTTGTCAGAACTGACTGTTATGCCATTGGAGCTGCAAATATCTCATGCAAAATGCTTTGTTGCATGCTTTAATTTGCTTTATAAAACCAGAGGCAGTTCCATTGATTCTTACACAGAATTTTCTCCGAGGAGTTTTGTGAGCATCAATGAATGGTTTTTAAATTTGAATGAGACCTTGAATGAAGACAGTGGTAAAAGCTTGGTATGATGCTTAGGCCAAATGCTCTTGGCTGGAAAACACTCAAAAAGACTTTTTTTTCCCAATGATGCTTTGCTGTTTGAACCCATTCATAACCTCCTGAACAGTCTGAGCTGCCTATCAAATTTTACAGGGATTGTCTTGCAGCAGAGGGCAAAGAAAATTACCTTAAATGAGCTGTTAATGTGCAATGCCTTCTTTACAAGTGTTAGGCTGCCCACTCTCCAGTTTTAATAGATTTACAGCAGTGTGAGGCTGCTCACTTTCCAGCTGTAATGCAGGCAATCGTCCACAGACTTACAGAGCACACAAGAGTATCTGCTGGCACAAGCCTTATGGATCACATCTGTCAGCAGTGGTCTTACCCTCTAATTTGCAGTCCCATTTGAAGAGTCTCAAGTATCAGCAGTCCAAAGTGAAAAGGCAGTTCAGCTGCTTCAGCTGAGAGGCCAGGGAGGAAAGAATACTGTCATCTGAAAGGTGATTGAAAACTGACACGGAAAAGTACAAACCCGAGTGTTAACCACTTATTTGGCTACATTTCTTTAAAAACCCTAACAATCAAAGCCTGTCAGGCTGACAGGTCCTTAGTGAGTAGAGATGGGGCCAAATAGGAAAGGTGTTGATTCTATATTACATGCACTTTGTTGGGCCACTGCAAGAGACAACAGACTGGCAATGACCAGGGTGCACAGCCATGCAGATCCAGGCCAGCACTGCTAATCATGCCCATAGTGTATCCCACGTGCTTCTACCCTATTCTCACTATCACAGAATTGATGGGTTTCACCAACAGAAATAAATGTAGGAAACTGGAAGATGAAAAGAACCTGACTTGCCTAAGTCTGTTAAAACAAGGATTACCCGTCAAGTCCAGTAATCCGTTCAGAAACTTACCCCAATAACACAGACAAACCAGTTCTTCTGAATTGCAGCAAAAAGTAATATGTGTCAAAATACTAATTACGGCTGACTGTTTGGAAATCCTGTTCTGTGAAGCTCTGCAGGGCTTACGTCACAGACTGGCTGGGGCACAGAGCTTTCCTCTCTCACACAGTCCACATCCAGGCCCATGAACACACTTGATGTCATCTCTCTACTGCGTTCCCTTGGAGCTAAGCCCTGCATTTCTAATTTGGAAAAGGATAGGCAACTTTCTTACTAAAATTGCACACACCCAGCAGGGAGCAGTTACAGAGCAGAGCCTTACCTTGCAGCTGGAAGCCCTAAAGGAAGAGACCACTCCTCTGCAACACATGCTCCAACGAATACAGGCTATGCTGTGGAGAAAAAACTAATTGTTCTTCCCATCAAATCCTTAATATCCCAAGGATTTCTCTCCCAGGGACCCTTGAATGGACAAAGTGAGCTAGAACTGTTTGGTTCTTTCCCTGGGGTATAAAAGATTACAGTTCTCCAGGTAAGAATTGTAGGGAAGATAAATTTATTATTTCCTTTCTTTTCTCCTCAAGGGAAAAAAAACCAAACCACCTGCACTGCTTTAGGGAGAACCATTTGCAGATACCCTAGGGTGGCTCAGCCAAGAGAGTGTCACATCAGTCAGTACTCCAGCTCTATCACCCAGGCCTGGGTGCAGGCAAATTTGCCAGCCCAGAGGCAGAGTTTAATTTTCAGACTCAATGACTGGACAATTGGGTTCATGAGATCCAACCCAACTCCTGCACACAGTGCTGTGACTCATCTGCAGGCTCTGAACTCACAGCTGGGTCCCCTTGGGTGATACAGACATGAAATCATGGTTAAAAAGGCTGTGAGAAAACACATCTGGAGGTCATCCAATCCATCTCACTCCCCTAAGTGGGTTTCTTATTTCAAACTCAGAGAGAAGTGCCTCTGGCACAGCAGATAATTGAACTGGTGTTTCTCAAACCTTCCTGATAATCACATTGATCACAGGGCCACGCTTCCTTACAGGATGCAGTCTCACACTTCAGCCCCAGTAATTTCATTTTGGAGGCCTTGACCTTGAAGACAGAGGAAGGAAGGAGAGAAAGAAGAAGGGAAGGAAGGAAGGAGGAGAGGAAGGAAGGGAGGGAAGAAGAAAAGAAAGAAAAGATCAAACCAAATAAAGCATTTTACTAAGCATTTCTGTCGGGTTCACCTGTTTCAAATTTGATATTAAACAAACAGACTTTCAATTTTGATACTAAATCAAACCTGTCATTATTTCTTCATAATTATAAGGTTCCCAAAGTGAGGAATTGGCAGCAACAGGAGGTGGACTGAAGAACAAATTCAGTAGGATGCCAGCTGTGCTTACTGGCAGGCAGCATCTTCATTCTGAGTATGTGACTCACAGGTAAATGTTCTCTTGCCACACACTCCTGTGAGAGCTGGCAGTGACAGTTATCTACTCTCCCCACCTACACCCTCCCATCCTTTGCACCTCTTCACCTACTTGTCTTCCTCTGTACAATTAAGTCCTTAACCCAGGTGTGGTGGTTTGACCTTGGCTGGATGCCCAGTGCTCACCAAAGCCATTCTATCACCCCCTTCCTCAACTGGGCAGGGGAGAGAAAATGTAACAAAAGGCTCATGAGTTAAGGACAGGGAGAGATCATTCACCACATTACCATCGTGCGCAGAACAGCCTTGACTCAGAGAAATTAACTGAATTTATTACCAGTTGAAATCAGAGCAGGATAATGAAAAAACAAATCCTAAAAGCACCTTTCCCCCACTCCTCCCTGCTACCTGTACTTAACTTTATTCTTGATTCACTACTTTTCCTCACCAGTGGCACAGGGGTACGGGGAACGGGGATATGATCAGTTCACCAGATGTTTTTTTCTGATGCTGTTTTCCGCTCAGAGGAAAGATTCCTTCCCCTGCTCCAGCACTGCATCCCTCCCACAGGAGACCGTCCTCCACAAACTTCTCCAATGTGAGTCCTTCCCACAGGCTGCAGTTCTTCATGAATTGCTTTAGCCTGTGTCCCTTCCACAAGATTAAGTCCTTAGAAACATCCAGCCCCATGGTCACAAGTCCTGACACCAAACCTACTCCAGCGTGGGCTTCTCTCTCAATGGGTCCCCAGGTCCTGCTGGAAGCCTCCTCCAGCATGGGCTGCCCACGGGCTCACAGCCCACTGTCAGGTATGCAGTGTGGGGTCCTCCATGGGCTGCAGGCGCACGGCAGGGGAATCTCAGCTCCAGCTCCTGGAGCACCTCCTCCTCATCTTTCTCCAGAGAGTCTGGTGCCGGCAGGGCTGTTTCTCTCACACAATCTCACGCCTCTCTTCTCTGGCTGCAATTACTTCTGTGCAATAAGTTTGTTGTTTTGGTTTTTTTTCTTCTTAGTCCTGCTATGCCGGAGGTGCTCCCACCATCGCTGATGGGCTTGGCCTTGGTCAGTGCCAGGTCCATCTTCAGGCTCTGTTGGAGATGGAGGAAGTTTCTAACAACTGGTCAAAGAAGCCAAGCCTTTAGCCCACCCACTACCAGAACCTTGCCACAGAAACCCAATACATGGATCAATCTGATTTTACTAAAGCCTTGTAAAGCCCTTGCTTTAGAAAGGCTCTGAAAAACTGGTAAGTGTCCCTCTCACCAGTCAGATATGGCATTTCAGAAGTATTACTGCTTTGAAAAATTCTGCTTACCTCTCACTGTAGAAAACTTATGTAGTCTTACTGGTTTGGGAACAAGACAAGCAGGCAGATTATAAGATGTCAACGATGCAAGTACAAGTATATCCTGTGAACAACCCCCGTTTCCTTTAGGCATATTTCCTCAGATTGTAACACAGTGTTGCTTTTTTCACAGTGCCTTCATTCTGTTTATGCCTTCACAACCTCCACGCTTACTGCTGATGTTAATAAATGCCCACACTTACTACTGCAGGACATTATATGTTGTACAGAGAGTTCCATTACCTTCCTGGGACTCGTGACAAAACCGACCTACTTTGATTCATCTAAAGACTGAAGTAGTGTCAAGAGAATGTGATTCTGGTTTCCTAGCTCTTAAACCCTGACCTCTAACCACTACCCCACGCTTCTTCCCACAGGGGTGCTATTGTTTAACCCACTAACTGCAAGCCTTTCATTTCAGAAACCAAAAATTAATATCTCACCATCCTTCACTTTCTATTCTATCCTAGTGTGTAGTATGGAATCTGTTCCTCCGCAAGAATAAACCCTGCTCCCTGCCAGGCTTGTGAAGCCCAGTGGAAGAAGCATTTATATATTTGAGTTGCTCACTGTGCAACATTCTGCTTACAAACCATCAGAGATGGAAATGAGGATGGGGATGTGACACAAGTAGCGATGGGGAAAGATCATAGATTAGTGATGCCCTGGAGCCAGATGTGCTGGAAGCCACACAAGGCAAAGAGAAGACCTCTCTCAGAAAGAGGACTCGTTTAAATCCCTTAAAAAGTGAAAGACACAGCTTGCCAAGGTAACGGTCCGTGTCGCTGCGGTAGCGCCATGAAAAATCCTGCACCTCCCGTTCCCGCTGGCTGAAAGCGGCGCGTTTACAGCAAAATTCCAAGGCAGAGTTTTGCACTGAGAAAACGCCCCGAGTGGAGCAGCAGGAGCAGCGCCACACACGGCGGCCCTGCCTGTCCCTGTCCGCGTCCCCGTCCCTGTTGCCGGCCCCGCCCCGTGACGGGCGGTGATGGCGGCGGGCGGAGCGCGGCGGCGCTGACGGCGCCAAGATGGCGGCGCTGCGGGCCGGGGACTTCGCGGCGCTGCAGATCCTGCTGAAGGTGAGCGGGGCCGGGCCGCGGGGGGACGGGGCCGCCGCTGCCGGGCCGCGGCTGAGCGCCCCCGCTTTGCTTCCCGCCAGGCGCCGTCGAAGGACGCCGTGCGGCAGCTGTGCCAGGAGTGCTTCTCCAGCCCGCCCGCCGCGCTCGGGCCGCTGGCGCAGCGCGCCTGCCCCGGGCTGGCCGTCAGCGCCCAGGAAGCGGAGCAGGTAGGGCCGGCAGGGCCCCGGCGGGACGGAGAGAGCGGCGCGGGGCGGTGCCGGCACGGGGGGTGGCCCAGGCCCTCGGGAAGGTGCGGCGCTCCGCGGCCGCTGCTGAAACGGGACGTGCGCGGTGAGAGCGACCCTTGGCCGCGGCAGGAGGGAACGGGCTGAGGCTGCGAAGCGGAGGGCGCTGAGGAGCTCAGCCCCATCCTGCTAAGGCTGTCGGGCCGTACCTGGAAGCCCCAGGCTCTGGTGGTGTGGGTCTCGCAGCATACGCCGTGTCTCCTGACTAAGAAGGCCCGTCCTGTGCTGTATGTAATGCTTCTCAGCCCAGCCCCTTCTCCTCTTGCCTCCTGACAGCTGGTGTCTGCTTTGCACAACCTCACCAGGCACGTGGTGTACCGCGGCTTGACCAGGGCAGAAGACATCCTCTGTCTCTTCCCAGAAAACTTCCACCAAAATCTGAAAAACCTCTTGACTAAAATAATCTTGGAGAATATGTAAGTGCTATCCATTTGCTTTCAGCTGGAGGGTTAAGGCCTGTGTATGCAGTTTGATACGTGCATAGTTGGCAACATGCGGAGTCTTGTTTCTGTAAATTTTGTGTGCCTTGGGTGTAATCACACAGGCTGGGATGAGCAGAGTTGAACAGAATATGTCATCTGAGTGGAACGCCCAACTAAACACAGCCACGGGCACACAGAGTTTTCCCATGACTTCTGATATAGATGTGGGCCACATTCCCAATATGCAAAGCCCCTTTTATCTTAACAGCTGTGTGGTGAAAAAATGCTACTGATGACAATAAAACTTAGAGGGCTGGATTTCAGCACTAGAAAATCTAGGTAGTACTTAGCTATCCATCCACTTGTCCCCATGGCTCAGGTGCAGAGGCATTGAATGTGAAAGAACGTACACAGGGTGGTGGGAGAGGAGGGCAGTTCTGCTTGTACATCTCAATTCTAGGAGCCCATTGCTTTGATAAAACCAGGGAGAAAGGTACGTGCTTTAAATGAGCTGCCCTTCCAGAAGAACCTATGGTTGGTCACCAGTTTGGCTGCATGTTTACCTGTTTTTCCTTACTGGAAAGTTTACCTGCTTTCCATGGCACTGGTAACATAGGCAGTCTCTCTCTCCTGCTTACTGCTGGTGACCTTTCAGTCAGGGATAAGCCATGCTAAATGCTTACCTCTTTTTTTTTTTTTTTTTTTTCCCTCAAAGCACTTTTGATACTGTTTTCTCCACTTCTTCACAGCTCTGCTTGGAGGAATGAAGCACAAGCCAGTCAGAGTAAGTAGTAATCTCAGGAATGAGATTGTCTGCTAGGAAATAATGGATTATCTTAGTATTGTATTCATGAAGTATCTGACATGCATTACACAAGGGACCAAGGCAGTGGTCCAAGGCAGACATTCCAACGGATTGATCTGTGTTAACATAAAAAAGTGAAGGGTTTCCTGCCCCTCCCAAGCCACCAGCAATCAGTCTTTGCAAACTAACATACAAGGCTAGGCAGATGTATTTTGTGTTGTTGCAAATGCTGCCCAGTGCTGGCCCTGACAGTCTGTGAAGTGGAATTTCTTCCAAAAGCAGGAGCAAGGCAGCCAGTGGTGCACTGCCCCCTGGAGATCTGTGCAAGGAAGCAGCAGAAGCAGGGAGAGAGAGCCATTCCCCAGACAGAAAGAAAATTCAGTTAGACAGTAAGGCACAGAGAGGAAGTGACTTGAGTGTCTGTAGTCAATAGGAAGGCTGGCAGTCAACCCCTGGGGAGGACACTAAGCATCTTACAATAGGCAGAATCCAGACAGGCTGCAATTGCCTACTGAGACAGCTCTTCCCTTAGCAGCCAAGTTAGACCTGCCTTTCTTTACTTGGGTGGGTCCAAGAGGTCTCCAGCTCTGAGCTATTGGTGTCAATAGACAGAAACCTGTTAAATGGTTTCTGCTAGGCTGCATGTAATTAGGATGATATTTGAAATATTTGTAAGAAATGTGAAGACTGCAGTTTGCCAGTATGTTTGCTGTACTGCGGGATGCTTTGGTTCCCAGGATGGGGAACATGAAATAGCATGTTTTATACTGCTGGATTTTACGAGCTTTCATGAGTGCTTTCTTACCAGTTTGAGAGCAGAGCAATGAGCATGCAGGTGCCAGAGCAACTCATGATGAAACACCAGTTGGGTGTAGCAGGCAGCAAGGCAGGGCATAAAGATGTGGAGAAGAGATCTTACTGCTCTCCTTCTCCCAGCTGCTTTGGGAATTGACCTCTGCTTCTTGCACTGAACTATCATTGCATGTAATGATGGGAAACCACACAGTAGCAACTAAACTTGTATGCTTCCCAGGGCCGGAGTGGAGAGGCCCGTACATGGTGGCAGTCCCAGGTTCCAGGGTCTGGTGTTCAGTTGTGTGCTGCTGAGCCTAACAGAGCCATTTTTTAATCCCCCAGTCTCCCTGCCTCGACTGGTGGACATGGACTGGAGGGTGGACATCAAGACGTCTTCAGACAGCATTGCAAGAATGGCAGTCCCTACCTGCCTGCTGCAGTTAAAGGTAACGGCAGTGCCTGTGAAGGGCAGAAATAATGAAATCCAACACCTGACTTGCCAGGGCAAACCAGTCCAGACAGGCATCTGGTGCTTGCCTCTTGCCTGGTGGGCCATTGGACTTCCTCAGAGGTGATACCTGAAATTCCACAGAACACAGGAATGATGTCTCTGATGAAAGCTGTCTTGCATGGAAGCTTTGTGTGCATGAGGATGTGAGAAGTCACCATGTTTGTTCCTAGTCACCATTGTTCTCTACAGAAAAAAAAATAAGATAAATCACGAAGCCATCATCCTTTCATTCTAAGCACTCCATCAGCGTGTTTAGCTGACTTCATTAGTTGGGAAATGACTTGAGATTACTAATAACTTCCTTCACTGGCCACATCTATCATTTGGGGGCTATACCTGACTTACTGCTAGTGTTCTGCAGAGTTTTGGATCACCCCAACCAATAAAAATCATATGAGTGGGATTCAGAGGAGGAATTAAATGTAATTTCTGTGTGTGGGGTGGGGTTAAGTATCCTCTGTGGTATCTGCTGAGATGCTTTTGATACAAGCGTGGATTCCTGCCACAAGTATCTTCAAAATACTCCAATACTCATGGCAGTAGATGTTCACTTGCACTCTTGTCAATGGGAGTGCACTTCACTAGGGAGGCACACAGCTTAGAAAATCTGCCATGGTTCTTCAGGATGGAGCTGGATTCCAAATTCAAACCATTTTGTTTAATCTGTGTATTAAACACTGGCTTTTGTAGTGGCTCTGAAAAAACACATAAATGAATTTTTCATACAACTGACATCTGCATTCTTATTTTAAGATTCAGGAAGATGCTGCCTTATGTGGAAATAATCCTGTTGTTTCTGCACTGACTGTGGAACTGAGCAAAGAAACCCTGGACACTATGTTAGAAGGTCTGGGAAGGATTCGGGACCAACTTTCTGCCGTTGCAAACAAATGAATGCTCAAGGGCACCGATTCCTGCAGCAAGGAAGGGAAGTATTCTCTACCTACAGCTGTCAGAAGTTGCAGCCTAGTGTAACATGTTGTCTATTTCAGCAAAACAAAACTAAAGAGGTTTCTTTCTTGAATTAATGAGATAGCTTTTGAAAAGCTAACACTCAAATATTCATTTGGTTGGATGCCAAAAAGTGGTTTCCTATTATGTTGTTGAACAAAAGCTGTTCACCATTTCAGAAGAGAATTTGAGGGCTTAGAGCCTGGCTTAATCACAAAGGTCGTAACTGGAAACAGAAAATAGCTGCAGCCAATGAAGCAAGTTCTATCTCTGTGCTGAAATGAGAATCTGAAAGGCTCAAGCTGGGTAATGGCTGCCTGTGAACATTAGAAAAGGAGGGTGCATCTCTCTGGAATGTACATGTACTGAGGTGCTTGCTGGATGTAGCACTCTCTCCCTCTCAATGAAGCACAGCCATGCTGCAGATTGTTATTACAGGATAATGCATTGAAATAGGGCAATTATGCTACAACACATTCCCTTCTGATCAGCTTCACAGCACCATTTGCAAAATGACTGTTCTGAACATCTTTAGCAGGAACTAATTTCTTCCTTCTGTTTGAAAAGAAAAAAAGGAGCTCAGGTAATTCATTTTTGGGGTTTATCCAATAAAGGCTTTGCCTTTGCTGCACAAAAACCAAACGGGGAGAATAAAGAATTAAAGGCTGTTTCCTATGCTGTAGGAAACCCCTCTGTGGCAATATGTGCCTATACTTCTCCAAAGTGTTCTGTTGTTTGTGTAAATCTTCATTTAATTAAAGAATGAACTGCTAATTGATTTCGTGAATCCTTTTCAGTCTGGAAGAGATGCTGTCCTGGGTTACCTCAGCCTCTTTGTGATGGTATCAAGTTTCTAGGCTGGTTTAATGGATGTTCATGTTTGTTGCTGAAGAAGAATCTTTTGTTTCTTATTCAAACTGATTCATGTTTTAAACTTCATTCTCTTCACTGTAATACAGTTACAGGGCACCTTTTTCCATGGGTACCACCTGTGTACAATATTAGAGGTGATGACTCTGACCTGGAAGTTTATAAATATATGTGTATTGAGAGTGTGGAGGAGTTAAATGCAGAAAATCAACAAAATTCAGATTCTTCCTGATGAGCTTATAGAAGTCTGTATCCAAATGTGTTTATGGCAAAATCCAATCTTTCCTATAACACTGGGCTCTCCTTCAAGCCGCAAAACATTGTTTGTTGTGTTTGGAAACGTGAAATCATTCAAGAAGTGTGCATAAACTACAAGATCTTTGTTAATTAATTTTATACATCCCCCCCAAAGTGCAGGCCAGAGTGTAAACGTAAGTGAAGGCTGTGCCTTTAAAAGATAATGGTGAAATGCAGCTCATGCATCAAGATAAACTGTGTGGCAAGTCCCTTGTTAAGGTCTTGAGCAAAGATTATAATGCCTAGTATGGGTATCAAAGCAAACTGGTGCATTTCCGGTGGCAGAGTGGAGCTTTCTGCTGGTAGCTAAAAGTTGCTTGTGGAGTCTTAGTAAAAAGGAGTGTGCCCACTGGACTAGAGCCATACCAGACATTTGGTTACTTCAAGGGGTAGATCTCAAGTCATTCTGCAGGAAGACACTGGTATTTTCTAGCCCAGTATTTAGGATCCTGTGAGAGCTTGCCTTCAAATCTTTGCCTAAAATGTTAGGTATTTTATTGTGGACTCTTACGTCCTTAGCCAGAAGAGCTGAGACTGTCAGGAAAAGTTCATAAAACGAGGCTGAGTAGGACTGTCATTACCCAGACAGCAGGAGAACTTCACATTAAAGTCCTTTTTATGGAGACTGCTTCACAGGAAGAATAAATTGCCTGCTACTGCAGGCAATCATATGTGATCTTTTTCATGAAATTATTGCTCTCTTAAAATGAGTTAGATTTTCATCCTCCCTCCCCACATTGCTGCTGTTTGGTAGCCTGGCCTAAGAGATGATGTATTCATCTCTTCTCTGTTACCAGTTTGTTACTGTGCCAACACTGTCCTCTTTTGCTTACTTCTTTCTTTCCTTTCCAGTTTTCCCTCCTATTTAAGAAGCAGTAAAATCCCTCTCCACTTTTGATGACTAAGCCTTGTAAGCTCTATATCCTGTGCCTTTCAGAATTGCAGTGGCCATTCTTCACTTAACAGTTTGCATCTCCCTTGAATGGGGTCAACACCGCAAGTGTTTCTGGAGGATTGTCCAAGGACATTACTAAAGAGTGAACTGTCATAGTATGTGAATCACCTGAATGAATTCCTGCCAGGAAACCACAAGCCTTCATTGTGAAATGGAGCTTAAAAGTTCCATGCTCATTCCAGTATTTGAGAAATAGAAAATTCATTTTCTACATGTACACTTGGTAATGGTGCTAATTCAATTACAGTAAGGAAAACAGTGATAAATTTATTTGTAAAACACAGTATGCAAGTTAAATTCAAGTTGTAATTTCACAATCAGACGTGTTGAATCTGACTGTCAAAGTGTTGAAAAAGCATTAAAAACATTAAAGCCTACTTTGTATAATTCCAAACAATACAAACAATGCTTCCTTTTATTGCAAGAAAATGTGCACTTTAGGGTGTTCAGACTAAAAATTGTGTAGATGTGATTGAGAGCAAGAAAAACTTAGAAAGAAAATACCTTTAATATTCCTAGCTTGTACTTCAGTTACTTATCTTTAAACATTGGTTTAAAACATTAGAAGACTTTCTAA
This sequence comes from Chamaea fasciata, assembly GCF_029207755.1. NCBI lineage: Eukaryota > Metazoa > Chordata > Aves > Passeriformes > Sylviidae > Chamaea > Chamaea fasciata. The sequence continues at coordinate 19,519,360 of NW_027094092.1, read as the reverse complement.
GATTCATGATGGTTTGGTAAAGGTGTAGTAATTACTCTATATTTAAGTTTTGAGTTTCATACATGAAATTTATATATTCAAGCTCTTCTGAAGCTACTATGTATACCAAGTTTTTGCTTTGTTTATAACTGAGGTATTACTGTTTTACTTCAAACAAGTTACTTTGTTACTAGTAATCTGGTTTAGAATTGTTTTGACATAAGTTAAAAATGTTAGGGGTGGTTTTTTTTTGTTTTGGGGTTTTTTTTGTTTGTTTGTTTGTTTTTTGGTTTTTTTTTCTAATTGTCACTGGATATAATAAAGTTTCTTTAGCAATATAGATAGGACCACCTGCCCAGCCCAGATCAGGATTGAAAAAGGCATTTTGGGATCAAGAGACCAATCTGGGGTATATCTCTTGTTAAATGAACATCTCTCTTAAAAACCACAACAGTCCAGCCATAATCTCAGTTTTTGGTACTAGGAACAACATACCTAGGGGTGTAATTTCCTCAGCTGCTTTATAACTATGGTTATTCTGAGTCATAATAACCCCTACAGAAGTAGCTGTTTAATATATTTACCGCTCTTTTTTATATACCCGTAAAAGATTCATCTGACTAAGCTCTAGAGTGGCAGCATTTGAAGTTGATGAATCCCACCTCCCCAGACCCTTTTCTAACATTTTGACCCCATCGTTAGAAACTTTAGTCCATGACATAGTAATTACACAAACTGTCATGTATTTTTTCCCCATCTGCACAAATGTTGTGCAGGTAGTTGCTGATTTTCTGCCTTTTTTTTTTTTTTTAGAGAATAATAATGCTTGTGATACTTGGACCTGCCTTATTAACTGACTTCTCCCAGGTACAACTTGGTTAACATGTAATTTAGTCTCCAGTATCACTGCACCAACACAGCCCTGTATCATTACAATGCAAGATCTTGGCTTACCCACCATCAATATGTGCTCATCCTGCCCAGTGTTTCCATCTGCTCTCACAATTCACGTTCATCTGGCCCCTGCCTGAAGGCAGCTGCACTACCATCACCAGAGAATTAAACCTCACAAACTACAGCAGGGATGCATTTATAGCAAGGCTGATGAGAATGTGCTAAAGGTCTTGAATTTTTCAGTTACACTCAAAGAATCACAGGTATCCATTAGAAGCCTCACTTGTAAGGATCAGTGGCCAAACAGCCCTTGCCCTTTTAAACACGTAAGAACCTGACTTGCTGCTCCATGCTTTATAACCCTCTTTTCTGGACTTATTAGTGTCTATGACTCTTGCCACTGACAGTGCTGCTGCTGAAGTACCTTTGAAATAGATAACAAAAATACCAACACGGTACACCCACCCTGTGACAATTCGCTGGTGTATTTTACTGAGTATCACTCAGAAAGAAGGGGGACCATGGCAGGGTCAGAGCTGGCACTGCAAGCTCACGAGCTTCTTAAGCTGTCTGCAACATCGGCCTTTAGGAAAGAAAAGAATCACAGAATATCCCAAGTCAGAAGTGACCCACAAGGGTCATGGAGTCCAACTTCTGACCCTGTACAGGACAGCTCCAACTGTCCCACTATGTGCTTGACAGTGTTGTCTAAACACTCCAACTCTATCAGGCTGGTGCTGTGACCACTTCCCTGGGGAGCCTGTTCCACTGCCCAGCCACCCTCTGGGGAAAGAACCTTTTCCGAATAACCAGGCTAAACTTCAACAGAGAACAAGAAAATGAGCCTAGATTTACAGTCCTCCTAGTTCGCCAAAACACTCAAGGCTAAATGTCACTGAGAGAATTTGACATAACTGAACCACTTAGCTGAGTATTTCCAGCCTTCTAAACTGGTGCTGCCTGGCCCGGTTCGGCTCGGCTCGGCTCGGAACAGCACCTGACCATCTGCCGCCGACACGTTGGGCACATGTGAATGAAAGGAGAGTGAGAATCAAAGGATGCCACAACAAAAGAAACATTTCTGAAAGCGCAAATTCTTTTTCCCCAGGAGATGGCGATCTCGGTCTCCCATTTCTCTTCCCTCTTCTGTTTCGCAGCAGAACACAGCAGTCTGGGCTGTCCTTCGAATCTGGGAGCAAATCAATGACTGCCAGAGTCCGAACAGCACCAAACCAGAAGGGGGATATTATTCACTGCTCAGCAAAAGGTCTCCCAGCTGCTCCCATAGTTGCGGGCTGAGGCAGCTGAGCACATTTTAGGGGGAGCTGGCAGAGATGGAAGTAGCAGACAGTTCTCTGGACTGTGCCAGTCATTTTAAACACCAAGAAGGAGGAACCCTCCCTTCTTTTTTTGCCAGGGTTAGATGCATAGTCCTTCAGAGAGAGCTTAGCTACTTACAGGGGTAAGAGCAACGTTGCATTTAAAGGGATGTGGACAACTTCGAATGTTTCCATACTGGCCTCTCTCAGACAATGCAAGTTTTGCATAGAATTTGTCTTTAAACAGTGGTGAGCAGGACCCTGTAAAAATCACGTCTGGAGAAGGGAGTAAGATGTGGGGAGGAAGAGTTCCTTCTTTCCCAAGCAGGCTAGAAACCAATTTAAAACAGTGCATGAAGCACAATGGCATCCTGTGCAATGTATATACAAATTCTCTTGTTGCTTTTCCACTCGCTTTTGCTGCTGCTGTTAATACAAGGCCTGGGATGAAAGCATTCCCTCCCCTCGCTGACCTTCTGCACCCCGTCCTCCCAGGAGTCATCATCTTGCCAGTCTGGGAGGGGAAGTGCTAATGCACACTAGCAACGCTGACACACCACACAGTGCTGTCAAATATGCAAAGTGAACACACAGAACAGAGGCGGTGAAATAGCACCCTGCTTTCATCCTTACTCTCTTCTAGTCACTGTTCTTGTAAAGGCTGCTTTGGAACAATAGTAGGTAGGGCTTTTCTCCCCCTCTAAGGAAGACACAATTTGTCAAGCTGACAGCATCCGTTTATGCTGATGAGATAGTGAGGGTTGAGTGCCAACTAGCAGCAGAAATATAATAGTATCCATCAGAGCTGTTAGCTAGAGTTGGCCAGTGCTTTTGTTTGTAATTTAGAGGGCTATAACTCAGCCTTGCAAATAAGATGCAAGAGGAACTCTACAGTGAAAATCTGGACCTTGCAGTGGGACCTTTAGTTTCTTATTAAAAAAAAAAAATCAGGTTTGGCACTCTGCACTGTGCTGAAAGGAAGTGATAAGAAACCTGGATGAGACAACTGCAGTGTACCAATGCTTTACACTGACAGGGCTAACTGGAAATGCTGATTTCTTTACAACCATATCAGTGACTGTAGGTCCAGGGTGTTCAAACACACTTTCTGTATCAGTAAGTCTTGAGGCAAATGGCATCCTCACTTCCAAACAAATCACTGTGCAGGTCAACAAGGTTCCCCAAGTAGTATCTCTACTTCACACAGTGGCAGGGCTCAACCCACATAAAGCTCACGACAGATTTATCACCAGAATCAGTGAGTTATCCACTGTCTGAAGTATTCTGGTTCCTTAGTGCTTGGTGGCATTCAGGTATTGGGGCCTCTTTCCCAAGCCTGTTTCTGCATTTATCTTATTTTTATGACTACGCAGAGACATGATCCCTACTTTTGAATGTTATTTTTTTTTCCAGTTCACTAGGGCCAGCCAGTATTTTTCCATGCCCTATTAAGCCAGATCAGTAGAAAGTCCAGAAAGTTTGAACTGCATCTCAACAGACAACTGATAGGCTTTTGTGTCTGTTTGTGTCTGATGAGAAATAAACAATCAGAAGATCATACTGAAATCAAAGAAACACAAAGCGTGTCTTCAGTGCACTGCATAACTGAAAGTTAAGAGAACTGCATTTAGAAACTACTTTTTTTTTCCTCTCTGAAAAGAACAGCATGAAAGTGTACTTGGCCATCTGTGTCTCAGGATGTTTTCCTTTTCTTGGGCATAAATGGTAAACTTCAAACATCACTATCACTCCCATCTACCACATAAGCACTGTAAGCAATCTTATTTACAATTTCTAGCCATTGCTTTCCGGTGACCTCATTTCTCCCTTTGGTGCTGTCTTGGAAGCTCTGGCTAATATTAAAAGCACTGAAATAGACACATTCAACACTCCCTTGTGGGCGTGGTAACATAGTTCTCAATAAAGCAAAGACCCTTTAAACAAAATGAAAGCTGGCCACATTTTCACCTTGTCCTTAGGCAAGTAAAAAATAAAAACCCTTTCCTGTGCTCTCAAAACAATAAAATAAAACAGCTAAGCAAGAAATCTATTCAAGGTGAGCCTTGTGTGCATTCCACCTTGTGGTTTGCACACCACCTCTCCAGACTGCACATTCTTTGAGGCAGAGACCTTGTCTTCACAGCCCCAGTACAGGAGACTGACTCTGCCATTGGTACTCCATCAGTAACACCAAGAATTCTGTCCCCTGGTGTTAATGCATCACCAAAACACTGTAGTTATTTAAGGATCAGATTTCCAGTTGCCTGACACAGCAGTGGCCTTATCTTCTCCTAGATAAATAAGGTTGATCTATGCGGTTTAATGGGTGGTTTGTGTCACCACTGGCAGCTGACAGAAAAATAGTCCCCTTTTCAAAGGTGTGGAACACTTACTTTGGAACTTCAGATACTTCTGATATACTTCTGATAACCCTCCCTCTGAGCCCATCTAATCTGCAGTGTCAGAAGGGATCTCAGTAGAATTTCTCCCAAGAGAAGCAATTGTGTTATTTTTGGTAAAAATTTCTTCTTTCTCTACAATTCCATTTCCTTATATCATTCTGTATCATACACACTGCAACTCTCCACTCCAGAGCAGATTACACTCTGGCAGTGAAAGAACAGCATCCTATATCAAAAATTCAGTAATAAATGAAAAGCACCAAAATTTAAAAATTAAATAAAATAAAATACACAGACTGTCCTTTGTTGAAATGGTGAAGAGAGCTATGAAGCCTTCTGGTAACTGAACTTGACTTTCGGGTGATGAAATTCAATTAATTATTATTTCTCTAGAGAAGGGGAAAAATCTTTGGGGACAATCTCTGCATACAAAATCAACATTCTGGTCATAAATGATGTTTGTTCTTAAGTACAGGCAGCTTACTCACATCAGCAGTGTTCTGGGGAAGGAGTACCCTCCAGCACAGGGCTGTTCTAACAGCAGGCACTGGTGCAACTCTGGATCACAGCCTGGTTTTGCTGAGAGCTCTGCATGCCCTACAACAAATCAAACTTTTCACAGCTCCTTGGCTGCAGAAACAAACAGGACTCAGGAGCAGCTGCAGCTCTCCAGGCTCAACAGCATGTCCAGCCCTGGGTAGTGGGACTGAGTTTGGCTTTCACAGCAGACCTGGAGGCCTTGATGTCACCTCTGGGACCACAGTAAAACTTAACCAGGCAGCCTGGGTGGGGGTGAGAGTGAGGCCTCGAAACGCAGACCTCTGAGCAGAGGGCTTGTCTCTGCAGTGTCTCTGAACATCTCACTTTACCTCTGACTTCTGCCTAGCAGGTAAAAAGCTACATTACACCTATTTTGGTGAGGATAGACTAATTAACATAATAATGAATCATTATTAAGTATTGGTATTAAGGCTCTTGCGGTGTGTAGGTAAAGGAACCTACCTACGTGTACTGAGCATTTTGCCAAGACAAAGACGTCGATACTGGAGTATTGTGTTCCCCACGACAGCGAAGGCTGAAATGATTTTCTGCTGCCTACAAAGGAAAGAGTGTTTTGCAAAATTTCTCTCTCTCTCAAGTTCCTCAGGAGCACAGTACCACACAGCTTTGAAAATACAACGGGGTTCAACTCCTGGACCTAAATCATTATCACAATGCTCTTCAAAGGAACAGCATCCTGCTGGGCTTTATAGCTGATTGCAACTCTTCACCTCTCCTTGACCCACTTTAACAGTGGGTCCTTCTACCTCATTCATATGAAAGGCCTCAGAAGGAAACTGTGAATAAAGGCCACAGTGAAAGACCAGCCCATCTGTTTGTTTAGGAAGAACCCCCTTTGCTTTGTCTCAATTTCAGACCTTCCATGTAAATCGGCAACTATGCAGACTATTTCCCTGCGCATACTCCCCCTTCCTTTCTCCACCTCTCCAGTAGTATCTTATCCCTAGCCTTGTCACTCCTTTCATGTAGCTGTGACTGGGCAGAGAACGGGCACAGGAAATAAATTCCATGTATTTGAAGTCCCTGCTGTATGAAGCTCATGTGCATGCAGAATGAGGGAGGGATTACGGCACTTCCAAATGAACCAAGCCTGGATGATTCTGATCGATTCACTGGCACGAATTCCATTTTCACACCGAAGGTCCCTCTTGCCTAGGGTGTTTTGGTTTTTATTTTTGCTTTTAATGCTGGTTGCCAGGCATTTTCTATAAGATACGGTACAGAACAAATATGCCCTGGGAGGCAGTACAGCCTCAGCAGGCCTTTAGGAGGTCTGCAGAGCCTGCAGCTATCAGGCATGTCTCATGGGTGGAGTGATGACGTATTGCTCAAATAAACCTGAGATGGAGCAGATGCAGGGAACAGTGAAGGGGCCTTCAGCCATCCTAACTGAAATAGAAATACAGATTTATTGTTTCTTCCAAAATCAACCAGGGACTTCGTCATTGCCATTTATTGCCTTATTAACTCACTTTTATTAGAGCATTTATGATATTTGGACATTCCACACCTGACAATGCCTGCAATGAGCTGGTTATGTTCAGGTGTTGTCCTTTATTTGGGCTGACCTACAAGAACTTTATGGGTCTGTTAGTTTCCCCTTGAGATCTATTGTATGTTGACTACCACAGAAAATGTCACAAGCTGTTTTATAATGATAAACCAGCCCCTTAACCAGTGTTTCTGCCTCTCTTCCTCCTCTCACACCTCTCAGGAGCCCTCCACCAGGAGTCCTCTGAATGCAGCACCAAAAAGATCCCTTGTCCCCAGAGTCCCTGTCATTATATACTGCCTTTGCATGACCACACAGTCCTAGTGCACTTCTGAAACGGAAGGCAAACCCAAGCCAGCTCCATAGATTCTCCATCCTTACCCCCAGCTGGTTTTCCTGCCATGGTAGCACCTTCCTGTCCAGTTTGGAGCAGTCTGGAGGGCAGCTCTGCTGTGAGGACACAGGACTGGGCTGTCTGGTGTTAGTTAATCTGTGACAGGACTGCAGGCAGCACAGGGCTCCGTATCCAGCTGGGTGCTGTTAGGAAGGCAAGGACAGCATCAATACTGCTTCAGTGACTACAGCTTCCCTTTTTCATTTGGTGCTAGGTGCCTTACAGGGAAAAAAAGGAAAAGAAAGTGAGAGAGAGTGATGCAGGGAGGGGAAGGATCAATTGTGCTCTGCTCTTTGCAAGGAACCAGACTGAAAACGTTCACCAGTCAGTCTAGAGATGAAAAATGGCAGGCTGAGAGCAATCCACACCATGTGCCTGTTCAAACACACATGACTTGACTAACCTAACTAACTGGATTAACCAGTTAACCTTCTTAGGTTAGTCAAGTCACATGTGTTAAAATGAACTGAACTTAACTCTGTCTGGACTTAGCAAAGCCTGGGATTTAGAAGAACAATACCTACATTCAGCTGAAAAAACAATTTGTGTTAAAAATATATCTACTAATTCTGGCCCAAAAGGCCAGATCCCCAAGCCATGCCATGTTTGGAGTATGCAGTGAATGCACCTGGTCCTGCTGATTTCAGTGCTGGGTTCAGTCAGCTGTTCAGTGATCCACACCCAGTACAGCAGCAGGGAGCCAGGGAGCAGTTTGGAAGGGAGATTTAAGAATAGACAGTGCTCTAAACAGACAATTGTCAGCCAGTTTTTGAAGTTTAGCAGTCAGCAAGCAGAAAGCCTCCAAATAAGAGAATTAACTGCTGCCTAAGAACTTTGTGCTCTATGTGCTAGCTGACAACCAAATTTGTGCTGAATCTGATGCAGCAAACTTTAATCCTGCTGTGTTATCAATACTGTGTATTTCCAGGTTTAAACACTCCCAGTAGATAAAATGCCCTTGAAAACTCACTGCCTCTTTAATTCCCAACACTTTATTTGAAAACATAATCCTAAATATCTCATTAACCAATGGCAACAACACCCTTCATCCACTCCAAGATCCTTTTCTATTTGGTATCTACCACATTATCATCATCCACTGAAGCAGGCCCAGAAGGGCTGTTAAGAGACTCTGTGCAACACTGCTGAAGTCAAATGACAGATCACCCTAAAACTACATATCCTGACATTCAAGGAGACAACTAAAGTAGAAATACTTCAGGAAAGGTAGTCTTCCAGAAGAGAAAAAAATGACAAGGTACAGTAAAGACGTTGCCACATGCCCTTGCCTGATCACAAACTGAGACTGCTTGTAAATGAACCCTCAGAGAGTAATTGAGTTTTATGGTTTTAAGCTCATGCAAATCTCAGGGTTCAGCCAAACACTCAGCCCACCACCTTTTAATGTTATTGCACATCAGCTGAACCATGCTAACTCACCGTGCCTTCTGTTCCCAGTGCCTGAGAGCACACACAGCTGCACTGACCTGAACTGCAGCCATAGGCAGGTCAACACCCTTCACCTAGGACAGGTCAGGTTGGAAATGCCAAGTTAAGGCCATACTGTGTCCCCTTCTGAATGGATGGGACTAATATGTCTCATCTGTCTCATCCACATTCTTTAAATGTGGTTTAAAGGTCTAAATGTGTTTTGCAGTGCAGGAAGGAGGCCTAAAACTGTGAGATATGCCATGAGATAAGTAGTGAAAGGATTTCCATCAGATATGATGAGAGATTATGTGGTGAAGGGATTATGTTGGCATGACAGGGGGCATGATGGCTTGCTGATTGCAAGTTTATCAGGTGGAAGAATCCTTATCTCTGGAACTGGTGGAAGAGGGAGTGACACACTAACACATCAGGATTCTGTTCTACCCTTGCACAAAGCCTAGACTCTGTAATTGCTCTTTGTAATTCTCCATATCCCTCACTTACACATAAGATGGTTACCTCCCCCCTGCCATATATGATGGCAGTAACAGGGTATTTTGACTACAATTTCACCTCTACCTCTGCCAGGAGTATAAACGGGCATTTGAAATCCTCAGTGGCAGAGGATGAGAATATGACCCTATCTTGCAGACAGATAAACTTGCTCCTCTCTCCTCCCCAAAGCAGGGAGCCTCTTTCATCAGATTTTGCCTCTGACTGCATTGGACTATACCCAGGAACACTTGTACGTAGTGCTATCCATTCATGTTTTGCAGGTCTGGTGAATTTATCACCAGCAATCTCACAGTAGTCTGTAACCTGCTGCTCCAAGAAACTGCACTATTTGTGCATCAGTGACCAGACTTACATTGTGACCCACTGGATTTGTACATCTGGTTGCATTATTAAATGCAACCAGACTTACCAGAAATTAAGCCCAGCCACATCCAGCTCCTCTGATCTCTGAGGACCAGCTGGAAAGCGGGGGGGGGGGGGGGGGGGGGGGGTGGGTGTGTAATTTTCTGCCAGACTTCTATACTTTAACACAACAGCTAGAAGAGGACTCACAGGAGATGGATCCATTCAAACATCCAGTCACCTGCTTTGCAAGTTTTCTGAACACACCCCCTGAACTTACCTTTGCAACAACCCATGTCTGCTCCAGTGGCCAGCTTGGCTCAGAGCTCTGCAGTGCTCAAGAGAAGAAGAAATGGAGTGTAATTCTGCAGTGTGAGCCACCAAGCTCCCTGTTGTAATTGAGGCTCCCTGAGCAGTTTCTTCAGTGATGAGTCAGAGAGGTGGCTCACATGCCAACACTTCCCCTTGCACACTCTGTCCCTCTGGAAGATTTGCAGCTCTGTGAGCCTCATCTACAGCTCTTGCCTTGCAGACAGGCAGCAGCCTGGAATGATAACTGGGGATCATAACCTCAGCAAGCAGATCCCCATGGCTTTCGTCTCTGGCTGTTGTGCCTTCAGCATTATCAGGAGTCAGGGAAAATCAGATGTGATGGCATCAGCATTTAGGGCAGGAAAGGGCAGGAAACACGGAAGAGTTTTTAGGAATCTGGAATGGGAAGGTTGGTGTTTGGTATTTAGATAATGAGGCTACCAATTTCAAGATAAATTCTCATGGGTTGCCAAAGGCCTCCAATTAATTCCAACTCTCCTCTTTCTTATCAGCCTATTTTCCCATCTGCTCCTTCACCCAAACATACTGTAGTCTCCACTGCTTGAGAACCCTGATGGGGAGGCTGGGAAGGGAGGTTGGTGCCCTTTTGTCACTCCTGCTGACAGGGACAGCATCCAAACTGAGCAGCACAGAGGGCCTTGTTGCAAACAGGTGTTTGAAACAACCACTTCCAGCTTTGCATATAAATGTGTTATACGTTACTAAGCAAAGTAATGCTCAGTCATGATCTTGGATTCACAGCTAAATAAGACTGACCACAGCCAACATCAGCAAGGAAGCAGAAGATTCACACCTGCTTATGACACGATCAGCAGGATGGGCTGATGCTGGGATTTTCAGTTCTGCTTGCAGGAGCTCCCACCAGTCACATGGATAAATAGGACCTCATAGTCCAAACAGCATGTCTTTCCCTCCTCTGAATTGCTCATTTGTTAGTACTTGACAGTGAAAGGGTTAACTTGGAGACAGTCCCACGATACCTATGTGATGGATATATCAAGTGACCCCTCTGGTCAAACATGTTCACTCAGACCAGAGCCTGCTTCCTCATTAGCAACAATAAATTCAAAGCAGATGGAAAAACTGCTCTATTCTCTGATCCAGCTTTCAAAGCCCTTTGATTTCAGAATCCCTCGGCTGCTCTTTGACTTTTCTTGCCTGTCAAGTTCCCTGGTAAGATTGATAGGAGAAGGATATCAGTGCAAATTCTGGTTCTGGTCATCTCCCCTGTCAAATTTCCCACATCTGACCATGTTAATTGCTTCTCTCTCCTCCTTTGGTGTAAAGACTGATTTTTTCCCCTATGCTTTCTCCATCGGCAGGTTATGACAATGCTTTGAAAGGGTCAATGGTTAACTCTTTACTATGGCTGCATTAATTCTCCCATATACTGTAGCCTGCATCTCACCAGGTCAGGCTGGGAACTGCCCAAGGCTAGGAAACATTTCCTTAGAGACCATACTCTGTTTTTTTTCCACACCACTGGCTGAAAGCCATGAAATAAGTGGACATTAGGAAAGGACAGCAAGACAGCAACCTAGGCACTGATGTCTGGAGAAGACTCTACAGCAAGTGTAACACCAGGACAAGAGCAATGACTAAGCAGTGGTCAGAGGCATACCACAGCTCACAAGGAGTCTGCCAGGCAGGTGTTGCAGTGTGACTTGGGCAGAAGGCACTTGCAGGACTCTGAGGACTCTCCCACAGCTGGCACAAGACATTTCCTGCAGCCCAACCCATGCGTTGCTACCTTTTTCTCAAAGGTATTTTTTCCAGACCCCAGCCTGGATGTGAATTTTCACCCAACTGCTTCTCATAACACCCAGGTGGGATGAAGGGACCCTCTCTCCCCTTCCTGCAGCCACTGAAGTCTCCTCTCAGCTCCTGAGGCTGACCCTTGAGAGGGTCCTGTGAAATGAGAAGGCACTGACACACTGAATTCCTCAACATCACCTCGGGGAGCAATCCTGACCTTAAAACATCCTTCTGAAGGCTCAGAGCCATCTGTCTTCCCCTGCCCTATTCCCAAGTCTCACTTTAGCTGCTGCCATCTTGCTGCCTCCATCCTATGCTGCCCCCTGCCTCACTAAAATCCCCTGAACAATCATTACCCCGAAGAAAGGAGCCATTTCCACAGGCAGAAACAATGGGGAGCCCCAGTGGTGGTAGGGTCTTCCCTCCTTCCCTCCCTGCCCTCAAAGCTCACTTGGCCAAGCCAACACAGACTGATAAGGCCTGGCAGGCAGCCCATGCACCATCCCAGTCCCACTGCACAGCTCTTCCAGTTCAACCAGCCGCTTTATTTTAACACACCACTGCTACCATTGAGAAGCAAACTCTTGTTTCCCCATGGATCCGTGATCTTGGCCACAGAGGTCTGTAGTCCCTATTCTCCACTCTCCTCCTGGGCACTGCAGACACTACTCCTCATCTGCAATCCAGCCCAGGGAGTCATTTGCCCTCAGAGGCTATGAAGAAACACTTCTGAAAACTGGGCAGGTCTCTGCCATCCTGGAGATGTCCTGTCAGGCCCTGGCTCTTCAGGAAGACCATAGAAAAGTTTGTCTAAGCAAGGCAAACTGAAATGAGGTTAAAAAGCAGTGGCATTGCACAGAAACTTCTAGGAAAGTATAAGTAATAAATCCAACCTCAAATCACATTAGTCTGAAGTTTTGACCTTGGCTGCTGGCCCAAGAGTGTTCCAAAGTACAGCAAAATTCACTTTTCAACATCACTGGGATGACTCCCTACTCCTTGCAGAAAGATAGCAACACACACAGCTAGAACTAGTGAATGGCTGGTGGGATGCTTTGGCCATCAGGGCATGTGGCAGGCAGTGGATACAGGAGGAAAACGAGACATTTCCTTTGCTATAAGCAGCTCTCTAGGCACTGTCAGCACGACTGAGCTTATGATGCCCAGACCAGCAAAAATCTGATTCCATGTAATGAAAAACAACCATGTGCTGATCAGGTTTCTGACTAGACACTCACTTGTGGCCAGTGTTTGATAATCCACCTTTTGCCCTCAAAACTATTGTGGGCAATGTATGTTTTTACACATCCTGCAGGAACACAGAGCCATGCCAGTGGCATACTGAACATGCATGAAGTGCTACATTTTGACATACATAATGCACTTCTAAATCCCTCAGATGCTTTCAAAGATCTCTCCATCATCATGGCTTTAAGCTGAAGCCAGTGCACACAATTCAGAGGTTGAATGAGCAAGCCAGGAGCCAGGGGGTCTTTCTTGACTCACACAGCAAGCCTTGTGCTCAGGCTGTTTCACCTCTTCCTGCTGATGAGGCACACCAGGGCAAAAGCAGGATCATAATTTCCTGCTAGCTTACACACAGGAGCTGAAAAGCTTTAGTTCTCTGTAAGAGACTGTGTAAGAGCCTACATATGGATTTTGAGGCAGGACTGAATGAAGGATGTTTCCATTCTCTCCAGAGACAGGAGTGGGTGCATGCACACAAAATTGATGTGTGTCTGCATGAGGGGAATCTGCTCTTAAGTTATGTATTTATTACTCACTAAATCTAGTAAAAGGCACAAAGTGACACTAAAGTTTGTGTCTGAGACTGAGCAGCTGCCATAGTTGTTTTGGAGTAGCAGCAAGCCAGGCCATCAGGGTACCTATGGCTCCAACTTGTTTCTGCTGTGGGAGATATGATCACTACAACTTTAATAATCAGACAGAAGGAAGCTGAAGGGAACGAAAGAACTTGCCATACAGCAAGGGAAGGTGCAAGACGATGCTCAAAGATGGCAAAACTCTTGTTTGATGATTATGGAGAGACTGAAGGTGGTTTTGCCTTCCTCCTCCTTTCAGGGTGCAACTGGAGGTACAGTAGAAACAAGGAAGCATTTTCATAGAAAAAAAAAAAAACACCAAAAAAACCGCAAAAAACCCCCAAAAACCCCCAACCAACACAAACCCAGCCAAGCAAAAAAATCCCTGATTTCTACTTCAGCAAGCTGGAAGACAGAAACTTTTGGCTGTGTGTAAATGAGGCTGCTGTGGAGACTTGGGTCAACAGAAGAGCACAACTAATTTTTATTGAAAGTATCGGAACATCAGACACTGAAATATCAAAGCACTGGAGATGTGTGTGGCTTGGATATTGATTTACTTGCCACCTCCCTGCAGTCAGTGCAGATGAGGTAGGGGTTACTCTGCAGTTAAGGGCACCACATTCCTTTTCTCCCAGCTTTGGTAGCTGGGCCCAAAACAAGGTGTCACCTTCCCTCTACCCATCCTAAGGGACTTCATCTTAGTTTAAATATATCACTTCCAACTTCCTTAAGTGCTCAACACCTAGGTAACTTCTTGCAGTGCCACCATGGTAGGGGCCAACAAAACAGACTGCAATGAACTAGGACAAGGAAAACAGCTGTAAAGGGCAGACACTCCATTGCTTCAGCACCAGAAGCCTTTGGGAAGAGCAGAAATAAAATCAGTTTAGGGTTTTTCCTCAGCCTGCAGTCTTGGGGCAGATTTCACTACCTATATTTACTCTGAACTTGAAATAAGTAAATTATTTGGTTTTGTCATTCCCTCTCCTCACAGCAGCTTATAAAGACTAAGTCATACTGTTTGCAGAGCAGTCAGCAATTCCCAGAGAGAAAGTACCAATGAAAGGCCAGCAAGCAAACTCAGCTAGTGCTGTCATGAAGCACAAGGAGTCCAGACACAGGGCAGAGGGAGCAGAAAGAGGGGAGTGATGAAACAACCAGCCCAAGGGCCATCTTCCCCAGCCCCTACCCCGACTGAGGAATGCTCAGCTTGCATGATACAGTTTAATATTCAGAAGGTCACAGTTTCAACTTTTGCCTCAGGCCTTCCAGACTCCTTGGCACAGCATTTCAAATTGCATTAGTTTGGGAGAGAGGCAAACAAAAAAAGTTAGTTTTCTCCCAGGCATTGCTTAAAATAGAAAGCAAACAAATGTCATTGCTGACATGCACAGCCCTGGAGACAGCAGTGAGATGCACAGACACGGAGAGATGCCTGCAACTGGCCTCTGTGCTTGATCACGACTACAATTCTTAAACTATCAGCCCAACATTTTCTGCATAGAAAATTTTTCATATCACATTATGGAAGATAATTAAACAGCTTTCCATTCATGTGCTGGGCCATTTGGTGAACTATATGAATACCGTAGTGGTTTGCTCTCAGTTTTCCATCACTTTCTTTTCCATAGTCCCCTGTGTAATTTGTTCTGTCTGGCTGTTTCAAAGCACATCCTTATGATGTCCTTTTACTCTATTCAAATCACCATCTGTTTGTTTCATTAGCAGTCTCATTTCGGGGGTGGGGTGTGTTGAAGAGGTCATTCAACATTTCAAAATTAAAAGCTTGGAACTAATATTCTTCAACTAGAAAATGATAAAGTGCTTCTCTTTGGCATTTTCCAGAAGCTTGTCTAAAAGCAACCCAGTGCCAATTTCTTGATACTTTCCCCTCTTCTTTTACCTTAACTGCGAATCACTTCTTTACTTGCAGACTGAAGACCAAATGCTTCACACAGTTCAAGGAGAGGTTGCTAAATAATCAGGCTAATACTCCACAGGTCCACTTATTTATCTGAGCAACGCTCTCAGCAAAGAAATGTGATGTTACTGGACACAATCCCAGTCCCCCCCGAACCATCAGCTCCTTCTACCCTGTTTTCAGTGGGGTCAAATCCAGCTGAGAGTGCTCTAGGCTGCAGTTCACGTTTGATTGACGAGAGGGCTGCCACACAGCTTATCTAGAAAAATGCACAACGCCGAAACATAAGCAGGCATAAAGCGGGAAGCGTTTGTCACCCACAGTGCTAGTGTCACATGAGAGACAAAGGATCATTTTTCATGTCTCTACCAGGGAGTGCAAGCTTGTTGGGACATGATGGCAACTCATTGATCTTGGAAAAAAATCAGAGTAATTTCTTGCTGAACCAGAGGGGGTGCAACAAATCCAGCTTCATGTCTTCATGCCCACCTCGCTCTGCAGCACAGGATGAAAAACAAGCCCTGCCAGAGAAGGAAAAGAGACTACTGCATTGCATTTGATTATATTGCCCTGTGTTTGATTTTTGGGTGATGCAGGTAGGCTGCAGAGGGAAAAGGAAGAGCAGGCAGACTAGAAACATGAAGGGTCACATAGTGATTTGTTTATTCACTGAGTCATTAACTCAGCAGTAACCACCTGAGATGTTTTATTGGTTTAGAACCCAGTTTTGAAAGGTTCTTCTTTAAGTTGTGACTCCTAGACTCACCAGACTACAGCTGAAGATATTAATTTCCCACTGGAAAAAACAAGACACTTGAAAAACACAAACACATCAAAACTAATGGAGTGCTCCTCTGTCTGTAAGTAGAGTACTGCTTACAGAGAAGTACTCTACCCCTTGCATGGGCTGCTGGATGAAAATATGTCTGCATTAGGATGAGTGGTGCCTCAGATGCCAGGCATGTCTGGAGTTACCAAGCCATCACCAGAGTGCTGCTAGGGAGAGGCTTTCCCAACCTGCCACTTCAGAAGAGGGATGCTTAGCTGCTTCTTCCCCCTGACTGCCTAAAGACAGTGAGCAGAGACCCAAGCAGTTGGTCGAGCCAGAACAGTGCAGCCAGACCTCCATGCTGGCAAGATTTAGGACAAAATTATCAGGAACAGTTTCAGCAACAGTGTGGCCAGCTGGACCAGGGCAGTGTTTGTCCCCCGTACTGGGCACTGGTGAGGCCACACCTTGAGTGCTGTGTCCAGTTCTGGGCCCCTCACTGCAACAAAGACACATTGAGGTGCTGGAGCATGTTCAGAGAAGGGCAATGGAGAAGGGTCTGGAGGACAAGTCCTGTGAGGAGCAGCTGAGAGAGCTGGGGGTGCTCAGCCAGGGGAAAAGGAGGGTCAAGGGGAGACCTTATTGCTCTCTACAACTGCCTGAAAGGAGGCTGTAGCCAGAGCTGGGGGTTGGCTTCTTCTCCCACTTGTTAAAGTGACATGGATGAGAGGAAATGGCCTCAAGTTGTGCTAGGGGAGGTTTAGATTGGATATTAGGCGAATGTTGGGATGTGAAAATATCCCATAAGAGCTCAGAGGTTACTTTAATTCCTTGAATTACATTTCATCAGCAGGCCACCGCAAAGCAGTCATGTAAGCTGAAGAGAAAGCAAGGGCAGAAGGCAGCCTTCAGACAGAGCCTGCACAGGAGCACCAGACCATCACCAAAGGGACATGTAATACCAAGCTGACAGAAGAAATCTAACCACAGGCACAAATAAAATCCAGAATTCTTCAGAGCATCTTAATAAACTCTCAGACTGAACAGAGATAAGGGCAGACAGATCCTCTGGCATTTTCCTAACAGTTGATAGTGGTGAGGAGAAGCCTACCCATAGCCTCAGGGATCCTTCATAGGTGACTGACAGTGTGAAGCCAGACCAAAGAGTACAGCACAAACCTGTTTCCAGATGACAGTTCAGGTTCTTATACCCCCCTTCCCCTTCATTTCCTCCTCTTTGCCTTCAGACCTGTCACAGTCCATTTGGTAAAAATGATCTGTGCTGCTTCTGTTTAAGGAGATACTTGGATCCCATAATGTGGTTTAAGGGCTTTCAGACAGATTAGTCCTGTGGCTGCCATAGAGGTTCAGCTACCATCCTCAGTCGCTCTAAGAGGGCTGAAGTCCAAAGCCCTTGTATTGAGTGTATCTAGCAATCCAAGCTCTCTCCCCACATGGATCCTGGAACCATCGGCTACAGGTGATTGCAGAATGCCAGATCAGATTGCATCCGCTGAAATAAGTGCCTGTTTCTTCACAGGAATGTGGAACCCTTGGTGTGCCTGTGCAGGCATGTCCTGTGCGCTAAGAGGTAAGGAACAGCCCCTGGAGCTGCTGATGCTACCAGCTCACCATGCAGTAGGATTAACCTCTGCTTACAATGGGGTTATAAGGCTCATTACCCAGCAGCTGAAGGGAGGCTCACCCCGACACAGTGGTATTGCCTTCAGCTCGCACGTGACCTGGGATTTCACCACACACTGGCATATACACACCCCCGCCAGGGAAAAAAAAAAAAACCAAGAGCAGGGGCTGCCCCGATGGGACTAGCAGGCAGCAACGCTATTAGCACTCCAAGTCCCTGTCTGCCTTTTCCTCCCCAGCCAGAGCCTCATCCTCTTAGAGTTTTGCATTTGGTCCTCTTCTCGGTGTCACACCACACCTTCCTCTTACAGCCCAGAGCAGCTCAAAGCCCATCCTGCTGAGCACAGCAAGTGCTTCCCTACCAAGCACCTGGCCTGTGCTGGGAACAGCTCCTCTGCTTACTTCATCAGATTAACACAAAACATGCTATCAGCACATTGGCAGGCTCTTAATATCTTTGCTGGCAGGCTTTAATGGCCTCAGGTCTTCTAAGGCATTTCATTCATCTGGTGACTGTCAGGCTGCAGGAGCACTGGGGTGCTCTCCCCCCACATCCCCTTCCTCAAAGCAGAGATAAGAGCACAGCTATTTTAAAAGCAGGTGAGATGAAAGCACTCACTTTAGTTACAACGCTGCTGCCATTCCATAATTAACTTCACCTAAATTTTCAAGGGAAGAGAAAAAAAAGCCATCCAAAAATCATTTTGAATCACTCTCTCACCCACGTTAGCCATCTCATTCTTGATATCAAAATCAAGAAAATAAAGTGGGGACTGTCTTTTATTTTTTAATGATATTACCCTTCAAAGCACTATTTTGAGTTAATTTTTCAAATGCCAGCATGAAAGGCAGCCAGATCACACTCTTCTCTCTGTAGTTCCTTGTATCTCTTTGGGCTACCTATAAACTCAGGGTCAAAATGACATTTCTCCCTCCCACCTCCTCCCCCTCCTTTCCCCAGTTCTATAAAGCAGAAAATGCTGGTGCCAGCCACCTGACAAAGTGTTCCTTCAGGGCCTGTAGTACCTCTGGCACTCCCCTCCACACACTGTAATTCCAGTGTGCATCCTTAAACCAGCATTATTTACAGCAACCCATTTCCAGTGCACTCTGCCAGCTCCCTTCTGGAGTCCACATATATGTTAAGCTACAACCTGCCTTTGTGGAAACCTACAGAAATACCTACTCTAGGTTAAGACCCTGTCTGGGATCTTATTCTAGAGCAAAATCCTCCTCCATGTGAAGAGCTATACAGAGTAACTGTTTCAATGAGTCTTCAGAAATAACAGGACTTACAAATACCTAGAAGATAGGAGAAAATAAGGAATTCAAACATTCGATCGTGTTTTTTTGATCACTACAAGAATTTTTTGCAAAAAGAAAACAGTTCCTTAAAAAAAGCCCCCTTAAAATAGTTACCTGCATGTCCAGACTTACTTCTTTTTCTTCCTCCTTAAATCTGCGAAAAATCTTCTGTTGAATGGAATGGATTTAAAAGATTTCTAATACATGGATAAGACAACACTATCCAGTGGTCAGGAAGCTGGATCTTGGAAGATGCGGGTTCTGTTATTCCTGAAACTCATTTTGACGTCTCTCCCAGTCTCAGGTGTCCCTACTTAAAAAAACCAGTGCAAATCTTCCTCCCATCCCTGCAATGGATAAAAAGGAAGAGAGAGTGGTTAGTTGCTTGAGAAACATGACATAAACAAAGCAGCCAAACGATTTCCACGTAGCTTCCTGAAGGAAGCTGACAATTGGTCTATAATGACTTTCACATTATTTCAGGTATCAGATACTAGACAGACTAAGTCATGCTATCAAACCTGAAACAACCATTGGTTTTTCCAGTGAGTGCTGAACTTGCTCGACTCAGGGTCATCGTGCAGGAATTTCATAGACTGGCCCTGCTGATGAAGATCTGCTGCATCTCTCAGATTCAATGGTTTGCTGTTTTTTTTTTTCCCTATAGAAGCTCAGGTGTGATTTTATTTTATGTAATTCATGTCTCAACCAGTGTATCTAACATGACACCTTGCAAGTGGATATGTAAGCCAACTCCTTTATTTCTGAAGCTAAGCTCTCTCCAAATCCACTTCGGGTAATTCATTGGTTCTGCTAACGCCTCTTCTCTGCACAGATTGCCAAGGGAGAACAATAAATACAGCAACAGATGCATGGAGAATTTTTGCTCCTGACTATGCATCATATTTGAGTAAACAGAAATTAGCAAAAGAGCAGCCAAGTATCAACCATACTTCCTTAGTCTGCAAATTCACTTATTGGGCAGCACTTAAATATTTCTTATTCAGGTACATGAGCTGGAATACATAGGAAATCTCCAAAGCAGTTATATATATACATATACATTAAACAGCCACCCTTACTGCCCTCCCCTTACCCCACACCTCTGTGAGACAGTGCTGTTTTGGATGCAGCATCGGGCAAGGAGCATTTGGAGCATTTTCTGAAATAACTGTCATGAACAAATGAGAAGAAAAATCCACTCCGTCAAACACAACATCATACTTCTTCATCACTGTGCCACAACAGGACTCACATCTGTCAAGGAAAGAGCAGGTGTTCCAAATAAATGTAAGAGACTCAGATTCATTCAGTCAAATTGATGCTGCCAGGGTGCTCCTGGAGAAGCGAGAGGTTTAGGTGAAGCCGAGCTGTTACTTCTGCTGCTCCTACAGAGGGTGAAGGCTATTGTACTTCTGTGCTGAAAAATGACAGTGGTTTAAATTTGAAGGATTTACAGGCTGTGGTATTAAATAATGAGAGTTGAAAGGTTTTACCTCAGGGTAACTGACAGGAATCAACCTTAGGTAAGAAGAGACTAGGAAAAAAAAGAAAAGCCACCTGTACAGTGGCTGTTGGGAAGCATATAGGAAGTGATGGTCCTAAATCAATTTTCAGTGACTGGGTGTCTCCTGCACAGTATGCAGCATTAAAGCAACTGCACCTACTGAAACACTTTGTCCCCATGCCCACAGAAATGCTAAGGGTCAGACCAGCCCCAAAACTGCTCTACCTCTTCTTCTCCAGTGGTCCCTGCAATAAGGCTGTAAGGAATCCTACTGGGATTTTGGGGAGCACAGAATCATGTTTCAATCTATCTATTCACAGTATGTTTGGCAGATAAACAGAAAAGTTAATTCCCTAGAGAGGTCCATCCAGTACTTTTCCAAAGTGCTTTATGCAATATGCATACCCTCAACTTTGCTTTGAAAAACAAAGAAGAGCTGTGAATTTCCACAAGAAGATGTCTTTGCTTCAATTAATAACAGCACATCATTTTGGACTACAGCTCCCCAAACAGTGAAAAGCTGCTTAGTTCTCTCTCCAACAGATAACTGAGGCTGACTAATAAACTGCTTGCAAACCAGCAAGAGAAGATGTTGCACTCAGTAATCACTGCTGCCTATTTAATTTTTAAGGTGTAAAAATCAGGATCTTTAAACAAATCAAAGCAGAGAGAATAAAAAAGATTAATTAGAGAGCTTAGCTGGAGAGTATGGTATTTATTATCAACATTTCTCGAGCACAGCTCTTGCTGGGATGTGACTGAATGAGCCAGACCCCGAGACCCCAGTATTCCCTCCCCTGCAGAGAGCCCATTGTGGCAGTCTCAACAGCTCCGTCTCCCTTGCGCCGCTGGTGTGAATTCTGGATCCAAAGCTATTTTGGGGCAGTGTGCCAGCACCAAACTAAGATTTCCATCTGAGAATCTGAGCCAAGGCATGTGATTTAATTAATGAGGATAACAATAAAACTGGCATGCCTTTGTGAAGGTAGCAAGTGGAAAAGAATGATGGAAGTGGAATATGTCAACCTCTGTATACTTACAGAGATTCAACTATTTTGATGTAACATTTGAATTAGTTCTTCTTAGTCTGGGAAAATAACTTTATAACATTGGGGTACTTCTTACAGTAATCCTTTAACTGACAGGACTTTGACAAGGAGTGGCTCTGGATGGTTCCCCTGATAGTGGTGGTGCCTGCATGAGGCATCTGTTGGGGGCAGAGTCCTGACTTGGGACCACAGCCAGACACGCTGCCCCCGTGGAGCATCCGCACTTGGATCTGGCTCACGCATCCGGCACGTGGATCACAGACCTGGAGGTAAACAGGCACACTGTGCTGGGAACATGAGTGCTGGGGAACTGGCAGGCAGAAAGGGGGAGGTAGAGGCTAATGCTGACTGCCCTTTAGCTCTGTTGGTAAATCCATGTACAGCAGCTAGCACACAGCACCAACCTCTGCTGTGGCTTCTACAGCTTTGCAACAAAGCAGACGACAAAACTGGTTCAGACGCCTCATCTTTGATAGCACACCAGGACAGCAAAATGAGAAACTATGGTATTAAGTAATTTTCATTTGAACAAATATAGAAACATATGGATTAGGAGATTTTTATACACACAGGTACATGTGAGTTTTTCCAATATCACTTTGTTTAAAAATTGTATTTAAAACCCACAAAGAGTTAACTTAACATGGAATGCAAAAGTTGTAAGAAGCCTCATGTAGGAGGTTATAAAACTAGAATAACTAAGACTTTATGAGACAGGGGACACAGTCACTTGTGAACAGTATTAAAACACCAATTTTATTCAGGAATACAGAATACATTTTTTAAGATTTCCAGTTTACAAAAGTTTAAGGTAAGGTTGGCTTTCACCATACAACCTCCCTTAAAGCATTTAAGTAACTTCTCCATTTCAAGTTGACAAAATCCCTCAAATCAGGAAAAATAGAAAAATAAAAAAATAAAAAGGGGCAAATGAAGGCCACAGTCCTGTACTGGGATACATTCAGGGAGAATCCAGCACAGTATTGAAATTCTTCCTGCAGTCCACATTTTAGTCCATGGGTGTAATATAGCCTTGTGTTAATAAAAAAATATTGCAGATCTAGTAAGAACTGCAAGAAAAGCCCTTGTCTTACCATTTTAGTTCCAGGCATTACAGGCAAAGTAGCTTCCAATAAGCAACAGTTAAAAACAGTACTTGTCATTTGATCACCACATCAAAAATACAGTGCTAAATTTTTTCTTCATTTATACAATTTTAAATATTCATTAAAAACCAGAATCAGTGTCCCTCCATCCTTTTCATCATTAATAGTTTTCCTTATCTACGGAAACCATTTGTCTTTGCTAAGACATCTAAAAGTAAAGAGCACCAGATTAACAAGCTGCAGCAATAATTAAAGTGAGAGTCACCTCTTTCCTCCACTCAGTTTCTAAATCTATCACAAGGGCCCTACTGTCTGTATCAAAGTGAAGTGGTGTAAATAAAACTGATTTGGCTTAAAAGTAGAGGAAGAAGGAATAGAGTTATTTAAAATTTGCAATGCAGTCAGTGTTTTTGTATATGTCACTGCAGACAAGAGCCAAGAAAATTATTCACAGGCTTTCTTTTAAAAGCATTACAGTCAGTTTTCCATTTCCAGTACCAGAGAGGTAAATGGTAATTTGCCTTACAAGGAACTTCAGATTACTATCAAGCAGAATCACTAATGGCTTCCTTTTAAATACACAGCACTCTGATTTCAGCAGAGGCTACAGACACTTGAAGCTCCTGAATTTTATTTATTTCTTTACTTTTAAACGACCTTCTTTCCAACATGCCTTCATTTACCTCAAGTCATTTCTTCAAACTCTTTTGCTTGAATATATTAATAGCTGTACTGAGAACTACTCAACACAGTGGTCACCATTCAGTACATATGTGGAAACAGAATTTGGCTCTTGAAGAAAACTTTAATTGATTTTACTTTTGTAAGAATGACTAACATCAAACTAAAAGGTTAAGAAAAATTGCAAAAAGGATGATCAATCCCAATTTTACCTGCTACTGAGAAGAAACCCTATCACATGGTATTGGATGAACATTTAACTTCAGCCTTACAAGCTGCAGGATTTTCAATGAAATATTTAATTTCATCAGCACATTTCCCAAAGATTCCACTGAATAATGCAGCGTAATGCTGTATCAACACACTAGAAGTGACATATCATAAACAATTTCTGTGTGATACGACAGCAATTTCCAAAGAAACCAGCCTAGCAAACCTGTTCTGCAAACCAGAAAATTGGGGTAAGTTGAGCCACCCCAAGTTTTAGCACATGTTTTTGGAACAAGATACTGAACTGCTGTGCTGTAGTCCTCAAAGTTCAGTGGTCCCCATAAGTAACAATGAAGAGGAAGACAAGACTTGTTGCTCTTTTTGGATATCTAGACAATGATATGTAACAACACCCAGAAATGCAGGTAACAGATTTTCCAATCAACATTCAAACAGAAAGGCACAATCTCCTATAAAGTTGTGTTCTCAAAAACTAGAAGATTCCTATACAAAGATAAATACATCCTTAGCTGGAAGGGAAAACATCACACCATTAAGAATGTTTTTTCCTTTTTTTTTTTTTCCTGGAAAGTCCAAGTGGATTATCTTAATGCAAAAGTTACACGAATATATACATCCTGAAAGAGTATCTTTTTTTAATATATATATATATGTACATATATGACAGTGACTGACACAGAAGACAGAAGAAACAGGCTATATTCACTCTTTTCCTACTTCTTAGCAATGCAAGGCAGTGTTTTTCAGATACCATAGGCACACAGTATTTGGGCTGCACACCCTCTGGTGTCTTAGAACACACATGGTGAAATGCAATCCCCTGTGGAAGGCTTGTTTGAGGGATACTGGACACAAAGATTTAGTTTCACTAATACAGCCTTAGGCAACTTTAAAATTAAAAAGATACCTAATTACAATGAAACTACTGCAAACTCTTCAATGGTACGTTTTCAAGACCAATATAAGGTTTCTAAAACTGCAACAGAAAACCATTAAGTTTAATTCTGATACAGCATAACATAGCTCTCTTACAGAGGCCAAGCAGAACCTTAATGAAAAGCAAGAGGGACATCAAGGTCCAGTGATCACAGTAGATGTCCCTGCACCCACCTGTACTATTAACTCATTCACATACCTGAGTCTGATTTACCAGTAAAATACAGAATAGCTGTCTGCTCTGTGCAACGACAACAGTCTGCCTATTACCTTGGTCAGCCAGTAATAAAGCTAAATCCTGCTTTGTGCAGGACAGCATAATTACATTGCTTGAGTTCTCAGCAAGGATGAAATCTGACCCACTCTTGTCCATTACTTTGCAAGGACCTAGGAGCATCTTCACCAATGCACTTCACCACAGGCTGCCTAAGCCTGTGATGAAAGCTGCCCTTAATCTGCTTCCAAAGTCAGCCCAGCCCATCAGCATCAGAATTCTCCAGGACTCCCCACCATGCCCTGAGTCCTGGAATGACCTGTGCTTGTAAATCTATCTCGTCCCTGCCTCTTGCATATCCTGGCAATAGACTCCAGAGTTGGAAATGAAAAAAAAAAACAAACACCAAAAAACAAAACAAAAACCTAACCCCACAACAAGAAACAAAAAACCAAAAAACCCAAAAAACAACACCCTAACTCCTTCCCTAAAAATTCAGGTGTATTTATGAGAACTGAGACTGAACTTCAGTTGTTCCCTTACCTACACTCCAAATTCTCGGGTTCTGAGCATGTAACCTTTGGGCAAAAGAATCTACCTTAGAAAGACGGAGAGGAAGAAAGCAGAAGGTGTGGGCAGTCAGCTTCCTTCATATCCTTTAAACAGCAAAGTCTGTTTAATGACACCGTTCTTTTACAAAGAAAGAGTGGGAAATGTGGGATAGACAAATATAAAAAATTTTTCAAGGCAAATTTCCCCCCAGACAAGAGGAAGACACTGCGCTGTTTTCTGTATACTGAGCACAAGTATGTGCTTGTGGCATTTAAATTCACAGCTTCTTCCCTCTTGCTACTCCTAACACCTTTACCTCAGAAGTGCTTTCACATGGTGATTCAACAAGGTGCACTGAAACACATTTGACAGGAGACCATAACAAGACTTAGGACAGAACAGACATAAGTAATCCTGGTTTTCTGTAGAGACCAAAATGAACCAAATAAACGTGAATAATGCACTCTATGAAGATCAATGAGTTTATCAAAAACAAAACTTTGACAGTTTAGAGTTCTTGTGGTGTAGCAAAACTAAGCCCAAGTGATACACTATGTACATACCTACACACAGTATTACACGTGTATCCATGCATGTACACACACATGCTGTAGATGGGATGCCAAGCCCAACACCTTTCACTGCGTGACCTGCTTTCAGGTATGTTACAAATATAACAAACTACTTCTTGACATTAAAGCTTTCTGTGCTGGGTGTTTGCCTCACACCAGTTTTGGTGTTAAAGATTTTGTTGGAACAATTTCGGAGTTTGTCTTGTTGTTTAGTTGTGGGGTTTTTTAAGAGGGAACACATGGAGTACTGTTGTGCCACACAGGAAAAGAAGCGTTGCTCTGCTGTTTTAAGAAGCTTCAGTGCCTCTGTACTCAGCCTTGACATTTGACAGATAAGCCAACCTTTGTGGTGTTGCTGAGACAACCCATGCAAATTTGGCCTAGATACTGGCATCTGGAGAAAAAAAAAAAAAAACAAACAAACCTTGCTCAGTTACAGTTGTTGCATCTTCACAAACTTAAACCTTCTTCACAGGCCACACAGAGATGGGTCAAGTAGGAGATTTTCTGCAATCTGGGCATTGCCAGGTGGCTGGCATTGGGCACCAGCCCTCCAAGCAGAAGGACTGCCTCTCATGTGCTTCAGTGACCACCAGTTGGCACCAGACAGTAAGAAGAAACAGCTCCCACCTCAACAGCCTGGAAAGCAGTCTGAAAACAAGAGTCCTTCTGGCAGAGTTCTCCTGAACAACTTCTGCAAATATTATACACACACATATATACATTCATATACAGTAAGCAGTCCAATAAATACATCATATCAGTTCTTTTGACAAAGCACTGATGTTTCTCTTACTTGTCTGAACCAGAACTTGCTCACAGAAATACTGTGGAGAGCTTATGTGACTCTAAGTTTAGCTCTCCTTGCTCTGCCTTTGATAAGCCCAAAATGCTGAATTCAAATATGAACTCAGTGTGAATTCAAAGCAAGTCATCATTCAGGCACACGTCCCCTGAAACCTATTAGCCACAGCAGATAAATCCACACAAACATGGTAAATACCTCCTGGCCATCCCAACTACTGCAGCAGTTACACTTCTCTTTCAGCAGTGTGGCTGACCAGAGGATCACTCTGATCTACTGTCCTCTCCACAAGAGTTCTGTGCCCATCCAGGCTGCCATGCATGTCTCTCATCCAGCTGTTGGATGTGCCCACAGGACTTTCTGCCGTGGGGGTGTCTGTGCTGGCCAAGCTCCCCGACCGAGAGCGGTAAGGAGGAAGGTCTGGCTGATTAGGGGATTCAGACTCGGAACAATAAGGTGGTGGAGGAAGGTCAAACCAAGGTGGTCTGCTGTAAGACACATAACAGAGTAAGAAGTTACTGAAAACAGTGGGACAGGAGATAGTACACAGTATTGCAATGATGAAGAAAAACCAAACTGTATTTCTTAGCTTTTCAATTATGACACAAATCAAGAGATCTCAGACCTGTTCACATCATTCAGGTAATTTCAAAATATCACACCACCACTGGGAAGCAAGGTTTCTGGCCAAGATGCAACATAGTAATTACAACCTGTTTAACAATTCACACGCTGAGTTAGAAGGCAATGGACTTCCACCAAAGCTGGCTCAAAGACAGCTGTGCAAGAGGTAAAAAACTTTTCTGTTTAACATTTACATCAGAGAAAACACTAAAAGCAGTAACATTATGTGGTGGATTTACACCTATAGATGATGACATGAACAGAAGAAAGCTCCAAGGAAACCTCCACTAAGTGACAGAGATTAATGGTTTACATTCTACAAATAAATAGCAAACAATTCTCCACACTGACAAATCACTTTGGCTGTCATGAGATCATATGCAGAGCAACTGTTAAGTAGGCACAGGCAAGATGAGTACTGTATTCAGGAAAACTGTTCTGTGGTTCTGCCAGCAAGCAAGTAATGGGACTGAAGGGTTGAGCAGATTGATAACAGGCCCTAGGAGCAATTAGCTCTGAAATTGCTGATGGTTTTATCAGCTCAAGTGAGGAGTGATTACAATCTGGACACCTGCTCATTTAGTTTTCCTTAGTAATGAAAGATATCATTATTATGAAAGTCAACATTAAGACAAAGGACCTGCAGCCAAAAGCAGCAGAGAACAGGAATTTACTATTATTCTTAAATCCCACAGTTCATACTAAAAATACCAACAGGGTATTTTTCTGTTCTGAACAATCAGAATTCTTGAAGTTTGTAGCCTATTCTTTTTATGTAGAGGGGATGACTGCTTACAAGTCTTGTTTGGAAAGACTTTACAGGCAGAGGCTAAGATGAAGGTTAATTATCTATAAATGAAATCAGTGTCATAACGCCATAACTGCAAAAGCATCATAAACAAGCCACACCCACACCAAATTTTAAAGCACTTTTAGCTATTTAAATTAAGAAGAGTTCTTTCCATTCCAGAGTTCTGTTCTTTTCTTCTCTTGGTAAAAGGTAAAGCAGTGCAGAGCAGAAGAATGATACAATTTCTTTATACAAGACTTGAAGAACTCTCTCACCTTTATATACTTACCATAATTGAACAGGGCTGTATTTTTTCAGTACTATGACCTACAACTTAGCTGGGTTTTTTTGGTGAAACTCCGAATTCACTTTTCACATTTTGATTCCAAACTGGCACACAGACTATCACTACTAAATAAGTGATACATTCTCCTGCCATTCTCAAAATCTTACTACCAACACGTGCTAGAAGAACACGACTTGAGTTTGCTGCAAAATCCCTTCAATACCAGTAAGAGTAAAGGGACCTGAGGACCATGAATTTTTCATACACAGAAGGAGCTCAGATTTACTGAAATCTGACCCTGTGCAGGTGACAGAAGCGCAGCAGTGGACTGTTGCCCTGATCTTTTTCAGCCTTCTAATGTTTGTATTTTTGTAGTGGAGTTGTTCACAGATTGTAACATAAACAAAGTGATTGTTTTCCACATTCCTCTCTGGAGGAGGGACAATTGACGGACTTTTAGTTTGACCAGTGGGGTCGGAGAGGTAGCTACCTCATTCTCCAATTACAGGTCATTGTCCAGAACCTATATAAATCAAGGTCGAGAAATAAACGCCCCTCTTTTTGCTCTGACAACCTGACTGCATGAGTGTCATTCTTTTCGTGTCCGTCTAGCAACACTGGACTTCTGTCAAAAGCAGCAGTAAGTGGGGAGCAGCAGCAGCACAGATTACCAGAGCTGCAGCCAGCAGAGGGATGCTTTGGTGGGCACAGAATCAGCTCCTGCACATACCTTTGGTCGAGCACAGCCTCTGAGTAGGAGGGCGGGGAGTCCAGGTCCACGGGCCTGTGGTAGGGCTGGCTGGCCACATACTGGATGCCGTTGTTGACGTTGTAGGTGACGCTGCAGTGGTGCGGGTGGTCGAGGACCACCAGGCGGGACAGCAGCACGGGGTGCTGCAGGCGGTGCACCGGCAGCGTCATCAGGTTGTTGCGCTTGCGCTGGTGGTGCAGCACTAAGGCCAGGAAGGCCACCACGAGGACGAAGATGACAGAGCTGCCGATGATGGCGTAGGTAATGCTCGGGTAGTAAAGCAGTTGGTTGTCGGAGGTCACGTAGTCCTGGCCGCTCCCTGCCTCTGCAGGACAAAAGGGAAAGGAAACCTGAGGTAGGTTTCAATATAAAACTGCTTTTGGCCTATGCTGTGTTTTCCACTAACACACCGAGTGACAAAACAAAGTCTTCCTTCTTCCTTGTGAAAAATGAGATTATTAAAAGCACACACATGGAAAGTGGAGATCGGCAGAGTATCCCTCAGTCTGTGCTCACCCACAGTGGTGCCAGCACATACACTACTAGGGAGAGACAAGCTGAGAAAGAGAAAAATACACACCAGACTAGGAAGCATGAGAATTATCATGGGAGTATGTCCCCCACACCTACCTAACAGCCACAGCTTTTGTTTCCAGAAGTGAGACACCCAGTTCCAAGCCACAACCACAATACTTCAGCTGCACCTGGGAAAGCTCACTACAATTAGGGATGTAGAAGGCGCAACACTTTTTTTTTTTTTTTTTTACTTTACATTTCCCTGACATCATTTAAGCCCCATGTTCACAAGGTCATGCAGCCGTTGAGCAGTATGGTTTTGGGCAGACATTTCTCTTTCTGTGCAGCCTGTAACTCCTTGTAGCCTCAAACAGGCTATTCTGACATTCATCTACCTCAAGAAAAATATGAGGCTGAGTAAAAACCAAACCAAACCAAACAAACAGAACCCCAAATCCACACAATTACAAGAGCATGATCCATCCAAATTCTTAATTTTCTACTGCAGAAGGCTGGCACAGTAAGTCTTGGCATACGATTTTCCCTTCTTTTCCTTATCAAGCAAAACTGCTTTTCAGAGTTGCAACAGCGTCACTAACATATTTCTCTAACAACAGATAATGAAATATACGCTGACTGTGCCCAGCACAATGGAAGACCTTTACTCAAGCACCCATTGTTTTCATCAAGATGCTTCAGGTACCTCTCTCAATATTTGATTTTGGTAGTTCACTTCCACGGTTAAACACCAAACCGCAATTTCCAGCATCACTCAAAATAGCTTCTGCATTTGTCAGTAAGATAATACAACATAAAATGACTAATGCTTTAAACATCTCCATTCTAAAGCACAGACACTTTCATAAGAAGAGATGAGATAGGAAAAAAGACTGTATCAGAACAAAGAAAACATAGTTTCTTCACTATGAGAGTAGCAAGACACTGGAACAGGTTGCTAGAGAAGCTGGGGATGCCCCATGCCTGGAAGTGTTCAAGGCCAGGCTGGATAGGGCTTTGAGCAACCTGGTCTAGTGGAAAGTGTCCCTGCTCACAGCAGGTGGTCGGAACAAGATGAACTTTATAGTTTATTCCAACCCAAACTATTCTGTGATTATTGGTCCTGCTACCAGCTACGGAAACTACCACTCAGATAGAGCTGTTCCACTGATGATGCCACTACAACCACAGACCAGAGCTTTGCAGGCCAGCTGCAAGCCAGACTTTTCCTGATACTTAGTGTAACACTTCAGGCAGGATCTAACTTTATTTCCCTGTGCAACTGTGCTAGAGAACGCAGAAATCACTGTTTCCAGTCAACATTTGGTCTCTGGCTCACTCAGCAAAGTGAACCAAGTCTACATGAGGAATATAAATGAAAGCAGAAGGAAGGAAAGGAATTGACATGCATTAGTAATTTTAATTACAGCTCATCACATATTACTCTGGCTCCTTTAATACACTCCCTAAATTCAACAGCTGAAAAATGAATTCATGTCACATATCACAGACAAGGGCCAGCACAGGAAATATAATGACAAGCAGATCATTTTTATGCAAACATCAAGAAGTTTATTTGCAAGGACCGACCCATGGATGAATATTACTACCTGCAGCAAGTGCAAGGAAGGTAAATCTATTATGACATCCCAGTAAAACACCACAAGACTCTCATTCAACTTGGCTCACTGGTTACAGTGCATTGGCATAAAACAGGATGCTTTGCAGACCTGATTGAGACCTAATTAGTTACCATGGGGTCATTCTGCAGCATCACAGTCTCATCCCTGTATAATCTCCATCTTACTAAAAGAGAGGAAAAATAAGAAGATCCATCAACTTTTTTTCCCAACCTTTTGCAGTTATCCACCTGTTTAGGATAGCGTCTTCTAGGTCCTACAAGAACCAGTTCTATGAATCCAAACAAGTTAACTAGACTGCTGAAGAAAAACTGCTTTGTCAAAAGTCAGATGGGATCTGATGACCAGCTTTAGAACACTATGAAACAAAACATCTCTTATCTGGTTTTACAATCCTTTTCATACAACAACCATAGACATATTTTGCAGAGACTTAGGATACCTTTGCAGTTGACATGCTGTTTTGGAGATTTGGGATTACTGTGGTTAATGAAACATCATTTATTTACCAGTAACTCTATTCCTTTTGGGGTGTTTGGATCTGTGTCTTGTATTCCCATTTAGTTCACTGTCTCTCTGAAACTCAGAGCAATCTAAGGGCATGCCTACAGATCTGGTCTCTGAACCAGAAGCAGAGCTATTAGGGTGCTGTTTGGAACCGTGCTGTCTGGTTAAACCTTTGAACCAGCCAACACAGCAATAATGCATTTGGGATTGGAATTGGCATCTCCATCAGTTCAGCTAATTCTAGCCCATGTGTCTCTAACACAAAGCAGCACAGAGGGGTACAGATAAATCCTGTGAAGAGGAAAGAATCTGGTTCATTTGTCAAGCGCTCCTTCTTGCACCACAGGCAGTACTGAGGACTTGTATAGAGACACTGTCCCCATACAAAGAATCCAGCTCCCTGAACATGCATAGTCTTTATACCTGCCCATGAACAGACTGTTCCTGAGATGGAGTTCTAACTAGGAAGCTGTCATTGAAACTAAGTCTACTTTCACCACAATAACAACATTATTCTTGCTTTATTGGTGGGTTTTCTGTGCCAAGAAGATATAATCTTAAGGTCTCCTACGAAGCCATGCTCACAAGTGAAGTCCAGTGGCATTTCACTTTGGCTGTGATATGATTTATTCCACGAAACACCAATCTGTACCTAATTTCTCTTTTCTACAAGGCCACTAAATCCAAACCTGCAGAAGATGAAAGTAACATCAGCTGAGCCTATCAACACTGCTTGGCTTACAGTCCTAGAGAGGTGAATTGCCCTTAATGGTCTTCCAAAGTAATGCTTTGGCAAGAAAATTGCTCTATGGCACAGCTAAAACAAAAGTAGCAGAATTATGAGGTAGTTTTGCGTACAGAAGACTTTTACATCAAGTTTTTGCTTTTTCTTTCTATATACCTAACCATGTTGAAGTAAGTAACTTTTTAGAATTCCTTGATAACATTCTGGGTTTTTTGTAGAGCCTGGTGAATATTCAGAGGTTTGGAAGGGAATGCGGGGTACTGAGCTGAGACTGCCTGATGAACCTGTATTCATTTTGCACTTCATGTAAAAGGGAGAAGGTGAGATATAGAGAACATTTGAAAACTCTCAGTTGGACATGCACGACTACTTAAGGAAACAAAATCCATTACTCTTTAGCTCTGCTCTAATAACTTTCAGCAAATGTTTACACATCACAGAAGTCACTGAACTGAATTTCTTGGTAATTCAGTTATCCTCTCCCAGGAGAAGCAGGAATTATCCAGGTAGGCTTAAAAAGTTCTGTCTGCTCTGCTACTAAGTGCAAATTCATGAAAAAGAGTGAGTGGGCAAGCAAATTTAATTTAAATTCATGGAGTATTTATTATTTTGTGCCTTTTTTCCCCCTGAAGAAGATCCATTTTCTATCAAGCCACATATAAACAGTTTATCAATGCCACTTATGCCTATTAAACCCTAGTTTCTGGAAAATGCTGGATTCACAGATTAGAGATTTTTGAAGTGTAAAAAAGCCTTGTGAATAATTTAGGAAAATACTGATAAAGGAAACATAGCGGGTTGTGCTCAGAGGTCTATTTTATTGACTGTGAACAAATTTGCCGTCTCAAAGTTTAAAAAAAGATCTGAGAGTAACTGCATTAAGTCTGCCAGACGTAGGGACGAGAGGCTATTATTTTATCTTTCACAATCCTCTGCCCAAGCCTGGCTTTTCACAGTTCATTGGAGAAAAAGCTTTTGAAATACATAATCGGAGCAGACATCTGTAGCCTTAATGAGCACGAGTCACGGTCCATCTCCAACAAAGATGCTACTGTAACAACACATTTAAATTCCAACTGGTTAAAGTGCAGAGCTGCAGCTTGGAAGGTTAAAGACAACAAAAATCAAATGCAGACAGGCAGAGCCTCTGCACATTATTTACTTTCTGTGTTTGGAGTTCTCAGGGCATCCAGTTAAGTCTCTCAAAACTCTTATTAAATTTTTCATCCTTGATGATTTTATATACCACTAAAACAAGTCTCACATAGATTTTGTGCACTGAACTCTCAGAGTATTCTTTATTCTAGAGATGTTTTTCTAACTGAGTTATCTCTTTTCCCTATTGCCCTTCTCAGTGTTACAAACAAGATCTCTCTCAGACAACAAAGCACCTTGACCTCATGAAGCCTTATGCTAGGTTACCATTGTTCCCCTCCTGAACAGCTTCACAGTTCCCATAGACACCAGAGACAAGGATTTGTTTTCAACTGCATTCAAAGCGTGTTTTAGCCCTGCTATGGCTTTCTCTTTTTCAGGCACAGAAGGGAGATTCACTAATGGAGGTGTTACACAAACGAAACAGACCTTATCTATGGGAATTGGCCAGAGGAATACAACATGATTACATCTTTGCTTAACAGGTACTTGGTAAATGGATAAGATTTCTGGGAAGGCACCAGGATGAAGTTCCTTCCAGGTATGTCTGTAACAGTGATGGCTTCACAGACAAAGACAGACAACAGGCATCTGCACAGATATCCTGGCTTCAAATGGCACCAAGGTGATCCTGTGTTTAACTCCATAGTAATCACAAGTGTCCCTTTTGCCCACAGACCAGAACCACAGCAAACAGAATAGCCCTTGATCTAAGAAGCTGGGGCAAAGGGTGGATCTATTCCCAACTCTTGAAGTTGTCCAGCAGGTAATTTTCTCCATCTCTGCCTGGCTCCTTGTCCAGCTATCCCCACCTGAAAACTAGATAGTGATGTTCTCACTTTCTCAGGACATTCTCCAAAGTTCTTTCATACTGACAAGAACTACATTTTCCTGAAAAGTCTAAGTTTTTCAAATATCAACCAGAAGTCTTAAATACCACTGCATGCTCTGTCTTCACCTGTTCTTCAAGATGACTGGAAAGACAGCCATGACCTTGCCTGCATAAACACAGTAGGACCTCTTGTTATGAAGAATACAAATACACGTATCTATATATTTACATCGCTATTGGTATTAGTGTAACAACTTGAGCTCTGAGCAATGAAACAGAATTTCTCTGTAAAATGCACTTTGGAGGCTCCAAGCAAAACAATGGTTACTGTACCCAAGAATGTAAAGCTAAGTGTAAGACTTGGAACTATATATAGTTATACAAGTAGCCAGCAAGACACAGATAAACTTAAGGACAGCAGCAGTCAGCAGAATTAGAAGCAGTGCCAGCATGTCTCATTCAGTGCACCAGAATGAGTACATTACCAGTGCCTTCTTCCCCAGACTTAAATCCTCATCCTGACCATGCGCTACAAGAGCTGTGCTTTCAAGTCTTTGCAGCTGCTCTAAAAGAGCAGCTGAGTCAGCCCAAAGATCAAGAGCCTCACCTCTCACATGCTATCCTTTTTTATCTTCTGCAGGGTAGGATAATTACTCCATGCACTTCACACACACACGAAGAAAAGAAAAGCAGCAAACTGAGCAAATAAGTAGAGAACTAAGAAATACTTAGCAGTAGTCATAGCAACCAAAGTTCTAAAATTAACTTGGTGGCAATGTAAAAACTTGCAGTGCCAAAACCTGCCATAAAGCACAAAAACAAAAGGTCCAGACTTGACAGCTGGATGGAGCCCAAGGAGGAAATTAAAGTGTTACTCAAATGTAATTCAGGACTACTCCAGCATTAATCTATGCAGCAGTTCCTGGACACGTGATAGGACAGTGGTGTACTTTGATTAAATCATAGCCAGTACAAAAACCAGACCCAAAAGCAGGGGTAGAACATAAAAAGGAAGAACTTTGTCCTGTTAGTCTTCTTTCTCCTTTGTAAATGGAGGGTCATGATCAAGGAGGCTATCATGAAATTGGTTACTATAAAGTTCTTGTAACATTTTATGACAGGTAGATGCCATACAGGAAGAGATTGGGGGCACTGAAAGCTTTAGGGGTTTGTGCTACAATTGCCACCTCCCAAGCAGTAAATTAAACCTGCTCTGCAGAAGGAAAATCTCTAACTGCACCCACCAGAAGGCTCTTTGGTAAACCAAGCTTATAAAATGGATCAAGAATCAGCTTCAAAGAAAGAAAAACAGTTTTATCTTCACAGCATAAACATGCTCTGGTGCTCTTGCCAAGACACACGACAACGGCACACCTCCCAGACTCTAGTGTCAGTTCAAGCAAAGTGCCTAAGCTGTAGGTAATAACCACTGATCCTAAAGCATACCCTGCTCTTTCCTCCAATCTCCCAAGAGATATTCCAATCACAAACAATATTCCCCAACTGCATAAAAGCCCAGGTCTGGGGTCTTTGGTTGCTACATAATTTCTTGTGTACCAATAATGAGTAGTACAGGATAGTCTTAAAAGTTAAACAACATAATGTTTTAATGGAGAAGTTAACTGTGAAATTCCACCAGCAAGACCCAAGTGTATTCAGTCTCCAATATTTAAGGAGTAATGGACATACACTAAAACTCAAGAAGTTTCACCTCGTCATGAGAAAGAATTCCTTTACATTGAGTGTGGCAGAGCACTGGAACAGGCCATCCAAGGAAATCATGGCATCTCCCTCTCTGGAGACATTCAAGAGGTCCCTTCCAACCCTAGTGATTCTGTACTATTAGCTTCATCTTCACTTCAACTAAAGCATACTATTTTCTACCAAATAACCATGGCAACATGGGCAAATTTATGTGTAAGTGCACTGTCCTGTCTTCTGCAAAGGTTAATTGGAGCTCTGAGCTAAGTAAGAGCCTGGACATTGCATCAGCTCCCTGACAGTGCAAAGGCATGCCCTACCTTGATTAATTTTGGAAAGTCTTCAGTACAGTTCCAAGTCAAAAGTATGAAGGAAAACAGGTTTGGCAAAGGCCACGGGTGGCTTTGCCTTTCCTATTCCCCAAGTGTTTAGAATCCAAGTTTCTATGACATACTCCACTAACATTCCTTGGAATCATGTGAATATCTAGGAGGCAGAAAAATCCAACAAATAAAAACAAAAAGTAAACAAATTAAAATCAGAATTTGTGGATGAAACACTCCTGTTTTTATCATCAACTCTGAAACAAAATTACAACCATTGAAAAACTGTTACCAATTTATCTTGAGTGATCTATACATGCCTGAAAAAAATGCCTGTTATTTCAATAGAATGTCTGGAAAAAGCTGAATGTGAGATGCTGTGCAGGACAGATGAATTGCATTTTTATAGTGTTTATTCTGGAGGCTGGCAAAAAGACACACACAGTGCTCAGCTAGAATGTGCACATTAACTTTTTCCTGGGTGCTGATTAGCACTATGAACAGCTGGAGCGTAAGAAGGATAATAAGGCTTGAAGAAATGCAACACAGGATTTATGGATCCTGCAGTCAGGTACACATGGCAAGAAATACTGCTTAAATGTGATTTAAATCTATTGTAGAGTAAGTTTATAATCAGTTTATAAATTTTGTCTAATTGTTCAAGAACTGTATTTTAATGGCTCTGATTTTTGTAAAAGCTTTAGTACAACGTCCATGTCCTGTTTTACATATTAATATTGTTGTCAATCCTATTTTCTTTTCTAGAATTGTGAAGAAGAGATATTGCCAGATACACAATACACATAGCTTCACTTGTTCAAGATACTAACAATCTAGAAACCACAAGCAGATCGTGATCCTGATTAAAAAAAGAAACAAATCCATAGAGACAGACAATACCTTCCAGGTCACCTAATTCCTTTCCTAGGGTCACCCTTCACATCACCCATTCATTCATACCTACTCAATGCCCTTACAATGACTGCCTCCAGGTTGCCACAGAAGAAACCAGTAGCAAATCCACTCCAGCAAGAGCCTGCAGGCTACCTTCTGGCTCTAGGAATCAAAAGGACACTGGAGAGGAAAGCAAGACTACAACAACTGTGTGATGTAGGTAGACACACAGTCCAAACCAAGATGAAGCTCAGTGTTTGACAATGTGAAGCTCCAAGTGACAATGCACCTGTGTGAAGTTACATTATGAGATGCTTTGCCTCTTAAAGTTATCCTGACTTTGCATCATAATTGTTTGACATACAAACTAATCCTTCCTTCCAGCCACAAGCTCTGTAAACTCAAGAAACTTGCCAAACATTGAGTGGCCTCAGTAGCTTCACTGTGTTCAGGTTCCACCTTCAGGAAGGTTCTAACAAACACTGTACCTGGTTGCAAATCAAATTCTAAATATTTCCTTAAATATTATATGTACATACATACAACAGAAAAAAAAAGAAAAAAAGAGCAAAATACAACAGCAGAGAAGACAGCAATTGGCTGTGAAAGTAGCTACAGCATAGCCCTTTTTGACCTTCCTGATCACAAGACCCAGACTGTCAAATGCCGGAGAAAGAGTGAGGGAGGAAGAAAGAACAGAGAAGCAAATGAGGCAAAGAGAAGAAAAAGAAGAAAAGCTGCAATTGAAAGCCAGTGTACACAAATGGGACACTAACAAGCATCTGGAAGGCATTAGCACCAGGAAGAAGATAAACATGTGCTTTTCATCCTCTGATAAAAATCTCATTTGATCAGAAAAGATGACACTGAAAATAGGGAGTGGGAGGGAAACATTCAAAGGCTGTGGCTGCCAGTGGCTCATTAGAAAATTGAAAGCTTTTCAGCGGGGTCTAAAAGGCTCTGCTCTGAACCTGAAACTATTCAGTAATTACCTGAATGACAGAGTGCTTATTCAGCTTGCTGTTAGGCAACATCAACCCTGATATGAGATCAAAATTAAAAATGATTTTAAAATAGCAGAAATGGCCAGGATCATATGTAGTGAAGTGTCAGCAGGGAATAGCACGTTCACTGGCAATGAAAAATACAACCCAAACAGAATCCAACTCTAGCAAGGTGTGTGTGCTCGAGTACTTACCCAGCTCAGGACACCACACTTAAAAAATCAAAAGTGATCAGAGCTTGATGGAGAATAACATGAATTATCAGACACTAACTACCAAGAAGGGATTGTTTAGGCTGAAGAAAACATTGCAGAGAGGCTTTTAATATTTTTAAATACAGAAGTTTGAAATTAATGAGAATCAAATCCATGCCTGCTCTAACAATGTAAATGCAGGGCTTTCAAACACTGCAAGGAAGTGTCCCAAATGACTAACATGAGAAATCACAGCTTTTTTTCATATGTCTTATTGATTATAGCTGTCACCTCCATGAGTGAATAAACAGCAGTAGCACCATGTGCCTCCATGCCTTCAGATTTCTAGTTACACTGACCACTCTGATGGTTTTATCATAGAGACTATCATTCCTGTATGTCCTCAGGAAAGTTTCTCAATGTTTTTCTGAAGAATATCAAAAATCCTATAAATTTCAAGTATCTACAATCCAGGTTAAATTTGAACCACTTACCCCAAAGGCAAAGCACCACATTAACTTACTACCTACATGTGTCGCTCTGGTGTGAGGTGCAATTTGCAAAGTGGCAAGGAGAACGCAGCACTGGAACAGATGCCCTCAAGCTAACACTGGTCTAGGTGCGCTTTGGAAGTACCCTGAGACCTCTGACAGTCCTGAATGTACACACTGGCCTGTAGTCAGAAATAACAACACTTTCACCCTGCCAATCAAATAACCCAAAACACCCCATAAAACCTAAATTTGGGTTATTTCTCCTGGTGAGCTGAAAAAACTGTGCTTGTTTCACAAAACCTATCTTCAGATAAACAGAAAAAAGATGAAGAACACCTTCTAATAATGAGGATGGAGGTCCTCTTGTAAAGAATTTTATATCACTTGCTACATGATCCCATTCTTCTCCCAAGTTCAGTAGGAGTTCATACTTCATTGACAAATCAATAAATTCTATAAGCATTAGAAGCTACCCATGCATTCTGAAAGGAAGGAGGAGCTCATCTCCTCCTTTAGAGTGCAGAGGACACTTGGATACCTTTCTCCCATGGATGGACTTAGCATAACATTTCAGACAGGAAATCAAGATATTAGAGTACCTGGGACTTTATCCAGAACCTTTTTTTTTTTTTTTTTTCTGAAACATGCATTATAAAAATTTTGGTCTCACTTCAGCAAGCTTTCATATAAATAAATTAAGCAAAAAAAAAATCTTTAATTACAGAATGAAGAAAATTGTTGCACTTGATGAAAGGTTGTTTATTCAACACTGACAAATGCAGCCTAATGAATGGGAGAGTGCCAGATTTTATTCTTGCTGAAGATGTAGTCTTGTTTTTTGTTTCCAGAGTGATTGTGGAAACATTTATTTTTCCTTTGACCCTGACTGACTGACTAAACTAGTCATACTGAATTGTGCAATTCTTGATATGAAAAGCATGTGAACAATGCAAGAAAGAAAAATTTATTTTAAAATTTGTATTAAGAGGCAAGAATCATAATTATTAATCACTATGTCAAGATAATTACTGTATGCAAGGGCAAATGAAGAGATTTTTGGTGGCATACTTATAGTTCTCGTTCTGCGTGAAAAGACTGGAGGCAAATAATAATGATTAGTACAGCTTAGCATAGTTTAAAAGGCACTGAATTAGCTAATGTGTCACATGAGAACGAACCTTTATTGACAGAAACTTCGGCTAATGCATAGCAGTGGTAAAGAAGGTTAATAGAAAACTGGCTTATCACAAGGAAAGGGTATTAACTATATTATGGCATGATTCTGCAAAACCCCAATGAAACCATGTTTGAACACTGGCAATCTATTTTGGCCAGCTTACTTGAAGACAGAATTAGGCTGATGGAGAGTAACAGCACGAGAAACAAAGATGATGAATGGGGGGAAACAGGGTTTAAATATTATGAGAGCATAATAAAGCATGCTTTATTTAGTATTGAGAAAATATAACTACAAAGAGTTACTGAAGTATTTATAATAGCCATGGGTTATAAAAAAGAAGCCCAGTGACTAATTCTTAGATAATTGGGCATATCAGAACTAAAGGTGAACAAGGGTAAAAGGGAAAAGATGCAAGACAAATTTAATGAAACTTCTCAGGAAGAAGAGTAAATAGGTAAAATCATGCTTCATGATTAAATTTAAACAAAAGCTGGGGGACTGTGTGGGCTGGGTAAAAGCTTCTAGGGAGCATAATTTGTAATAGCTGAGACGTGTTTCCATTTACACACACACGAGCATCTGCTGCAATTTTAAAAATCTACATCAAAAATTCTTTAAAATTCTTAAAAATTCTGAAGAAAGGTTAAGAGTTTATCTCATTTGAAAGAGGAAGAAACAAAACCATTTACTCCTTTATAGTACAGATGCAAATGACCAACTATAGTTTTTATAGTACTATTCCTTTAAGTATTTAAAGACAAATCACAATGTTACACTAATCCAACAAGAAAGGTAAACCTAGTCATTACTTTAAAAGCAATACTTAAATTAATAAAATGATTCACTTCAAACTGCAGAGCTAAAGATTGTCAGCCAGGATCAGAAACTGGGAGTTCTCAGCTTCCATCAGCCATACCCTGCTCTCTACACACACAAAGACTTTAATGAATTATTTACTTTTTCTTTACTATCAAAGAGGAGGCAGTTTTATTGCTTTTCTCTTAAGGTGCACTTAATTATCCTTGAGCAACCCAGTCCTGTCCTCCCCAGCACTCTGTGGTATTTTAACAAGCTGTCTGCATACAGTGTTCACACGTTAAAGATGGAGGCTGATTTAATATGCTTATGTCTCAGCTTAAAAACTTGTCTAAACACAAATTAGGAAAGAAAATTAAAAGAAAAGAACCAAATCACACTGGATTCTAGTCTAAGTGAACATACCAAGAATCCAAAAAATACTGAATAAAAATGCAAAACAAACCACAGACACACACTTGTTCTGTATGACTCCTTGCTCCTTTTGCAAATAGCTTTAATTTTTCAGCTAATTTTGTTCCTGTAGATAAGGACCCCATAAACAAAGATCTCTGTGCTTGATGGTTCCTCTGCATCACGCTCACCTGTGCAACTCCACATCCTTCTCTCTGAACATTTTAAATACACAAACAACAAACGGTGCAATCTTCTTGCATTGGGCGTTTCGCAGAAGTTTCAAGGGATGTAAAATTGGAACATAATGGTTACCTGTGATTCATAAAGTGACAGATAACCTGGGAGACCTCTACCTAGGAAAAATAAATCCTGAAATGCAATTTTCACACTCCGGGGTGTAACTGCCCTGCCTTGGGAGTGTCACTGCAGTCTTGAAGGGATTAAAACAAGGAGCAGTCTCCATAACTAAGCCAGCTAAAAGTTTAATTAAATACAATTGCTTGCTGTGCTTCCCTTTCCCAAACAGCCTCATACATATTTATCACTGTAATTACAGCAGTAAAAACCTCCACAACTAATTATGCCATGCTTCTCATCTTCTATATGCCTGGAATTTTTTACATAATTACTACTGAAATTAATTGCAAGTTAGTTAATTTTGCACTTTGTCCTTTCAAGCTTAATTGAATATTAAAATTTTTCAAACCAGTCATTCTTGAAAGCATGGTGCTTTTACCTCAGATGGTACCATAACCAAAATGTTATTTTAATGGCTTTTAGTAATATAGCATAGAGGAGTAGTGTAAATTTTATCATTTAAAACGAGAGAGCGTTGCTCTAATACATAGGTACCATATGGTTGGTAGCGCTACACTTTCCATAGAATATTCAGCCTGCCCAGTGCCACTTGGCCTCTCATGCAGTGCATTAGCATGCCATCCCTTGAGACAGAGACTACTATCAGCCACCGTTAGCTCAGATCAAGCTCAAACCTGGAACTTTATTTGACTATGGTTTAACATGGTGCCTAATATTTCAAGGGTGATTAATGATTTCGGATGTCCAGTTCTACAATCGATTTTGAAAAAGTAACAAATGTTTCCTCCCTTAAGAGGTAGGGGAAGAAACAAAATTTGACTTGGTCTAGAAAAATAATGGCTAGAAATATTTTGACTTAACTCAAGAAGCACAAAGTGTCCTCATTTTCTAGGGTACTCTCTGTAATCAATTGTGATTTACTGATTTGGGCGTCTTTAATGAAGGACACTGCACAATACAAAATCTTCCTATCAACTAAAGAAGTATGTAAATCCCGTGGTGTGACAACAGACAGAAGATGGATGGAGATCCCAGCAATTTCCAGAACACAACTGGTACTCAAAGAGGACCAGTGACACATCTCAGCAAACCAGAGGACATTTCAGGGGCTCACACCATATAGCCATGTAACTCTATCCACTGTTTTTAGTATTTCACTATTATTTTAATTTAAACCTATGTCCTTAGGATCTTATAACAGTGGCAATATTAGAGGGTTTTGCCCACTAAAATAATTAATTGTTGTTTTAAAAAAAACAAAGTTTGTATTTCAAGCACCTTTTCAATCTTAACTTCAAAGCTTCCATCTTACTGTGTTTATTTTTTCCCATCTGTCAAGAAATCTTGCAAATTTATAATCAGATAGAAGATTTTCAAAAGCACAAGAGAACTTTGCTAGGAGAGCACTTGTTTCTTACTCCTCCACAGTCTCTATTAAATCAATGACTCAATGGGTAATTTTTCTCTTACAATCTTTTCTTTTCAATTTCTGTAGAATCCTTCAATTCTGTAGAAATAGTTCAATTTCTGTAGATTAATTCAATATCTTGTTGCAACAAAGATCAGGGTGGTTGGCGAGTAATTAAAAAGGTAATTAATAAGAAAAAGCATTGAAGGCCAAGAGCCCAAGAAGACCAAGAAAGCTCTTTCAGCAAGCATCGTAAAGACCTATGAGAAGCGATCCCTCACCAGTAAAGCA
Organism: Chamaea fasciata; assembly: GCF_029207755.1. Classification (NCBI taxonomy): domain Eukaryota; kingdom Metazoa; phylum Chordata; class Aves; order Passeriformes; family Sylviidae; genus Chamaea; species Chamaea fasciata. The sequence goes on along the minus strand of NW_027094092.1, from coordinate 19,475,962 downwards.
AATGAATACAGTATTTGTTCTGTCTCAGTAGACTAAGAGCTGCTTGTGAGTAGTTGTGAACCTGGGAGCCAAATGTGTATTATTAGCTAGGAGGTTCTGAACAAACTAGACTGGTACAGTGTCAGAAAGCAATGATTTCTCTTTTACAGATAATCTGCAATTCAATGAGGAAAAATCCCTACTTGTTTACTATGTCCAGTTTAAATGTGAAGTAAAACAATAAATTCACTTGTGCGTTTTCATAGACTGACTATAGTTAAATACTTCTACCCACATAAAATTGCAAAGCTCTTTGTAAACCAGTCTCAAATTTTCTTAACCAAAGAAACTTCATTCTGCTAATGGCTATAGCAAGTGTTACACAGATGTATACACAAAAATACAATGAATTATTTGGTGTGAAATTAATTATTTTTTTGTACTCTGAATCTTTATCTGATGGAAGTCTTCTATGCTCTTACTCAAACCTCAGAAAAAACGCTTCAAAAATTTCATGCTAGTTCAGATGTTTTAAGGATTTTTCAGTGCATACCTACATACTACACTAAGAAGCATTTTTAAAACCTAAAACGAACAAGAAAAACAGAAGAAAAATTAGGTTCTGTCAGCCTTACAAATGTTGACAGTCATTTATTTCAACTACCCCACCACAATACTTCTGCTTTAATTAAACATTAAATCAGTCAAGTAGGCATGCAGATTTAATTACTGCTGCGGTTTAAAATGAGCTTATTTTCCCTTGAAGCCAGTGAAGGTTAGCAGGATGACCTCAGTATAATGGAAAATCCTCAGTCTGGCAGGATGCTGGACACGAATTTGTCCCTTATGGCACAGTTTAAATATCATTCTCAGTAATACAATGCTCACAAAGAAGTACTGGTTTTACAAGTTTAATCCAAACATACCTGAGGTCTATGGCAACTGAGTATTTGATGGAAATAAATCAACCTGTTTTAGGGAAACAGCCTATTCAGCATTAACTTTGTCAGCTCAGTAAGAGTGAACCTGATGCAGAAGTGCCCAAATATCTTCATGTTTGATTGATACTTTTCACCCGTGACTCATGGTTGTGACCATTTCACTCAGACACCTCAGTACAGGAATCAGGGTCAGGTCACTTCAAGTGAAATGGTCAGAGCTCTCATAGGGGACCATGGGTGGTACAGGAAAGGGGAAAGAAAAGAGGAGTCTTCCAGACCACATGGTATCAGTTCAAAGCATCTCCCATCAGACAAGAGAGTGAGGATCGTCACCTTGAGCAGAGTCGCCTCCTGTTCACACCAGGGGTTTGGAAGAGACCAAAAACACACCCACCACAATGATGGTATGAAGTTCTGTTCTCTCCTGAGTTATGTCCTACGGGGACTTCTGGGATAGCTGTCAGCAATCTGAAACCCACCCACTGATTTCCAGACCTCTGTGAAGGAAAATCTGTGTATGTCTTCATCCTTCTTCTGCACTAAGATTTTTGACCAAGAATCTCAAAGGCTGTATGTCAGATGCAGAGAGAGATTCTGGTTCTGGGCAAAAACTAAGCAATGAAAGCAATTACTTGCTTAGTGATAGATCTGGGCAAAGCTGTTTAGTAGGAAGCAACTACAGACATTTTTATTTATTTAAAAAAAATGTAAGTATGCAGTGAAAAGTAACTGGCAGCTGAGAAGGTACTTAGTAATACAGTCCTCTTGCATTTAAAAATTGCAGATGTTTCTGAGTATCTTTGCAACCCTACTCTAATACTCTGTCTAGACAAAAACACCATAGAATGTATAACATATGACACTTTCTACATCCTCTGTGGGGATTGAGCAATAAATCAGGTTTTCAGACTCAGAAAAAATGCATTCTTTTGAAAGTGACTTGCCAAATTTCAGTAAAGGAAAGGTTTTCTGCCCTTGGGAATAAACCCATGATGCTTTAAGGATGAGTACCAAGAGACCATATCCAGGAAAATAATTCAACCAGTTTTGAAATAATAGGATCTGGAGAGATCAAGGAGAAAACAATGACATATTCTACGCTGCACACCTTCTTTTTAATGCTGCATCTTACACAAACACTCCAAACTTGACACTCATTGTACAGAACAAATATTATGCATGTTCTTCATTGCATGCTAATTCTGTAGAAGAACCACAGCATTATAACATTTAACACAAAATCAGTATTCTTCTATTCTCCTTCATCACTGGCAGCTGGTAACAAAGGCAGTTGGGGCCACGTGATTCATCTCCCCCAAGTTACTGAACGTACCTAACCTTTAGGTTGTGGCCTAACAATTACAGAGTTCACCCAGGAAACAAGAGATGCCAAGTCTCACCTCTTCTGCAAGGATTGCTTACGCTTTTCTATACAGTGCAACATATAAATACATGAACCCTACTTATGGAAAATGGAATACAGAGCTGCCTCCTCCCATGCCTCTTTTGCATCATCCTGCCTCTTTCTCTCCCTTACCCTCCCAAGGACTCTCCAATTCTCTCCTACAAAGCAATAAAATGTAATAAAAAGAGTGTTTCCACCCATATACTCTGAAGCTGTAGAGTTCAAGGTTCTTTCTTAAGGTTTTTTGCTCATAATCATTATAGGATGAGGGCAGCAAGGCTTTCCAAGGTGTTCCATTCTTCAACAAAGATTTAGCTAACCATGACAGAGGATGAAAGGGAAAACCAGCTTATCCTGGGTCCTTCTGAGGTCAGTGAATGCAAATGTTATATTTCTGGCAGAAATTAATCCTGTTTGTGCATGTGAGCCCTCCACCTTGGGAGTCTTTGGTAAATGAACTCCAGCTGAGAGCATCTCAGTCAGATACATGTGTGAAACCAAAGCCAAACGGCTTTGCTCCACCCAAATGGAAGCAGATACAGAACACGTCAGCTGCATTAATCTAGGTCACTTTTTGGACTAACTGCTTGCTATACAGTGGCACAGACCTTTCAAAATCACATCCTTCTCATTCTGTTGTCTCCACCATTACCATCAGCATACAGGGGATAGATTAGCAACAAACTTTCATTCTATGTCTTTGGTATAGCTTCTTTAGTGAAACTCTAAATGTAATTATTCATTTGCTTACTCGTTGCTTGTTGTCTCGCTGCTAACAGGATATAGGGCATTTCACTTAATGAACTCCACATCATTATTTAACAATCCTTTATACTGCACTGCTTTTAAATAAGGGACCGAGTGAAAAAATCGACTGCATTACATCATACAAGGCAAACACTTCCTTAAATAAGGAAAATTTCCTTTCATCTGAAGCCTACAGACCAACTTCATCGGTTCTATTTACTTATACTTGGTGAATGCATGCCACAAAGCATAAGCATTTGCACGGCAATACATGGTGTGTGATAAACATCTTAAACACCTTATGCAAATTCCTTCTTTTTCAGCACAGGAAAGTTCCTATCCATCCTATACACTGAATTTTTAACACTTCAAGGGGTGATTCAAATAAACCCTAACTCATACTGAATTGTATGGAAACAGCCCAAGGCTCTGACTTTCTCCTGTAACTAATGACACCCTTACAAAACACATAGTACACACTCTTTACTGTTTTTCTTGATACCTTACAGTTAACCAGGTATCCTGGAATTTTCCTTTCACCCCTTCACTCTGACAAACTCCTGATCATTAAAATACCATAAAAGATGCAAGCAAGTGCTTTCATCTCTCTAGAAGAATATTCTGAACTAGGCTGAAAAGCAAGAAACAGAAGATACAGACCTCCATTATCCAAGCCACAACGTGTCCATGGATGAAGTCTGCTGTTCATTAGCAAAAGCTTTTTGGCAGGAAGAAAATGTGCCAGGAACCTGTTCTCCAGTAATATATGTACATGTATATGAAAAAGAAGACATCTGTTAAAACTGCTTTAATGTTCACTTTTGATTGCTCTGGACAAACAGTTAACAATTAACCTGCATTGCTGACTAAAAAAAAATTAACTTCCTACCCCTTCTAATTAATACAGATGCTTTTTCCTCAGGAAGAAAAACACGTTTTTCTGTAGTGCCCAGAGCTGTGAGTGCAGTTTTGCTGTTCTGCCTCATGGTTATTCCGTGCATTTAAATCATACACCATTTAAGATAAAATAATATGAAGTTTATGATCCTGTCCATTTTTAAAAGCTAATGATATGTGCTACTTAAAGCAAACAGCAAGCCCAGTGGGAGGCATTATAATTAATACAGTTTGTTCAAGGAAAAACAAATGCAATTCCCCCTCATCTGTCAGCCAGCTGCACTGCAACCTGAATGCAAGGAACATGGAACAATAAAGCAAGCATGTGAGAAAATCAGACAGAATTGGGGCTCAATAAAAAACAGTAAGAATATAAGCCAAATGCATCAGTATCAGGCAGGAAGATTTGAGTTTGTAACATCTATTTAATAAATATAAATTTTCTCCATCTGTTCTGGTTTCAAGTTTATCTTTCCTAGCAGAGATTACAAGGCAATTTTGAAATGTTCTCTCCTAAGGAGAGCTCTTCAATTGTACTTATAAATTATGAGAGCTTGCAAATTCAAGCACAGAGAAAAAACACAGTAGAAAACAGGGAGAAGAACAAAGAAAAGTTTGCATAGCACAACAGGCCATGGGAATTTCTCCCCAGCCCCTGAAATCACACCCACACCAATCAGTGGCATCCCATTAGCCACTAATCTGATATTGATTTTAATCTCATTTACACCAGATTAATTACTACAATACCAGATGACTCACTACTCATTTAAAATGGAGTACGTTATACTCAGATCAGGTCCTTAACATCTTGACAGTCTTAATATTGATTCTCCCATGGTATCAGAATTCCTCTCAGTAACATCTACAAAGCTATTCTTTTCATTATTTTTTTTTTAAAACAACACCACCAACAAAATTTCAAGACTGGCTGTCACGTACTTACAGCAAATTCAGTCAGTACTTGGTAAAGGTTTCATGCTCCAATACTAGTCTGGTACTTCCAAGCACTTGCTGAGGCTTGAAATGACAGAGACATTTCATTTTTCGCACTGACGTAAATGCAAAATTTTTAACATGCTGTGTTGCTGAAGTAAGACAGCCTTCATCTGAGTGAGAAACCAGCCTTGTGGACTACAAGTTAGCCAAAAGCTTCCAGGTAGGACATGTGGATGAGAACAGGTATACTTGGTAGATATGTACCTAGAGAATGGTAGCGACACAGCCCCCTCCCCTCCTGCTGAGCCCAAGTGAACCAAGAGCTATCAGCTGAATATTCAAGTTGAGGTGTACATAAAAGTATGGCTGAGTTTAAATTACCATGTCAGTAGCAATGTATTGTTGGGCATGTCTTCATACACATAAACTTGCACAGCTTCATTTTCCTTCATTGCTGGGCTTCATTTATGGCCAACAACTGTTTCTATCTTTAAATGATTAATATTTCATTTTGGAAGATAAGGAAAATAGTCAACCAGGTCTTCTCTACACTGTCTATAAAATTCACCTGGCCTGTGGGAGGAGTGACTACAAGAGGAGTAACACCAAGAACCTTTCTCTCATCACAGGGTATGCATTTAATTGCGTTAAAAGGAAATGGGTGTGTAATGACATGCACTGCAGATCTACTTAGAAAGAAAATCAGTCAAAATTTGGTATTCATGAAGTTTTAAATAAATTAATTTTTCTTGCACTGTTTTTTCTCCTTCCCTTCCCCCACACCTCTACAGATGTGAAAAAAAAAAAAAAAAAATCTAAGTCTAATTTATACAAGTCCCAACATTTATCTTGGTACAAAACTTGTAATAATATACTCTTTTTCAAGCAAAAAGGCAGTTCTGAGACCACACAACCCAGAGTAACCCAGGATGGCATCCCTCAGCACTCAACTAGGTAAGTGAAAAACCACTGTCGCCACCAGTATCAAATCTCCTCTTCAGAGTTGATTATTGCATTGCTCTAATTTACATCATACTTGTTCAGAAGTGTCACCACCATGAAGAAATGCAATAATACGTAATTGTTTTACTGCTCATTGACAACTGTAAATGTTAATAACTGTTCCAGCCTCTATTCTTCTCACTGCTTTCATACTCTTTAAGGGAACTATGTTTTTGCCTCACACAACACACTGACCCCATTCGCCAGATTTTCAGCTTGACTGGTCTTTTCTTTGAACTGATGATTTAAAGTGGTAGACACTGTATTTCTAGCACATTTATTTGTGAAAGAATTAATGATACCTTTTAAATTTGGGTAGCCTGAGGATTGTTTCATTTAGCTATGCACAGAAACTGAACAGAAACAGCTGAATGAGCAGCACTGAACACAGAATTCACACCAATGAACTGCACAACATTCACACCAATGAACTCCACAACCTACATAATATTTTATGTGATGTGGGGTTCATATTAATTCTTTTCAGTATGTACAGAATCACATAAAATTTAGAATTGTCTTCAGAGTGGTAAGTAGGTTTAAATTTTAATGGATTAGAAGTATCCTTTCAGACTCAACTTCTCAAGACGCCAAAACAGCACAGTGTCTTCTCACATATCGATTATAAGCAATTAACAACAAACAAGAGCTGTTCTTTACCGAATTGAGGGGGCACACGAGTGTGCCAGCTTTGGATTGCCCATAAATCAAGAAGCAATGAGTCTCCTCTCCCTAGTACCTCCACAGCACTTGTGTCATCCCCCAAGCTCCAAGGGGCAGGTGTGTTCTAACTTCACGGGAACGGAGGCCGCCATACACACAGACTGTGTGAACATGATCTTTATGAAGATGCCAACAAAGAAATTACTTTCCAAATAAAAAGCCTCAATAGAACACCAGATGCTTCTTCCTGCGGTTAATTAGTAACAGCAAAAATTCTCCCCCACCTCTGTAATAGAACAAAAACCATTTTACCAAATGAGCCTCAGTGCCTCCTCTGTTCTCATGTTTACCTCATGTTTTGGCCTTCATCACTGATTTGCAACAAAAATTCCTCTTTATTTCCAAGAAGAGCAGATCTGAATGAGCATAAACTTTTCTTTTGAAGAAGCACACTCTGAAAACACTTTCATTTGCATTGTTTTAATGAGAAGGTATTAATCTCCTCCTGATAATTAGTGGATCTAATTAATAAGGACAGTCTTTCAAAGAACTAAAATCTGACTTTCTAATGCACACCAAGCTTAATGAAAAAAAAAAACCTACATAGAATCAAAAGCAAGGATAATATACTTAGAGTCATTAAAACTATATGTCAAGACTATAAAAAGGCTATCCAAGCCCTTTATCTTCTCAAGAGACAAAAATTACCTGTGTAAGCAAAATATACCAAATAAAAAACCACAAAACAAAACAGAGAATAAGACAAATTACAAACTTTGATTCATCATTATTTACTTGCACACACAAAGCAGAAGAGTGATTTAATCATATTCTGATGTTCTGATACTTCTATTTAATTACTGGACTAATTTCAAATGAAAATGTACAAATATGGAAAGGGATAAAAACATTTGATAGAGAGATTTAGAGGCCAGAGTAAGTATTTTGAGATCATAATGCAAATGTCTATTTTGCAAATATCCTCTTGTCACATCATTTTTTTTATACAACTCTAAACTGTTATCTTACAGGAATTCCTAGCTGAAATGGATCTTCAGTATTAAACTCTTCTTTCTGCTCAAGAGTATTAACAAGGCATAAAAGAGTCTCGCTAAAAAACAAAGACTAATGTCTACAATCAGACTGTATTGATCAGAAGGGAAACTACACTTTCTCTGTTGCACTTCAAATTGCTGATTGATACAAGCATTTTCTACAAACTGAAAAATGCCCATTTCACCCATGCAGATGTCACACAGAAGTTGTGCTGGCAGTTGGCATAACGGGGTATTAGAAGTTTTTTTGGGAAACTCCATATACAGGAGCTCCACATTGGAAGAAGTGAAATAATCTACTAGGAGAAACATGATTTGAATTGAACTGCAAACACACAGCAGGATCCAATCAAGATCACCCTATTCCAAACCACCTTGTTGTAGGTGCCCTGGGGAACTACATGAATTAACTCCTAACCTTTCCAAGGGCATGTCCAAAGGGGAAATGGATTCCCAACTTCTTCCCGAACAATGTTTTCAAGTAAACTTGTGACAGTATGTTTCTGTCCTGATGGGCAGAAAAGACAAGACACTCATGGTTATGTCTTTTTAATGTCTTTTTACAAGGGCATGTAGTGACTGGACAAAGGCAGTGGCTTTAAACTGAGAGCAGATTCAGATTATGTATTAGAAAGAAATTCTCTGCGGTGAGGGAGGTGAGGCAGTGGAAGAGGTTGTCCAGAGAAGTCATGGATGCCCCATCCTGTCCAATGCCGGGTTGGATGAGGCTCTGAGCAAACTGATCTAGTGGAAAGTGTCCCTGACTGTGGCAGAGAGCTTAGAACTAGATGATCTATAAATCAACCCAAACTGGTGTAGGATTCTATGATTAAGTAAGCAATCAACAAATAGTTTATATAAATCTCTAACTATACCCTTTGAAGATAAAGGAGGTGCTACTGCCATCTTAAAAATTTGGGTAAAAAATTATTGCAACAGAAACTTGCTGTAAGTCACATAGGATCACGGACGATCAAGGAACTAAATTCATTGTCTCAATTCTTTGATTAGATGGCCCAAGTGTCAAGGATGCCTTGTTTCATCTTTATGATCTCTGGTGATGATCACAGTGTGTCAGGAAGCCTTAAGACAGATCATTCCTGTATTTCTCCTCTAGCTAAAAGAAAAGTAGAAATAGAAGTAAAGTATTTTTAAAAATAAAAATTGTATCTTCCTTGATTTGCAAAACCAGTTGCCAACAATGCAGTTCCTCTTAGTAACAATGAGAAAGATCAAGAGCAAGGAATACCTTCACATATTCAGCAAGTAAGCACTCTGAATTGCACTGTCACATGCATGACTAAATGTCAGACTCCCTCTAGCAGTTCTCTTCCTTCTCTGGAGGATGCATTCAAAAAGCTAAGCTCCACAAATACACTTAGAAAATCCTTCTTCCCTATGCTCTGTTATAAAGGGATCATTAGAATCATTATAATATCAATATAATATAATATCAATAAAACAGCAGATTAAGATCACAAGACTTATCAGTAGTTCCCTGCTCCCAAGTCTGTCAATGCAGCCATGGCTATGCCAGCACAAGCAGCTGGGATGTTCTCATTTACTCTGCAATTGGTCTGGAGTACAAACAACAATAAATTCTGAAGCCATAACAGACTGGAAGATTCAGGATAAAGAAATAACATTAAAACATCCTTCTTTACATCTCTGAAGATTAAGACAGCTCCTGCTTTTAGGTGAAAAGCACAGACTGGCAGTAAATGAAGCATGCAGCGAGTATCTGCTCACACACGGGGCCTCAATACCTTTCCTAGGTCGGCGACATTCTGCTGAGCCACTGCATCACCAGCACAAGTCTGCAGTCCGAAATCAAAAATACCTGGGCCATAATGCAAAGTGCACTCTGGGTTAAGAAATTTCTTAAAAACAAGTGCCTGTGTCTGAAAACATTGTGCTAGGTAGGCATCATCATCAGTCCTTCTTCAGCTGACCTAAACTCAATGCTGCAGTTAACAACAAAAATATTGGCCAAATCTGTAGCTCTGATTGACAGAGGAGCACACATTCCCAGGATTAATGATTCTGGGATCATGGTCTCGTACCGATCCGATCCTCTGGTACAAGGCAGTTTGAAGGAAGGCAGTATTGATTATCAATGCCTTATCCATGGGCATACATTTTAATTCTTCGGGCTTGAAAAATAGGGCGTGTGCTTGTAGAAGTGCTTTAGGTTTGTTCATTTTTCTACTATACTTTAGGAGCAACATTATTCCCATGGATCAGGGAACAAAAGAAATAGAGGCCAGAAAAACAATCACAGTAACACAGTTTGCATAGATGGTTATAACAAAGGCAAAGAATTTATAGTACAAAAGGATGCAAACACAAAAAGCTTAAAGTTAACCTGATGTGATGCCAAAGAAATAAAACAGACTGAAAAGAAAATGTTTGACAGTAAATTCTCTGGATCATTAACAACATCTAAAAATTTCCTCAGTCAGCAGCTTTCCTTGACACAAGTGATCTGTTCAGAAGGGCAAGTCAGCCTCCCACTAAATCCTGATCAATAAAAAAATCCACAGGATACAGTAACATCTTCTCTTGGGAAGTTAAATAACCAGTGCTTTGAGCATCTGACTAATATGCATGGTAGTGAGGGAACTAACAATTAAAGTAGCAGAAAGCTGTGGAGGTACATGAATGAGAAGCGCAGAGAACAGAAGTTGGAAATACCAGTGCTCAAGCTGCATGTCAAAATGCCACTTATAAGCACTTGATTTACATAGCTGATCTGAAAACTCATGTAAATAAATATTTCCTTTTGAAAAAATATCTACTTGGCATACAAGAATCCATCACATGATTACATGTTAATAGACAGAAACAGAATGCTCTGAATGCATTTAATTATAGTAATGGGAACCAGAAGGGAAAACATTACCCACTGGAGTGACAGAGGCTCTGGCAAGTTATTCCGAGAGAAAATCAAACATGTTATTCCAGAGCTTTCTACGTGTAGTCCAGAGAAAAATGATCTTCCCTTTACTCTAACAATTTTAAACACAAAACAAACTCAGCACTTACATGATACCATTAATAGCAAAACAGAAACTAATATATAACTATCATAACCCTGGCATGGCACAATTATATGAAAGGCTGAAAATCCCTACAGAGCGACTAACACACCAGAAAAACTCAACCACAACACAACCTAGAGCTGACTTCTTTATTTGTGCCCCAGAAGCACAGCAGCTCTTGAAACAGGCACAAACTTAGCAACAAGTCAAGACACTCATCCATGGATTTCACTCATCCACAACAGAGGCCATGTAGTTGTCAACACAGGAAGTTATACACAACTCTGACATTCAAGTGTGAAGTTTCTAATTTTAAAGGTTTATCTTGAGAAAGGTCTAGCTCAATTTTTACACAGGAAAGTGTCTGAAGTGGCCTATTTTCAAGTCATAAAAATATGATGAAACAGGAATATCCACAGCAAAATATCTGGGGCAAAATATGGGAAGTACTCCAACATTATTTCAGCTTTCAAATCAACCTCTGTTTTGGACAAGGAGCAAAACAAAAGCTTTGACTATTAAAGCCCACAGTGATGTGTTGAATGTACATGAACCAGATCATGCAAAATGAGCCCACCAGTAGCAGAGATGCTCTGGATCTGTTGCTCTCTGGAAGCCAAGATCATGCTCATTGCAGAGGATGGCAAGTTTTACCACTGAACACACACTGCAGCTCACAAGTCTCTCCTGACAGCAAGACAGCACTTGAGGTGTGACAAACCTGCTGGTTCACTGCTTCAGAATGAAGCCTTATCTTCATCCCTATCTGGCTGCAAATGCCAGGACAACAAAAAATTCAACTGATTTACCTTGGTGGTGTGAGGATGAAGAGCAGTGTTCAAACCAGACTGTGCTGTAAAGACATTGCAGAGGTTATACTGAGTAATTATCAAATTTCTGCTTTTCACTAAGATCAAAACCACATGGAAGTGATCAGATTTCATATTTTAAAAAACTGATCCTCACATCTAGCTACATACATAATTTATTAAATATTGTGCAACAATCAAACTACAAGTCTAGTAGTGCCAAGAAGCTGCATTCTCCATGTTCTCAGCATAACACATGCCTGTGGAGGAAAGTTCTTTACCAAACAAAATTTAACAGGTGAAATTCACTTCCATTCTGAACAGTAATCCGAACTTCATCCATTGCAAGCTTCAAAGTCAGAATTCATGGACTGACAACCTTTTAAGGTTAAAGACATGTTAACTAATGTGCCTTTAAGTATGATCTTGAACCATCTGCCTATTGAATCCTCTTCCCCACCATGAAAAGCTAGAAAGAATTTGTTTTCACAGAAGGATGGGAAAATTTGTGAATGCTATTTCCAACAGCATTTGACAGCACTCACAAAAAGTAATTCTGGCACCATGTACCACACATTGTAGCTTCACAGAAGAACACTATTCTCCCAGTGTAAATAAATCCTCCCATGCACATCACCTGTCCCTACCAGCTCCTGCCTGTACCTGACTACCACCCACAACTAGGCTCTAAAGAGCCTTCCAATTCTACTTTTTTGGTAGGTGAACTACCTGATGTGGGAACTCCCAGAGCTGCCCTCCAGCCAGGAAAGCTCCAAGCAGTAGGATGTTTCACAGCGTGTTCTCATTCCCCTCATGTTGAGTAAGACATACAATCAAGAACAAATATATCATGTCTCCAGATGTAACAAGAATGAGGCTTTGTCAAACATCATCCCCTGACAAACACTTCCTGTATTGCACTAGAAAAAATTAGGGACCCAACACAATTATTTTTTTTAAAATCAAACAGCCAGAAGTTTTTGTTCTATGTATTTTCACACAGCCTCATTATACATCCCCCTTTCCTTAAGAAAAGCAGCAATTATGCAGCAGTAACCCCCCAAGCCTTAGTGGGATGCACAGAATGCCATGCAGGACACTGTCTCATTTTGCAAACACTGCCATCACATTGCTAGATTTGTTTGGTTTATATTGTCAGGATGCTTTAAACTTTTAATGATTAGGTATAAATCAAAGCAGCATAACTCTTATTTCAACAGAACAGATAGTCCTACCCAGCTTTTGCGGATGCATCTCATGCAGCTCTATAGACAGACACTAATTCTCCTGGCAACTGCACAAGTTAACAAAACCACATTTACATAATAAGATTGTGAAATAAACTCCTGGAAACCAAAAATCTCAGTTAACAGTCAGCTCTTTGTCAATGTTAATGATGTGCATAGTTGTGTGCATGTGAGTGGGCAACCATCATCTGCAAAATGAAAAAACTGCATTAGCATTAAATTTTGAATTTTCTGTGTCTTGCTTGGGTTGAAGATTTAATTACTTTTTAATACAGGCTTCTTGTCCATTTTCTGAAGAGGGAAATAAATAGAGGTTGTGAAAAATGAAATGCATCTACAGAATGTTATTGCTTTAGCCAAGTGATTATTTTAAACTGTTTTAATGTTTTGAAAGCTTTGTCTCAAGTAATCAAACACCACTTTAAGGAGGCTGTTCATGGTATTTATGAAAGCAATTGCTACAGCAATTTATTCTCAGACTCATTGAGTCTCATGAGTCAAACACAGGATTAGGCTAAACGAGTTTCCTGAGATGCCTGTGACAGTGCAAGACAAGAAGAAAGGGAATCAAAAAGCTACTGCCAACAGTAGAAATAGGAATTCAGCAAGTTAAATGCTCACTTTTATCAGGAACACTGCCACACCACCATGCTAAAAGATTCACAATATTCAAGGCTTTGTCTCTCAGATGAAAGCACAAGATCACCACTGAAATATAGCCCTATATTTAAAGTGTCAATACCTGATTTGCAGCTCATTGGCATTTCTCACAGGACCCGGATTATAACTTCCCTTTTTCTGTGCCCCATCACCCTCAATGCAATTCCTCTGGAAAAGAAAGAAAACCCCAGAATTGCCACTACCACTGCACCAAGCGTTCATAGAGAGCAAAGCAGTTCTTCTGTGGAAGCTCTAAGGACCCCCACTTTGCCTTCTGAGCTTCTCTGAACTGTCTCTTCTGAGCAAGCTCTTGTAATGAATTTAGCTACTGGTAGTTTGCAAGGAAAAACTGACAGTAGGATGTATCTAACAGAAGACAGACTGAAAAACCTGAGCTTTGGAAGCCCATTTGGAAGCATTTTAAAGATGCAGTAGTAAGTTGTAAGAAATTATGGTGAGTCTGTAGAGTGGGAAATTCCCTTTCCTGTAGGAAAAAGAACTACACCAACACTAAGGACTGCTGCTGCAGTGACAGCTGTACCTCAGTGAACCAAACTTGTGCTCCATTTAAAGCCCACCTGGGCAGAACATAGGTGGCATCATAATTCATAATAGTAAATGCTTTTAAATGACAACAGACAGGAGTTTTGTCCTTGCAAAGAATGAACCTTCACAACCTTGGTTAAGCAAGTGAAACTAGAGAAAGCAGCAGCTTCCTCCAGGGCTGACAGAACAGATGGCTAAGGTGCACCATGAAATCAAGAGGTAAAAGACAGGTTGATAACGTCTTCTCAAAATGCTCCCACTCACACTTTACTGCCAGAGAACAGACCTCTCCCTCTCTTAGACTGCATAGTGGTAAAGGACTTCATCTCCCACTACTTTTGCATCTTTCCCATTACCACTTCTCCACTTCATTCTCAAGAGAATGAAAACCACATCAGCCAAAGGGCAGCCGTGCCCCACCCCATTTATCACCAGAGGTGGAAAACTGCCCAGAGGAAGGGTGACACTAAACTGCCAAGCCCACAAGGCCCAGCAGAAAAACCTAGAGCTTCTCATGTCACTAAGAGACACTGTGCAACAGTCGGCATCCCTTTCAGATTCACCAAAAAATGGCAAATAAGCTGGTGTGGGGGGCACCAGAGAATTTTCCCCAGTTAGTGAGAGAAGAGAGCACCCTCAGAATAACCATCACAAGCGATAACCACTCCTTTTTGTGTTTTGCACTGGGTAAAGTACTCCCTCATTTCAGCAGAGAACCGGTTTCAGCAAATGAAGAGCACTGAACATCCACCTGCCCATTCAGATACTCCGCCTGAAGGGGAAAGGAAAGGATTTTCACCAGCAGTGGTGAGACGGGCTGGTACAGCACTGCCTTACGGCACTGCCACAGTGAATGAATGTGAGATGTAGCAAGGAATGACAGAAGGAAAACACCTTTTAACAAGCACAGCAACAACTGGAAATTTTAAGAGATACTGGTGGAACAAAGGAAAAGTAGGACTCGTAGACTTCACTATTATGGCCAAAAAGAGATCTCCCTTTCTTACTCGCTGAATTCCCTCTGATAGTTTCCATTATTTTCTTCCTCTTCTCCTTCTATCCTCCCATGGAAGGTCTCCTAACCAGATCCGTTTTCTGGATGTTTCATGCAATACCCGGCTAGTACAAATGCTTTTCTCCTGCCTGAAATAATTTTCATGCAGCTTGAAAGTGCCTAAGAAAACAGATGCTGCTGAGCGCTTGCTGAGGCTGCAGCAGAGCCACCTTTACCCACAGCAGCTGGACACCTGGCACAGCTCCCTCCCTGCAACAAGCCCGGGCCATTTCCTGAGCCAGGCAGGGGACAAGGGCCTGGAACTGGATCTTGCCCAAGGAACAAGCTAAATAAGGAGGAGGAAACACCCAAGCATTTGGGTGAGCACCCAGGCTCACAAGATACACTTTCAGTCTGGAACACTAAATGTAAACTATGTAAGGCAGAAGTACGGTTTAGAAATTGAGATCCAGCAAAAACATAAATAGGTAATAAATTCAGCTGGACTGAGGATGGATTCATGTGATTTACCAGTCACTGACTTTGAACATCAACCTCAGTCACTTCCATCCATGAAGAGAGAAACAAGTGCCAAGAAAAATGAAAGAGAATCCTTGTTTGATCATTGTTTTGAGTTCTAGAGATCAAAAAAGCCCAAACAGTATAATAAATAATAAAAAATGAAGTCATAACATCTGTATCCCTCCTTTACTCCTCTGAAATGAAGTACCTATGCAAACACATAAGACTTGCAGAAAAAAAAACAACAACAACTCGTAACAGATAGAATGCAGAAGACAGGATGAGATCAGGCCAGGTTGAACCACACACAAAACGTCAACAGAAAGGTCGATGCTTGAAGATGAAGCCACAGGGCAGCAATATAATAACTTCCTAATGACAAAATGGGTCTAAATGCAGCTGATCTAACCACTGGAAAAGTAACAAGCTAAAAGACAAGCTCAGCACTACATGATCCTACCTGCGGACAATGAGAATCTTCTTTCAAGAGTTATTTAGCAAGACTCAGCAAGAACTGCTCCACGAGACTTTAATAAAAAAATGCAACTGGGATGGAGTGTTCATTAAAAGCAGGAAGCACATTTAATGTACAGTTCACAGAAAGAGTAGAAGCAGCCCAGTGTAGGGCAAACCTCACTTATCTCAGCATCGGTTTTCACCCAAAAAAACTGAGAGAAATTCACTACCCTATTCAGGAAATCAAAGATTTACAGAGATTGTTCTGGATGGAAAAGACAAAGGAAAGGTAGAAGTTGAGTCATTCTGCACTACAGGTCAGTAGAGGCCCTGAAACCACATAGGCTATGTAACACTTGAGTTTTCCTTGGCTTCAGAGCAGAGGTGAAGTTGGAACAGGAAAACCTGTGAGAGCTGCAGTTACAACAATCCCCAAGAAACAGTAATTAAATCCTCATAGCCTGAGGCCTTGAAACTTAGACTGAGCAAAGCACAGCACAGTGGTACAGGACAGGGCAAACTGAATTGTCTAGATATGGTGATCCTTTTTGAAGCCACTAACAAGGAAATAAGTGGAAATAAGGACTGATATCTGCTCCAGTCAGCATTCTTTCAAGCAGGGAGAGGACTTGCTTGTATTAAGTTATCTTTGGTGCTTCACTATTTACCTCCTTTAAAGAAGACCCACACTGACGTTATATAACAGAGAGATCTTTTCAAATTTGCCTAAGAGTACGGAACCTACTAGAAGATGACCTTACTTGTGCACCTAAACATATGTTTTGGGAAAAAATCCACTTCATAATTTTTGGCTTTCTCGTTGGGACAGAGCCATAGCCCACATAAAAGAGACACATTCCTCTCTCAATGTGAAAAGGGCAGAGGTGTGCAGCACGCTCTTCTTTTCCTTGGCTTTCTCACTGTATAGTAAAAGTAGAATGGAAAAGGGTGTGGAAAAGAAAAGAAAGAAAAAGGAAAAAGCTAAAGAAGCCTGTCCTAACCATCAGGAGAAGAGACAGAATATGATGTGATTGCAATTCCAGAGGCAACTGCCATAAGAGGAAAGTAATGGTTTTGGAGAGGCAGTCCTGCAGCCCCCGGAAAGGAACAAACTGAAGAAGTCTGACTAGTTTTTTTTCCCTCCCCTATCTCCCACAAATGAAAAACTTGGGGAAAAACACAGCAGAGAACTCCACCCTGTTACGCATGAGAAAGACTTGTGGTTGAAAAAAGCCAGGGGAGATTTTTCTCTGAAGCATCACTCACACAACTCACAGCAGTGAGGAATGCTTCTACACAACTGCTGGCAGCAGCCTGCACTCAGCCCAGCTGCAAAGGCTTCCTCCCCCTCCTCCCTTTTAATGCATGAGCAGGCAACAGTGCCTGCTCTGCACCCCAAACTCTGCAAAGCCACATTTGCTGCTGAGTCCTGTACATGGCTGGGGTTGGCCAAAAGCTTACATTCAGACTATTAACCCAGTTCTTGTGGAAACCTCCTCCTCTAGCAGATGTTTAATGCAGTAACTTCTTTCAAGACACTCCCCCCCCACCACCTCCTTCCACTGCAAGAGCTTCGTTCCGGTGTCCAACGGGAAGGTAGTGCAGCCAACAAACACACCTCATGTCAAAAGCATCAGGACACTGCCCCCACCTAGCAAACCACAGGCAGGGAACTGCTAGCAGCATCAGAGAAACTTGTGACATATGCTATAAATCATGGCCATAAAATATAAGCAGCACAAATAATATGGTAAAAAAGGCAGAAAGGAAATTCCTGCTCTAACAGCTATAGCACAACCAGAGCAGAAACTGACTCCGTTTCTCACCTGATTGTGAACTGCAGACACCACTAAATTTACATTAAACCTTTGCTGAAAGAAACAAATGACTGCTTGAATACTGCCAGCTGGCAATGTTCTTGTAGAGGGCCACTGTCTGGCAATCACATTGGAGAGAAGAGATGTGGTCCAGAGATAGAACAGAAAGGAACATACACCCAGACTTCTCAGGGAGATGTGTGACTCCTCTTGCCTGTGCGTTTTGAGGGTTTTCTTATATTTGTTTATGTTTTAAGCTTAGATGATCTCCTGCCCCTCCAAGGTTACACTAAAATAGGAGAACAATGATTGTGTAGGAGAGATTTACCTGAACAGGGCAACAAAACTTTGTGATGTTTTAATTAGAAGTAGTAAAGTGAAGACTGCATATGGCTTAGTGCAGAGCTCCTCTGGTCTGGCACATCCAGAAAAGTCAATAACAAACATGTGACAAAAGAGCAAGATGCAAAATCTGAAGACAAAAAAACCAAAGCAAACCAACAGAAATAAGTGAAGAAAAGCCCCTGATGTCTTGCAGGAAAGAAGGCAATTTAAAAAAAGAAAAGGGGGAAGCAGCACAAATTTTACTTAATTTCTTTCCTTGAAGAGTTTTTCTAATAAAAGAAAGTAGAGAATATGGTGAGGGTGAAATGATGAATGAAAGAGCACAGAAACAGGAGAAACAGGTTCAGTATGTTTCCTCTACTCTGTATTTACACCAGGCTTTCTGGAAAGATTGACCATATTGCTGATGTACAGGTAAGAAAGACACAAACCAAAAGCATTCCAGTACCTTGCTGGGAAATTCATTATTCAAAGGTTAATTCACTGCACAGCGTTTTTCCATGTGCTTGGTTTCCATCTCAGACAGGCCATACAGCTTGCAGAGGCATCTGCTGGGATCTGTCTCCAAAATGTGGGCTCACAACACCACGTCTGCACGTTTCCTCAGGCACTTCCAGCAAGCGCTCCTTCACATACAGAGTCTTGAATTACATCCACCTTGGCCAGGAAGGCACTCCCTGAATATTTTCTTGCAATTATCAGTCATGGCTAGAACCTGATCTCATATGGCTGCCAACTAACCATCAACTGGAATTTACATATCAAGGGGTGCAAAAGGTAGTCTGTAAAACAAGGGAGAGGCCAGCAGTGGCTTCTACAAACACTCAGTGATTCAATCACACTTGTGCTGTGAGCTCAATGAAAAAAGCAAGAATTTGGGCTCAAGATTATAAGCCTTGGCAGCTAATTCATCACAAAACTGACAGTGTGTGCATACGAACAGCAAGTTGCTACTGCCTCAGTCTTAATTATATGAGCTGCCTCCCACACAATAGCCATTGACAAGACCATGGTCAAATGACCCTTTCCTAAAATGCAATTAAAAAAAAAAAAAAAAAAAAAAAAAAAAAAGATAGGAGCATAGCTTAAGCCTCTACCTGTGATGTGCAGTGACTACTTGCACAGTAAGCTCTGCTCACTGCCACCAGGCCTCATCTTTTGTCACAACAGCAGTTTCCATCCTCTCATTCCGGCTGTAGCCACCCTGCTGTCTGTGCCCATGTCTGAAGAACCTCTCTATAGAACCTATCCCCAACACACCTGCTCCAATCTGGTCAGACAATTTTGGCTTTAATACCAAGTAGAAACAACAAGGAAAATCAACCTGGCATTTGTTCAGTTTTGAATGGAACATATGGTCTTCTCATCTCCCTTTTGTGGTTGATCACAGTAGCCCAGTTTCTAAGCAAGGATACAACTTCCCTCACGGCATTGCATTGCTGAAGTCACATACTTACTGTTTTCTAATTCTAGAATATGAAGAAAGAAAATAAAATTTGATGGTCACTTACTGTAAGGACCCATACAATACTCCCATATAATACTCCCTTAACTATGGTTTCATACAAGTATGAGCACAAGGTACCTTGCAGAGCTTCCATTTTAACTGCACATAATGCTCCCATTCCCTCAAACTAACTCCAAACCACATCCTCACAAACCTGTCAGCCAGGCTCCAGCCACCATGGACTTCACAGCTGACTAACAGAACAGTGCAAGTTTTAGTTCAGAAAACCTCTGAGGTCTAGAACCTGTGCTGCAGCACAGTCCTTAGTCTTCTGTAGGGAACCATAAGCACTATTTGCCAGAGAAAAAACACCTCAAAACGTCTAAATGTGTTTTCCTGACAGCCATCAGTAAATCAAGGTTGGTGTTTGCTCACTATTCAGCATGAAGGAGGGAGAGGGAAACGACAATCTACAAAAAACCACTTGAACAAATGGAACAAGTTAGCTTTTAATTCCCACAGGTTTTAGTGCAGTGCAACACATTTCCTAACCTCTTAACAAAAACACCAGATCCTCAAAATTATTTCCACTTAAGAACTTGGCAATCATTGCATTTACTGAAGTGCAATAATGCTGTTAGAATAAATGAAGCTTTGAAAGCTTCTGCTTTGAAGCCTCAGAGGATGTACCTCAGCACCAGTGACCAGACCCCACAGTGACTGGCTGGTGGACTGCAGGTGACTGACAATACCCAGAAATGATTAATCATATTTATTTTCTTCAAATGACTTAATCTTTTACCCACCTTTGAAAAGTTAGAAGTTTCATATTTTTCCCATGCAAAATAGAGATGAGGCACACAACCCAAATTGCCCAAGGTTATTTACCACACCAGTAGCAGTGAGCATCAGGCAGCTCCAGCTGCTGCCACCTCTGTGCTCAGACATGTGAAAAGGCACCCCCAAGTGTCCCTGCCTTCACCCATGTTAATAGAAACACTATTTAATCATAGGCCATACATATCAAGAGGAGTTCTGAACCCAGTGCCTCCCACTCACCAGGTTGCCACCTCCCTTAATAGCCCACACCTGTTTTGATATCTGAACTGAACTTGAAGGAGATGCTAAAAGCACCATGCCCTTCACACTCCTCCCCCTGCTCATTCTCCAAGTTTTACTGTTTACAAAGAGTCTATATTACAAATAAACAGAAAATTAATTATTCAGGTTCTAATTCACATTGCACGTTGATGTTTATGTAATTGAAAACCATATAATTACTTTATGTTTTAACATCCCTCATAAATATGGATTTTTTAACACAATGCTTTACAGCAAATTAGCACCAAAAATCTGGTAATGTGTGATGGGAGCCTGAGTTACTTTAGCAAGCTCAGGGAACAGCATGAAGACTAAATACTGGCGTGATGTCTCTCATCACTATACAATTTTCAGCACGTAGATGAAAATCCGCTGCAGTTCCCAGCTTTGCTAGGAAGCCTGATCGGAGTCTGGGACACAAGTTTTAATGCAAGAGCAGCAAAGAAGGAAAATCTAGAATTCAACAGCTTCATCCTTCACACACTTGCAGGTACTGAAATGCTTGGCTGAGGATGAATCTCAGCTTAATCTAAAGCCTGGCAAGAAACTTCCTTTTTCATGATAATCCACTTACTTAATAAGTTTCATTTGCTAGTTTTAGATCAGGCAGTATGAAATAGCTTTTCCTGGAGCCCCGGCTGGCAACTTGCTGGGGCTTTAAAGTCACCCTCAAGCAATTTGTGCTCCACAGTGAATACAGCACACTGGCATAGCAACTCAAGTGTGATCTACAATGAAGAAGCAAATGCCTCTAGCTTCAGCTGCAGGAAATTAATGCTTCCATTGACCTGGCTAGGACCAGCATTAGAAAGGAGTGGGCATGAAGATCAGTAAGGTCTGGTAGACACAACCTTAACATTAGTAACACCTCAGTGATTCACTATCCCCCACAATTCCGTTTTCCATATCTTTATTTGTCCTGTAGGATGATATAAAATCACATTTTCTGTAAGGCAGAATAAAACTGCAGTTATGCTAGCACAGTGAAGTGAAACCACTTAGAGAAAAACAAGAATTACCCTAAACAAGGATTTCTCAAAGTAATAGACACAAGTTGCCAAGGCTTGTTGAGGTCCTGCATGGGATCACCTACATTTCTAGGGAAAATTCTGTATTTCTACCTGCTCTCCTTCCTACAAACCAAGTGCATTCCAGCAGCACAGATTCTAGCTAAAGGGACATCTGGCTGACCTGGAGTCACTGCACATACTCTTGTTGAGCAAATATCAGTAAAACTTCATAGCAGAGCTTGGTAACCCTGCTCTAGGGGACTGTCTACACTGAAAACATACTGTTTTAGGTCAATCACATAATTGGCTATGTACTAAACTGTTACAGAATCTGAATGGAGACCCTTTTACAACTGGCCATGTTGGCTCTGCCTGTGCCTTTAGCTTTGCGTAAGAACACACATACAAGCTTTGACAGAGATCACATGCCACTAATTATTCCCAGATATAACTGAAGTAGTGAAAAGATACAGATTTTAACCATATGCAAAACTAGTTAAAGCTGGGGACAGAGCTGCAGCCTGAGATTTTAGGAGCCACATCTTCCAACTTTACTATTGGCAGCTGCAGATAGAAAAAATCAAACCAAAATAAAAAACCTACCCCAAAGTCTGACACTCAAGTAGCGGAGATCTGGTTTTCCCCACACACAGAGGTATACGCAACAAAACTGGTCTTCTTATCAATACCAGTCCAACTCCCAAAAAGAAAGAAAGGGACAGTAGTGCTCTCTGCCCAAGTCCCACTGCAAACTACTGAATGCAGCCAGCTCCCTCAATAATTCGTCTTGGGAAATCACTTCTAACCAGTGGTTACCAACATGACAATGCCAGCCAGACCATGATTAACAAAAGCACTGAAGCATAAATTAACCTCACACTTTTTGCTGGCCTGGTTAATGCACACAGGTCTCAAAGCTAGATTTAGGCTAAAGCATTCTTACTTACCAGAGATTAATGTCGATAATCAAGCTAAACAGCAAGGTTTAACTAAAAGTGCAGGGTGATGGGGCCAGACCTGGTGGGAGAGCCATGTAGAGCAGCTCCCAGCTGGGCTTGAAAGTAGAATTACAAGTTGGAGCAGGCCATTCTGATGAATGAGGGTTAGAACTGAAACAGAAGACACAGCCAAGCTAACTCCCACTCTGCTAGCAAGAGTGTCTCTTCAGTACTTAACCCAGGAAACCTTTGTTGAGGCTCTTCCATGACACGTGTTTGCTATGACAACTCCCATTTTTCAACAAAAAACAGACTGTCTCTGTACTGAAACTGCACTAACAGAAGGTTTCATTTTAAATATAAATGCTATAATCCTTTTCTACAGTAACTGTAGAAAACACACTTGGTCACCTTACCTGGAACCGATTTTGTTTCACAGCAAGTCAAAAATTAACATCTGTGCCTTTTATTTGGATTCCCTCCAGTGACAGCAAAAAGACAGGTCTGGCACCTACAGTCCAGCAACAGGAGCCTTTTGCAGAATTAAATCACACTGAAATAAAAGTTAATGCAATTCAGCAGCCAGAGCATGCATGACATGCCAATACATACGGTGTATTTCAAATACCAACATGATGTTATGAACCTGTGGGAAATGTATTTCACAGGAATTTATTTTTACTAATGAGAGCTCAAAAGATAATTTAATGACCCTCAAGATCAATGGGGAAAAAGAATGTCCTTTATTTTACACTTCCTCAAGTGTAACATTTTATAAACTGTTTTGGAAGTTTTGAAGCACAGGCAATGAAACTGGATATCCATGTCATCACCTCTTTCTGAAACTTTTAATTAGACATAAATGCCACAAAGTGAAGGTAAGAATATCTGGACACAAACATTCAGAGCTCACATTTCATCTCTGCACAGGCAAAAAGATCCCAAGCCTTTTCAGGCTCAGCTCCCAGCTCTTCTCATCGGCCACTTGATGAAAGAAAAGTATCCCTGCACCTCCTGTTTCTGTAAGTAGCCTGAGAACTGTAATTTCTGTTCCAGCAACAACAACCAACCAACCAATATTGAAAATCATGGTATTACAATGAAAGTCCAATGAGGCACTCCAGTGAGACCAGCGCTTCCATGATGGGAGTGAGCTGCGCCTTGAGGGAAGGCATTCTGAAGTACATCTGCCTACAGAACACACTTAACAGAAGCTGGAGGCACAATGGTAGTTCTCTGTCCTTACTATCTTCAAGGAATTGCTTTCAGGTCAAGATGATAGCTGCCAGATTCAATTTTTCTTCCCTATTATCCCTGATAAAGCTGTTGGTAAACAGGGTGACTCCCAGTGACACAACACACCGTTCAAGACTTGACCTAGAGAATAAAACTGATTTTTACAGTAGTCAAGTCATCATCGGCTGGTAACTTTGAGCTTGAAGTCACCAAAGGTGAGCTGAGTAGGAGGTTAGGAGAAGAGTCTGGACACCTCCCAGTTCTAGAAACACCTTTTAAAATAAGTTGGTTGTCCATTTGAAGACTTGAAGTCATTGCTTGCCTATTACCACATTACAGTTTAATAGAACATCTGCTCTCCAAACAGGAGCAGCATAACCTTTTGGCGGCGTGTCTTCCACTATTCTGCCAAAATGACAAGCCTGTAGAAGCAACATGCTGGTCTACAAGGAGACTACTCCTCAGCTACATTCCTCAGCTACATTGCCTGTTCTGCAACAAAACCTTGTCCTACTCACAAGCTCAGGGAGCTGAGAGACATAGCAACTCAAATCCACTTCTACCAGCTGTCTGGACCTCCCCCTGAGATCCCCACATCTATTTTAAACTGCTTTAATTCCGAAGCCTCCATACACAGTGAAGTAAGAGTTCCTCTCTGGAGCCCACTCAGAAGATACTATGTTTCTGAATGAGTCTGGGCCCATCTACACTAATGCCTGGGTTATTATCAGTTGTTCTTATCAAGTGATCAGCAATCCATTTCACAAATGATGGCCTGCCCTGGGAGGCAGCACAGACCAGAGTCCTCATGCTGTTGAAATTAACACAGAGATGAACTCACCAGACACCTGAAAGGTCAGCACCAACTATGTGAACACCTGCCTCCTGTAGCTCACCTTACCTGTTAGTTCCCATGCAGATGGATTCATTTTTTTCTTGGTAAGAACCCTCTCAAATAAATAATCTTTTGAGGAGAAAAAAAAGGGAAGAAGAGGAAGCACAGATTCAGGGAATGGAAGAACACAGGAAAGAAAAAAATCACAGCTAACAAAATCATTTCCATCTAGCAAGTATTACAAAAGAAGGATATTAGAAAGCTAAATATGGTCAGGCAAAGCCTTCATTTAATAAAACATTCAGTGACATTTTATTTGTATCCTTCCTCATGTTTCTGCTTCTATTCAGTCTGCCTCTGAGTATTAAATTCCTGCTGCAGGCTGAATCCAGGCTAAGATTATGCACAATAATTGCAAGCTGAGCTTCAGTTTACAGACTGAGACAATAATGAGTCAGAGAGACTCAATAAAATCCTGTATACAGACAGATCAGACTACAAAGCCTTGGGATGTTTGAGCGATACCACAGCATTTGGGAATTTCAGAATTTCCATTTACCACGTGCAAAGGGCTGGTTACAAGCTCCGTACGGAGTGGGATGTTCTGGGAGCTATTTGTGCTTCATAAATTAGGTTTTGTGGTATTTCATTGAAATTTAGAGTACGTGTGTTCCACTTAGCTGTCACTAAAACCCACTTTGCATTGCAACTCAATCATGCAAATATTAGCGATAGCCTTGGTGCTTACCTCTACAGCCAGCCTGCTTCCAGCTTTGCCTATAACTTAATCCACAGAAATTATCATTACAGAATTCATATTATCACAAAAATTCATTTTAGGAAGTCAACATTTTGAATGATTTTCCTCTTATTTGAAACAGGGTCAGATTTTTTTGTTTTACTTTGCTGACAAGTTTTGTATAAGCAATTTATAAATGCCCCAGAGAAAAGAACAGAGACTTCTAAAATTGTGCATGCTTCTAAATCTGTTTTAGAATACTGGGGTATATAAAAATCCTAATGCAAATTCAATGAAAAGATATGCAAAAAATAAAAGGAGGAGGTATCCACATGGACAGGAGTGGACATTACCAAATACAGGACAAGAATTAACTTCCAAATACTTGCAAAACATTTGGTTTATAACTTGATCATAATGGTACTGTTTACAAACAAGTTCAGAGCCAGAATTTCAGGAATATTACTGAAGGGCCTCTCTTTATAGCAGCAGACAGAGTGAATACAGACTAGAAGCAATAAAACTCCCTTTCCTAAGCAATGGGGTCAATGGGGTTAAAGCTAGTAAAGGTATTTAGCAACTTAGACGGAAAGAAAAGAAGGGCCATGAAAGAAAAACGGGTTTGAATTAAACTACCCAGTACGCTTTTGTTACATTGAAGTCTTCTAAACTAAAAGTACAAAATGGAGGAAAACAAGCACTGTAAGGATGCATTTAGATTAAAAAAAAAACCCAAACCAATTAAGAGAATAAATTAAACACAGCCCTAGAGCTGAACAAATTTACATGGTTGTTGGAAGATACTGAGGAGGAGTAATTCCTTTCCAATTGAGTGAATGCCTGTCACAGAACAAGAAATCCCCCCAGCAACAGACAGGCCTGAGGAGGACACCCAGAGTAGATGCTATGAAAGATTAAGATTCACACTGTCAGCTAAATACAGGCATAGGAGAAAAGTGTGTGGGAGAGAGAAACTTTCCTCTCAACTGAGATCAATTAAACACAGAATAGGAGCAGAAATTTTTAATCGCTGCTGGTGTTGTCAAACCTGGAGTAATATCCTAGAAAAAACTATTCTGAAGTTATTCATGTATTTGTCAGGTGTGGATAATCCAAGCAATTATATCCCCCATCCAATCCCAAAACTCAAGTACATACTTGGATGAATACATCACATTCCAGATTAAGGGAAATATTTTGCCATGCTACTTCACTGCTGGAAAACTGGGATGACCTAAGTATAGCTGGGCTGGAATTAAAAGAATTACTCTGAAGTTTATCATGGCAGTGACAAGAGCTACAGATAACTTCTGTGAGAGCTTGGAGAATAATTCTTCGACTTGCTGCTGAATTGGTGCTTTTTAATCTGACACTTTCCTCATGACATACAAACCATTGTAAAATACACAACGCTTAGTTACAAGTGGTTAGAAGAAGGGAGGGCAGGAATGTCCTCTGAAATTTGATCTTCCTCTCATATTCACAAATAAATCATGGGGCCCTCCCTCCTCTCAAATAAATCTGCTCTTATTTGTGAGTAAAATTAATCTTTATAAATGCACATCTTCAGATTCATCTCAAATTGCAGCATGCTAGCAAAGCTGTTATTCATCGAGGATGGCACATTTTGAAGTGTTCCATGTCAAAGCTGGGTCAATATTTTTTTCAGTAGGAGGCCACATTCCTGTTTTTCTAGTCTGCAGTGACCCTTCTTGACTGAAAAGATCCTTATGTATGGAGGAGTATCTGACACAAACCAAACTGATATGCTACTGGAGCTTTGTAGTAATGACAGCAGGATAAAGGAGGCCTTTGAAGTTCATGGAAGAGCAGGAAGAGGTGATAATTTAAAAAGCTTGTCAGTATACCCAAGAGCAGAAGGAGAGCAAAGTATCAATTAATAATTCACACTTCTATTTCCCGTGTTATCATAGTATCTCAAAACAGTTTGCAAACATTGATTAAGTCTAATGACATGCCCCTGAAGCAGACAAGCACAGCTGAAACTCTATTCCTACCAGCCAGGATGGCACTCTGGGAGCATTTCCTTTAGCTGATCTACGCCCTCTCTTTCCCATCTGTTAAAGGGCGATAACGACACTACCATGCAGTGGTTCAGAAGCTGAACCGCTGTTGACTTCTGAATCAACACATTTACAGATAGAAAAACAGCACAATCTCATATGTCAGATTACACTTAATTACAGTGAACTAAAGCTACCACATTCGACATAACATAGCCAGTGGGAAGAAACCCCTCTGTCTTCATTTTATAACACCCTACAGATACGCCTTGCTCTGTCCCTGAGTACCCAGAGCACTTGAGCTCTAGTTAGTGACCAGAATTCTTGGGTACCGTGTTAACATGAACACATTGTAATTACAGTAATTAGATCTGCTGTAGAAAGAATTGTGAGAAATTAAAGACTGTCCACAGTAGCATCTAATTCCTAATTAACACAAAGTAGGTAGTGTGTTTGCAGCCAGGACAGACAGAGCCACAGCAGCAAACTCCAGGGGGAATCGTCATTTATATTCGGATAGCTGAACACATCACACTGTTTTAATCCTAACTTTGAAAGACAGGTACGCACAACACGTTGTCCACTTACAGATGGTGAAATGACCATTCAGGGAGGCTCTGAGCTGCCAAAGGGAAAAGCCAATTATACAGGCTCCCCACAACCAGCATTTCACTTCAAGAACTCCTCATTCCCAACCCCATACTTGGACTTCTTTTTTTTTTTTTTTTTTTTTTTTTTGATTAGCCCACAACCATGGCTGTTCTTGTCCTAATGGGGACAGATCCCTCTTCCTTGTCTGGGCCTCCTTCACACATATAATCAGAAAGAATTACTTTGCTTACCCTCTTACTAATCTAACATTTTCAGAAGGACCAAATATGAAGACAAAAGTAACAGCTTAATGAAATCCAGCTCTTTTCTTCTCTTGAGCCTGACAGTTCCAAAAGCAGATTGTCATGACAACAAACAACCTGGAGGCAATCCAGCCAATTAATCTGCAGAGGAACCAGTCATTCCAGCCTAGGAGAATAGCACTGCTGCTTTAAGCTTCAGAAGCAAAAAGAAAAGAAAGAGAAAGCAAAAGAAACCTTACCACCCACAATAATCTGATTAGGCTGCCTCAGAGCAGTAGTGAAGAACAGTCCAGCCCTGGGCACGTGCTCGGCCCTTGGCAGCCCTTTCGTCCCGCTCCCGACAGAGAGCAGGGCCAGGCCAGACCCTCTCCAAGGCTCTGATCTGAGCACAGCTACATTCCCAGGCTGTGATGTAGCTCAGCACGCAGAAGACTTACCAAGATGACCCCTCCAACCTCTACATGTGGAGCCAAGGCAAGAGCTCATAGGTTAGGCAGAGGTACGACACAGAAGAGACTGTCACACACCACTGCTATAAACCCCGTTTTGTTGGCATTGCTGTGTGTTTCCCTCTTCCTCTGTAAGTTGTCAAGAATATTTATCAGCATTTTAAGCTCCGGATTATTTTACTTTCCACAAAGGATTAATTCATCAGTGCATGTAGATAATAAAGTAATTCTCCTTCAATTTCACTAATTACATCATCCTTCATATGCTGCTTTATGTCTCTTCATCTGTTCTGCTTCTATAGACTGCAGCACACCACACCTCCCCTGAAAATACCCACCATCTCTTGTATTTTTTCAACTCTGGTTTCTCGGTAGTAATTCAGACATTAAAATGTTTGACAGCAGATGTCCAATACACAGTTTGTTAACCTCAAGTCATTCGTATGTACTTCGTGTTTTATAAGATACTGTGGGATTAAGTTACAGAAAACAAAACTGAGAAGCATTACTTGTAGACTTATATGATAGGTTAAAAAGAATAAAAACGTCACTGCGTTTTGAGACTCTCCCAAGACTCAATACACAACAATTTTCAAACAAAAATTTTCTTCCCTGCCTTCAGGGGAAGGGTGGGAATAAATGCTTTCACTGTAGACCTGCCCTGCAGTTAAACATGTCTTTCAGAAGATAACTGAGCAATGAAGAAGATCTATAGCTTTAAGCATATACAAGATTTACTCATCTGGTAAACAGACAGATTCACTTCCAACTCAGGTTTTACTATCAATCCCCCCGTGTCCAATCCATCTCACAGAAGTACTAAATGGATTTGCAGCAACTTCAGTGAGCACAGGATCACAGATTACAAGTGCTTCCTGCAAAAGTGTGTTTTTACTAACCTGAAAAGGATACCACTCTTCTGAGCACTGAGAATGCAATGTATGCATGTGCACACTCTCTACACATTTCACTCTCACTATATGCAGTGCTAGCCAACACAGAGCAAGCCAATAGAATCATATTTTCTGCTGAACCTGCTCTGTGTTGAGTTGGTGTAATATTGCAGAAAAGAATAAAACCCCCGTGCCTACCTTGAGGGCTTTCACAGCTTTCTTCATCGCTGTTGTCCTGGCAGTTATTCTGACTGTCGCACACAAAGCTCTTATCAATGCAAAGACCATTTTTACAGTGGAATCGGGCAGTAGAGCAAAGCAAGGGATTTGCTGCTGCAAAAAGAGAAAGTGAGACCTTTCATGAGGAATTCTCTTGCCCAGGCATTTAAATAGCAGATAAGCATCAACCACAGGTCACAACTCAACAGCTGGTCAATTTGCTGGGTATGTGGGAGTAACTTGGCAATCAAACCAGCCCTGGCACTCTAACTAGAGAGAGCTGAAACTTCTAATTTATGCAAGATTCATTACAATTAGCAGAGATTTAGCCCACCCACAGTTGTGATAAGCCTTCTGTTCATTTTCATGAGAGCCCAGTCATGATCACTGTTCCACATTTGCTCACACTGAAGACATATGGAGAGTAGAACTGCCTACCATAAACACTGCCTGTTGATTCCCATTAAAGAAGACTCAGTTTAGCTGAAGTTTCATACCACAAGACAACAATTCTGACTGAGAACTGCCAGGCAGTGGTTTATTTACCTCTGATTCTCTTCCCCCATTTTCCTCACTGTTTAGAATTGATACAACTGCAAATGTTGAAATCTCTCAGCCTCCCACTGTTTGAATTTCAACTCCTTTTTAAGGAACAATGTTTGCATCCTTCATATACATCATATAGAACCATATACTTCAACACAATCATCACTTAGCTGAGATATGCATAATTTAGCTGTTTTTAATCTACTCATAAATCACTCTATATCCCTGAATACTTTTTGGCCCTCTTCTCTGAACTCCAAACTGTTTTCGGTAATGGGGTGACTGAAACAGAATGAAATTGAAAATCTTAAAAAGGCTGCTTACATGCCCTGTGTGCTTCAAACTGTTTCTCTGCCACAATAACAAATTACAGTTTCCAAATACTAACTGGCTTCCATTTTTTATTCTTTAAAGTAAGAGCTACATTTAAATAGTTTTAAATAAATAAATAAATAAAACTTCAAAGTCTGCCTTGCATAGAACCTGAAGGACAAATAGCAACCACTCCCAATTTCTCCAGCTCCCCAAGAGCTTGTTTAGCAAAAACATGCTAAACCAACTCCTTTGGTTTGAAACTGCTGCACACTTGCATACCACAGTGATTTTTGACGTCACCTAAGAACCCACATGGCTGTTCCTCTTCGTAAGCAGTAACTAGATATTTAGACATGCTAAAAAAGTGCCTCACTGGCACAGAATAATGGGGAAATCACTAGCATGTTATCAGCTGTAAGGTCCCATTGCAGCTACACAATACAAGCTCACAGGAAATTGTGTCCTTCCTAATGAACTCTGTAAGTTGGTGGACCTTCAATTGAGACCTGTCATTCATCAGTCCACCACCTTAAGGATAATCAAAGCACTTTTGTCAGAACTTATTTTTAGTCCATTTGGTCAAGCGTACTCTTACCACCCTAAGACAAAATTTCCTTAGCCTTCAATGCCTCTCTGGCTTCACTTTCTCCACAGAAGTGCTGACTCCCCAGGACAACAACAGATGCCACCTTAAGCGAGGTTCTTGCTGTGGGGGAAAGCACACCCAATACCAACTAGAAAGGCAAGTCCTCCATGAAGCAGACAGTGATAGATCACTCTAAAGATTGCCCCTTTTGTTATCTTTGAAAGCTGCTGTCTGTTGTCCTCCTCCTGACATTTAAAAGTCATTGAAAACAAAAGCTCAGCATGTCTCTGACAGGAGAAGAGGCAAGTATTTTGCTGCAAGCTTTCACCTAGAGATCCATGCTTTTACCAGCTCTTGATAGTAACAACAGAGCGGCTGGATTCAACATAGCTTTTCCCTACTGCTATGACATATCCCTGCTAGACTTACAGATACAAATGGATCTGTGCAGCCACACACAGAGGGTTTAGCCCGAAACAAGCAGTACTTCAGATCATCTCTCTGTTACAACTTCCCTGCTGCCATGCATTGGCAGGCATGTCTGGCTTCAAGAACCTGCCTCTCCTTCCAAGAACCTGTTTGACTAAATATGCCATTATTTGCTTTTTTGTTGTCTGAGAACATGTATAAACAGAGAAACCCAGATCTGCTGATGACCAAATACATCATATTCTTCAGTGACAAAAAACAGGCAACTAAAAATGAAACAATTCAAACTATATTTAATATTTGTCCAATTTGAGTTACATTTGAGTACAGAGAACGGGTTCAAAGCAAACATGCAGCTTAAAACTCATTTCAGGGGCTTGAAGTATCATATGGGCATTATATACAAAGCAAGACTGAGATGGACCTTAAAAAAAAAAAAAAGGCAGACTCATTTTCATTAAGTGAAAAGCCAAGGATTATCAGTGACAGGGAGAATGTTTGACTCAGAAACTGAAGGCTACCAAATGTTTCCTTTCTAAGTAGCATCAATTAGTTGAAATAAGCATCAGTGCCCTCACTTGCAAGCAGGCTCCCACTTACTGCAGTTCTCCTCATCGCTGCCATCGGGACAGTCCTCGAAGCCATTGCACCTGAAGCGGCCAATGATGCAGTGGATCCCACTGGCACAGGGGAAGAACGTGGCGCCACATTTGGATTTGGCCTTTGCTGTGGGAAGAGACAAGTGGCAGAGGTGAGGGAAACAATTTACAGTAGTTAGCCATCCTGACAGTAGCAGGACAGTTAAGGGTGCTCTATGCAACACTGTTGGCACTGATGTTAGGTGCCTTCCAAGCAAATTAGTGTCTTTGTGAGAATAAGAAATGCAGGAGAACCTCATTAAAATACTTTTCAGGCTGCAAACTCAAATAACACTGCCTTTATTCAACATGGTTTATATAAAACTGGGTGCAAAAGAAGCACTGTATCTCCTGCTCCGCAGCACAGCTATTCATAAGACATTAAATACTAACAATAACATCAAAATGTGTTTAATACATGATTACAGAATTTCATTGTGATCTCAAGTACTACACATTTTTTACTTTACTGCACAGCAACTCATCATAGCAAGAGAACGCTGCCCTCAACCACAGTAATGCAGATGATTCCAGCATGATGCTCAAGGCAAGCACCAATTAAGTCCTGTGGTATCACCAGTCTAGAACAAAAAAACTCCCAACAAAAATAGCAATTTTACAAGACAAATGGTTACATTTCTGCTTTTTCAAATTATCTCATGACTTGATGGACCACACCACAGGACTGTGTGTCTTCAGACAGTCCACTCTAAAGCAAAGGCAGCCTCTGCAGGAGGAGTAAGCTGGTAACTGCAGGAAGGTGTGTATGGTGCAACGTGGAAATGCCACTGATGGGAGAACACCAGGAAAGCAGCCAGATTCACAGCTTGCTGGCCATTCAAGCAAATGTTTCCCACTCCTACACCAAATCTAAGATGTGCTTACAACTCACAGGTTTTGAAATATGACAGATTGGGTATCACAGCAAGAGGCAAGATGTGGCCCTATGGCACGTCAATACACCAACCTGCACAGTTTTACAA
Organism: Chamaea fasciata; assembly: GCF_029207755.1. Taxonomy (NCBI): domain Eukaryota; kingdom Metazoa; phylum Chordata; class Aves; order Passeriformes; family Sylviidae; genus Chamaea; species Chamaea fasciata. The sequence continues at coordinate 19,442,655 of NW_027094092.1, read as the reverse complement.
GGCCAGGACAAGGTCAGGGACTATCAGTGTACAAAAAAAACCCCCAAAAAACCAACCAAACAAAAAACCAACCAACCAACCAACCAACCAAAAAACCCCCAAAAAACCCCCAAAACCCCTGTATATCTAATAGAGATAAACAGCATTAATTTGGAAGGAATCATCTCTTTCAGGATTGTCTACTAAGTACAGCTGTAGCAAAGCTTTCTTCCATCACTCAACAGAGTGCATATAAATTGTTTTAAACCACAACTACAGTAATTCTCACTTGCTTTACTGTCCTCCACAATCAATTTGCAGTTCCTCTCTTACATATTTTTCTTCATTTTAATAGTAGTTTTCAATTAGAATTATGAAGTATAGAATAAGATGTATCACTAAATTTCATATATTCAACTACCACTTTTTCTGAAGAGTATCCAAGGTCCACTTGGGGAAAAGAAAGTGAGCCATTACTTCGCAGAAAAAGATGATAAATTACCCTGAAGTAGCCGCTGTGCTTCACACCTCTGGCAATAGAAGACCATCAGCAGACACATTTGAGCCCCTGCAATTCTTCAGCTACAAAGAGCAGCTTCTGTGTTAGAGTTCTGAGACAGACTGATCGCAGCTAAATAATTCAGTAACCACAAGGTGTGAGGCACCATCATACTCCCACTCTTTAAACAAAGGGAGCAAAACAACCTCAGCAACAGATTCAGTGTCATCAAAGCAAGCAGTCTGTATTAATGCACTAACAAGCCAGCCAAGATGTTGCTGGAAGAAGAGTGATAATAGCACAGGTATATGAAGAGGTGCTCAGTGTTTCACGTTGTGCTTTTGTCGTTGTTTTCCTGTCTATAAAAGCTAACATCTTTCTGAAACCACACAGTGACCATTCCCCAAGTGCTTCCAGACGACTTATTTTTGAGATGTATTTTAAGCCAACACACTTCCAGAGGGGACAAAAGGAAGAAGTTCCAAGAGTTTCAAGAAGGAAAAGAAATAAGAACAGGGGAAAGCAACTGTGTTTTTGCCTCTGTTAACATTTACTGGATTCCACTTCTCCAAGCAGGTTTACTTGAGTCACTTGAGGTCTGAATTCAGAGGCTATCAACTTTCTGGCAAATCATACTCAATTGATGCTCTCTGTCCTCTCTGAAAATCTTGACAAATTAAGGCTTCAAAATTATTTACTTCTAACATTTCTAGCATGGACCATTCTCTTACTCTTGTAGCCTATTCTTCCTGACAGATTTCAGACTGTGAGTTATCAAAACCAGCGCTTCTGGCCCTCTGAAGAGGTCACGTGGCTGCATGGTCCTAAGCAGAGTGAACATACGGCCAGAAGAGCCCCGTCTCAGGTGCGACAGGCACAGGTCACAACACCCTCGGCTGCTCTGCCCCCAAAGGGTACTAAGCACATCTGGGACATTCCCTCAAGCTACCAAAGTAAAGCCGTACGTAAGATGTAATGTTTGGCCACACCTGGAACAAAACCATGCTCGAATGACCAGGAACAAAGTCAAGTTTATGGAAAATGAACTCTTTCTTTCATATAAAGCATAGAGGTACCCCACCAAAAAAGAGGGAGAAACCATTCAGGACAGTTATCTAATGTAAGTATTACTTAGATAGCGACATAATGTTTAGTTAAACATTTTATCTACAGACATTTTTCTATCTTCTTCTCCTTCTCATACGGAGACAGAAGTCAGAGAACAAGAAAATTCTGTTTTGGAAAAATTGTTCATAAAAAAACACATACTAGTAACCACAGATCAAAAACAAACACCTTTAAATTATCTCTAAGTTTCCCTTTTCTATGGTCCACTGAATTTTTTTTAACTGGCGGGAAGGAAAAAATAACAAAACCCAAATGAGATTCTTTATATTTGCAACAGACATGATATATAAACCAATCCAAATTCAAACTTATACTTACTTTAGAGACCCTAGGAATATAAAAGAGCATTTCAACCACCAAGGTGATTCACTAGTCACTCAGTCACTTACTAGACACAAGTCTTGCTCCCAAACAGAACTTAGTTTTCCAAGTTCCAATTCCAGACACAAAATGCATTTTTCATATGCTGTACACCAACGGAGGAAAAATGCAAAACCAGTAAAGGCTTAGTCCAAGTCACGTCCCCTGACTCTGGCGAGCCACACTGAGGAACTTCGGCTTTATTTTCAATTCGGCATCCTTTTTGTCCCCTGGCATAGTTTTCCCAAGGTTTTCAAGCAAATGTTTTTTGGTCACTGCTCATAAAGTGTCTATGGAAAGGACAATCGCTTCTTCCAGAGCAGAAACCTACCTTCCCACTCTGCAGGATCTCTGGAAATACCCTAAACATGATGGGCTACCGTTTTCTTCAGGTCTTTAGCACCCTAACAAGTAACAGATACATCTATCAGGATCGTGACAGCCTATAGCACATTCAGGCCATGAGCTGCACTATCCCAACATTTCTCTGCAATTCCAACTCCCATTACCTGACTGTTACAAAAAGTTTTCTTCTCCTTTGTTCATCATTGCGTCTTCTACTGCACAGGTTCTCAAGTTTTCAGGCAGAGCTGTATGTGAGAAGCTTTATGTTTATCTAACAGCAGCTGTTTGGCTATTTCAGTGATTTCAGCCTCAATAAGCTTTCAAGGACAGCATTGTCTTTGCAATCTATATTCTTCTCTGCTATGCTTAGTTGAAACAGGCTCAGGGCAATCAAGAATTCCAGGGATATCAGGAAATGACAGAAGAGAAGCGAAAAAGGACACGGGCACATGTGGATTGTTTGACCTTATTTAGCCAAGATATTACAACCAGCTAAAGGAAAGGGAAGGGAGGAAGCTGGTTGTTTTTAAAGGAACAGGCAAGTCTCCCTGAAACCGTTTCCAGAAAGGAAGAAACTGAGAGACCACATATTGGACAGGAAGGGGTAAAACAAAGCAAGAAATCACAGAGCAACTTACAAAACTCTGGCTAAAGAAAGGCTACTCAAATACAGATCCTGTCTGGATTCAATATAACAAGTACAAAAAACACCCCCAAAACGGCCCTTCAACCACTTTGCGAGGCTATGGCAGAAAGGATCCATTCACTCCAGTTCCACCCTTCGTTTGTTACCTACTCATGGCAGAAGCGACCCAGGACTGGAAGATCAACGTGAATCTTTATTTACATTACACAAAAGGGAATTGCCGTGGTGTTTAAAAAGAGGTGTCAGTGAACTACCATGAACTTGAGGAGTCTCCTGTGACTTCATTACCCGTGGGAAGAAATTGTTCTTCACTAAAATATTCTTTTCATCTCTTAAAGTTCAAACAAGAAGCAAATGGTGAAGATGGTGGCTGAGAGCTGCTGGCCACAGTACAAGTTTGCCAAATGTTCCCTCCAGGTTGCTTTGCTTAAGTTCAAAAAAACTATTTTGGCAGTTGTACGTGCGAGTGCGTGAAGTCACTCCTTATGCTACACAGAACCCAATCCTCCCACCCTCTTCTTTCAAAGCTCTAAAAAAATACTAACTTCCCATCAGAACCAGTAGTACACTCCACTGAGGATGTGACAGTTTGCAGGCACAGCTCTACAGCAGTAACAGAAAAACATTTTGCTATCTTTAGGATCCCAAGTGTGAAACTACTATTTTTAAAAAAGCGTAATCCGTTTTATTATTTCTCAGCAGAGATGCACAATATCAGAGGAAAAGAAATCAGATTTGGCATATACTGTGTAAAGCCTTATACTGCATATAGATAATGCTCTTGAATAAAAGCAATTTTGATACTCATGGCTACAATGATTTGGAACCTGATTAAAAGGTTACAATTGATCTGCAACGGGCAGGTGATTTTCTTTTCATAGATGGAGCAGCAATACACCAAACGCCTTCTATAATTAAGAGTATAACTGTAAGTTTAACAAGACCAAGTGCAAGGTGCTGCACCTAGGTCGAGGAAAACCCTGGTGTCAAGACAGGCTGGAGGGTGAATGGACTGAGAGCAGCCCTGCCAAGAAGGACTTGGGGATTCTGGTGGACAAGACTGGACACGACCCAGCAATAAGCACCTGCAGCTCGAAGTCAAATGCATCCTGGGCTGCATCCAAAGCAGTGTGGCCAGCAGAGTAATGGAGGGCATTCTGTCTCTTTACTCTGTCCTTGTGAGACCCCTGGAGTGCTGCATCCAGCACTGGGGTTCTCAGCACAGGAGGGATGTCCCTGTTAGAGGGAATCCAGAGAATGGATCAGTGCAGGAGCACCTCCCCTGTGAGACCAGGCTGAGAGTGTCGGGGCTGTTCAGCCTGATGAAGAGAAGGCTCTGGGGTGACCTTATTCTGACTCTTCTGTAGCTGAAGGCGATCCACAAGAAAGCTGGAGAGGGACTGTTTACAAGGGCATGTGGTGATAGGACTTGAGCTGAAAGGGAGTAGTAGATTTAGACTGGATACAAGGAATAAATTCTTTACTGTGGGGGAGGTGAGGCACTGGAACAGGCTGCTCAGAGAAGCTGCAGATGCCTCATCCCTGGAAGTGTTCAAGGTCATGATGGATGGGGTTCAGTGCAATCTGGTCTAGTGAAAGGTATCCCTGCACATGGCAGGAGGACAGGAACTAGATGATCTTTAAGATTCTTTCCAACCCAAACCATTCTGTGATTCTAAGACGGTAACTGTTGAGCCAGCTTATCTGCACCTCAAGCTTTTCACAGCTAGTTAACAGTGAACTGGGCACTAATTACTGCATGCAACATGCAAAGAGCACACAGCGGGCACCCCACACGATGTGGCCAGTAGATAAGCCTATTTCCCTCTTTTAACTTTATAAACATTTCTGGTTTAAAATGTTTTCCAATTGGATTGTAATCTGAAGTGAGGAAACAGGACGTGGCAGATACAAGAGCTGACATTTTGTGGCAATGTACAGATAGAAGTAAACTCCACACAACCTGAGCATCTTTGAACTGAATTGTTGCCTTAGAACCTCTCCAAGCAGCAATCAAGCAAAGTTACTTTATGCTGCTTCACAGATACACATCTCAACTGAACAACAGCTAATGATTTATTCAGCTAATCAAAACTTGATTACTTGCATTCGACAAGAGCAACTCTCCAGACAAACTACTGCGTGCAGATGCTGCATTACTGCAAAGCCATCAGTATTTTCCTTTGATAATGAACTACCTTAAACTCCTCTGTTGTTGCTAATTTAGGTAAGGGATGCCACAGCCACACCAGACAGCACTGTAAAATCAGACTCTTTTGATGAATGCTCCCTGTTTAACAAGACAGGTGAGAAAGATGCTATTCTTAAACTGCTAGTGCAAACACAGAGAAAAAGAGTCTAAAATGTGCTTTATTTTAAAGGAAGCAATTTTACGGTTTTTTTAAGTAGTGAAATGAGCCCAGTAGGAAGCATCAGAGGTTGCCTCCAATATAGTAAGTAAACTATCAACCACTTACATGAGTACTACTTACACTATAGTTAGCAGTAAGAGAGAAAGGACAATGCTCAAGCAAAAAAAGCCCTTTTAGAAGGAAGCTATTTACTCTTCATGGAGTCTGCTGCCATGAAGAGTAAATGACTTCCTCCTAAAAGGGTGAAAAAGAAAGCACTTCAGAGCTGAATTACTCTGAGTCAGTGGCCTTTAATTCTTGCCAGACAGTAAGGCCCTAAAGTAATCATTCATGGTCTAGGAGTCTATGTTTTAGTCCTTCAAAATCATCACAAAGCAGAGAGCGCAGAAAAAAACATTGGTTTTCAGACATACAGTAAAGCAGTTTCTCACTAAGAGAAGAATTTAGAAGTTACTACTCACAAAACAACCTGAACAATAACATCATACTAAAGGACAAAGAAAGCACATTTCAGAGTTGTTAAGTTACTCAGGATGCAAACAGGCAGGACAGAACACCACCCCTCAGTAGCGGTGCTCCTCAGGACCATCTGTGTGTCTGACGGGCTACAATCCCTCACTCCATTCTGGGACACTACACACCTGTTCTTTTTCTTTCAGCTGTGCCACTGCTTCCATCCAACTGTTAAACCTGTCCGATTCCCAGCTCTCCAACTGGGCTATTTACTGACACCCATCAAGAGGATTAAATAATTAGTACCACAAACTCTCTCGATCTCCCTGCATAAAAAGTTATCAAACATAAGCAGCTATTGCACTTGCCCTCACTCATGCGTAATTGAGCTTCAAATTAAACAGTCACCATGGTCACTTAATTACAAATCTTATTATAACTACTAAGTATTTGGTTGCTTAATCATGAGTAAAAACAAGAGCTAATTCCAGTTCGATATTCCAAGTTTGAGAGCAATCTGAGTAAGTGGCAAAAAGAACAGCAGCTGCCTTACAGCATCTTCCCAATTAATGCTGATGCTCATTTCATGCGTTGTTTAATATCTAGCTTTGCATAAGAATTCTGATGTTTTTTACCTACCTGCAAGAAATATTTCAGGTCAAACAGGAGATGACAGGAAGCAGGAAGAAACACAGAAGGAGACTTTAAAGCACTTAGTGATTTTGAGATGTAACTAGAAGTCCAGAGGTCTTCCACGTGCATATGTGCACCTACTACAAAACACACAAAACTACCTTTTATTGAGAAATGTCTAGCTTTCTGCTATACATTCTAGTTAGCTAGAAAAAGAGGTGTTAAAAAGTCACCTGAACAAGATCCCGTGCAATTGGGTCCAGGTGAAACTGCTTTAGCAGGGGGGTTTGACTGTGACCTTCAGAAGCCCTTTCAAATTCCAATCATTCTGTGATACTGAATCTGTGACTCCTCTTGTTTCCTTTCTAAGCGTTTAAAATGCATTAGATGGAGATGTAGTGTAAAGAAGGGCACCACAAAGGTAGACCTATTTACCTATTGGTCCTATTTACAAGGAAAGTCAAACTCCCAGATCATACTCTCAAAAAAATGCCACAAGCCTCACACTTCCACCTTTCATATAGATGTTAGCACTACTCAGAGCTATGGAGTATTCAATCTGCTGCAATTATACTAGTTATTTTAACATACTGCTTTTACATTAATATACTTATTATTTACCTTTTTCGTTGTGCCTGTATCACCCTCTTGCATGCTCATAGGGCATTACAGAGCACTTCAAATCCGTTAGTATTTGACAGCTAGCTCCACTGTTTGTATCAACCACTAATATGTCTTGGGATACATCCATTTGCAGCAGAGGCTTGTCATCACCTCCACAACTACACACGGACAATGACCAAAGTTCACAGCCACCTGACCCTATAGTAAGAACTGAGAATCTTATCACAGCCACTCCACACTTCCTAAAGTAGCAGATAGATTTGATGAACTAAAGACTACAAGTTCAGCTCCAATACTTTTGAATTGTGTTACAATCATAAGGTTGTAGCAAATTCTCAGATGTGGAAAAGTGATTTCGATGCTGGAGTTCCCCCTTTAGGATTTTTTGGGGTTACTTAGTTTATTTTAAGTGTCAGGTCACTAAATCACTTACTTGGAAATAAGCAACTAATGAATACTTATCTTCTCCAAAATGTAGTGAGCTTTGATACAAGACCACTTCACAGCTATTTAGCTCACACTGCCTATAAGCTGTTAACTAGCAACCCAGAATACCACTTATCAGCAATGGTAACTACTTAGAGCTAAAAACTGCACCTGCCTGGCAGCTACAGACTGCAGCAGCTGAGATGCCTTCATTTTTATACACGAAGGAGCAGCCCAAAACAAGCAGCCTTGTTGCAGATATGCAAGGCCGGATCTTAATCCCAGGGCTCTGAATGCATCTTTTCAAAGTATCACCCTGCTCCTCATCTTCTGTAGAATTACTCTTAGTCTACACCTGGCTTTAACTGATGCTTTAAGAATAATTTTCTGGGGCTACTGAATATTAATTGAAATTCAGTAATCTTTACTGAAGGGTAGGATTAGTCCTGCCCAAGTCCTGGCCCACTGCTGTATTTCTAGATCTCAACTGGTTTAGACAAGCCCTTCTGAATGGGGCAGACATTTCTTTTTAACGAAACACCACATCTCATTGTTCAGTGCACTGAGCTCTGCTTGTTGAACTGAAAGCCTAGGATTTAAAAAGATAGGAGCCAGAGTTACTTTGTGCCCTTTGTTCCTGTACATGAAAGCCATTCATTAGACTGACCCCGGTGAGTAGATAAATCCAAGCAAAATGTCTTCAGCTGTAATAACTGTACTATCATAATAAGCACTTATTAAATACATTATAAAGATTGCAGAACTCACTGTCACTACAAGACTTTTTTCTCTGTCTTTAAAAGTAAGTGGCTACTAAAGCTGGTTACTTATTCTTAGCAGCGTGGAAGTCATGATTTTGACTGCTCTCATAGCAAACCTTAACACAAGGCGAGGACGCACATCTAAATTCAGACTGTCACCAAAATGATTTGAGTTGTTAGTAATGACCATTTAGTACTAAATTTTGCCTTTGCCTCTATTATAATTTTGGGACTTACAAAGGGAAAAAAAAGCACATACACATAATGTGCCTTAGTATATCAACTAGTGAGCTTCCTGTAGAGCAGATTCAAAGTGTGCTCTTGATTGAGGGTAGACTCCATGATTTATCCTTTTTTTTTCTTTTTTTAAGCAGCAAACAGCAACAAACCTAAAGGCTGCCTCCTGAAATATACCCCACATCAAAGAGGGCAGGACAAGGGAGTCTGACTGTCCTCCTTTGAGGCTTCCAGGCATATGACATGGCTTTGAAGCTGTTGCAGTCCCCACTCAATCCACCTCCTTCCTACTGCAGCTTGTGCCAGAAGTGTAGGAGTTCTTGCACTCAAGAGCTTCTCCAATGACAGATCAACTTACTCAGACATGACTTTGGTTTCAGTGGGATTTTTTTTTTTAAATACTTTCCAGCCCTCAGATGCAGTTGTTAAAAGAACTACCTCTTTTGTAGAAACTGAATGCAATTAAGTCAGTCAAAATTCACCTGAAGAAAACCTAGCTAATCTGCCTTTGTTCTCCAAGAGTTTCAGTTTCCCAAATGAAAGGGTTTAGAGCACAGGAAAATATTCCTCACATGATCTAGGAAACCCAGGCTACTAATTGCAGAGCGTGGGTTTCATTTGGCATTCCTGTGAAAAGACTTTCTCTGTCTCCTCCACGGCCGTGTGTCAGTTAGGAACCCGCGGCCTCGCTGCGGCTCAGCGCAGGGAGCTCCAACACCTGTTGCCAAGTGAACACCAGAGGGAGCAGTAAACACTTGTCTGGTAAGAAAGCTTCACAGTGGAGATGGAAAAAACTAAGGAAAATAAGGTACAGCAAACCTCAGGGAAACGTAAAAATGGTTATTGTGGGCGGCACTTTCTAACTACAGTATACTGCTAATCCAGTTTAAGTCCCCCCCCAGTGCAGAGACAACGAAGATTTACAGCAAGTGTGCAGATACAAACACTTTGAATGATGCAGGCTTACTTGTGTCACATCTCCCACCCCAACAACACCAGATCTATAAAGTCTTCTGAGACTATAAAGCATTTATACAAAACCTTGTCTGCATTTAGACAGATTAAATGAATATGCAAACATACTCAACATAGGAAAGACAGACACAGAATACAATGTGACAAAATAGGTCATGTTTATTATACATAAACACAAAGTTCCAACTCTACAGGGTAAGGGCAAGAACATAGTTAAGAGATACACACGAGAAGATGAAATCAAAGATTAATACGCTAACATATCAGCAACAAACAAGTAATTGCAGGACTATCTCAAACGTTATTCTACTTACCAGACAAAGACAGTTAAAAAGGCTTGCAAAACCAGCAAACAGAAGCATGGGTAACCAGAACACATTCCCACCTTCACACCTTCATCCTTCCACTATGGCATGCAGCCTACCAGGTATAGGAGCTCCTATGGTGTTTGTCACCAAGACCCTGGCCTCAGCAAGGGTGCCAAGGGCTTCAATTCCATGACACAGATAGAGAAATGTTCCTACTGGATCTACTGGACATTTGGATTAAACAGATTTCTCAGACTGCCCAAATACAAGTCAGTGTCCACGACCGTGAGAGTTAGCCTTCTGCTATGAAACTGCAGAAAAGCTTGGCTCACCACACCATGCTGAGTGCAACCCAGGACTGCAGGTATTACAAAATCTTCAGCTCTGATTGCACTGGGTTCCCTGCAAGCACATGTGTCTCAGGCAAAGAGACAAAACTGACCTTTAGTGGAAGCCTGCTTGGCAGGTGGCTTCAATACCTGTCTGGGGAATCCTAATTATAATGGGCCATTTTCATGCAGCACTTCATTTAATAAAGACATTCTCCCCCATGGAGACCTGCTCTGTCTGAAGGACGATCAGAGCAAGGTTTGATGACGATGGATTGCTGGTGATGAAATGAGCTTTTCATTACCACAGTTCCGGATGTTCCTACAAATCAGCTCTTGTTAGGCAGCTCAGGAGTGTGCTGGCAGCACATCCTTACAAGCATGGATGATGCCCCATTGTTCAGACATCTATACGACCCAGCCACAGCTTTAAGTATTGACTCAGAAACCTGCGTTACCTTTGTTTGTGCTGAATGAGCAACAGTGCCAACCAGAAACAGAAACAAGTGAGACAGAGGTTTAGAATGTGAGAAACATGATGCCCCAAGGCTAACCTTGCACACAGTTTTTTTCTAGCCCACAGCCTACACTCTTTAGCCCTTGGACTAACACAGCCACTGATTCACTGTGTGCCACTATTTGCTCATAGCTGAACATACGAATTTGGCATCTCTCAGAAGAGCAACAAAGGAAAATCTAGACTCCTGGGTATTTGGTATGTCACTAATTCTGGCTGCTGTCATGCCAGGCACTTAGCGTGGATGATGTGCCATGCTCTGAATCCTCACCATCTGCTGCTCGTTAGCTGACAAAGGCAGCACATGCCATCTCCCCACTAGCTGCTGCTCGTTAGTGACAAAAGCCATTCTGTGTTCACAATGTTCTCTCTGTAATAATCTAATACAAAGATGTACAAAGAGCAAAGGAAAGAGGAAACAGAGATGACAGAGTAAATTATGAGCTTAACTAAGAATATTAGTGCACTCTTAAATCTCAAGATGAGAATCCTTCCAAGAGTGAGACACAGGTCTTGGCTCCAAAGGAATAGGTCAGTAGGTAGGTATAAAAGTCAGCACTAGAGATAATCCATTTACCTCAAAATATTTCGAAACATGCAAGCACACATTTCCAGGCTTCTTCCATTCAGGCTCTCTATTTTGGAAAATTTTCTATCTTCCATATCTGGTAACAGAAAGAACTGAGTGCTCATGCAGAACTGCATGCTCAACAGCATGCAGCTCCCAACCTGACCAGGGCAAGCATTAACTCCAGGTATCTGTAATGCCTGGTATGCCACCAGAGGAGGATTTAGGATCTATGCAATCAATCCCTCCAAGCTCCACAGGAAAGTTCTGTTGGTAGAGATTCTGCATTTGTTAAGAAGAGTCTCAGTTTCCTTTATAGATCATCTACATAGGTGAAAAGCAATAGTAATAGCAACACTTCAAAGGAATGTGTGAGACAGATACTGGACTACACAGGCTGAGGAGCAATCCAACCGATGAGAACCAGAAGACGTGGATGAACTACAGAACAGTTCTCCACTGGGAGATACACTGATGATAGCAGTTTACTCAAACTACAGAGAACTGGAAGCACTTACAAAACATTCCCATTGATATGGTAAATTAATCTTTTTCAAGCTTAATTAGTTGCTCGGAGGAAAAAAACAAAGCGAGGTTGTTCTTCAAGAAGTAGCTCTTATGTACAACAATGAGAAGTCACTGTCTCAGCTTATTCCCTCCCTTCCATGCCTTTCCTCATCCCTCCTTCCCAGATAAAACCAGGTAACATTTTTCAGTCATTGCATCACCATTAAAGAAGGTAGGAGAAGTGTTCTGTGCACTAAACAGCACAAAGACAGCTGGCATGGGATGTGTTAAGGTAACAGGTAAGGGCACAGAGAAAGCACGGAAGATGACAGATGGTATGTGGATTCTGGCAGGTGTGGGTGATGAAAGAAAGGCCATAAGCAAAGTGACATGGTTAACAGGGATGGTCCTGTAGAAGAGGAGACAGAAAAGGGCAAAAGGAAGAGAGGGAAGAGGTAAGACATGAATGGACAACGTGTAGGTAATTCTGCTTTGCATCTTATTTCCTCCTCACACCCAGACTATCACTTTTCCACCTGCTGGACACACAAAATGAGAATGAGACCCGGAGTTCTAAGTTTTCCTGTTTAAAGGGAGACAGACAGGACAGACAGGATGAGATGCTACAGCAATGGAATTGATAAAATATCCACATTCAACTGTAAGACAAATCAGAAGAGAAAGACATTCTCCATAACCACACGTGTGCATGACTACTTCCTCACGGTCATGCCACAACACAGCATACTCATCTTCACAACAAATGAACCCTATAACCAAGCTCCTACTCACACACAGACATTTTTAAGCAAGGTTAACATTTTTCAGTGTGAAATAGTTACTTGACGAGGAATCACAGACAAAGCAGCTTAAAGTACAGCTGTGAGTAGTAACACACTGGTAACTCAGCCATCTCATGCAGCCTAATGCAACTCCTATGGCTTTGTGTTCACCATCAACAGCTCTGCTATTGCAAAGCAAAATCACAGCAAAAAACAAAGGACTCTAGTTCCACTGCAAGGTAAGTTGTAGGCAGTAGAGCCCTGTTCCAGTGGAAAGAAAGCAACAAAGCATAGACTAAAATGACTTAAAAAGTAAAATTTTACACCTATAGGGCTGCTTTTCAATGCCTTATCTCTGAGCTGGGAACAAATCTAACACCAGATTTTATCTGTATAAGGCCATCTAACTTCTGATTACTATATAATGTGTAAGACTGGTTGGAAATACTACAAATGTGGATATTCAAATGAGCACTATCTCCATTCTGTTTTGGCTTATCTGACCTGTTAACAGCAGGCCAGCATTGATTGCTCTCCCTGCAAGTCTTTGTATGCTAATTTTACATTTGTGAGAGTGATCCAATAGCAGATAGATGTATGGCAAGAGAAAGAACAGTCTAATTATCTCCATGAATTTGTATAGTATCAAAAGGATGCTCATCCAGGAAACTGTAAGCCAATCAAGCCTGATAAAAGTATTTGAAAAAAACCCAGGAAGGACAGTTCTGCAGCAACTTAAAATTCATAGTTGCAGCATAGCCTACATCACTGAGGTTTATTTGAGTCTGTGGTGACAAGAACAGCTTTCATGAACTACCATTTTACAGCTATTTATATTTTATTGTCAGTTACTATGTTTATTACCGTCAGTAATTCACCAGACCCCACTGATTTTGGTAAGGAAATTTTTGAACAGAGAGTCACAAAGCGTATTCTCTTTTTACTGATTCCTGAGTAAATACCCAGTCCGGCCTTCATTAAGAAAATATTCATAAACATCATCTAATTGTACCAAATGAAAAAAAATTTATGGAAGGCAGACAATGACAACATTCTTAGAGACACAGAAACTCCTGGTGTGTATCCTAGAAATATAAAGAAGTACTGTCATTCAGCTTGTTTTAAAAAGAAGCAGCAGCACACCAAAAGTCATGCCAGCAGTCTATTCAGGAGCCAACTAATGAGGAACCTGAGTCACACAGCTGCTGTCATCAGGAACACCTCACTGAAAGGTACAGGTTGAACTTCAGATATTTTTATTCTTGCCAAAGCTCCCACTGATATAATTTCTGCTAGGGTTTAAACAGATATGCATGACACTGATCAATCCTTTTAACAGGCCTATCCTTTTACATTAGCATTTAGTGTGAAAAAAATTAAATTAACCTGTTTTCAATGTTGCAATACAAGCCTGATGCCTTATAAAGACTGCAAAGCATTGGATACTTCATTCAGGTAGTTTTAATTCTTCAGAAAGTGAGCAAAGCTCACTGGCTTAAAGCAAAACTACATATGGAGATTTACACAACACAGTTATTAAAGTCCCATTATTTAAAAGGGATGGATTACTGGGGTTAAAGATGAAGAATCAAGTTTTAAAAAGCAAGAGCCTTTAACAACACATGTATTTCCAGTCAGGTAATTTGAAAGAAGCTATTCTTTTTTCCTTCTGCTCTATCAGCAAAGCTAATGCTGTCTTGGAAATGTCCTGGGAAAGGTAAGCTTCTTATAAATTCAGTTTAAGTGTAACGAAAACCTCTCTAAAGTATACACATAGAGAAACCACATTTGCTACATGAAAACCAATAACATCTCAGAAATTTCTCACTTGCTAGAATCACATGAAATTTGATTTTTTTTTCACTCTCAACTGGATTTCAAATCACAGCATTTTGCTACAGCACAATTTTGCTGTCTGGTTAACACATGTAGGCTAGAAAGTTTCATGTTATGGCTGAGTAACATTAACTAAATCTTACTTAATGCTAAGAAAAATATGAAATCACAGATGAAAACCAGATCAGACTTTTTTAGCTCTCTAGAACTAGAAGTTCTTTAGGAAGGATTAAAACTTAAAAACACCACTAGCAAATTAATCTGGCATATTTTTTGAAAGTTATTGTTAAAGTTCATAGAGCTAAGAACTGCTTTTTGATTGCAGAGAACAAAAATCACAGGATACAGTCAACAATTTTGAAATAGAAGGAACATCAAACTAAGGTTTGATGGTAGTGAAGGTCAACTTACGGCACTACACTAGTGTGCTGAAGCAGTACATGCAGGATCCCTAAAAATCACAGAGCATCATGGAAGAATCGTAAGTCAAGTCCATCTCAATTTATCCATCTCTTCAGGCACCTTCCCACATCCTATATTAAAACTAGACACTGAAGAACATTAAAGACCTGAAACATTAAAGCCTGAGTGTTTTTTCCAAATGAGGAAAGTGGCAGCAGCTTTGTTCCTTCTCTAACACAGAACACAGCAGTAACAGTACTTAGCCAAGCCCTGTGATAGAAAGCATGATAAGGTCACAGCAATGGTCACTTACGGCATTCCTTCTCATCACTGTCATCAAAGCAGTCGGGCAGCCCATCACACTGCCAGGCCCCAGGGATACAGCGCCCATTACTGCACATGAAGTTTCCAGGAATGTTGCATTCATTCGTGAAGTTATTCCCAGGCAACAGTTGGCTGTCTGCGGCAAATGAAAGAGAGGTAAGTTCACTGAGGATTTAACAAAGGCAGCAAAAGCTGTCACTAAGAAAGCTGTTTATCAGTGGCTGAATGAAGATGAAACAAAGGGACCTTGTCCCTGGTTATTTTGTTCTTATCCTAGCAGTATCCTGAGCATGGTACTTGGTAGCACTTTCTTTTTCTTAAATTCTCATTTTATCTGTTCTCCATTCTCACACACTATTTTGCAGATTTCCTCTTGCTATTTTCTTTCTAGAACACACATGCAGCCTCTATGTATACTCAGTTCAAAGAAATGTTTATTTAAAAAAAAAATCTCCCTTCTTCACAGGGTCAGTCTATACAGAAGTAATACAGATGAGGATACATGAACTCAGCTCTATCCTCCTAAGCTTTTGTCAGATCAGTACTTAGCTTGCAGAATACTTTGTTGTTGTTGTTAGCCAAGGGCTATGCACAAGGTAACACACTGACTAATCCACACTAGGTTTTCAATTAAGTTTTAAACATAGTGCTGCTGGTCAAAGTTAAAATTGATTCTTGGTGTCAATACAGTCCCCTGGCATGCATCTGTCCACAGGCTAGTAAGGCACCTGGCACACTGGGTCTGCCAGGTGGAAGGGGGCACAGTAGCAGGATACTGGAGATCAAGTGACAGTGAAAGAAGGAAACCTAGAGCTTTGCCTTCAAGGTTAGACACAGTGTTAGTCAGCCATTTTAATCTTTTTCTCACTTTGTGCATTGTTTTTTGGAATGCAGATATCACAGAAGCACAAACTTCAGTGAAGGAAGGATAATGACACTCAAAAGGCTTTAATAAGCATCAAAATGGCATGACCTGTCACAGAGCTGGGGGGGGAGCTGCAAGACAAGGCAGAGAGTGAGAAAATAATATCCTTCTCCTTGTCTTCCTGTCATATTCCAGACTAGTCCCAGGCAACATGCACTTGATTAGGCAAAAACTTTCCCAGGTAAGGATGGAGATGTCACAGAAACATGTCCCCCCTGTCAACCAGCATACCTTCATGGTACAGAACCAGAAAGAACAAACTAAGCTGACACAAAGCTTAACCATTTACCTATAATTTATATATTTTGAGGAAAAATACATTATTTTTGGAACTCTAGGGGAATGGCAGAGCTGTAGTTGGTTCCCTCCACTTCCCATCCCTAGGCCATCTTGCTTCCTGTTGCTCTTGGAGTCCAACTCCTCCCTCTCCCAGGAAGGCCTGAACACCAGGGGCAAGAAAAACTATTACGAACACAACATGGCAAGTGCTCCATTCTTCAGTGCTGCACAGGGCACAGAGCAGATCGCAACTGCCGTAAGAAGTTTCAGGTAACACCGTTTCCCTAGCTGATTCCCGAAGTCTCTGGGAGGAATCTCCTTTGTACAGGCATCTTTGGAGAACACATCTATCAAAATAATACGTTTTATAGCATGATTAGTGCACAAGGCTTTTCAGAAACTTCTGAATCGGCCAAATGTAGCTTGTTCCCTTCCTCCCTCACAATGTCTCAAAATGCTCCATCCATGACACAGGCAAAACTGCCAAGTTTCACATCACTATTTCGAATGACATGAGAGGAATGCCTCAGGGAGGTAGTCTCTTTAAGCCTATGTCTGTCTCAAACAATGTATTTCCTTTCAAATGTTATTTCCTGCAAATGGCTGACTTTCCTGGGGATGTTTCAAGAATCTGCCAGCACAGAGCAGATGCCTAAATGGAAATTTGACCTGAGCTGTTACAAGATAATGTAGCCCAGAAAAAAAAGGTGGAAACAAGGTCTCCAGAGCCACCTGTAACTCTCCTGCTGTACTGCAGCACCTTGAAGAGAGTGACAGCCACCAAAAAGCATGGCCAGGCATGCAGCTGGCAATTAGACATCTTTTAGCAGTGTCATTCAAACCTCAGTTTCATTCCCTGGATCACTGTTCTTCCCGCAGAGAAAGAGCAGGTTTTCTCTCTACACTGTTACAGCCTACAGCACACTGGAACAGGCTCAGCTCCAGCCCAGTCAGGCAGGGCCCTCACTGCTCCCAGCAGCTCCTGGGGAAATGCAACACCCAACTTTGCCTCATGCCTGAGTCCCCGACTTTAAACCAGCGATGGCAACAGTTCGTCCATGGTTACTCCTGCCATGAAACACTGAACAGATACCGTGCTGTCAATCAGCACCCCTAGGCTAGCGCAACCTTACTGCACCACTGGTAACTGACTTCTGCACTCCTGTGTTCAACCAGCCAGGTCTTTGTTTTTGTTTATGGCATTTTTTTCCCCTTAGGACAGTAACCGAAGACATTCAGCTCAGTCTTTGTATCACTGACATGTACCTGCTAAGTAATGACCAAATGAAAATCACCACACTCTAATTGCTGCAGGGTGAAGCTGTCAGCATTTAAAAAACCTCCTATTAACAAACCACTCCCAGTGCACGAATACCACCTCTGCCTGCAACTGGAGAAAATCTACCACAATAATACAAAATTACAGGATGCCATGGTCAGATCAAGATAGGAAAGAGATACCTCAGTATTCTTTGCAATGTAGGAGTTCAGTCAATGTACTCAAGCTAGTTATAAGGCATGCAAGAGCTTAAACCGTAGAATCTAACTCCCTTCTCCACAGTCCTCTCCAAAAGCAGTTTCAGGTCAGTATAGTGCTACTGGGAGACTTTCCTGGTAATTTTCATAACTTTCATTAGAATTTACAAATTCTCAGATATTACAAAACTGAAATGTCCTGGCTAAGAATAAATCTCTGGTATAAAACAGAGCTTATAGAAGTTTGACAAGAGAACTAGAAATTAACAAGGCTTTTGCTCTCAGAACCTAAGCAACTCTGTACTTACTGCAGAGTAAGGCAGTACATTCAGGCAGCAACATCAAAAAGGTGCCAATCTCATGGCACCTCTCTCCATTGCTCTGCATTACCTTCTTATCTAACCTTATATATCTCTCATCCAACCTGCTCCCTCCCTTCCACATGGAAGCAGTACCTATTTAAAATGAAAAGTCCTTCTGTGAATATTTAAGAGAGATTTCTAGACTTGGGCAAGTTGCTAGCTAAGAACCAACAGCAGGTCTCACAGCCACGTGCCCCAGCTACAGAACTGTCTTTGCCCTATGAAGCATCCTGGTGTTCCCAAGAGAAAACATAACTGGATGCATCTCAAGAACTGTAACACTTCTGTGCAGAATAACCAAAGGTCAGCTCCTGTCAGATCTACTGCTGTTATCTGCTGAAAAGTCTCAGCCATGACCACGACACTCCTTTAATGAAAAAATTTAGACCAAGCTAACTAATTTTAGAAATTTTTACAGTTTCAAAAAGCACGAACAAAAAACAACTTCCCTAGAAATGCATTATCAAGTCCCTGTTCCTTTTAATAACTCCTTTAAATAAATGCCATACTTCTACCCTATTAGACTGAAGCAACATTCCAGAAACAGGTATGAAATTTTGTTACCCAGTAAGTTGTTTACAGGATTTCCTTTGTCATGTAATAACTGTATCCTTAACATTCTTTTAAAGCAAGGATGTATTAATAACCCTTTCACCAACCAAACAAAAGATAGCAGCAAATCAAGATACTTGCAGACAGCCCTACCCAAGCTTTGCAACGAAATGGGAACAGGGAAACTCTGACTCAATCCAGTTTCAAAGCAACCAATACTTCTCTTAAAACATGACCTTCATCAGCTCCTAGGAGAGTTGCATGTTACACAGAGCAATTTGAGATTCACAGCCAATGCATCTAGAAACTTGTTTTGTGCCTTACTCCATGCCCAAAAAATCCATTGGTGGATAAAAAACTGTCAAAACAATGGCACATGTGGAACTGTTTTAAATGGTATTACTCCTTCTGCCTCCCTCAGACTTTGCAAGCCTCCCCTAACGGATTGAAAAAAACCCTCAAAGAAATCCTCAGTGCGGTCCTCAGCTCCCAGCCCTCAGGAATGCGATCTTCCTGCCCACTCAGCACACAGCCCCGGACAGGACTGCGCACTCCCAAGGAGGAGCAGTGTCACAGACACACTCGGAACAGACATGGAAAGGACCAAACTACATCATCATGTCCATTTTTCTAACAAGGTCCATAAAGATGTCAGGTTTTGTGTAGCCAGCTTGCTGCACTGCCTGTTGGCAGGGGCAGAAACTCCTTCAATCTGGCAGAGCTGGCATTCCAATAGTTGACATATTTACCCTGCAGCCTCTTTGATTAATTTTGAATTCAACCCAAATAGGAGCTACATGGATGTGTTCAGTTAAGTAAAGGAGGAAGGAAAGAAGGGGAAAGTAGTCCATTTTCACTGCAACACATTGCTCACTTTAAGCAGCATACCATCTGGGCTGATTATAAAAAAACGGACTCGTGTTTCACTCTGAAGGGGACTGAGTAAGGAAAATCAATCTGTTTTAGCAGCCACTTCCAAAAATGTTGGTATCTAAATATTTAATATTCCCCAAAAAAGAATCAGGGAAAAATAAATGAAAGGACAAGTCATACTAAGCAAGCACTTCACACTTTATTAAGAAAGCAAGTCAAGGATATCCTTCACAAAACCACTTCTACCTGAAAGCACTCCAGAGAATTGTGCACATTACAGAACAGATCATTACTGATCACACAGCTCTGTATCAGAAAGTATAATCAGCAAGAGCAGGCAATCAGCCTGGCCAAGGAGGTTTTGAGGAAGAAATACAAGACACTTACGTGTTCGTTGCCTTCATGAACAATGCCAGTAACGACAGCCTCATGGCAAAAAGGATCTTTCACCAAGGATGAAGCATGAACTCTCCACTGCCAAACCTTTGGCATGCCTTTTGTGAGAATCATGGGATATTCACAGCATACTTTCAATGGATTGCTGTTTGAAGCTTTTCGTATGTGAAGAGAATTATTTTGATCAGGCTGGTATGTAGCTGTAAGGCTGAAGGGTTACTGATGATACTTTCCTGTCACACCATGTACACATTATACTCCATACCCGTCTTTAATTTCTGCTTAAACCCTTGACAGATGCAAATCCACACCAGGTTTGATTTAAGCACATCGGAAATCTGTTTTAACTCTACTGAAACCTACAACATGTTATGAAGACAAATGGAGAAAGACAGCAGCAAGTCAATAACTGGAATTTGCAGCAAGATGGCATCCAAAAGACATACCTTCAATACCTGCCAATATTGGATCACCAGCAAAACACATCACAACTAAAGAAAAGCCAGCAATATTAGCAGACTTGAACAAACATTTTTTGATCTTCCTCTGTCATCTTAAAAGAGTGCAAATATGCACTGTCAAGTGACTGGTAGGTTATTACAAGATTTGATTCCTCAGAGAACACAAAACTACTTCCAAACACATCCAGGTCCAGTTGCTTCTGTGAATTTAGCCCCTCAGGACAGATGTTTCTTTCCATACTTCTTTATGTTGACATGAAGCATGTGAACTCACTCACTCCATGTCTACTTTACAGAGATCTACTAATGCAGGTGATGCACTCAGAGGAGGAATTCAAAAGCTGAGCACAAAGAAAGTGCTTAGGCTATAAACTTGAGTATAACCTGTGCATGCACAAACTTTACTGGCAATAGAAATATGTTGTCAGCAAGGTAACACCAGTGGCATTCAGGCAGACTTGAATTAATGCTCACTGCACTGAAACAGAAGGCAGAGACAATTTGTGCTTATTGGAGAAAGTCAGGATTCAGGCAGCCACCCAGAGAGACCGTGGGACAAACTTGCTCAATCTCTTTATTACCCTTCACCCCTTGTTAAAATGAAAACAAGGTGCTAGTTTTGAAGAGGAAGTTGCCCATACTGAATTCAAGCACGCAGGGTATAAAAAGATTGCTCATTAACAGCACGAAAAAGGTAAGGAAAATACATCAATGTGTGTGAAGTTTACTTTCCATCTCTCAAATAAACACCTCTGGTATTACCCAAAAAGTTGTTTGCAGTTCAGTGTTCATAAGGGTATCATGTAAAAGAGCAAAAATGCCAGTCTTCAATTTGATCTGCTTTCCTATGCACTGCTGCAAAGACCCTTGGCAGAACAGAAAAAAGGCAAGCCAGTGCACATTCAGGCTGGCTTTGGGAAGCAAAGAATAAGCCAGGTGCTCTCTTGCTCTGCAGTGAAACCTCTGACAACACCTAAGCCATTTGCCACAAGTAAAGGACACCTGCCACTAATTATCTGACAGTTTAAATCCCCTTGAACAGTTTTAATCCCTATCCTCCCCTATCTTCATTTAAACTGCCTGATGATTACAGAGCTTATGATATATTAGAAGTTACAAGGGTTATTTGTAAAGGCAGATTGACAGTCCCACTGCAATACAAGTGCTCAAAAATATTACTTCACTGAAGCAGCAGGTAATTAGTGATTACTCATGGAACTGCTCATTGATCAGGTTCGACTTCCCCTCCTTCAGTTTTCCGACCGTGATCCATGAGATGCGGTATATTTGGTATCTGGCATTTTCAAGATTTAAAATGGATCAGTCCTAGCCAAAAGATCAGAAACTCCTACGGTAACTTTAAATTAAATGCTAAATATTACTGAGGCAAGTCAAAGACAATGGGAAAACCAACCTTCTCAGAGCACTAAAATGGACAGCTTCTTTTAATTTAGACAGAAAAACTACTGCAGAGAGGAACACTGACTACTATCCAATGCTCATCATTCACCCATTAATTCCTCACTGCAAAACCTGCCTTTGTTGAACTGGAGATCAATTAATCCATCATGGTCCACACCATAAATAACACAATATGCATAGAACGGAGTATCTTCTTCTAAGTCTCTTACAGCGTCCGTTGAAGCAACTGGCACATTCCCTGTAGTAGGTGGCTGCATTTCAGCAGTAAGTCATGCAAGCACCTTAATTAAATATAATCTCCTAAACCATTTCCTAATAAACAACCATTTGCTTTTTCCTTGCAACAATATATGCAGGAAGTGAGCTGAGGTGAACAGGCTTACTTTAATCCTACACCCTTCATGGCTGGATTCTATATTTGGGAGACTGGGCTTTTCACTAAAGCTTCCACATTTGCTTGTCTCAGCAGCAGTGCAGCTGCTTGAGTACACACCAAAAATATATCCCCCAGGTCTGCGGGCTCTGGGCACACTTCATGTGGTGTGGAACAGGCTATGGGCCATTAACAGTGCAGAGTGAACACAGCTCCAAACTAGTACAGGTTTAAACAGAAAAAGAAAGCAGAAATAAATAAGGAGGAAGGAATACTTTAGGTTACTGAACTGGGTGCACTTCGAAATACAAGCATTCTCCAGCAAGAAGGTCAAATGGAGATTGTATGCTGTTCTTATCCAAGCCAGAGCTACCAACACCGCTTCCTTTAAAGAAGCAGCAAATATAAAAACATTTTATTTCTAATACCTTTGAAGGACACCAACTAGGGCAAGTGCCAGATTCTATACCTGTGCCAGGGCAACCCTGGTTGTGTGTACAGATTAGGAAATGAGAGGCTGTAGAGCAGTGCTGCAGAAAGGGCCCTGGGGGTCCTGGTCTGTGGGAAGTTGGATCTGAGCCAGCCCTGGCAGCCAGGAGGGCCAACGCTGTCCTGGGGGGCACCAGGCACAGCATCACCAGCCAGGCAAGGGAGGAGATTGTCCTGCTCTGCTCTGCTCTGAGCTGGGCCGGCCTCACCTCCAGTGCTGGGGGCAGTTTGAGGTGCCACAATTTAAAAATGACATAAAGCTGTTAGAGAGTGTCCAAAGGAGGGCCATGAGGATGGTGAAGGATCTGGTGAGGAAGTCGTGTGAGGAGCAGCTGAGGTCACTTGGTCTGTTCAGCCTGGAGAAGAGACTGAGGGGAGACCACATTGCAGCTGGTGTGAAAAAACGAGTGTCAGGACCCAAGGGAATGGTCTGAAGTTGTGTTAGAGAAGGTTCCAGTTGGATGTTAGAAAAAGTTTTTTCACCCAGAGGTGGCTGAACACTGGAACAGGCTCCCCAGGGAAGTGGTCACAGCACCAAACCTGACAGAGCTCAAGAAGTGTTTGGACAATGTTCTCAGGCACAGGCTGGGATTCTTGGGGTGTCTTGTGCAGGGCCAGGAGTTGAACTCGATGCTCCTGATGGGTCTCGGCCAACTCAGCGTGTTCTATTCTTCTATGATTCTATGGCATGCTGCTAAAACACCACCCTGAGGAAAATATCATTTCTGTCTTCACAAAAACAAAAGACTGAAGGATTTATGGACAATAATGCAGAAAACTTACAACAGGTCTTTGGACAGAAATTAGATTTCATTATTCCTGTCCTTCATTTAACAATACATTTGTAATTACTTGGCATCAGTTTTTGTATCAAACAGATGTACCTATGAAAAATTAAATGGGGAGTAG
Source organism: Chamaea fasciata (assembly GCF_029207755.1). Classification (NCBI taxonomy): domain Eukaryota; kingdom Metazoa; phylum Chordata; class Aves; order Passeriformes; family Sylviidae; genus Chamaea; species Chamaea fasciata. The sequence continues at coordinate 19,419,127 of NW_027094092.1, read as the reverse complement.
GGGTAAACAAGGAGATAATCAGCTCATGTGATCCATCACACTACTCCAATTTCCCAAAACCAGGCTAAGCTGACATTCTGCCCAGAAAATACTGAGACCATACCTGAAATGTGACAGCAGCAAGACTGAATCTGATTCATTCAGCATCAAATTTAAAGGATTAACAGAAGAGCAACAGAAGTGACGAAAAACTCCTTCCATTTAACAAGATGCATTATGGCTATTTCATTGTTCTTCTAGGCTAGGGCTGGGTTTAAATCTCCTTGCATGATATTCTATGCCAATAAAAATCCTACCTACCACAATGAAAGTTAAGTTTCCCAATCAGAATCAGAACATTTACTTTCAAAGATCAAAAGCTTTTAAGTGTCCTTGGAGACTTGTTTCTGCAAGGACTTTTTTTGCAGTGTGCAGATGCAGGAGATAAAAGGCTACCGTTAACCACATTTTCTTGCTAAAAAAACCATCTATCAAATTACCTGCATTTTGGGGCCTTCAGATAAGAGGGTTAGCAGTGCAAATTCTGGGATGTTCAGCCTTACTAGCTGGGCAAATTCATCTAGGCCTTAGACATGATGTAAGAAAAATCTCACGGTTGTTCTGTCTGGAGAAAACAACTGAATTCACTATTAGGTTATTTACCCACAGGCAAGAGGTACTTCAAGCTGTTCTGCTGTGCCACATGACAATCACTTAAAGTGCTGCTCCAATGAGAAGTAATCACAAGGATTGACAGAAGTTAACTGCGAGGTTGTAAAAATGTTAATTCTCTGAAAAAAATAACTCCATAATATCAGTTGCTCTAGGAGCATTTCACTATGGCAGTGGTTAAAGAATGCTCTAACTTATAGGCAAAAAAACCACTGAAGTCCTTTGGAGTTGGTAGCTGACACTGGGCACACTCCCCACTCTTTTACATCCTAGCTTACAAAAACAATCCCTAATATGCATCAGTACAAAAACACAGAAGGGGAGAATGCATGCTTCAGCAGGATGCTAATAATGTGTCATCTTGCCTCTTCTTCAATGACTAGTCACTCAGCACTTCTAACAGTATTTAATATTTCTGTAGTCTTATGTCTCATCACACAGATCAGACATTGAATCAACCTTTGCAAGTGAATGCAGTTTAAGCAAGAGCTAGTGTTACAGGAAAAACAAACAAACAAACTATAAACAGATAACATTAACTGGCAGGCAAAAGAATGTTTTAGCTAGCAAGGGAAAAAACCACAACCATAAAAAATGACAACCTCTGCACCTACAAAGACCATAGAGTCCAAGTAATGATGACAGTATGGAATGGTACTGCTGATCAGGGGCAGAAACACCATATCAAACTTCTCTGTGTTGCTTTCCGGACATAGCTGTGATTAGCTAAAGGTGCATTATCCTCAACAGTTCAAGCTGATTTAAATCAGAGCAAATAGCCCCATCCTTCTTTAACCCTGGCCATACATTCCTGCCTCCCTCTTGCTCTCCAGTTGCATAAACTCTGCCACAGGTGAGCAGCAAGCTTTAAAAAAAAGTTAACCTAGAGCCTGTAGTTCTCCACCACAAAGTTTCAAGAGTTTATGCCATCACAGAAGAAAGGAACATATAGGCCCCCTCCAGAAGAAGAACACAACAAGGACTGTAGCCCTTTCTCAGGCTAAGTCAGGTTCCCTAAAGCAAATACTTCGGCCATTTTCAACTGCAATAGACATCACTTAGTCTCACAAAGTTGCTTGTCTTTAACAACTATGTCACAATTGTTTCTTTAAGCAGCAAAGTTTTGAAGAGCACTAATTTCTTCTTTGTAGCTGTATATCTGTCTTCTCCAGTAAGGAAGGCTGCCTGTCAGAACCAAACATGCCACTCTGTGTCCTAGTAAACATGTACATGGTGAAGGCTGGTTTCTCACACTGACACCTTATGGGTGCCACAGGAGACACCAGTGTCTGACTACCCAGGACTCACTCTGGCAGCGACACTCCTAACTACCAGACACTTCCACTGCTGGGACTGAAACTCCTACACAGTGGGTGGCTCCAGTGGCCCAGTGGGTGCAACTGACCCTCTGCACACACCACACTCACGTTGTCAGACAAGGTTTCCTTACCACACTAACCCCGGTTTCCCATAGTACAGTCCCAAATGTCCAGTTCCTTTAAGTAATTTAATTGTGATGCATAACACAAAACCAGCTTGAGCTGGTGCCTCTGGAGAGGGAGCCTAGACAAAGGAATCCCTGTGCTTTTGTACCCTCAGTCTGCCAATAGTCTGGGGTCTTCCTGCTGAGCCCTTGGCTCCTGCTGTGTCCCAGTGTCCGACCACCTGGCCAGTGCCACAGGTCCTTGTGCCCTTTGCTGTCCAAAGGGTGAGCACCAGGTCACAGCCCCTTCCTTGTCTGAGGCTCCCAACATTTCTCCCACCCAGGGCACAACCTGCAGTTCTCACTGCAGCTGCACACCCAGTATGCTCCAAATGTATCCCTCAGCATTGGTCACTGACAATTTCGAAGGTGCGCTAGAGACAAAAAGTGCAGGGTGCTGAAAGCAACCTCACTCTGTGTCACACATCACTGGCCACCACAACTCTGTAATAAATAGTGGAGAAATCAAACCAAGAAGAAGTTGGGGTAATGATTATCTTCCTGATGATGGAGATGGCAGAGGGACCTTCCCATCTGGAGAGTTTGAATTTAGCATGTGACAGCACATCAGAAGAGAAGATAAGATGTGGTACTTGGTAATGAGGGGAGATCTTGGGCTCTGACACTACATGAAAATGTCACACCTCAAAAAGAGCCTGGAAGAGACAGATGCGTGAGGCTTCACAGAGGAACCAAGCCCAAGGAAGGCCAGGATGCAGCACAGAGTAACAAAACAAAACATCAACACTCTTAATTGTCCTTAACAATAAAGAAAAAAACTCATACCCTTCACTCAACAACACTGAGCTAATTTCCAAGTGTGAGGAGATTGATGACAGATAATCATGATTTTCATCTAGACAAGAGACAGATCTGCAGACTTCCCAACCCTAGGAAGGCAACTTGGCTCCTGCTTTGATGTCTTGCCCTAAGAAAAGAAAACAAGGAGACTAGAAACCTCTCTCCTGAGGCTCCTAAAAAATCTGGAAGACGAACAAAAATATTTTTCTAAATACATTGAATCAACGGTTAAAATTAGAATTACCAGACAACAATCAGAGTCAAGGAAAGGCAATAGTTTAAGAAAAGGGAAAGACTGTTCTAGGTGGTACTGACAGCACACAGACAGTGAAGATGGAATAGTATTCCTAAACAGAAGCATCACCTGGAAATAATGATAACCCCCTCAAACACATGCAAATCCAACAAAGAGGTAAGAGTGAGACTGAAAAGAGGGCATACATTAAGACCATGGATACTGGGTGACAAAACATGATGCAAAGTGAACTTAGAACATCCCTGAATGTTTAAGGAGAAACGCAACTCATCGCTCACCAGCTGCAGAATGCAGACCTGGACCCTGTTAGAAAAAACAATTTCAACAAAACAAGCCAAAAGAGAGCCTTGATTTCAGAGCATCACCAGGCTGGGTTATAATTAGCAGATTTTCATCTACCTTATATATACGAAACCATGACAAGCAATGGGGCAGCCACAGCAACACCCTGTCAAGGAGCTCTCACCACTCTCACAGTATTTTGGAGACCCCTGCTAACATACTGGTCTAATTTAACCACAGGACACAAGCCTCTTAAAATGTCATGCCCCAGGTCTACTTGAAGAGATTTTGCCATTACTTCAGAGTTGAGAGGTTTCTTTTTCTAGAAGACTGTGTATTTGCCCTTTTCCTGTACCTCTGGTCACATGTCCTCCACTAGGTAAGCCTCAAAGAGAGTTGAGTGGGGACAGAAGATGGGGCTCAGGAATGACAGAAGTATGTAAGTTAATGGTTATATATTTGAAGTTGGAAATTTCCCATCATCACTACCAGAGACCTAGCAAATAACCATTTCAAGTGAAAAATAACAGCTTTTATAACCACTTACTTAAAGTATGATTTTTCTCCCTTTCAAACTGAGCTCTTTGATGTGCTTTATACAGCAATAATAAAAAATTATCCAGAAGATAAAGTTACTCGGTGTTTGCTGCATGGATTAGACTGCTGCTGGTTTCTGTAAGCAAACCAAAACCAGAAAAATAAATGTCATTTGCATTTTGTCAATAGGAAACATGCTGTTAGGCAGATAAACAGCAGGGACTATCTTGAAGTGAGGGTCTCACTCTTTTCACTGGAGTTTAGTTTTACCTTGTATCTTTCACTTATTGCCTCAGAAGCCATAGCCAAAAGCAATGATGTTGCTTCCCTGTAGAGGAATGTAGAGAGAGCCTCCACACAAGAGGACATGAACACGGGGAGCACAGTGGGGCTGTGCAATCTTCCTGCAAGGCACTGGTGACCGATTTTGTCCAGCAAATACTGCCACAGCAAGATACCACTCCACACACCACGTACCCCAACCTGCTTTTGAGCTACCAGTAAAATCAGGAGGTTGATTCACAACATAGGTGATCTTGGAGTTTGGCTTTTTCATCGCTTGCTGTATTTAACAGCACAGCAAGGAGTGAAGAATACTGGAATGAAGGTAGACAGAGGAAGATTTAGCAAAAAGCAGAAAAGCTTTTCGAGAGAGTGAGAAAAATGAACTTTCCCCAGGAGCACTGGATGCAACTCTAGACAAGTGACTCCAGAAAGGGCCACAAAACAAAAAGACCAAGATTCAGTCTGTGTGATGTACTAACTTTCCTCCTTTTCCCACTTTTAGCTTCCTGACAGTTCTGTTTCCTTTATTTCCTAAAATCCCCTGCAAAGTAGCTAAAAAACCGACCAACCAACCAACCAGCCAGCTGCCTTTTAGATACCTATCCCAGTCTCAAAAGAAAAAAATTTCCTATCCACCCTACTCAAAGTGCCCAGGAGACAAAAAGTCTCAGAAGAAAGCTTCCCAGTATGCTCTAGTTAAGAGAGATTACATACTTCAGACTCTAATCCAAATATTTTAGGCGTCTCACTTGAGCCCTCTTCCAGCTTCCAAACCTGGATGTGTTTCACTCAGATAAGTTAAAGTCAGCTAACAAAAATGAAGGTATTTCCGGTTAACTACAAAACCATTCTTGCCTTTTAAGGCTTCACTCAACACTTTTTGCATCAGGTATTCTCCACTGAGCCAAACCAAAACTCAGATCTCTAAAACACCACGCTATAACCCCACACATCATTTTCCTGGCCAAACAAACTGAAAGGTCCACATTCCTTCAGGCACCCATCATATTTCTGTATGCTACCAAGTGTACATTCTGTAGAAGGTGATGCAAAGACATGTCCAGACAGAGCACAACAAACTGGCAAAAGCCTGAGGGCTGCAGAGCAAACCCGGGAGCTGAGAAATCACCTACAGAGCTGCACAGACTGGGATCAGAAGAAACACACAAGATTTTAGGAACGTCATGAAAATTTTCAACAAAACAAAATTTTTAATATCTCAGTAAGCCAGGAAACTCAAAATGCATAGACAAAAGACAAGGATTCTACATACTCAGTAATAAATTTTTGATTCTCAAAGTGCATACTACTTGGTTCCAAGGCAGAATACATTTTTTTCCATACAAAATCCAAACTGGAACTTACGGTGCACTACGCTCATAAAACTGCCAATCTTTTCTTCAAACTTCTTGGAAAGTAAGCATTATCACTGTAGTGGCACATGAGGCTGGCCAGAACAGAGGCTCTTCAGCACCTTGCTCAACACAGTAATGAACAGCAGTCTCAGTATGCTGCCATTAAGGGTTAATTTTAATTTTGACCCTTGTTGGCCTGGTTGGCTAGTCCCATAAATACCAACCCAGCAGATATAATTGCAAAGCAGGTATATTTGGTTCTAGTCACTCTGCCAATTTAGTGGCAACTAATGTTTGAAAATTGCAGGGTGTAAATTTAGCATAGTGGGTCTCACATCATGTTTTTACTGCTGGAGACTGTATTTGATTTAATGAGAATTAAAAGAAAGATACCACACTTTATGAAAGCTTTTCTGTTTTTTCCCCAAGTCTCTGGAAAGAAAGAAGTAAGAAAAATCAAACGGTACCGACTTGATAATGACAAAAACAGTGCAGCTCAAAACTGTGCATTTCTGAGTTTCAGCAGTCATTTTTTTCAAGTTGATGAGCAGAGAATTGCTAGTGCCAAGCAATGCCAAGACTTCTGCCAAGCAGCTATCAAATCTTGGTAAGGCAAAACAAGCAGCAGGAGACGTCTTTGGGATACAAGGACAACCTGAACATATTTTCTCTGTAACAATAATGTTCAATTTTCTTTCACAGCCCCAAGAAATCAGTGACTAGCTAGCTCCAATTGTGGCTCTCCCACTGCTACTCATGTACACATTTGCAGCTTCCCATCCGTCTCACACACTACAGAAAGTTCAAAAGACAATGAAAACTGTACATAATTGGTATTTTTAAGGACACTTTTTTAAGTAATACACAGTGCCAGACTGACAGCCACTGCCATCAAAAGAGACCACCAGTGTAATGCGTACAGACACTAGCCAAGGTTTCTCCTACTTAAGAGAAAGATGCAACAGAAGCAACAAAAGCAAGGCAGCCTCCAGCCTTTGTGTTTCCACGAGTCAGCGTGGCAGCGCACCACTGCTGTTACGACAACTCTGATTCTTCCTTGGCAGAACAATGTTGCAACCCACTCACAGTCCTGCTCATTTGGGGTTGGATTTTCTAACCAAATACCTAAGCAGACTCACTTCAGACTTAGGACATTTTCAGTCTTTCAGCGCCAGAGCCTCTATCACGCATACCCTCTCTGTAAAAACAGAGAGGGTATACAGGCCAGTATTTAAAAGAACAGAAATCATGCTGAACATTCAAAACTCACTTTTCTCCTAGGGAAATCTGAATTGAAGACACTTGGGAGCAATAAAGTTCTTAAAAAGGCACCTGAGACTCTTCCCAGACTCCTCTAATTTTGGTTCCCCAGTTACTGCAGTAATTTTCTTAAAAGTCAAGATGAAACATTCTACCCAGATTTTCTGTTGAAGAGCTGCAGTCACAGCTCCCACCGTCACTGCTGGAAAGCCCTGTAAACTCCAACCATCCACACACTGAGGCTTTGCCTGTTCTCTGAAGCTACTCCATCAGCATCAGAAAAACAGGCCTTAGGTGAGGTACAAAGTTCTGAGGTAACAGACCCTGCTATTACTCTGGAAAATTAGTTAAACATTTCAGAAAGGTTTCACATACTTTGCATCAGACATGATGTAAAGCAAATGGAAGAAAAAAATTAAAGAGAGCGAAGACTGTCCTCCTACAAGACAAGTAGGAGAGGGCTTTCATTTAACACAATTATCTTCCCTAAATTTTCCCTTCAGTCTTATTTCCCAATACTGGCAAGTTACTGAAGTATGTGGAAATCATCACTTTAGCAAAAAAAACACTCTCACAAAAGCAAAAAACATTTGGCCAAGAAGACAAATCCTATGCTTATACCATAAAGACCACGAACTTAAGACCACTTTTAATATTCTTTTTACTACACACAAAAAAGGTCACTATCCTTCAAGATGCTTCCAAAAAAAAGGACACTTTCATTGTTATTATCACTAACACTCAATTTAACAGGACAGCTGTGCCATCCTGTTAGCAGGAGACATTACACAACACAAAAAGACAATAAGCCATACTGTCTAGGACACAGGATAAGCAACATGATGAGAATGGTGATGTCACTGGCTAACCTGTGACCTCATATATTATACAAGACATCAGGCTGCTCTGTTTTCAGATACCCCCAAGCAAGGGCCTCGCAGCCCAAATCATTCCAGACACACCTTTGTTCATCAGGATGTACGAGGATGCTCATCATTCACTGCAACAGAACATAAACTCCTTGCATTCAAGACCTGGAAGAACTGAGTTTTGTGAATGACACTGACAACAGAGTCGCATTTTCTTCAAGTCTGGAAGAAAGCCTGTCTGCATCTCATACTGCTTCATGTGGAATGAGACTCCAGGGACCCTGGTGACCAGCCCAAACAAAAGAGGATAGCTGAGAATCAGGAGAGGCCTCCTTCAGAATACCTTATTCATAATTTAACTGTTAACAGCCATATAACTGGAGTGGCTGCAGGAAAAATTTAACTGTACAGCTGTCTGTTACATTGAAAGCACTTCAATTGTGTTTGCTTTCTACTTAAGCAACAGGGCTTCTCTTTATTTCAATGGTTGGTCCCCTTTGGAAAAAAAGAGATGAAGCTCAACTTCATAATAAATAGAATTAATTTAACTTCATTTTATCACTCAAGAAAGGCTGAATGTGATTACTATAGTCTTTCCCATTTTCCTCATCTCCTATGCAATTAATTTTCACATACTGAATCACAATATAGTCTATTACATAGAAAGGAAATATTTATGCACTTGTTGCTTCACTACAAGTTTTGTGAATGGGTATTTCTGATTCAGGGAGTTAACACAAAAATAGCATTACTTTTGACCATGTGCACTGACCCATATTCTGTGAACTACCTGAAAGTAAAAAGGGAAAACTAACACAGAAAATATCATGGAGTGCTAAAATTCACCCAGGACCAAGAAACTTTGTCCAAGCTGTATGCGCCCTAGATCATATTGTTGTGTTTCATACACAAAGCAGATGATATGGCTCAACCATAATCACTTAATATTATCTATTAGCTCCTTGAACTATGGCTGTGTTTTCTCCAGATTTTCCACGAAATAAATTTAAAAGTAATACACTAAGTATTGACTGCATTACAGCTGATGACTGCACAAACTTAACTCAAGTGTTACCTCCACTAAACAACACCCATTCGTTCCATGTATGAAGTCAAGAGGGTCATATGAAAATGCCTATGATACAGCATCCCAAACACAGACATCCTTAAGCTGAGGATGAAAGTTCTTGCAGCCTTTTGCTTTATCTGATCACCAAGTTCATTCATATGACCAGAAATGGTACAGAGCATTCAGCAGCCTGGAAGCTCCATCCAAAAAGCAGGAAGATGGTCTCACAGAGACTGCTACCGCAACGTAACTTTGCAGCTTCATCACTGTCATCATCTGAGTGGCCATTATGAATTTTTCAGTGTATTGCAGATAACCCTGTACCTGGCTGACATTCTTCATCACACTCAGACACAACAGACCATCAGTCACAGGGACTACCAGAGAAGGGTGGTGACACAACTTTTCCAGTATGTCCACATACCTTCTGCGTTTCAGAAGCATCTTGGCAACAAGAAGCACACGCTGACCAAGATGCTTTGTGATCAAACACTTACTTAGCACTGAAAATATTTGTATGGCAAGATCAAAATCACAGTAAAATTTTCAATGCAAGACAGAAAAAGTTTCCTTCACTGATGTATTCCCAAACCAAAAGCACAAAATTCACTGTGCCACTGGAAACTGGTTTTACCTGGAAACCAGAAATTACTCCTTCCCCAAGTCTTTAATTGTTCCATCTGCTGCACCTTTGTATCACTGAAGTTGTTAAAATCTCACCTGAGAAAACCACAGATTCAAGGATTACTTTTGTTTGTGGAATGTAAAGTTTTAAGCCATTGTACTCAAGACTTAAAAAATACGCTTTACCCTTTCTCAGTTTGCTGCCTAGAAAGGTCAACAATAAATATTCCTTTTATTACATGGAAGAACAGATTAAGGAACATAAGGCAGCTACATTGCTCTGCAAAATGCAGGTACATTGCTGTGCAAAACATCCTAGCTGCAACACATTCAAGTCAAAACTCTCAGTCCGACAGCTCCTCCATGGAAAACTGTTTACTCAAAGTAGCAGCATCTTTTGTGCCCTCCTTTTTCCCTGAAGAGAGGCAAGAGCAACTATAGACGGAACAAAGTGCACCAGGCTGAAAAGATTGACTTTTTAGTTTTAATGAAATATCATCATTTTAAATTTCATTTTGAAATCAACACTTTTTAAAGGCAGCTTGGTAAATGGAAACCAAAGCAAGAATGCAGGAGGTCTTTAACGAATCCCATAAAGCAGCTGATTGACATTGATATTCTTTCCCGCCCAGCCCCTTTAATGAAGTTTAAAGACATCAGAACACATTAAAACAAAACCAACAAAGGGTGTTTGGGCACTGGAATGGACTCCCCAGGGAACTGGTCACAGTCCCAAGCCTGACAGAGTTCAAGAAGCGTTTGGACAACGCTCTCAGGGTATAGGGGTGATTCTTGGGGGGGTCCTGTTCAGGGCCAAGATTTGGACTTGATGATCCTAGTGGGTTTTTTCCAAATAAGGATATTCTGTGATCTCTGAGAACTGAGTTGTCAAATCATTTTTATACCCACAGTAGTTGAAGGCAAAAAGTTAATGCACTGAAACAAACCCATCTAGGCACTTTTAAAGAATCACGATGCAAATTCTCAAGAATGTATAAAAATAGTAATAAAATCATTCTTGACATGTGTTTAAGATAGAGCTGAATCAATGTGGAAGCTATGTATGTTTATACAAAAAATCCAAAAACCCACCCCAAAAAAACAAACTATGTATTTCCCTTTAATGCCTCCTTGTCAAACCAGACTCAGATGAAAGACATGCTCCAACAGAGTGTGCACTAGTTTTTAGGATGTAGCACAGTGTTTGAAAACATTTGGCACTGTCAATCCCTGCATAAGTGTTAAACAGTTCAGATTCTGCAAGGCAAGGCAAAGTCCCAAATTTTAAGAAAGTGACCAGAAAACACATGAATAAAATTCAGTTGTAGCTATTTATCTTTGGACCTTCATCTACGAAAGTAGATGAAAGATGCTTGCAGAGTCCTAGGGGATAAGCCATATAGAGAAATGAATACTTCTTCCCCAACACTTATTTCTACATATAAGTGTGATACTGCCCTGCTTCCTCATTTGTATTTTAGCTCACATCTTACACAGAACAGAGACTACCCAATGCTAATAAAAATAAGCACCACATATTTTCCAGGACATCTATTTTAAAGTTCCCCTCTCTAGCATCCAGAAAAGAAATCTATCATTACTCCACCAAGAGACTTGGAGGCACTAGCTTCTTGCTTTCAGGAAACATTGGAAGGAGAACTGTAAGAGACGATCTGAAGATCCCTCATCTGTCTCACGACCATCGTCAAGGACAGAGACTGAAACCCCTAAAAGGGACTTTAAAATCTCAACACGGGAGTTATGGCCTGGCTGAGGTGGGATGTTGGCCAAGTGCTGCCTGCAGGTGTGTTCGATGGAAAAACCCAGCACCCATACCGGAACATCAGAATCTGAGCAGAAACAATGGGCAAGTCACGGTGGACTGTGGCTACTGACTTGTACTGGTTGACACTGTACCTGCTGACGATCGACTTGTTCTGAGTTCTCTAAATGAACACACTGCAATGATTTCCCCCACCTGTTTGGCCAACTGCCTGTCGCTTCGGAGTGGACTATAAAACCCTAGAGACCCCCGCTCACTTTTGTGATCACCCCACTGGAGAAACTCGCGTCTATAGGCATCTTCAAAAGCCTTGAGGACTCGACCCTCCATGTTGGTAGCTATAAACCCCTTCCCCTCTTTTTCTGTCTTTCTTACTATTCTCTTTTCTCTCCCCACTATCGCATTTGTTGGCACTAAATAAAGGTGCATTTGTGATTGAGTAAACTGAGTTTGTCCCCCGCTGTGTCTTTTGCGCTCTGAGATCCCTAAAACGAACCATCACGAGCCCCGCTTGTGTGAGCAGATTGTGACAAGAACCTGCACAATTCCAAACCCTCATCTATGACTCCTCACATAAAAAAGTAAAACATACACAACTGTTATCCACTCCCAACCTACATATTCCCATTATTGTGAAAAACAATCAGAAGTAACACATGATTCAAAGAAGGGGTATAAAAGGGACAACTGAAACAGCCTTCTCACACAAGCTTAGAGTCAACAGGACTAGACAAAGGCGGCAAACCTGTAAGCACTTTGAGCACCAGCAAGAGGAGAAGAACAAAGAAAAGAAGTAAAAGTGACAAACAGTGACAGTGTGTTACATATGCAGGGCTATGCAGGGCTGAGTCCTCCAAGTTCAGCCTGTCTGAGTTCCAGCCCTTCCTGGGCTTGCTGCTTTGCTGATGCAAAAAGAAATCCACCACCTCATCTGATGCTGTTTGCCCCGTTCTTTTTGTAAGCTACTCCAATTTTATTGTGGCTCGAGGGCAAAGCATTCACGGAGGAGAAGGGAAAAGGCATGTGCACAACAACCTCATAAAACATTGGCAGAAACAGAGAAGTGGAACTGACAGTGGCAACTACCATTTCCTAGCATTTTACTTACCAAATCAATCGGAAATCAGCTCCAGCAATTAAGTGATAATGAATTATTGATGACACTCACTTTGAGGAACTGAGCACTTACCAGCATTTATGAAACTAAAGAAACTGAGGTGGGTGAGTGCTATCCCCATTCTGCAGACAGCACAAAGCCAGGCAGACAGCAAACAATTCCACAATATTATGCCTTGCCGAGGATCACTGATCTCTAGTATGTTATCTCAGTTCTGTTTGTACATGATCACATATCACCTCGATTTGTAACATATGCCTGCTTTGGAGAGGCACAGTGAACACTCCAGGTACAGCATTCAATAATTTCCGTAACCACATCCTACTACCTTTTCAGAGGTGGGGAGGAAATGCTGCTCGAAGTAAAGGGCAGCAAAATTGGAGCCAGGGAAAAACCACTTTAAAATGTGATCTACAACATATGTTCAGCAGCAGAATTTGCCCTTGAGAAAGCAAAGAAGGTATTCAAGCCCTACTATTTCAAGATACTTTAAGTCTGTGCTTAACATGTCTTTAAGTCAGCCAACTTTTTCTGCCAATGCAAATATATGCAACTAGAAACTCAGAGGAAAGCCAAGAATTCAGTCTTGGATTTAAAACACTTTTGCCAGTCACTCAAGGCTGTCAGTAATACCACACAGGAACATTTCCTACCACTAACACATAAAACTGATCTAGGAAACAGAACTCACTCTACTCCTACCATACTTTACACCTGAGCTTTCCAACTGATGCCATTATTTATTCATACCATTAAAAACCAAACAGGCAAAGGAGGATGTGAGCACTCACTGCACAGTATCCCAACCCTTCATATTTTTTTATCAGACTTAGCAAACAGACAGGCTACTATCTACATGCACTTAAAGGTAAGGCCCTCACACTTCTACAGCTTTCACCCTCAACAGCAACTGACAGAGCTGAGGCAGACACAGATGCAGCTTTACAAATTAGCAGCCATATGTCATCCAACTGGTGTGAAACACCACAATGCCCCTTCAAACACCACAATGGTTACATGCATGTGAGTGTGCTGACGCGTAGTCAGCTCTCTGACAGGAATGCTGGTGACATTAAGCTTCAGGAGGAGGAAGATGAATGTCAGTACCTGCAATATAGTCCAGCCTTACAGACAGGATGCCTTTCAGGGAAGGGCAGCTTTCTGTGTGGAATTTGAGATGACCGGAGATAGGGTTCAGCCCTGCCACAGATGTCTCACATGATTGTATTATTCTGCTTTCCTTGGCTTCAGTTTTCCTTATCCGTTAATGACTACTAATGCTTTCCTATCCTATGGGAATACTGCCAGCATCCATAATTTAGGTTTCCACCCTGCTTGGATGCTGAGAAGATGGGTACCTGAAGAGATATCCGGATCAGTTTTTTGCCAAATATATAAACTGCTTTTTAAGAAATATCATTAAAAATGCAAACTATTAATATTAAAGTCCATCTGTGTATCAGAATCATTAAGGAGGGAAAAGGCCTCAATGATCACTGAGTCCAAACATTAACCCAGCACTGACAAGTTCACTACTACACCGTATCTCTAAGGACCACATCTACATGTTTTTTGAACACTTCCAGGGACTGTGATTTTATCACTTTGCTGGGCAATCTGTTCCAATGCTTGATCACCCTTCCAGTGAAGAATTGTTTCCTTATTCCCAATATAAACCTGCCCTGGCACAACTTCACACTGTTTCCTCGTGTCCTATTGCTTGTTACCCTGTCTACCTCACCTCACTACAATGTTCTTTCAAGGTGTTGTAGAGAGCAGTAAGATTCCCCCACAAGCCTCCTTTTCTACAGGTTAAACAACCCCAGCTCCCTCAGCTGTTTCTCACAAGACTTGTACTCCAGACCCTTCACCAGTTCCACTGCCCTACTCTGGACTCCACTACCTCAATGTCTTTCTTACAGTGAGAAGCCCAAAACTGAACACTGGGTTCAAGGTCTGACCTGTGCAGAGTTCCTGGGACCATCACTGCTCTGGTCCTGCAGGCCACGCTATTGCTGATCCAGGCCAGGATGCCACTGGCCTTCTTGGCCATTTGGGCACTGCTGGGTCATGTTCAGCTGCTGTCAACCAGCACCCCCAGGTCCTTTTCCACAGGGCATCTTTCCAGCCACTTTCCCCCAAGCCTACAGTATTGCATGGGGTTGTTGTGACCCAAGGGCCTCAAGCCCCAGCACTTCGCCTTGTTGAACTTCACACAGCTGGCTTTGTCCCATCGATCCAGCCTGCCCAGATCCCTCTGCAGAGCCTTCCTACCCTCCAGCAGATCAACCTCCCACCCAGCCTGCTGTTGTCTGCAAACTCCATTTATTCCTCAACAGTAAACAGGCATTTTTATAACCAAAAATCTTTGAGGTATGCAGATATGCAGCTAATACCCAGTTCCAGGACTCTGATTAAAATAGATTGCACCATCCTTTAACAGACAAGCAGGAAGGAGCTTGGAAAATTGCAGCTTCAACTACCAACTAGACTCAGTTCACACAGTAACTCTCAAGAGATGAATGATCCCCTAAACCTAAGAAACTCAAATCATTTTAGATACAGAAATTAACTGCCCTCTTATTTACACATACAGGTCCAACAAGAACGCCTGGTATGGTTCGATTTCTGCTTTCCATTTGACCTACCCTTTACTTCGTTTAATGCTGGGGCGCGATGAGTGGGAAAAGGAAACAACTTGGGAAGCCTGTTTGAAAACAGATTATGAATCTGTTTAAGTATCCAGAAATCACTCTGCCCTGGAAACATGCAATGACTAGATCTTGGTACAGCTGCCTACACCTAGGGTTTAATTTTGACAGTTAAGCTCACTCAAACTGTTCTCTAACCAAAACATTTACTACAGCATTTCAGTAACACATTTTTTTCCAACACAACAGGCCAAAACAGTCCTTCTAAACCAAAGCAAACAACACTGGAACAGTAACTAAGTCTGTGCCAAGTTAGTTTTCTTACAGGAATGTGCAAAGTAGCTTGGAAGGCTTGTGTTTGCAAAAAACCAACTTATTCCATCTTCAAGGGCCAGACTGGCAAAGGTGCAAAAACCATTCTATTTCCTCAATGTCACTGCTCCTTTGAGACATCCCATATCAGACATGCTTCCTTTCCAAAATGGAGATAACCACCTGGTGTTTTAGAAGTCTAAATCATGCACTCTTTACTGGTTAAAAACTAGCTGGATAGCCAGGCCCAGTGGGGAATGGACATACATCCAGCTGGTGGCCAGCCACAAGTGATGACCCCCAGAGCTCAGTATTGGGGCTAGTCCTGTTTAATACCTCTATCAGTGACCTAAACAAGAGGACCAAGTGTCCTGTCAGCCAGTTTGCAGACAGGGCTAACTAAGTCGGGCAGGAGTGTTGATCTTCTGGACAGGCTGGATCAATGTGCCAAAGCCAGCTGTGTGAGGCTCAACAAGGTGAAGTGATGGGTCCTGGGGGAGTTGGGGTTGTTTATGCTGGAGAAAAGGAGGCTCAGGGGGACCTCATCACTCTCTACAAGTCCCTGAAAGGGGGTTGTAGCCAGGTGGGGTTTGGCCTCTTCTCCCAGGCAACCAGCAACAAGACAAGAGGACAGCCTCAAGCTGCATATGGGGAGGCTCAGGTTGGATATTAGAAAAATTTTTTTCACTGAAAGGCTGAGCACTGGAACGGGATGCCCAGGGAGATGGTGGAGTCACCATCCCTAGAAGTATTCAAGAAGCAACTGGATAGGACAGTGCTACAGTTAAGTTGACGTGGTGGTGTTTGGTCAAAGGCTGGACTCGATCTTGGAAGGCTTTCCCAACCCTGATGAGTGTATGATTGTATGTAGGCTTAATTTTAACAGGATCTAAACGGGCCTTACAGAGGTCTCATCAATACGGGCCCAAAGGAAGTTACACTGATTGCTTCTTCAACTGGAAAGTTTGCTCATAATAGAGATCTGCCTAATTTTGCAACTACTGATGAGAAAACGAAGTACCAACACTGCAGGGAAAAATTAGCTAAACTATGCTTTACAGGCTGAACAGTTTCCCCATAAGACTACTCACAAGGAGCAGTGGCAGTCAGCAGGTCAGCAACTCTGGATTCAACCTCAGTTAGGACACAAATATCCTGCCAATGATCAGCACTGTTTCTTGTGTTTCCAGATTTTATTTGACTCAGCTAATTGGCCATTAAGCTCCAATGAGGTGGACATTTATCTACAGATAACACAAGGAAATTGGAAAGTAAGCAGCCTGAGGCTACCCTGAAGACTGTTAACCAAATAGCAAGGCAGAGCTCAATTAAAACAATTCATCAGAAAACCTATATAGTCCATTGGCAGATTTTCAAGAATCCCATTAGAAATTTTAAGGATATTCAATCTGATTAGACACTGAAATCTATCTCATGTAGAAGTCATTAATAAGTAAAGAGCCTTTAACTTTGAAGGCCTGAACATTATCAAAGCCACAGCAGAAAGAGACACTGGGCCTTTCCTCTGTAACTAACATGCACAATTTTGCATAACAATGGCAAACCCTTCCTATATTATATTGAAAAACATGAGACTGATGAAAAGGTACAGCCGTGCAAAGCAATGTCATCGAGTACCCACCATTTTGGGTGGACTCTGTTGATGTAACTAGGAGATACACACTCTTACATGCTACCTCGAAAGAGCCTACATCCAGGACTTCTGAATCAGGAGTATTCCATGAAATGTCTAATACTTCAGCTGTTGAAATGGGCTTGCATTTCAATCACTTGAAATTGCAATGCAAATAGGAAATTACACTGCAAAACATTTTGTCTCTCATTTTACCAAAACCTGAAGAAGAAAAATGGCTATTGTGCTCTTAACCTAAATGGACATATAATTCAAGTGCAAAATAAGGTCATTGAAATTATTCTGGACTCGTCTTTTGAAAAGAAAGGTTGCAATGAAAAACATTTTAAAAATATGATGCTATCAGTAATCCCTATGAGGAAAAAAAAAATGACAACTATTCCAAACCTGAAATTTAGAAGCTCACATTCCTCATGGAACATTTTCAGGGTACAACTGGTACTGCCAACTTGTATTGTTTATAAATGCTCTTAGGAACTCTATTACCAATGTCCTTTTTATCTTCCAGGTACTCTGTTAATTTTCTAGACAGATCACTTAGATCTTTGGACAGAAGTACTTTCCTGATTTGTATGCTGCACATGATAACTCCATTTTCAGAGGAGATAAAAAGAACAGGTTCCTGAAATTTAAATACTGCTTGCCAATAACAGAGGGAAGCCCTCAATCTGACTGCAAAAGCACAACTGCTTGTGGTTTGATTAAGAATGCGTAAACTGAAATATCACAGGGATTCACTTTTCTCTTACCTTCAGACTTGCTGATGTTCAAAGTCAGTATATTCACAAGACTGAAAATGCCTAAAAAGAGTCGGTAGATCTCACCTTCTAAGAAAGGGTTACCAAACACTTCTTAGAGAATGTAAATCAGAATTCTAACAGGACTCGATACAATAAAGAGCAAGTTTAACATCTGGAACCCCGGTTACACAGTAAAATGAATGATCTGTTCATTTAAAAGTTAGCATTTTTCTGCGTTGGTTTTTTTTTTTTTTTTTTTCACAAGTCTACCTGTGACTCCATTCATGCTTTCATTTCACTTACAATCAGGTTCTGAAATTCAGCCATATGGATTGTTTTCCTCCCTCTCCACCTTCTTTTTACCTTTCAAAAACTTGCTGAAAGGAAAAAGAAGCCTTTTTTGAGTTTGAAAGACAGTAATCACCATAAACACTGTAGTTCTTCCTTTGTCAATTCTGAATTATGCCTACTTAGTTTAATGACTTGGTCTTTTAAAAGTGATTGAGCAGTAAGTTCTTCCAGACTCAAGGATTTCACAAGTGGAGTCTGCTTTCTGCTGGACCGAGCAGACCTTAATCTCAGCATCTGTACTGTTCCTTTCCAGTTACCCAAACAAGCAAAGATGTTTGGATTTTACATGATGCCAAGGCCTGTAGAAGACACCTTTCTTACTGTTGAGCAGATCACGGAAGATTTAGTTTGGCACCTTCAAGATCACCCATCCAAGATCAGCATCAGAGACCCAAATTCCTCTGGTGGACAGCCATCCTCCTCAAGACAAAAGCACACGCACTTCAGGTTCCAGATAACACTATTTTCAGTTTAGGAGTGTGCAATTCCACCCAGCTTTTAAGACTTGACAGTTTTGGGCCTAGCCGCAAGAGCAACTCATGCCATTGGCAGGAGGCTGGCTAACAAGTTAGGACTTACTTGGCCCTTGAAACTCATTGATTGCAGGGTGTTTACTTTGAAGGTCACACGTGCTGACTCCACCAATTTATGTTTATGAAGAACTGATGTGCTTTGGCAGGTGAAGTAACTGTACATATTTAACTATCTAACTAGTCTATGACTGCACATATTTAACAATGCATTCACTAACAATTTAGCCACGTACAGATCACGCCTTGCATTGTGTCAAGTAAATATTACCTGTCCTTCGTAAATGATCCCTGAGAAACAGCTCATTTGCTTAAGATGCACAATTCACTTATAAATTGTATACCACAAACCAAGTAAGATCAAGTCCCATGTAGTCTGCTCTTACTAAACTCCATCTTCCAAACTCAGCCGCAGTGAAATCCCACATAGCCGAAAGCTGAGCCTTAGAGCACAGCATAGCTAAGCAATGGATAGGGCAGACAGGGAGAAGAAAAGCAAGCACAGCACCAGTGGCAGAGTGATGCAGAACACTTGCAGTAGGTAGAGGCAAGGGAAAAATGACAATTCCTAACTGCAGGTTTGGCATAGATATAATAAGTATACATAACAGCATCTTTCTTTTTAAGTACAGAGGCATGATGAGGAAATCCATGGCTAGCTCTATGCATCAATGGGTACAATTTCGTGAGGTCATGAGGCACAAAGCAAAAAAAGAGAAAAGAATACTGAGAGGAGGAAGGAAGTGACACAAATCATCTATGAAAAGAAGCATGTAAAGACTAACTCATCAGCATGCAGCTTCTCAACAAGAGAACAAGGATGCAGGCAAAGAAAGAAAAAGAAAGGCATTTGACAAGGGATTCACAATCTGCGAAATAATGGCTATCTTTAGCTGCAAAATTTTAGCTCAGCTTATACAAAGAGCAGCAGAAACATGTAATAGCCCTTAATGTAACAACTTCTTGCATCGGGAGACAGCAGCAGAACACCAGCCCTGAGACTGAATTAGCGGCCTCGAAACCCAAAAGTGCAAGCTCAAGTATTACCTTGTGTAGCCATGTGAGCAATGACTGCATTCCCTTGACAAGTAGCACTCTTTGGCAGGTTCAACACGGGCCTGAACCAGGGGTTACCTGTGCAGAGCACCCCAGACAAGCAACAGTACTTCAAGGTGCCAACCCTTGCCCTGCCTTACAAAAAGGAAAGTGCAACTTGACAAATACATGGCTTCTCACAAGTATATCAATTTGTGTGTCTCTGTCATGCTTCACGTCTTTGTACACCTAACACTCCTGTGCTTGAGGAATCTTAATGCTTTTATGCTAACAACAACAAAAGGAAAGTAAAGAAATGGGAGTACTTGACTAAAAATTATCATATCAAGAAAAATCTACTTACCTCACATCAAATCCATACCAGGCAAGGCAGCGCATCTCTTGAAGGCAAAAAACACTATTTTGAACTGTAAAAACATGCCTGATATTTGTGGTACATAGCTCTTGACTAAAACTAGGGTAGCACTAACAGCATCAGAGAAAGATGGGAAGAGAGCTGGTGTCCAAAAAAACAAAGGAATGTTTAAACAGGTAGAAGGGGAGGGAGTACAATGAGGAAAGAATTCTATCTTGCCCAAAGTCATACTGCTGATCAGTAACACAACCTGGAGTAGATCCTGCAGCACTAAGACCCTGAACAGCTTTGCACAGAAGAATACAAGTTTTCAGCTGACACAGATACATATGGGTGGCAACGGTGATCTGTCTGGAACTAAAAGCATCATCTGACTCATTAACAATTGAAGTGATAAATTCATCCAAAATACATAAAGCAAGAGAAATTACTCCAAGGAATGAAGGAATCAAAGTGATACTTAGTAGCCAGAATTCACGTCTTAATTTTTAATGGAACCACAACCTACTTGCTGCAGTAACATTATTATATTTTATCAAAATGGAGATAAATCCTCACAGGAAAGTGTTACTTGAAATTGAACTTTTCATCCAACAGACCCAACAGTTTCAAAATAGACCAGCATAGGCTACCTCATGTGATGTAACCGGTTTCCATCTAAAATTTTCAGTAAGAGAACCCTGAACCAGGAATCTCCCCCATCACATTCCCTACGAGCCATCTGGAATCTGTCTAAGCAGATGAAAGACAACAACACTACACCAGAGACCTCTAGCAAGGTGTGGCACTTAGGGATTTCTCCTTTAATTTAAAAGGAAAAAGCTAATCGGAATCCCTACTAAAGAACAAAAATAGCACTAAAACCTGAAAAAATGTATTTTTATCCCTCTTGAAACAAGCTATTCCATAACACAACAGCACACTTCAACCATATTCAACCTATACACTTCCCAATCTTTAATAAATTAAGTCTCATAAGCTCCTTGAGAGACACCAAAGCCATTTTAAAATGGAAATCTTACGGCTAAGAGGACATAGTATCAGGACCTCAGAGTTCATTAGCTCCCGATCCTAAATGCCAATCCCAGATTTTAGCAGAGTTTCACAGCCACATCACCTTCCATTCATTACCCCGCTCCCTGTTCTCTCTGACATGTGACACAGCAACTTACTCAACCATTTACACATTGACAAGGAGCAGCTTTGTTGGATATGTTTTAATTGTGACAAGTTCAACACATTTCTCACACTAACAGGAGCTACCTATTATTTCTCTCCAACTTCCAAAGAGTACATACTTCTATAAGCTGCAACTAAAGTAAGGATGTGATTCCACAAGTTCCTTTGCAACCACGAAGTGGCTAAGTGAGGATCTGCATGAGCAGCTGAGAACAAGAACAAGGAGAGACCAATGGCTCCATTTAGAAATCCCACTGCCTCAGCATTTCCCATGTGTAAATTAAAACACACACACACACACCAAGCCACCTACTATTACACCATCTTCTCCCCTAAAAGGATTTTTCTGTCCTGAGAGACAGCACTACATGCGACGTGAGATTGGCCTAAAATGCCTTTCAGTCTGACAGGTTCACTAGCACAAGAGGTTGCATGAAAGAAATTAAACATCAGATCAAGTTACTGCAACTTACAAGATTCTACATGTCAAATAAGCAAGTATCTGGACATGCACACAGTCCATGCAAATGCAAAACCCATTGATCATATAAATCAAAAGTTTCACTATCAGAAATAACTAATTTACAAAAACGCTCTCTGCCATGGTGCTTTGTTTGCTTGTTTATCTTAATCTATTTGTTTAATGTCCAATCTTTGTTGTCAGGGTTTTTTTTTTTCTTAATATATATGAGCTCCTCCTCAAAAATTCTGTAGCAGTCAGTAAATGTATGATAAACTGATTATCCTAATGGCTGACTATACAATTACATCCAGCCATGATCTATTTACGTTTCAAGCAAAGGGCAAGCTGTCATTCTATGTTTCACTTGAGAGCTACCTTAAAATGCATAATTAAAACTGTTTTCACTTGAAATATTCCGTTCTGCATCTTAGACATAGCCCATTATGACATCCTGCCAGAGCAAAAGAGTTGTCTTAATACTTGAAAAGAAAAAAAAAACGCCAAAACCCCACTATTGAGACCCAAGATGTTTTCCTTCCTCATCTTCAAAACCTGCTTGCTGATAATGAAGCTGTTTACAAATTCAGACCCTGAAAATGCCAGTTGAAATAGTTATCACAGAGTGCCCTGCACCAAAGGCAGAACACCCACAGCACCAGTCTGCAGCAGGCAGGACAACTGAACAGCCTACAAGGCTTTCTAGCAATTCATAAAACTCATCAGCTTCCACAACAGGCAAGACACTGAAATGGAGGGCACTGCTACCATCACAGCGGATCTCACACTACAGACTTTTCAGGCCTACTCCATTATTGCATTTCTACTCATACGGACAGAATAACCACAGAACAGGATATATGGCAGACACTACTCTGGCAAAATGTACCAGTTTGGAAAAATAAATTAACATTTAAAAAACATAAATAACACCAACAAAAACCAAAACAAATTTTTTCTCCAAGTGACAAATTAATTTTTAATTAGGCCTTCCCACACTGCCCTGAAACACGGAGATGCTTGAATCTCAGCTCAATTCATCACTGCTACCTAAAAAATCAACACATCCCTGTTACAGTCTACCAGATTTACAGCAAAGGGAACCATTTTATTCCTCACCCAGGAGATAATCAGAGCACAAATGAAAGCAGGATGCAGGTTCCTGTTGTCACAATAATATAGTATCACCAGGAAACTTTTTCCTCTAAAGAGGTGTGGAGCTTGCTGGTCTTGGTATATCAGGCACTACAGACTGACTGCATGTTTGCAACAATTTATTTCACATTTGTATGAAAGGTGCATTTTTACTACCTATTTTCTTTGTAACAATCTCCACTTCCTATCACAACATGTGACTGCCACATGGCAGTCATTCTTCCACCCTCTCAACCTTGCAACTGCAGACTCTTTGCAGCTATTATCCCAAGTGAGACAGGATGGCTGGAAGCTCCTGGACCCTGCAACTATCCACAATCAGTGAGTAAGAGAAAACTGTTTAAATCTAGCCAAAGAAACACCCCCCACCCCCCAAATTATCCTCTGCTTATTTCAGTCCCTGAACAAAAAAATGTACTTGCAAAAGTAAAGTCTGACAACAGCCTCAAACATCAAATGTCCAATAACCAGAAACTGATTCAAGACAACTTGTGCATGGGCACAGGCTCCTGTGAGAAATCCCACATTCTCCTCAGCACGGCTGTGGAGCTTTGCATCAAAGTGAGTACTCCTGGCTGCTCTCATTATGACCACTGGCAGACTCGTCGTCAGCAAATACCCAGTGCTTGTTACTTATTACTACCCCAAGCTGAAGTTTCTTGACTTGCCAACTACAGGAATCCTTCTCCATCTCTCTCCATCTCTCCCACACTGATGTGCTACGCAAACCCACAGCTGGCTTGTGTACCAAGAAAGACAAACACTGGTTACGAAGCACTAGACTCAGTCTAAGAGTTTTTAAGAGGACTGGCTGAAAAAATACAGAACAGAGCTACTGAATACACAATACAGACGTGAGTCCTCAAGTAGAGAGTGGTTTTCTTCTCTCTCTGCTTATCCAACAGTCGAGACCACTACTCAGCAGTGCTGATTATTCCTGCCATGCAGTACGTAAGGTTTTCAGTGAAGAAATTCTACTGTTAGCAATACCTCTGAATGTCAGTACAAATGAAGACCCATGTAAGGAAATAATGGCTATTTCCTTAACACCATGTGGAAGTGTTAAGTTAACAGATACTACACAATGGAGACTAATGTTGTAATGTGACCCTTCAAATAGCTCTTACCCCTGCTTGATTTTAGGGATGTTCTGGTTTTTTGCAAGCTTTTGAGGTGAAATTGCAAAATGTAATGACAGCACTGTGTGGCCCCTCCTGTTTATGCTGTTTGTGGAATGGGCCCCGATTCTAACAATGTTAGACCAAAAGACTGGAGGGAATAAGACACAGAAGCCTCCCCTTAATACAGAGCAAACTGAGTATATTTTAAGAGGCATAATATCTACATTATATATTTGACTTTGGCATCAGAAAGGCCCTTATACTGAACTGTGGCACCTGGGGATGATACTCAGAAATACCAGCTGTACATTGCATTTTGATTCTCCAGTCATCTGAAGATTAATATTTTAAAACCTTCTTCAGTTAAAACAGAAAGGTCTGTAACTGTCAGAAAAAGCAATGTCCCTTTTTCGCTCACTTTGCAATCATATTTCTAAAAAAAGTTAATTTACCTGAGTGTTTGTGACTCCTGCAATCATTTCTCTCCCTAATGGCTGATATACAGATTGAAGAAAAAAAAAAATACATAAATCTGTGTATGTTCAAAACATATTCAGTAGATTTAGGTTTCTTTGAATATAAAAAAAAAAAAAAAAAGCCTTGAAAAGAGAGTACAGTGGCAGTCAGGTTTACAGAACTCATTTTTCTGTTAGGGACTGTTTACATTCTATTGGTTTTTCAGCTATAGTGTACTTGCAATTCTCTGAAACAATCTTTTCCAAAACCCACTGTAACTGTGTGTAGATCAGCTTGCATTACTTCATACAAGCAGTAGAAGAAGATAAACATAGATGTCTGTTTTCTAACTAACAGACCTTCTTCTATATTAACTTAACCCGATAATGTTGTTACAGTCTGAGCTGGAAATGGGAATCCTTGCAGGACCTAACCTACATCCAGGAACTCCTGGGCTGACACTGAGCCAAAGTAAAGTGCTGGAAACTGGGTCACACTATGACATGTACAGGGCAGCAGGAGGGGATCCGAGCTGAGCCTGACCTGCTTATACTGGCAAGAGCACGAGAGATGAAAGAAACTGGGTGTGCATGGTGTTGGAGCTGCCCAAGAGCTTGATGAGACTTGAAATGAGGTGGGGACTAGAAAAAGAAAGGAAGGTAGTCAGGAAGCTCCTGTGCAGGGAACAGAGGCTGAAACTTCAGATCAATAGTCTCTTTCTGATCAATTACCACTCAGTTACCAACTGAAATTAACCAGCCTGGTGTAAACAGCCTGTTTGAACTCGAGTTCAAACTCGAGTATCAGAACGAAGTAAAACCTTCCCCATGCAGATGAGCTCCTTCAGGATGAAAAGCACTATTTAATACGACTATAATATTATGAATAAGGACAAAAATAAAAGATCAACTTCGCCTTCCAACTATTCACTGCCAATTCAAGTCAACAGTTACTTCTGCACACTAGCAGAACAGCTGTTTATAGACAGGGACACTATACGTTGTTTATCTTCTTTTAACTGAAATTCATCCCTAGGGTTTCAAGGTTTCCCATTTGTACCCAAAAAAGATTCATTAGGAAGAGAAGTTTTTATATTTTGCATCAGGAGTTACCAGAAGTAAAATTCAAAACAGAGTGAAGGCCAGGCAGAGACAAACTTATGCTCCCTGTGGGAAGCTTACAGGGGTGCCAAAATATACAGAGGAAACAACATCTAAGAAACAAATCCCTGAAGACCCCCTACTTTATTTTTCAAAAGAAAAACAGAACACATGAAAAAAAAAGTTTCAGAAATTTCTTTGAATCCGCCCCAAAGTAAGCCAGAGCCTATGGCTGAGTAACTGCAAGAATGTTGTGCAAGCATGGCAGTCAGCAGTCAAAAAGCTGAAGTACCAACTTCCACACAAGAAACAGGTCTTGGTCACTGCCCCCAAGCCAAGGCGGAGCAGGAACATGGGGTGTGGGGGGCTGGGAAACCTTCAGATGTAAAGATCAGTATCTTATGGATGAGAACCTTCCGTGTTAATCTAAGGGTTGTACTACAAGCAAATATATTCAACACATGGAAACATGTAACTTGCTGTGAATAATTAGATGAAATTTTGGCAGCAGCAGAATGGAAATTAATAAGGAAGAAGGCAACACAATCCAGATAAACAAACCGGAGCTTCGTCTGAAGCCTCCCAAAAATGGAATGGCGGAAATAGTTTTGCAAAGACACCTAAACCTCCACAGACTTATGAATGTTGCATTCAAAGTTTGCAGTTGTGTAATTT
Organism: Chamaea fasciata; assembly: GCF_029207755.1. Lineage (NCBI taxonomy): Eukaryota > Metazoa > Chordata > Aves > Passeriformes > Sylviidae > Chamaea > Chamaea fasciata. The sequence continues at coordinate 19,392,960 of NW_027094092.1, read as the reverse complement.
CAAAACAGTGCAAGTCCTGTAACTCTTATCCTCCTTCCTACCCGTCTACACCAAACCCCAACTTTTACCGCGGAAGCCGTGAAACTTACAAGTTCTTCATGACAACAAATACTCTTAAAAGAGAAGAAAGGAAAATAATTTGAGCTTGATAATCTGAGTTTTACACACTGTGTGTCATCACTTCATCGCCAAGGCGTGATTCGGAAACACACACAGCAGCATGCAGCCAGGCTACTTACACTGTCTGGAAAAGCGCCCGCTAAGATCATGTTGCAGAAATAATTCACACCTGCAGCAAAGCTGCACAAAACATCATCTACTCGCCAATTTTGACAGGCATGTGCCGACCGTGGCGGGAAGAAAGAGTTTCTGTACAGATGAATATGAAGAATAAGGATGAAATCCCCTTTCCGCACCCCAAGTACAGCCAGGCACGACCCGAGCGCTTCCCTTGGCCATGGCCCCCCGCGGGCCCACCGGCGGAGGGTCGCCCGCACCCGCCACGGCCTCCCTCGCCCCGAGGCGACCTGGCAAAGGAGAAGGGGGCCCGCCCCGGGATGTACCAGCGGAGCCGCGGCCCCTTCGGCCCGGCGGCGACTTCGACGCCCGGTTCGGCCCAAAGCCGCCCGACCCCACCGCCGGCCCGGCCCCGCTGCCCGCTCCACGCTCCTCGCCCCACGCCAGCCCCGCTCCCCGCGGCTGGCGCCGGGACCACCCCGAGCACGCCCCGAGGGGCGGAGGGGCCGAGACGCACACGCCGCGCCCCCGCCGTGGGCATCCCGGCCCGGCCCGCCCGGGGAGGGGAGAGCGGCGAGAGCAGCCCGGGGAGGGGCGGCCGGCGGCGCCCCCGGCCCGCCACGAGCCGCCCGGGGAGGCGGGGGTGGCGGGGAGGCCCCGGCGCCCTCCCCCGCCGAGCGGAGCCGCCCCCTCGCTCCCGGGCAGCGCCCCGGGGCACCGCCCCCGCCCGCACTCACCCGCCGAGCCCAGCAGCAGCCACAGCAGCCACATGGCCCCGCGCCGGCCGCCCCGCAAACTTCGGGGCTGCTCCGCCAGTCCGGCCCGACGGAGCCTGCGGCGGGGAGCGGCGGCGCGGGGGCCGGCCCGGGGGAGGGCCCGGGGGAGGCGCCGCCGCCGCCCCGCCCCGCTGGGCGGTCGGGCCCGCCCGCGGCTGCCGCCGCCCCGGCCCGCGCGGCTCCGGGGCCGCCTCATCTCCCTCTTCTCTGCTGCCCATCAGTCACCTCCGGCCAGTTTGGACGGCCGGGTTACGGTGGCATTAGCGTGTCTTACAACAAACTCTCCGCTTGCCGTGCAGCGGCGGACAGGAACACTTAAGGAACACCTGGAAGAGTTTGGGTCAGAGCTGCGCCCCTGCGGACACGCCCGGGCATAAATGCTCGCTAAACGCCTTCTGCAATGACAAAGGTGTCTGTTGCTTTCAAAAAGCCTCCCCTTACATCTTCTGATGCATGCTTCTCTAAACTTCATTCCGTAACTAGAAGACGAGGTATTTCCATAGCCAGTCAGTCAGAATCAATTACATTGGAAAAGACCTCTGAGATCATCAAGTCCAACTTATGACCAAACACCGCCTTGTGAACTAGACCTTGGCACTGAGTGCCAAGTCTTTTCAGAAAAGTCTTTTAAGAAAAGACATTCAGTCTTTTCTTAAACGTTTCCAGGGACAGTGACTCCACCACTTCCCTGGGCAGTCCGTTCCAATATCTAATCATCCTTTCTGTTAAGAAATTCCTCCTAATATCCAATCTAAACCGCCCCTGGCTCCGTTTATAACTATGTCCTCTCATCCTGTTACTGGTTGCCTGGGAGAAGAGGCCAAGCCCTACCTGGTTACAGCCTCCTTTCAGGCAGTTGTAGAGAGTGGTAAGTTCTCCCTTGACCTTCCTTTTCCCCAGGCTAAACAATCCCAGCTCTCTCAGCCACTCCACACAGGACTTGCGCTCCAAACCCTTCCCCAGCTCTGTTGCCCGTCTCTGGACACACTCCAGCACCTCAATGTCCTTCCTGAATTGAGAGGGCCAGAAGTGGACACGGTGCTCAAAGTTTGGCCTCACCACTGCCCCATACAGAAGGAAGTGCCATACAGAAGAAGGAAAATCAGAGCCAGCCTGTGGGGCTTACTATCCTAGTAAAGCTCTGAAACACAGCATTTGGGAAATTTATACTGCATTTTCAATCTAGGCGCCCAATCCTGACCCTATTTGGCTTCAGTGGGAGCAGGAGGGGGGCCTTGTGCTCAGCTAATCTGAACAATAATAGTGTTTCAAGCAGAATTCTTACAATTCCTGTTTAACATACTCAGAGGAGCTTGTGGAGATTTACTGATAGCGATTTCACAGCATTTGGAAAGATGAATTTAATTTTTTAATTTAAAATAAGGCTTTTATTTGAATACTTAGATGTCGCTCCTGTTAGTTTTTCAGTGGTATTTTAACCACTGATAGCTAATTCCCACATAAAGGTCATCTTGGGAACTAGTTTCCAGGAGGGTGTCTGAGAAGGAGGAGTGGTTTCTGACTCCTGAGGGATGTGGCTGTGGGAATTTCCTCTGCCTGCCAGGACACTGATCTCTGGCTGCTGCCCTTCCTTCCCGGGTGTGACACTGCAGTGTGACCATCTCACCACCTGGAGGGCTCCAGCCAGCTCACCCTGACTACATGCAGCAAGTGGGGTTCAGAGGCAAAGCAAGGTGGATGGGAGCCTCCTTAGCATTTACCAAAAAGCACGATCTTCTAGTTTGCTGACAGATTAAGTGGGAAGCTCTTCATCTGTAAAAGCATTTTGTACACCTCAGTTTCTCAGCCAGACAGAATAAAAGGTCCAGTGTAGTTCCTCATTGCCTTTCAGATGTTGGACTACATCCCTGTTAACACAAAGATGTAAGGAGAACAAAGACAGGCAGAGAAACCTCAGTAACTTCATCAGGGAAGATGGACCACACAACACTGGCTGCTCCCAAGCACATCAGAGAAAACTGATTAAACCTTGGTAGCTGGTGTGAAGTCTGCCAAGAAACTGTCTCCCAGATGCCTTACAAACTAAACGTGATTATTATCTATGGTATAGGACACATGAAGGGATGCAATGGGAACAGCATTTTGGGAAACTTCAAGATGCAATGTTTAGGACAAAGAACACAGGAAGGGAGAAGGAAATCTGTGAGGGGGATTGAGGAGGGGAAAATGTGGGAAAATAAAGGGAAAAGGGAATGAAAGGGGCTGGCCAGATCTAACTGTGCCCTGTGTTTGGTCACCACAGCCTATCCTACATTCTAATTAAATCCTGTTTCTAGCTATCTTACATGTTCAGAGCATTATCACTTCTGAGGGGATATGAGGGGATATAATCTAAACTAGATTAGCCAACAAACAGTCTGAGTACCTGTAAGTGAATAGGACCACAGGCCTCAGGTCAACAATACACACTCTGATTCTCTTTATTCTCACATGAACTGCCTTCTCCCCTCTCACCAGGGGAGATATCTGGGTTTGTCCCTCAAAGCAAGATGTGATCCCAGCTCTGCTGCAGACTTTGTGTGGTCTCAAGCAAGTCAGTCTTGCCAACCCATGCTTTGCCTCTCGATGAAACTACCAGCCATCTACACCACAAAGATGAAGGATAAATAAATAATTTCAGGTTGCTCAGAATGTGGCTAGATTCTGAATGGCTACCAGTAATGCAGGGTACCAGCCTGTAATCAGGACAAACAGGGAATATACTCTGAAAAAGAGATTAGCTTCATAGTAAATTATGCTGAAGTAATGACAAGTTGTCATGGGATCCATTACGAGAAAGCCAATCTTTTAGCTTTGTGCACTGTGGTTAAAGGCTAGAAAGCGAAATTTTCTTCAGACAAGCTTGTCACAGAAGACTCATTGGTATTCCTACAAGATCACAGAATTACAGAATCACAACATAGGTAATGTTCAAAAGGACCACTGGTGGGACCATATGGTCCAAATTCTCTGCTCAAACAGGATTTCCCTAGAACACATCACTTGGGGTTGTGTCCAGACAGCTTTTGAATATCTGTCATGAGAGAGACTGCATAACTCTGGGAAATCTGTTCCAGTACTCAGACACCCACACAGTAAAATTCTTCCATATATTCAGGTGGATCTTGCATGAGATTCTGCCTGCTGCTTCTCGTCCCAGTGCTTGAAGCCAGCAAGAAGAGCCTGGCTCCATCCTCTTGGCAACTCCCTTCAGACACACAAGTACAGATACATTGATGAAATACCCTCTCAACCTCCTCCAGGCTGAACAGGCCCAGTTTCCTTCTCCAACCCTTGTAAGAGGGATGCTGCTGTCCCCAGATGATCCTTGTAGCTTTCCATGGCCTCTTGTACTGCAGAGCCCAGACTGGACCCAGTGCTCCAAATGGCAGCAGCAAACCTAAGTATACAATTGTTCTTTTTTAGGTGTTGCAGGCTATGGAGTGTCTCCAACTGACACTGGCAGACCTGCCAGCTCTTATTTAGGGAGACAAATGATTATTCTTGGGTACATTGCAGAGGATCTGCATCCCCAAGAGAACCTAGGAAGTACCAATGCTCAGCATGCTATAAGATGAAGCTTACATTTTTCATTTGTTGTTTCTAATCAGCTCAGTATACAACTCACATTTAATTTCACAATAACTCTTATAAGGTAAAGGTTGATTTTTTAGGGGCTTGATGTTGGTTTGAGGCAAAAAAGCAAAATGAAATAATGTCTCTAGGTACAATCTAAATTTGCTGACTTCAACCTGTAAATAGTACTCTGAACAAAATTAATACTAGTAATTTATATGTGTCATGCCTAGTGGCAGGATTGATAATGATGAAAAGTCAGGACTGTTGTCATTAAGGATAAAAATTTCTAGGAATATATTGCAATATTTTGCATGTGACAGAACTGCCACTTAGCAAGTGTGAGAGTTTGGAGCTGTGGTTAGCAACAGCTTTTTGAAAGATTCAATATAATAATAATCAAAGTTTTAACACACTGCAGCAAAATGATAAATGTAGATCCAAATATATTTATGAACTTGTTATCAGCATTAACATCTATCAAGTTAAACAGGTATATTAGCATATCAGCCTATATCCATCCATCCATTCGAATTCATCTTCATTAGGGCTTTGTAATGTTCTGATCTCTAGTTCTCCTGGCTGTTGAAGCAATATTCTCTCTGCAAAACAGAACTGGAGATCAGTTTTTAAAGGAGGAGTCATACCAGGCATTCAGATTCCCTGAAATTACTCATTTGCTTCTCTCATCTTGACATGTGAAGGGCTATTACTCTGTGCATTCATGTGGTCCGCATCACTATGCCAGTTGAAAACATAAGGAACAAATCAAAAGCAAGGGACAATTCTCAGACACATGCAATTACATTGGCATCCTTCTCAAAGAAAGCAAATTGAACTGGGATGGAGCTCAAAGAGTGAGTGACAGAAGCCTCTCCTGCCCCCTTCACACCATGGGCTCCAGAGCCTGCAGTGACAGGAAGCACCTGGGCAAACTGGGGCTGTGTGGGGCTTGGCCACACCCAAACTTTGTCTGTGGTCAAACCAAGACATGTATTTATCAATGTGGAGATCAGTTAGGGAGTTCTATAGTTACTGTTCTCTAGCTACAAAGCCAGACAGCGTCCTTGTTTACAAGCTCCTCACCCCCTACCTCTCACCCACTCAGGTCACAGTTTTACTACACTTGATCTTCTGAGTGCTTGTGTTTTCTGGAAGGTCTCATTAAAAGTCCTTTGCATTTGAGGGGGAAATGAGTGGGTTTAATTCAAAATGTGTTTTATTCATTACCTAATATCATTATTTTCAGACTATGATTTGGAAAGAAGTAATCATAGAAAGCATGTAGAACAGCAAGATGATTATGCTGTTCTCAAGTCTTCCAATCGCCTTTTGGACAATCAGCATATCAATACTTTCCACTGAAGTAATGGGCAGTGTGAGAAATTTCCAGGCTCCTTCCAGAATCTAAAGTAGATGAAGACAAGTAAACAGAGGGGATTATTTGGCAGTAATGTAGCTAATCACTAAATGAATGCCCGGATCAATACATATCCCCTAGCAGGACCACAACATTTTAGCTCCAGCTGTCCCTTAAAGAGAATCTAACAAATATTGAAAGACAAATTGATTTGTATAGATAAGGAAAATTTGCTGTAATTTGCAGCAAAATGACCTAAAACTACATTATGCATATAAATCCCCTGCTAACATAAAATGTTACACCTCCCATGGTGTCTATGTCACCTGAAGGTCTGAAAATTTAACTCCTGCCTATGGTTTAATGTCTATTTTAGAAGTAGAGTGCCTCTCTTTTGCTCCAGGTCATAAAATCACATCATGAAAGCTGCCTTTTAAGTGCATATGTGGGAATCTTCTTCTAAGTATTTTCACAAAATATTTGGTGCTATCTCACACTGATGCCTTTGTATACAGGGTAGAGGAAATGTAACCAGAAACAGACAAGTAATTAAAAACACAAGGTGGGAGGCAATGGAGTAGCCAGGATCCTAAAAACTTCATAGGGAAATAAGCCCTAAGCTAAAACTGAATTTTCTGAGTGCCAGATCTTAAATTAATTCTTTTGGAATTGAACCCTGAGGTTCTAAATCAGACTCCTTTAAAATGGTCTTGACCACAAAATTACTTTGTGATTAGGTAAGAGGTGAAGGAAGGAACGCATCTTATCTCTTCGAAGTTCTCCTGAAATACAAGGCAACAAGATGTCAGAAGAAGATAACCTACATGGTGTTTGCAGTTCCTAACTGGGATCCTGGCTGGTGTTTGAAAAACTGTGAATTAAGTAATTTTGTGTTTGCTAACAAGGGTAAATTGAATGGGTTTTTTACATTAAAATGTGTGTTTAAAATGTTTTATTTTTAAATGATAATCTGGAATTTGGAGTTTGTCCAAAATTCAGTCTTTTCAATGGCTAATGTTCCTCAAGCTGCTCACAGATAAAGTCCTCTTAAGCACTTCTAGGGTTCATCTGCCTTTTTAAATGTCTGCTTCAGGATGACCTAAATCCCCAGAAATGCCTAGTTCTCTCAATTAAATGTGAAAGAAGCCCACAGTGTCTGGCTCCAGTAGAAACAACTACGCTGGAAATGTCTGGAGCTTATACAAAGGCAGAACCAACACTCTGTGAACTGCAGCCCTCCTGGGGCAAGAGGGGGCGCTTAAACTGGGGCTCAGATCCCTTCTCCCACATCTGAGGTACAACCATCAGCAGTGAGTACAGCAAGAAGTTTGCACCCTGGGAAGCACAGGAGGCTCAGCAGAAATTTGTGACCCACACAGGAAATTGTCCAGGTTTCTCTAATTTTCTGAAGTATGAAAAACTCAATGGTTACTGCAAGAACCCCTTAATGAAGTATAATTTTGGGTGCATTCCATTTTTGGGAAAAAGGATGACTTCAGTATCTGCAGCACTCTCAGTGTGGTGGTTCTAGCAACCCTGATTTGAGGAAAGTGCTTCTTGCATTTCCTTGCCACAGCTTCTGAACACTTGGATGCTTCCTAACGGAGAAATGTAATGGCTAAATTGTGTTTAATAGATAATATCACAACACAAAGTCTGATGCAGAGACCAGAAATACTGCATCTCTGTTTCCTAGAGAGGAACTTTTAGAGGGAGAGGAGCAACAACTGAATGAATGTGTCCCAGCAGCTCAGTCGTCTCAGCTTTACTGCACACAGTATAGACACAGGTACGGTATGGATTTAGATGTGTTGTGGTTTTACCTCAGCCAGCAGCTCAGCCTCACACAGCCACTCACTCACTCACTCTCCCATGGAAAAAGTGAGAAAATCTGTGGTTTGAGATAAAGTTCTGTATGTAAAGCAAAAGCCAAGCATACAAGCAAAGCGAAACAAGGAACTCTTCCTTCTACTTCCCCAGCTTTGTGTGTGCTGAGTGTGAGGTCCTGTGATCTGGAACATCCCTGTGGTCAGCTGGGGTCAGCTGTTCCGGATGTGTCCCCTCAAGGCTTTTTGTGCACCCCCAGACTCCTCACTGGTAGAGTGCCCGAGGAGCAGAAAAGGCTTGGGCTCCCTGTAAACACTGCTCAGCAGCAAGGAAAACATCCCTGTGTTGTCAACACTGTTTCCACCACAAATCCAAACATAGCCCCATGCTAGCTACTCTGAAGAAAATTAACTCTATCCCAGCCAAACCCAGGACAATAAGGGGTATGATTCTGTGATATTTTTATTATTGACTCCTCGTTTGCGACCAGTGCAGGGTGTTGGATGGGAATAAGACCCCAAGTTGTAATGGGGAGTTGCTCTTATTTTACACAAGAGAGCAATGGCATATTGAAACACTCACTTTGATGGCTTCCCTTGTCTGCAGGGAGTGCTCAGTAAAAGCTTTCTGCTACGTCTGGATCGACATAACTGGGATTGTTGGTCCCACATGAATTGAGCCAGGAAGTACTGCGGTACAGAGATGGTCCAGATAGGAAAACAAATGTCAGTGACAGACAAGATCTAATTTCAGCATTAGGCTAACGATGTGACTGATGCTGAGCCAGTAGGAAATTATTATGGCCTAGATTAGATTATGCATGCAATGTCAGAAGGGCCCTTCTCTACCCCTGCATGCATCCCTGCCCTTCCTCACAACTCTATGGAGAGCGGTCGGCCCCTTGCCTCTCTTCCATCACACTCTTGTTAATACAGGTGGGGTAGAAAGCTGTATAAGCAATTACAAACTCCATCATAATGCTCTATCACCCACCTTCCCTTACCCTCTTCTGAAATCTCATTAAAGAAAGAAAAAAAAAGAAAAAGAAAACCTGTCTGGATGGAAATCCAAAGTGACCTCTCTTATGCATCCACTGGTATTTGTTTCACCTGCCAGAAGCACAAAAGACTTTTCAGGTCCAGAAGCTGCTTGCAATGTCAGCAGGGCCAAGAATAAAATGGATAACTTTGCCACAGAACAGGAATTTGAGCCCTAGTAACTCCAGTCTCACCTGAAACTCTCCAGCCAGCAATTCCCACTGGCACAGCATTGGCCAGCAGGACTCCCCCAGCAAAAAACCCTCTCCTCTCTTTCTCTGTCCAACAAAAAGAACAGGTTTGAGTTACAGTAAAGGATAGTTATGTTTATGAAATGTGCTTTCCAGCCTCATGGATGAGGAGAGAAGCCATCTTTTCTCATAGTCCAGCCAGAATTAACAGAACACTGTGCAAAGCCACACATCCACACGTGGTAGCATGAAACTCATGTTATACAGGAGGATGACAAAATATCCAGTAAAGGACTATCTATCCAGCTGACTTCAAGAGCAATGGACAGATTTCAAGGAAATAGGGAAATACCACAGAATCACTGTCAGGGAAGCTGTTTCTATCATGTAGGCTTTCCATCAAAGCTCAACACAAAAGTCTGGAAGAAAGGTACCAGTCTAACAGGAGGTGTAGGAGAGGGTATAGCAGAATACAGGAGTGATCCCTGTTTCTCCACATGTGGCTGCATAACAACAGGGGTTGTGCAGAAAGGGAAGAAACTGTAGGGGAGAAGGTTTGGGTTCCCCCACTCAGCAGCACATACTCAGATATCTGAGAACCTCCGTGCCTGGACCCACATAATTCTGAATCAGCTCTGCTGACCCAAGTGTCTCATAGGTGTGCATCAGACTTAAACTGAAAACAAAGTTTTCACTGGCTTGAAATTTTGTATGAAAGCACTGCAAATCTGGATCTGAAAACAAAATGAGCCAAAGTCAAATATGTTCCTTTTTTAGAAGCTGGTGTTAATGCCCATGAAATAGCTGCATTACTCTTTGTGTTAGACTTACAGTTTTGCATGAGATGTTGCACAAATCCTTAGCATGGGCTCATCCTGCATTTAGATGGCCAGTAGGGTGATTCATTTATTTGGAGGCAGTTGAGTGTTTATTTATTCAGTGCATTGTTAGAAGCCCTTTAAGGTTGACTAGAGCACTGTACAGGCATTCCTTTGGGTTAGCTTATAAAAATTTAGTGATATACACAGGGAGTGCTTCCCTGAGCTTGCAGACATTAGCAGAAGTCAGGCCTGAGCAGAATTGTTTGAAATGCTGGTGTCTGAACTAGCTGGGATGGCATGAAAGTGGGATTTGTCTTTATTAACCCTCTTTTCAAAACTTTATTTTTAGTCAATCAATTGTTTCCAAGTTTGACCTTCTTCATGGCTAGATTGTGACTCACACTGAGATTTAGCAAGAGAGATTAAGCTGGACTGAAACAAGCTGAGAGATGTCATTTAAAAGATAGCTGTCCATACTCTAATTTCTCCATGGGAAAAAAAAAACAAACAAACAAAAAAAAAGAAGCTCCAGCTTGGAAGCAGATAAGTGTATGTTTTTTTTTTCTATCCAGTAACTGAAGGTTGTAAAGCACAGAAAATGGATAAGTAAAGAAAAATTAATCAGGAGAATCTTATGGCAAGCAGAGTTGGAGACTCTAAAAGAGCAACAACCCAAGCAGTATAAGTATTTCTTCAAGGCTGATACAGATCATAGCAATGGCATGAGCCTCGCATGGCAAATTTCCTGTCTCCATCACTAAGACAAGAGGACACGATTTTTTTCTGTTCTGTACAGAGGAAGGAGTTAAGGAATTGATACCACATCAGGTCTGTTAAGATACTTCAAAGCAAATGGTAAGTAAGCAGGAAGCCCAGTGCCCAGCAACAGGAATGCTAAGAAACCGCTATTAATATCAGGCAATCTAACATCTTCAGGTCAAGACAACTTCTGTCTGGCATGTTATTACAGATTTTGCATCAATCCTGTCCCAAATAAAAGATAAAGAGTTAGAGTCTGCCCTGTTGTTCTGAAGCTGGAGGTAGAGTTCCCAGATCATCCATGTCAGAGATGTATGGCCTAAATGCCAAGCAAAGACTTACCAAAGGCACTTAAGAGCTTCCAAAAAATCCTTTCAGGAAAGAGATACTCTCAAAAGATTGCAAAATGACATATAAAAAATTCTTTCTTGCAGCATGTAGCATTGAAACAAACTTCTTGCCCTTAACTCTTACCTCTTCCAGCTCCTTTTTGGCAGTGATATCGAGGCATTCTTCATGGCCTCTGTGATTCCTGTTTAACAGCGTATCTTCATGAGTGTCATTGTAGGGAATCACTGAGGACTATCCCTATGGGAAACATCAGAGACATGCAAGAGCAGGCACCTGGAAAAAGAAAGGGAGAGGTTTTAAAAATAGACAATAAATCTTTGAATTTAACCTCCATTCAGAAGACAGAATGGGGACTTACACCAGGAATGGAAAAACAATTTCACACTGTAAAACTAGCCCAGAAAGTTTTTGCCTTGGCAGAGTACTGGTGTGCTGGCATCCATTTCCAGTGTGAGTTGTATGAGCTGACTAAGAGGATATCCTATTCCATCTACATTCCCTTTTGGGAGCCAACAGAGTTTCATTGTGGTTGTTTCTCTGCTAGTCTTTACCTGTTTGGATGAGTTTCCCAAGGTGCTGCCCCTGTACTCAGCCCAAGGAAGATACCACCTATGACTGACCTCTGTCCAAGGCTGCTAAAAAACGTTCTTGCAAGTGTGGTACAGCATCTGGCTTCTTAGGTGATGAGACAATCTCCCTCGTTTTGGGGAGGCAGATATTGGCCTTCCTGCTGCACTCAGGCAGCGTTCAGCATGAGGTCTCAGGTGGCCAAAGCCTACCAGCATGGCAGAGACCAGTTCCTTCTCCAGGGAACGAGAAGGGGACCACAGGACACAGGCTCTGGAGGCTCTGGGAAGCCCCCAGGCTCTAGTTTTTCTAGCCTGAGCTAAGTACCTGTCAGGGCTTCTTCCCCTACAGTGTTTCCAGAGAAGCTTAGATTGGTACCTGGTGTTAGCTTGCCAGGGCTTCATGCCCCACCAGGGGACCTTCAGGTCGGGCTGGATTTCACAGATTAGAGGCTCCATCCAGGTCTCCCGGGCCGCCCCATCCATGCTGTGGTTGGCAGTGCACAGCACCCTGGCACATGTCAGCTGCATGTGGTACTGAACTTATACATTAAAAATGCCATAAGTATGGGGTGGCTGCTGCCAAGCAAAACAACCTTGTGGCCTGCTGCCTGCTCCCTGCACTTCCAGAGCCTGCTAATAATGTGTCATGGGAGCAATGAAGCGCCCCTGTCCATGGCTGGGCCATCTGAGGCTTTATCTTCTGAGGCAGCATTCCCTGGGAGAGGGGAAGGGTGCAAGGAGGGGAAGCAGGGGCTGGGGTGGCCCCCCCAGGTCCTGCTGGGCCCCCATGGCACTGTCACCCTGGGCAGCGGCAGGAAGGAGAAGCTGGCAGCAGGCACCAGACCTGCCTGCACTTTGTCTCAGAGGACTTAATGCCCTTAGTCTTCTTCTCCACCTGATGTGTATACATACAAAGCACTGCCAGCCCTCCTCTAACAGTCATTATATTTATTATTATAGGCATTTATCTCAGGCACCCAGGACCTAGACACTGTAATTAGAGAGCAGTTAAGGTCAGACAAGTGATAAGTTTACAGTAATCTCTGACTCAGCTTACATGCCTTGTTCATCTTCACTCAAAACCATTCAGTTTGCTGACACTCATATAATTTTCTGCTAGGTAATCCTGAACATGTGAGTGTTTGGCCCTGAAATCTTTCACAAAATGACCAAAGTTGAAGAGTTACTGTCTTCCCAGACAGCATTTCCCTGGCCTGCCAGCATCGAGTTCTCCCATGTGTGTTTTGTCATCTCCCGTGATGTCCTGTGCCTGCATGCACATGGATTAGCAAAAATAAATGGTCATGGCAGGGAGGAAAATACTTTCCTTGATTTCATATATCATCCATGGTAATTATTTTTTTTTCAACTTATTCCTTCTCTTTGTATTTCCTTCATTTTTTTTTCTCTATCAGCCTTTTCCAGTAAACAAGAGAGCTTGCAAGGTTAGCTGAGAGTTTTATTCTTTACTATTTGAAGGGCACATCAGCACTTTAACTTACTGGACATGTGGCATCTGTAGCTGCTCAGAGCACTGCATCGACAGCACCAACAGCAGGCAACCCAGTGTGCTCTTCAGCAAAGGCACTGCCCTCCAGTGCCCAGGGGAGATAGTCCAAAACATTATGCAGAGGATCAGGACTGTAAAAGTCGTTTTTCCCTTAAAATATGCAAGGCTTCAAGTAAGGGAAATTATCCTTTTGGTGAAGAAAGCCTACCCCCTAGATGCAACTCAAGCCATTAGGAAACCTAATACAAAGTACTTGGATTATTAAATGACTTGGATTATTACATGACTAATATTTTCAGTTTTAAACTATCTGGCCAAAAACTACCCAAAAACATGTTAAAATATAGTTTGAATACCAAACATATTCCTAGAGCTGTGTTTGCTTTTTGTCTCTCTCCCGTTGCACTGACCCACTTTTCTCTCATCTGCTAAATTAATTACCAGCCTGTTGCATCAGGTATGATGTACCAAACCCACCCCTGGTCTGCAGATGTGCTTCTGGGAGATGAGCTGGGCCTTGCAGAGATCTACAGGAAACCACCATGAAAAAGTCGCCGTGTCCTCAGTGAACTACATGTGTTTGGAGAGGACGTCCCTCCAGCCAGAGGAGAGCAATCATAACAGCTAAATCACGGGACTTCAAAGCTTTCACTGCTTTGTAAATCCTCAGCACAGCAGCTGCCGGGTATTGTCATGGTGAGCAAAACTGATCAGTCTCGTTTAATCATGTCACACTCCATTTGTGCCACAAGTGTCAGGAAGCTGGTCAAAACAAGGTTAATGGGCTACAGTGCGTCACAGGCCAGTAATCAGATTAAGTGGGCAGTTGCCCAGTTACTGGCCATGATTACACTCACCCCATGATACTGCTTTTAACCGTTTGTGACTGGGTTGCCAATCTGGTATTAGAGGCAAGAAGGACAAGGCTAAGAACCCTGGGGAAATTAGTTATCACTGGAGATTAAATGAAGCTTCCACAAGGTGCAAAATAAAAACTGACCAGAAAGATATAGAAGTATTTGCATTTTCATACATAATCTATTACTCTTTTTTTTATATTGTGAGGGACCGTTTGCATGGACACAATAACTTTTAATCTATCATTATACACACATATATTTACCTCAGTCCAACCATTAAGCAATCTATTAAAAACTCAGGAAAATGCATGGGGCCTTTTCCTACTATTTTATAGGTCATAATAAAACAGAACCTTTCCTTTGACACTTCCTTGATTATTCAATTTGAGATGCATTTTTCTTAGCTGTCAGATTTTATTGCTACATCATCCGCTCAGTGGGGACAGAGCATAAACTGTATGGTGTCAGTGCAGCTCCAGGTCATGTTGCAAATCTGTGGGGTCCTGCAGACTAAGTATGCAGAGAGAGTGATGTAATTTGAAAGGGGACGCAGGTCAGTCATGCTAATGTCCCTGGCTGCCTGGCATCTGCCTAAATCCTGGGCCTTGATGTAGAGTTGCCATGGGAAATAACAATGTAATAAATTCAAAGATTTTTAAAAACACTGTGTTTTAAAGCCAGTGTGATAAATAAAGATACAAAGTCTCCTCCTTTCTCTTCCTTCAGTTTTCAGAGGGTAAGTCAGAGGATTTTGCCTAAGAGGGCAAGCCTGGGCAGGAGGGTCCTGGAATGGTGGTGCCTCCTGATGGCAGCCCAAACAGCTGCTGTGCTCTTCCCTTGCTTTTTCTTAGGCAGATGAAACAGAAAAGCACTGAATCAGAGCTATCCACCCACCTCACACCACGAAGTACTTCCCTTTGCCAAGATATTAATTTAGGGGAGAGTAAAACTGTTCCCAAGTTTGCACAGAAATACATAATTAATGAAAAGATAATTAAATTGGTTTATTATTTTGGGAGTCTGACCTTTTCTACACTGAGATTCATGTTCTCTGCTTTGGCATGTGTTCCTGTGAAAAGTTAGACATCTGTTTCTTTTCTGCGACTCTGGTTTTGCTGTCTGTAGAGCGTATTTGATCCTATTATGATATGAAGCCTTACTACACAATCAAAGCAACTCCAAGATTCACAAAGCCCTGATTTTCCTTAAAGTACAGCTTTGCCAACAGGTAGACCTCCTCCTATTCAGGGTCTCTGCCTCAAGAAGTTGAAGTATTTAACAAAAACAGGAAGAAGTATTCCTCTATGCACTTTCCTCAGCCAGTGGAACACAGACCCAGAACAAAGAACAGAGCCAAGATAAGAACGATGCTGAAATGATGGGAGATAACAGCACCATGGGCTTTGCACCCTGCACCCTGGCCAGCAAGAGACAGGTTTACACCCAGCCTTGCCTTAAGTGGGGGCTGTTTAACCAATGAGGCAAAAAGCACTGCTGGAAATCATCTTAACAGCAGAAGAATCAAGGAACCTCCTGAACCCAGGCTTATCAGAAACAGCCACAGCTGCAGGAGCATACGCTCCTGGGTGAAGTCAGGCCATAGGCACTTTACATTTTGAGGCTGTCAGCACATCGTTCGCTGTCACATCCCCTTAGCTCTCCATCTGGCATACACCTGTGACTTGCTCTTGGCTCTTGATAGTGCAGATGTTTGAATATAGGAGAAGTCTTTCCTTCAGATCATTTAAAGAGGGTGAAAAACTGATTTCTGCCCTGACATCCCAGTCAGAGCACCCCTTAATCCATTTCTGGCAAAATGACCTGGATTGATTTTAAGAATGTAAGAGGTTGCTGTGAGTTATTGTGGTTGGTTTTGCCTGGAACAGGACCAGAAATGCTCACACAAACCAGTTTGCCAGGTGAACTGATGAACAGTGGTGGCTATAGCCAGAGGAGGAGGTACCACCTCTGACTGGCACAGTTGGATTGACGACAGGACTTGTGGCCTTAGCCCTCCACCTGGCAGGAGAAAACTTGCTGCTTTCCCCTTTCTAATTCAGGATATAGGCTTTATCCTTGAGGGGGTGTGGGAGAGGCCCAGTGAATCTGTACAGTGAAGGACACTTTCAGTGCAATGGTTTCTTTAATGTGGAGTTGGAGCAAAAGGAAATACAGCTGAATGAGAGACACTTCCCAAACTTCAGTGTTGTCGAGGGAGGGTGGTACAGGCCTGTAGGGACTGTCTGGGGAGAAAGCTGATAATGGGAAAGCTTGCAAAATCCAAACTTAATCTCTTGCGCTTTAGAGAACTAATCCCCCTGCTTGACATTAATCTTTTCAATGGAG
The DNA here is from genome assembly GCF_029207755.1 of Chamaea fasciata. Taxonomy (NCBI): domain Eukaryota; kingdom Metazoa; phylum Chordata; class Aves; order Passeriformes; family Sylviidae; genus Chamaea; species Chamaea fasciata. Next base: position 19,376,740 of record NW_027094092.1, on the reverse strand, counting down.
ATATAACACCCTTATCTTCCATGTTGCTGACTGAGCCAGAAAGTAGGGCCTATGGAGTTACAGGTTGGATATAGAACTGCAGAAATCTTTACACTGACATTGTCTTTCTGCTGGGCCTTGTTAAGATTTCGGTATGGACTGGGCTCCCTTTGATGGCAGCCTGACTTTGCTCTTTTTAAAGAAACATTCCCATGTGTAGTCCTGATATAGCACCTTCACTTGATGTAAAAAAATCTCTCTTGACTCAGCAAGGAAGAGGCCATTGGCAAGTAGGACTGTAACAGCCTGACACTCGTGGCATCCCACTGGATGGTCGCCAGAGCTGGAGCTGGCTGGAAGTGGATATGGCTCTGGTTTCTTCCATGGTCTTCCATTTGGCATCACCTGAAGTGTCCTCATAGTTTGGGTTTGCTGCCACAAAATCAGTACTTCTGTCACAAATCAGGGCAGCTAAATTAGCCCTGAGACAAATCCTTCTTTCCTCACTGGAGCAGAGGCCAAACAGTTTGCCCTGGATATAGCACTTGAGCCAAAACCTACTAAATTTTCTGGTCTTCTGGACTATGACTATAGGTTCATCCTCTTCTACCTCCTTGTGACCCACTAGCCCTTCTGGAGATTTTTTTGATTTCTCCTTTTTATCTCTGCTTCTTGTTTTTTGATTCTTTTGCTTGTTTCTTTAAAGAGAAAGGCTCTAAGTGAATACAACAGATTGCACAAGCCCTTGTGCTAACCAGGGCCTTGAGGCAGGGATATTTAGATGCTCACCAGCATCTCTATAAGCTGCAAGATAACATATAGGTTTCTATGGAATCAGGAAATATTGAACTTCATGGTATGAGATAAAACTCAAAGGATATAATCCTTCATTTACCAGCAGACATGTTGTGGCAGAGCAACACAGCCTTTCCAGCATTTAAAAGCAAAACAGTGAAACAAATCTGAATGTATGAGTCTTAATATGCATTAATTACAACTAGAATGAGACTTCATTGGATTGCCCAAATTATAAACACAGTCAAAATCTTCAGGGTTTCCAGATAAATCTAGGATTTGTGAATAACAGAGAAACAGGCAGTAGCAAGGGAAGTAATCGAAGTTCCTATATATCATATTGATTAAAACACAAGGACTGCCCTTCAAGAAGGAACTTTGCATCAGGAGGGAGATATATTGGCTGCTCTCCTAAGCTGCTTCTGGATCTGCCAGCGGCAATTCAGGACATACGACTACATTGTCATAGATAAAAACAAATCTGTGTTTTCAGTCTCTCTACAGTAAAAATATAGCCCAGGAAGGATACATGCCTTAATTAACCCCTTGGGAACAGAAGACAAAAGCAAATAACAAATAGAATACTGCACACATGGAAAGCATTTTGACAGTGAATCCATTGAAGTCAGGTGATTTTTTTTTGTTTGTTTGTTTTCATACAAAAGAAAAATTCACCTCTGTCTGGCAACCTAGCAAAAGGTCACACAACACCGGAATCCTGTTAGGAGTCCAAGCTCAAAGACCCAAATGAGGCACTGTGTGGATTTCACCTACCTGCTGTTGCTCTTTTGTTGGTAAGGATTCCAGCTGTGCGTGGGTTGCCGCTTCGCTACACAGGATACAGGAGCAGGAGTGAATTATGACAAGCTGACACCACTATTTCCTTTGAGAAACAGATGCCCACATTTGACATCCCTTGAATCTCTTGCTTAAACAATGAGAGCAAATGGATCTATTTGAAGTTTGTACAAGCAGGTGCATGTTGCCCTTCGGCTATACACAAACACTCGGAAAGCACAATTAAAGCAAGAAGAAAACAAAACTAGTTTTTCCTTTGCAGCTCAAGAACAGGACACTTGTACAGCAGGGAAAGAGCAGAGGGGGAGAAACAAAGAACAGTTTGTGCTGGGCTGGCAGAGATGAAAGATGTTCTGCTTTTTCCTGAGCCACTTTTCATCAATGTAAGAACCCAGACCCTGAGCAGATCCTAGCAGACTCCAAAATGGCAATGGTTTGTCCCAAGTGTTTCATGGAAACTGAATTTTCTTCTAAGATAGCTTCTAACTGATTTTCTACAGAACAGAAAGAAAAGCCCTCTTTTTGGTGAAAGAATTACTTGGCCACATGGGCATTCATCTGGTGGCAGTGCTGCTCACATCACATCAGCGTCTTACCTGTTGATACCTGGGTAGCACTCAAGGGCCAACAAGCTGCCAGGGTCACAGAGGAAGGCTGCAGAAAAATCAGAAAGGTGATTTTTCTCAAGTAAACCGGTGGCAGGCTAATGGTCCAGCTCTTTTCTTCCCCACCACAGGCAGAGCAGCAGTGCCTGCATAGGGAAGCCACCGCAGTGGGTCTTCCTCACAGTAAGAGTTGAGTTCTACAGTGACTATTTGCCATCAGAGCATTTGTTTCCCAAGTGAGGTATAAAACAGGAACATTTTCTCCATTATATTCCTGCTGTAGACTTTCTTGGGAAGATGCTTCCCTTTCTACCCTGAAGTTCCACATCCCTGGTATACCAACTAACTGTCAATACACACATTGAGGAACCTTGTAACTGTTGGAAAGGAATCAAATCCTTTGAATCATACAACAGAAAAAAGAATTTTCTTGAAAGGAAAATTCTAATTCACTCAACTAGGGAGCAAACTGCAGCTCTGTGTTAGTTATCTTGAACTTCTTGGACAGTGGAGAGAACTGCCAGGGTCACCTCAGTAAACAGCATAAGCAGCTTAGGAGGGAGCAGCCTCGAAGCAGGTGGCAATTGCCTTGGGATGTGCCTACAGGCTGAAGACTCTGCTGCCACTTAGTCCTGGCTTCTCTGCATCACTGAAGCTTCACATCAGCTAATTAACAGCAAACACAGTGGTGAAATGCTCTCTGCATGTTAACATATGGTCACCACAAGCAATCCAGAGCCCTGAGCTCACTGACAGTGTTGTGAAGTAACAGCAAGAGCCAGGATTGATGCCAATCCTGGTTTAACTCAATGCAGCAATGCTACTTTCCCACAAAGTCTCCATGAGTTGTCTTCTCATCTTAATTTCATTCCCTTATCCTGCCACTGAATGAAGCACTTGTAGCCAACAAAGTCTCAGAATGTAAGTAATCCTCTCCTAGTGTAAATAACAGCAGCCTCTTTTGGTAAAGCGCTGTCAGCCCATCTTTTCCACAAGCAATACTGGCAGGCGGGGTCTTAGCCTATCTGCACAGGAAAAGAAATTGCACTCAATGTCTCCCCTCAGCCCAGAAAAAGCCTGGAGGAATATCTTGTGGCATCTGACTTGCCTTCATTAAGTTTTCTCTCCTGTTTTGCACTGCACAGTCTGTAAGGTAGGTCGACCATGCAAGACTGAAGCTAGTAATAAATATGTCACGTTGAGCAAATAGGACATGCAAATTGGAAGGAGTAAGAAACCTCTGTGGCACTAGGACTGCTGAGGGGCCTCTGCAAGACTATTCTTCATTATGACAGCAAAAGCCTACAAACTACACAAGTAGTACAACAGTGGATATATAGCATCTAAAATGCCATGTTTCTGAATTTCCTGAGAAATCTTAAATCCTTGAACTCGAGCTCTCTGACACACAGAGGGCAGTTCTGATCATCTGAATGAGAAAAGAAACATTATGTATAGACAGCTAATATAATTTTCAGCAGGGAAGTAGGTATTGTCATAGCAAGCTGCTGTTAGGCCAATAAGATTTTGAGTTTAACTGAGGATATTTTGTATGAATGTTGTATTCACCCAACTCATCTTTGCTTCTAGAAACAAATCTTTTTTCTTCAGCTTAATAACTATGAGATGTCTCATTATATCCCCACACCAAACACCTCAAGTCCAACTACAGCACATATGCCAATTCGGTTTTCAGGGCTTCACCCTTCTTTTCCTGGCTTTTTTGTGGGTATCAGCTTGACTTGTGCTCTCTCCTTCGCTACTAGGATAGCCCTGGGTGTGCCAGAGCAGTTCAGGGGTTGCAGCTAGGCCAAGGCAGAAGTTGTGTCAGCTGGCTGTGGTCAGGACCTTTGCCAAGCTCTCAAGAAGAGGAGACAGAGAGTTTCCCTTAGTTTCTTTCCCTGCTCCTCCAAATAACTCTGTTCCTCAAGTCCAACTACAGCACATATGCCAATTCGGTTTTCAGGGCTTCACCCTTCTTTTCCTGGCTTTTTTGTGGGTATCAGCTTGACTTGTGCTCTCTCCTTCGCTACTAGGATAGCCCTGGGTGTGCCAGAGCAGTTCAGGGGTTGCAGCTAGGCCAAGGCAGAAGTTGTGTCAGCTGGCTGTGGTCAGGACCTTTGCCAAGCTCTCAAGAAGAGGAGACAGAGAGTTTCCCTTAGTTTCTTTCCCTGCTCCTCCAAATAACTCTGTTCCTCCATCCTGTGAAATAGGCTTATTAATAAAACTATCATATTGCATATAATAACAAGAAGCGACTCTAACCACTCTTAGTTTTCAAACTCTTAGTACTTCCTCAGCTTATTTCATCCCAAATATATCCACCATCAACAGGTGATGCTTGCTGACTTAACATGAACAAAGTTACCTTCTTCAGCTACTTCCAAGGAAAAAAAACCCAAAATTTTAAGGAAGGCAAAGAGGAAGAAAGTATGTGTGGGCAAGTGACAAGTGTAACTGAAGTAAGGAGGAGCAATGCTTATTGTTTCATAAAATTCACCATATGTTGTGTGGCTTCATTACTCAGATCTTGTATGTGCTTATTCGATGATTTGTTCAGCTGTTGACTTAATTTCATACTGCTGACAATTCACAACTTGTATGATTTGATTTGAGCTATATCCCTAACCAAGGATTACATTTTTGCTCATTTTCAGTCATTTTAGTTATGAAGGGGAAAAAAGGTAGTCTGCTTTAGAAGTATTTTTTATGATTTGTGTGTGTATGGTTATTTCATTTGCAGTAAAGACTAACAAGAAAACACAACCCAGAGCCTTACAGCCAAGGCCCCCAAAGAACCACCCACCCACTGGCTACAGAGATGGGCAACTATAACACTCTGCTTCTCCATCCTTCACAAGCTGATGGGACATTTACTGGCTACAAGATAAGTTTCTTGAAGATTACAAGGACTGTAAGGACACCAGCTTCCAAGACCAACTTCCTGCAACTATAGATAAACATGTTTTGTAATCCTCCCTCATACACTTCCCATGTAAACTTACTAATGTGTAGCTTTCAAAATTGCCAGTATTCTCTCTTGGAAGTTATATACTCTTACCTATAAACCATGGAGTATGATAATTGCTTTCCTGTATGTGTTTTAGAAAATTTACATGGATGACACCTCATGCTGTTGCTCAAATCTAGGCATTTTTCTTCAACAGCCTTGATGTCAGACAAAAATTAATGGAGCTTTGTAGCATCAATTCCACTTTTGCCCTTGCTCCTTGTGGCAGCCCATGCCTGATGGACAGGGCTGTCCATGGTCTGACCAATGCTCAGCATGTGAGCACAGGTAGGGCTGCACTTTAACCGAGGGAGTAGAAGAAGTGTGCGACTGTGCATATCAGATTGCTACACGTCCATATGTTTTAGTGTGAGATGTGGAAGGTGCTGAAAATGCTAATGCATCCTCTGTTAATCTGGGCCATTCAACATTTGTGTGTTCAAACCTTGACTCTGAAGAAGAAACCTTGACAATTTTTTTTCCTGTTTTCCAGAGAGGGAAGCAAGCTACAAAGGTTATAAGGAAATTCTCTTCTTTCTTCTCTGTATCAAAGTCAACTGCCATGTTGCAGATGTTACCAATGTCAAAAAATATTAGTTATTAATGAGTAATAGCTCCATCCTTAATGTGGTGCCCTTTTGCAAGGACACAGAGCAGTGCAGTAGTGATGTAGGATGGCAGAAAGTGACAGGGAAAAGCTGGTGAAGAAAAGCTGTATCTGGACAAGTTGCAATAACCACCAAGGGAGCATTTACTCTTGAGATTTTTGTTTTCTGATTTTCAGATCAAGATGCAGAAGAGGCACTAAACACAACTGTCTTTCATTTGAGCGTGTGTGTGTCTGTGCACATGTGGCACGCCTGGAAGTAGAGAACATGCAAATAAGAAATCCTCCCATGATGCACAGAAGAGCCGGCAAGAAACAGAGGTACAGCCCAGGCAGCCCAGGGTGTGCTGTTGTGCTCTTTGCTCACCAGCTGCTTTTGAGCAGATGCAGGAAGCTGTAAGGGCTACATACCAAACAGACCACACACGGCTCAGAGAACAGTGCACAAGGCATGGCCCTGGTTACTCGTGGTTACTTAGCTGTGGGGAGAAAGAAGTCAGGGGAAAGTCCTCTGTCTGGGAGGTATTGACAGGCAAAGATGAAGGAGCAAAGCAATGCAGAAAGTGCTGTAGATTACACACACACATACAGGGAAAGAAAAAAAAAAACTAAAGAAAGAAAAAGAAAGATATGACTGTGGATGTGAAATGTTGGGAAAATTTCCATCTAGGTTCAAAAAGTGAAAATATATCTCACTTCACTTGCCCTTTCCCCTCTCCAGATTTATTCACAGGACCTGTTTCAGTAGCAGTAGTGATGTGGATCTGATACAGTCACACAGCCAGCTCACCTGAAATACCACTTGCCACCAAAGGGGAGCTGCAGCAGCACAGAGGCTCACAATTCTTGCAAAATGAATTTCAAAAACAGATTAAATTTTTCCCTTAAGGCAGCAGGGATACAGTCTGTTCCAGATTTCTGATCATACCACTCACCTGAAGGACAAAAGGATCTGAGCAAGAGAACCTTAAACTGTATTAACGACAATTAATTTCCAGATCCCAGAAACAATAGAAGGCAGAGTTTTTTAATTAAAAAGTTTGAAAATTGACACTGGTAGAGGCAGGGAGATTTATGACCTGGTTTCTGTCTTCCAGAGGAACCAAGCATCTGCATCACCTGCTAGAGCTAGTGGGATTTATGGGTGCCCAGCACCTGTGAAAACTAGGTCATATTTGTCTTGTCTGCTCTGCAGATGGGGAATAAGCCACAGAAATACACTTTTTACTGGAAAACCTTTTTTTTTTTTTTTTCTGTGGGAGCTGTCAGTTGACTGATGTGCTATTTCTCCCTCTGGTGATATTTCCACAAGATCCAGAACGAGAGGCATGGGAAGGGTTTACTTTGTGTTCTTTAGGATTGCCAATGACCTTTCCTGCCCTCTTAAAAGCTGACAGCTGTCCATGTGACAGGATGTACCACACAGCTCTTGGGCCTCCAGGAAGCAGGGTTTATCTTGGCAGGACCCTCCTTTCACCCCTGCTTTACTCCCACCCAGCAGAGACGTGGGTTTTGCCTTCGGGGTCCTCATAATTCCCTGTTGCTCACCCTGGTCTTTCAGAAAGACATAATCTCTTTAAGCTGTGTGCAGCACCACAACTCTCCCACCCCGGGGGTGGCAGAATCCACAGGCAGAGCCACATGTCCCAGAGAGGCCATGAAAGCCATCAGAGCAGTACAAAGCCTGGGCAGGAGGTGGGAGCAGGGAGGTGCCTCAGTGGATCATACCTGGGGGTGTGCACTTGAAATCCCATCAGGGACATCACTCTACTCCAACTGTGAGTAGAGCCACTGCATTGCCGAAGCTTGTTAGTTTGAGGAGCTTTGGTTTTTATGGGTCAGAGCCTGACAGAACAGAGGCTCCAAGGGTGCTGAATACACCCTGCTCCCTAGACCCTGCCCTCCCCAAGGCTGTTCTCCTGACACTGGTGGTGGTGGCTGACAGGGTTTTACACTAACACAGGTTGAGAAAGCCACAGGATGTGTCTTTACACTGAAGGGGTCAGCAGGTTTCCAGGTTGGCCCCAGGGCACCCTGGTCTGGACAGGAGCTCAGAGTGGGGAGTCCCAGGTTGAACGGGATGCTCTGAGACCCTGCTGCTGCTCCAGCAATGCCCCAGCTCAACACCCAGAGCCCTCCACATTTCAAGAAGGATGGTAAGTTCATCCTGCCAGTCTGAAAATGCTGTTTATATGAAAAAAGATTTTCCATGGAGCTCAAGTGATTTGCCAGTGGCCATGGCCTATCTCTATGCCTACAAAAAACCAGCCAGCAATAAAGACACATGCTGAAAACCTGCTGGCATGTTGTATCCCTAAATGAATATATTTTCTCGGGTAACATGAGGACTTTTGCTTGCAACGTGTTTAACATACTTTACTGCTGAAAAGGGTATCAAAAAAAAAAAAAGGAGAGGAAATTAATCTCATGATTTACTTTTTCTTCAAAAAGACTAAGGAACCAGTTGCTGTTGTTAGGAGAGGGGCACAACATTTGTATGCATTTGTATTGTGCATATGCAGGATACCTGAGTGCAGTGCTGGATCAAGAGTCTACTCCTGACCATAGAATTAGTGGAACATTTTTCTTTTAGGCCCTGGCATGTGATAAGTGTGGCTGTCAGACCCCTGATAGAACAGCCACAAAAGACACCCTGAACCCGACAGACACTGGGCAGAAGTTGCTTGCCAGCTTACCTCTTCCCACACACTCAGCTGCCTACTGGTGGAGTTTGTGGCTTTGGAATTTCATCCCTCAGCCCAGTAATACAATTTACAACTAAATAGAGTGTCGTTGCAATTCCCACCTGAAAAAAGCCTCTAAGACATCTTTTCTCCTATCTCACCTTTTAAAGTGGAAAAGAAATTAACAGGAGCAGAGGATCACAAGAAAGGGCAGACATGTGACCCTGATGCCTCTGACTATCTTACTGCACCAGGCTTGCCCCTTTGCCCCTCATTGTGGCTCCTTACCAGGATGGCTGTGGCCCTTATTATGTTTCAGAATATGCACAGGTTTAATGAATATGGTGGCTTGCTGCTCTTCATCCCTTCCCTGCTATTTGGGTTCACACTTCATTAACTGAGAAATGCTTTTCCTCAGGGGATCATACTTCTTCCTCATTTCACCTCAGCTCTCAACTCATTTCCAGTCTACTTCTTGCCTGGCCCTGGGAAAAAACAAAGTGATTATAGCCTGGATCAGCAGCTAGGGCAGGAAATCGGTATAAGAGATGAGATGCCATCAAGACTGGTGACTAATGACTGCAACTTCAGAAATGGAAGAAGTCCCACTGTAGCAGAGGAAACTGATGTCCATCAGAGCAGCACCCTGAGAGTGTCAGTACAGCCACCCCCTCCTGACCCTGCCACTTTCACCTCCCTGCTCTCCCAGTGCTTTTAGCACTTCTTCATGGCTGTACCTCCCTCAGGAGGAACAGCAGCTCTATCACTTTGCTTCCCTGCTTTCAGTCAAGCAGGCACCTGATTCTTCTTTCTGGGAGGGGCTTTGCTACTTTTCCTGCCTCCAATAAAGATCCATCAGAGTGCATCAGCAGACCTCATATGTCAGTTGCTTCTTCAACCCTGGAGGGGTTCATAGGACTGTGGGTTTTTTATTGGAGAGGGTAAGCCTCTTTCTCAGAGTCTTACCGGCAAAACTGATGAGGAAGCAACTATGTGGGGGGCAATGTGGGGAACATTGCCCTCTGTGGCTTACACAGGGTAGGCTTTCAAAGCTCCAGCATCAGGTGTTCCTTGTCTCCCTCGCCACATGCCTGCATGCAGTGGGGGTCCAGCATCTCCAGTGTCACCAGCAAAGCGGTCATAGTGGACTCAGAGAAACCACCATGTCTAGGACCAAGGCATGAGGATTAAACACTAACACTTCCCAGATGATGCATGCCCAGGCTGATGCAGCTAAGCTGGCCAGACCCAGCAGTGAGCATTAAGAGTGGTCCCAGGCACCTGCAGGGAGTTTGGAACCCTGGAGTACTGATCCCCCTGAGCTGGAAAGCTGTCATGGGGAGTAGAATAAAACTCCTGTGTCATGATTTAGGAATGGTGCACCCAATTTAGTGCTCCCATTAAAAAGAAAACCATGAGCTGCTCCTCCCTACTCCCCTCTTGTGGGCAGCACCAGACAGAGATCACAGGCTGAGATAAGAACAATTTACTGGAGAGAACAGTGAGATTAAAAAACCAAACAGTAACATCAGTGATTGTCCCCCTGTACTTCCCACTGATGAGGACACACCTCAGGTCCTGTGTCCAGTTCTGGAAAGAAAGACATTGTTGGGAAAGACATTGAGGTACTGGACCATGTCCAGAGAAGGCCAATGGAGCTGGTGAAGGGTCTGGAACACAAGTCCTGTGAGGAGCAGCTGAGGGAGCTGGGGGTGTTCAGCCTGGGGAAAAGGAGGTTCAGGGGAGACCTTATCACTCTCTTCAGTGATCTGAAAGGAGGTTGTACTCAAGCCTCTTCTCCCAGGTAACAAGAGGCAGCACAAGAGCAAGCGGCCTCAAATTTCTCCAGGGCAGGCTTAGGTTGGATATTAGGAAAAGTTTCTTCGCTGTTAGGGTGATCAGGCATTGAAACAGGCTGTCCAGGGAAGTGGTTGACTCACCATATCCAGAAATGTTCAAAAAATGTATGGATGTGGCACTAGGGGACAGGGTTTATTGGTGAATGTGGCAGTGCTGGGTTAACAGTTGGACCAGATGATCTTAGAGGTCTTCCCCAGCCTTAACTATTCTATGATTCTAAGAACCAGGTATGGGGTAATTCTGCTGCTTCCCCACAGCCTGTCCCTGCGTATGGCTGCACTCCCTATCCCCTTGCCAGTGGAGGCAGAGGTTTTATTTCATATTTATTTCATATTTATTTTATTTTTGCAGTGGCTGTGGCTTCATGCCTCAGTTTCCCTAGTTAGAAATACACAGGATTTTTGTGCCTCCTCTGGGATGTTTTGCCTCTTTGCTGTATGGCTCTCAGGGATAGGAACCATCTGCTGGCATGTCTCTCCAGGGCCACACACCGTGGTGCCCCACAGGACCTGGCTGCTAATATTAAACAGGGCTTTGGAGCCAGTTCAGACTATAAATTCATATTAGCACCAGGGCAAGACTGCACACAGCAGACAGAGCCGCAGCAGCCCTGGGTGTTCACTCTTGCCCTCCTGGCCGTGGCACTCCCTGGGTGTGTGAGCAGGGAGTTCTGGCAGCTCCCCAGCCCTGCCTGAACCCCATCAGCATCCCCTGCCTCGCCCTCTGCCACAAAGGAGTATGGGCTGTTCCTCCCTAACCCCCAACTAGGCTGCTTTGCTTTCACCCCCTTGTTCTTTGCTGAAACCCCTTTGGCACAAGGAACTAGACCTGCTCTAAAGACACTGCCTTTTCTAAAGCTGGGAGACAAAGCCCTTCCTTGCAATATACCTCAACAGGGAGGAATCAATCCTTTTCAGTTTCTTTGGATTTGCACATCAGGGAGCTTGTTTCTTTTCTTTCCCCTCAAACACATCGTGGGTGGTTTCCCTGCAATAAGCTGGGGAGGGGAGGAAGGCCCTTATTTATTTACTTCCCTATGGAAACATCTCAGCTGGTGTTAGTTAACAATGCAATTTCGTGGCAGGAGATGATGTTCTGAGGGGAGGCTCTCTCTCAATGGCCTGAGTTGGGGCATCTGCACACTGAGGGTATTTACCCTCCCCAGTGCTGCTGAACAGAGAGTAGCAAGGAGATGCCATGACTCTTCATGGTCTCTTCATGTACAGTACAGAGATAAGTATTTTTACCTGCAGCTGTGACATTTGGCTGTACAGAAAAGACAAAGCCTCTCACTGCATACAAGGTCTGCTCAGTGCTACTGCTCTTTTAAAGCCGGGTTGGTTTTTTTTGTTTGTTTGTTTGACCTCACTCAGACTACTGCAGCACCATAAGGGGCTTGAAGCACAATATTCAAATATGGACTTTTCTGAAATACAACGGAATTTCAAGTTTTAAAGTATCAATATTTGCATTTAAACCCTGATGGATCCAGGCTGAAAAGTCTGAGATCTCTTTTCCTATGTACTGCAGCACCTCCCAACACACTGCTGGGAGGTGCTCCAGTGCTGCAGAAGGAAAAGGTGACCACAGCCAGGTGTTTTTCACCACATATTGCAACACGGTAATGATCAAATAGCAGGATGGGATACATCCTTATAAATCCATGCAGTCTAATCCCAACTCTAGCAAGCCACATTCCTGTGTGTCTTTGAACTTGATTTTGTTTCCGTTGTACCCTGTCAGGAGCATTTCCCATTCAGAGGAGGTCAAATATAACCTTTTCAAGTCCTGTCTCACAGAGGATTAAATACTTGGCAACTCTGGGAACAGCAGGAGATGGGCATACATATGTTCCCAGGCAGGATCCCAGTCCTGTTCCCTTCAGCTTCAGCAGGTGTTTCAGTCTGGTTTAGGCACTCAACCAGCTGCTAAGACCCTGAATTCCTGTCTTGGAGCCAAAACACGTCACCTCATCTACCTGGACTCCCTCCCTGAAACCATGTCTCTTTCTCAGTGAGTCAATGGAAGAGAACTATTCATAGGTAGGCAGCATCCTAAAGAGAAAACAGAGAAAGAAAAACAGCCCTCAAACCATTTTTCAGACTACAGCCACAAAGAATAAGGGTAGCAGGTCTGAACATAAAATCTTGATTCCTTTAGAAGTGCATGGTCTGATCCAAAAGAGAGGACAAAGCCTCAGCAATGGCACTGAAATGCCCCCCAGTATGCTGCTTGCAGCATTTGTCTTACAGGTGAGCAGGTCAGCCCCTTTGAAGCAGCAGAGGAAGCTCATTGTCCCAGGAAAGAGACTAACCGACTTACAGAAGCATTAGGTAGAAAAGAGAAGTGGCAGCACCAGCACATGCTCCTTCCTGTGCTTTCAGTCAGCCCCATGTGCACGACGGCACCGCAGGTCCTGCCCATGCACCACAGGGCTCATATGAGAGCTCGGTTCACAGCAGCTCAGGACTTCACTGCTTTGGATATATCCATCTGCAAATACTTTGCTGCTTAAAAAGTCTCCCAGTTGAAATGTAAAGCCTATGTTAGGCAGCCCAGGAGCGTGGCAGTCACTGAGCACTGATGTTAAAGACCAAAGGTTTTCTTTCAGACACTTGGCATCACCGTGTCTCTTTGTTTGCCTGTCCAAACCCCATTTCAACTTTCCAAGAGAAACTATTTAATATTGCCTCAACCCACCTCCCTCTCAGGCCTACCTCTTTCTTAGCTTTGGAGAAGCAATTATTAAACTTTTGTTTAGTCTTGGGAAAAGCTGAAACAGCGTGAATTTATTCACCAAGGAGACATGCATGCTGTGTACCCTGGCTTTTGTTGAATTGCAGTTTTGACACAGGCTGCCTTTGGAGAACTTCCAGAGGTGCCTGGCATTGTTTGGGTGCAGTGTGAATGTGCTCTGGAGAGCAGATCCCTAACAAAAGCAGGAGCCCAGTCAGGCTCCCCTTCTTCTCTCCACCATTGATTGTACTAAAGCATATCACAATTTAACCCCTCCAGCAGCAGGTGAAGTTACATTCAATATAGAATTTGAGACCTGCACTCATTTAACTGCAGCAAGAAGCTGCTCTAACACAGGCACAATGCTACAGGTACATTCCAAACTAAACACCTGTAGGACAGGAGTGCTTATGCACCAGGTGACTGGACACTGAAAGGACAGGTGAAGAGCTGAATCCCCTTCCCTTGGCTACAGATTCAGGCCGAAGGACAGAAGCACTCCCGTGGTTTGAAGACTAATTAAGGTACTCGTGAACCAGCAATTAAAGGAGATGGGAGCTGTGTGAGAAGGGACACATCTCTGAGATGTTCTGTTTCTTTGAGGTTTTTTCTTTTTTCTGCCTTTGAAAACATAATTTTGTTGGCTCTAATCTTATGTCAGCTTGCATTTAATTCTTCTCATGTGAAAGCAAACCACAGAACAACTGATGCAAAGTTGCCTCACAGGGTTGTCTTCGTGTGCTTGTGTGCCGGCCCACTAGAGGCGGTGCGCAGTATTCACAGATGCTGTGCTGGGACCGTTCTGTGCTCCTCTGTGGTTTCTTTTTTCTCCGGCTGCCCGAGGGGAAGAAGCATGTTTCTCATCCTTCTTGGCTGTAACAGAAGTGGAGGCAAGCGTGACTCCTCTGCCTGGCATTGCTCTCCCTCTCTGATCAGCTCTCTGCCTGCCTTACGAACAGCAGATGTGAGTGAGGGGAGCCACTGCCAGGCTGCACGAGATGCACTGGAGGCACTAGAGGCACAAACTGGGTATCGACTGCTGTAGCAGATGATTGCTGTGACCTGTGAGAGCCATCAGCCATTAGGAAGGTAAAGATTGCAGGCAAGTTTTAAACAAAAATCCAGCTTTGAGGTGATTCAGAGCAGTATCCGCAGCTCTGCTGAGGTAAAATGACAAGGTTCATGAGCGCTCAGGCTTCAGGACTTCCAAGTCATCCATAGGTGGAGGTAGGAAAAATGTCCCTTTAAGGAAGCTTCATTTTCCTTCAAAGCAGCTGGAGCTGCAGGTCCTGCTGGCAGGATGGTGCCCCAGCTGACCCGTTGCTCTGCTCAGGACAGAAGCTGGGCTTTGATGAGCTGTGAAGCAAAACCATCTCTGTCTCCTGCTATAGAGTAGGGGCTGATGTCAGAGGAAGTGAAGTTCTCAGCAAGTCTGTGATCTCCCAGTACAGCTCTTCGTGGCAGGCTGATCATTGTGCCTGAGCCTCATCTCCTCTCTTCCTCTCCCCCTCTGGCACACCAAGCACAGACAGGGCCCAGACATGATGCTGCTTTTGGGTTAAGAGTTGTCTTGTTCATTTTTGGCATCTTTTCAGATCACTGCATTTCTTTGTCAGCCCATGTTCACCTCCCTCATTGCTAAGCACTTCACAGTTTCAGAAACCCAACCATCTTCTTGCTTGCTGCACACATGCAGAAGTCACCAGAAATTGCAACTACATAGATATCACAAAATAGCCCTTTTCTGTGCCCCCTCCTGCCAGTTTGATTTACAGGAGGAGGTGTGTGAAGCATCACCATCCAGCAGTGCTTGCTGATCACCACTGGCAAATGGGACACTGCATCTGCTCCAATTGCTTCCTTCCTTTGGGTCTCCCTTTATCTATAAAGTCTACAGAGGTATCAAATGATAATTAGAACCTTACATTTGTATCATTAAATCAACTTCAACCGAGTGCTTTCTAAGGAAGGAGGAAATAAGGAATGCTTTACCATCCTTAAACCTCTTTGTTTTGCCAGAAGATTTCATTATTTAAGGTTTAGTGAAAGAAGGGGGTGAAGGCTGTCAGCCAGGGGAGCCCTCTTGGCTAACATTCAGCTTCCAGTGCTTAAAGAGGTTTGATGTGGCCATCGGGAGAGTGTCACTTCCTATTGTGGTCATAGCCAAAGCCTGGCAAGAAGGGAGGGAGGGAGAGGAGGGGAGGCAGACAGTGCCTGGGAGCTGAAGGAGTGCACACAGGCTCGAGTGAGTGCTGCAGCAATGCAAATTCAGGATCCAGAGCCTCACCCAAGGGCACTGAGCTCATGGTGAGCTTTTCACATGCCATCAGCAGCAGTGGGGATACTTTAGCTGCACTGGGGAAAGAATGAGAACCCCTCCTCCACTGCTATAGAAACGACAGTATGAAGCAAATCCAACACGCTCTTTTTTGGATTTCCAATAAAATAGATGATTAAGAAGCACAAGGTTGAGACAAACGTCTTGCTCAGGCACACTCAGACTGCAAGAGCAAAAGCCAAGTTAGATTGATTTAGATTGACTGTAATGGGGGCAGCAGTGTTTAAGCCACATTGAAGGCTTTTTGCTGGCTCTGTTCAATAAGTATTTTTCTCTTTGTTTCTACCTCTGTCATCAAGACTGCATGCTGGAATACTTCATTTGTTGCCTCCCTGGACAGATACATCTTCAATTTTGCATCAGTGTCAAAGCATCTGGTGAGTTCAGAGCAAAGTAAGCTGTAAGCTGACACCTCTGGACAACCAGCCTGCGGCCAATAGCAGCACGTTGGTTCTCAATGCAGAGCCAGAAAACACACACACAGGAAAAAAAAAAAAAAGCCTCAGGATTTGCAAGTTTTGGAAGTAATTTCTAAAATAAGTCTGATGTTGCTAATGCTTCAGTTCGATGGGCCCTTTACACTCATCTGTAATCAGTTCATCTGGTTCAACCATTCATTATCTGGGACTTGCAAATCATCTTATGCTTGGTAAAATCTATGTTATGAAGTAAAAGCTCAATGCAAACTAAGCCAAAATGGTAGCTATCAATGGGATTGGGTTGGTGGTGGTAGTGGTGTTTATTTGCTTTTAAAGAGAAACAAGGTTATTTTTACTTTCCAAGCCAGAGGAATGGCAAGTGTTAAAAATGCATAGTTCTTGAGGATGCGGAAAGCACCTACGTGCACACACAAGAATACCTGTGCAGTCAGGCAGAATTACCAAACTGATACTGGTAGTTAGTAAGTCAGACAGAGATTTTTTTTTAAAAAAAAAAAAGGAAGAAGAATTACAGCCCTCTCAGAAAAGAAATTAAATATCCAGGTCTCCATCTGCTTAAGAATCCTAGGAATTTTCTAGTCTTTCTTTAGGAAATGCCACACAAGAACTTTATCTGGGAAAGGACTGAATAAAATGAGGTAGGACATCAGAATCTGGTCTTTCATCCTGCAATTGGATCCACTGCCTTTTGTCCTGTGTGTAACACTCTTGGCACCAAGAGAGGTCTCCTTAAGGGCAGCGTCTGTCTGTTCCAGCTAACTATAGCACAGGAACTGCAATTATCAACCTTTCCATTCCCCAAATTCCTCTGCTGATCTCCACTGGGATAGTATTATAACTATTCTTTGTTTGCAAATATACATACTTTACCAGACTAATTAGCTGGGAACTACATTTAAACTGTAGCCACATGACAAAATCTTGAGGGTTTTTTTAAACACTGATGTTATGAAAAAGTGACCTTCTCTCTTGTAAGCCTTGGCCACAAATGATTTCTGCTCAACAGATGGATTGAGGGATAAAGGCTAAATGCAAAATCAACTCAAAAACTCACAGAGGGTAATGTGTGACTCTGCTTTCCTGAAAAACCCCTTATGTTCTTGGTTTCATTGTTCCACTGATAGAGACACAGAGATTGGTGCTGGAATTAACTCCAGTTAGCTGGAATAACCTTCATGGTTACTAAGACCAGCCCTCATTCTAAAAAGTGTTAAAATATTTTTAAACCTTCTACAAATAATATACTGTGTTAATTTTTTAGCATCCTAGGGTGCTGCTCGGATGGGATTTCCATACAACTTGTGTGATTAAGCACTGAGCAAGGATGAGTTTTATTTGGGTAATTTTTGAATTAAGCCTTTAAGTATCTGGCTGATTTCTAATTCAATGTGACTTAATCTCATGCTTTACTCTAAGTACTTGCTTAAGCATGCTGAAGCAGAGCTTAGCCAAGATTGGTTGATACACAGAAAGGTACAGACTGCACAGGGCATCCCCGTCTGGTGGTGGTGAAGTTCAAAAGGTGCAGCAAAACAGTAAAAGAAAAGCCTACTGCTAATAACTGACATTTTCTCAAAAGGGTGTTTTCATCCCACACAAAGTCTGCCACATTACATTGCTGTTCCTGAGACTGTTGCTATTTCTGAGACTGACAGGCTGCCAGTTGAAGCGGCCCTCAGTCACTCAGGAACAATTAATTGGTGACGCTGTCAATTATGTCTGTATTGATCACCTTGGTTTTCAGGTTCATTCAGAGGTAAGCAATAATGATAACACACCATGCTCTCTAGTTATGACAGGATTTGATTTGTGGTCTTTACAGAAATAAATTTGAGTTCAAATCAACAGTCTGAGAAGCTAAATGAGCAAAGAGACTCATAGGATATGGATAGAGGTGGTGAAAATCACCGCTGTGTTCCCATTCCATGTCTGTCTTGTGGTTTAATCCCAAATGGCAACTCAGCCCCACACAGCTGCTCGCTCACTCCCCTGGTGGAATAGGGGAGAGAATCAGAAGGGTAAAAGTCAGAAAACTTGTGGGTTGAGATGAAGACAGTTCAATAGGGAAAGCAAAACCCAAGTTCACAAGCAAAGCAAAACGAGGAATTGCTTCACTACTTCCCATGGGCAAGAGTTCAACCATCTCCAGGAAAGCAGGGCTCTGTCACATGTAATGGTTATTTGGGAATACAAACACTGCCACTCCAAACATCATCTCCTTCCTTCTTCCTCCCACAGCTTTATATACTGAGCATGGCCTTCTGTGGTGTGGAATGTCCCGTGGACATCCACTGTCCTTGCTCTGCTCTCTCACAGTTTTTGTGTATCTACCCACTGGCAGAGTGTGGGAAACTGAAAAGGCCTTGGCCCTGTATAAGCACTGCTCTGCAATAAAGAAAACATCCCTGTGTTATCAACAGTGTTTCCAGCACAAATCCAAACATAGCCCCATGCCAGCTACTATGAAGAAAATTAACTCTATCCCAGCCAAACCCAGCACAGCATGCTTGCAAGTTTAAGGTTTGTTGTTGTTGTTGGTTTTTTTTGTTTGTTTGTTTTTTAGTGGCAATATTTAGAAGAAATGCTCTTTTGCCAGAGAGAAAACTACATGTACCTACATGACAGACTGCAATGGTATAATGGAATGGCTAACATCCGTAGGCCTGAACAAAGCATATGGTACCATCTGTGGGCCAGAAGCACAGCACACAAACAGTGGCTGAATCACTATTTGCCAAGTGCCAAACAGAGGGTATAGATAGTTTCATTTCAAAAGTGGCATCACTGATTTTCTTTTAGATTCTCTGCCTTGGTGTTGTCTATACTGTGAGCCTAAGAGAGAAGCAAAGTAACCTGGAGAGGAGCTCAGTGGGTGCTCTGCTGAGAGAGCACTGTCGCACAAAGCCCAGGCTGAGAACTCCTGGGGGCAGCAGCCAGCTCTGTCCCATGCTTGCACAGCTCCAGCACCCTGCAGCTGGGGTTAATGAGCCAATGATAACAGCAAGCAATAACCTGAACAATAAAAGCTGATCATTGATCTTGAGATCAGGAAAGCCAGCCACTTGAGGCTGTTACCTGCCTTCTTGGCTTACTCAGTGTTTTGGCAAGAAGTGCAATGTAGGCCAGCTCAAATCAAATCATAATTCAGTCCAAATCTGAATAATGCACCAGCAGCACAGTCCAGGGACAAAATGGAAACAGTGTGATTTTCATGCTCAAGAGCTAAAACGGCACTGTGTAGCCCATGGGTACCTGCTCTGGCAATCAGGGGAACTATCAAGGGATTTAAACCAATAAAATGAGGAAACCAGAAACCCTGGCCTTGGTCTGTGTAAGTCATTGCACTGTATTTAATGTACTTGCTGCTTTCAGTTTATCAGGTGACCTAGACAGTATTAAACTGTAAAAAAATATTAGAAACTCTCTTAAGAATACTGCCATACCTCTTAACTGATAACTGAGTTTCACAGAGTTTTCAGATCATAGTATTCCACAAATTTTGATTTAGAGGAAGTTGAAATGTTTGAAGCTGGATTGAAAAACCTTATTTGCTTTGAAATTCATTGTGATATCAGAAAGTTAAGCCTAATAAGGAAAAAGAAATCACATTCCAGCAGATGACAAAGAAAACAACCAAACCCACCAAATCCAACAACCCGTGATGCAAACTGGCATTTCAAGGAGAGAGGGGAATGTTCTCTCTTAAAAGATTTCCATATAATTTCAGGTTATCCTAGAAACTGAAATGAGAAACAGGATATAGAAAGTTGTAAACTCTCCATTATGTGCAAACCAGTTGACCATTGATGTAGGATCACCCCATGACTTCAGAAGGTGGAGAGAGTGCTTGGCTTTGCCCATCAATTGCTGTAAACAGTAAGTTAGGGGTAAACACAAGGTATACAAAATATACCTTGCAAAGAAAATGGGAGAAAGCCTGAATAATTTCCATATGCACAACCATCATTGCAAAGTTAGGGCAGAATGCAACATATGCATCCCAGCTGTAACATACATCTGCAGTGTAACTCACCCACCTAACATACAGACAGGAAATAAAGTTTTTTCCAGTGTCTGAGTGTAAGAAGATAAAGCTGTTGAGTTTAACCCTATCAACACCAGAGCAAAAAGAACCCAGACAACTGTTCACGTGCTTAAGGCATCTTGCTCCATCAGGATCTAAGCAGGACTTAGCTGGTGGAGGTTTTTACCTTTTGGCAGGTCCAGGGCCAGCTTCTGATCATGATATGATCTGTAGTCAAACAGAAGCCTGCCTACCAGCCACAGCTCAGCACTGCTTGGCCTCACACCTTGAGCAGAGGGCATGATTATTTATTGGGTTTAGTCTTTTCATAAACTACAGAAAAATTCTCATCAAACACAACCATAATGCTAAAGGATTCTTAAAGGAACACCCAACAAATTACCCTGACAAGTGGTTCTGTTGGCTACATAGAGCTAATACTTTCAAATAGGTTTGCTGAGCCAAGGAACCTAAGCAGATGAAGCTTCTACACTGGCAGACTTCCCTGTGCAAGTGGTACATGGTAAGAACTAAGGGGTCCAAATGCTAAATGCTCTCTGGCACAGCACTTGAAAAGACAACAAGATAATGAACACCATGGGACCATATGTAGAAAGAGAGTTTACAGTGTTTGCAAGTAGGATTTGCATGGCTGGACTCGGGTGATACAAGCATCCCATTTGAAAGCTGATCTGATACCCTTAGAGCTATTCAGTAAGGGGGGAAGGCAGCCTGGAACCTCCTGGGACTCCTGGGAGATGGAGCAAGGAGGATAAAAGTGACCATGACTACTCCACCTACCTAGAACTTGTGCACATGTGGAGTGCTTCCTCTAGCAACCCCTGCTGTGGGAGATAGTAGGTGAGACTGCTCCCTGGCCAGTGACATTTCACCTCTGCATCGATGATTTTCTCCCCCACCCCTGCACCAACCTAGTCCTGAAAGAGAAGGAGAAGATTTCCTTCTGGCCTGCCATGGAGGGCTTCTGTCATCATCACAACATGGGGTTGGGCAAGTGTTTGGTGCTCCACACAGCCCCCCTGTGCTGCCCCCTGTGCAGAAACCGACAGCCATGCAAAGTGACCCGCTGCAGGTATGGCTGGGGGACTGGGCCTTTCTGGTTTCTTCTCAGATGGATCGCTTCACTTTGCATAATCCTCACTCAGTAAGTGTGTTCCTCCTTTTACAAAACTGACTTGGAAATTGCAGGACTGTGCTGAGTTATTATACACTAATTGCAGCAGCATCTTTCAGGATATACTAAAATAAATTGTTAACTATACCCCTGGTCTTCAAAGACCAGTTATACCTCATGCCATTTATTAATCTCAGCTGCACTGAATTATTAAAATGAAACTCTCAATTACTCCCATCACTAACAGTACCATTGTGGCTTTTAGATTCATATTTCTACCTTTTACTGTAATGCATTCTTCATTTTAATTACTGGCACCATATTTTCAAAGGCCAATGCCTTATCTTTGCAGGGTATTTATCAACCTAAAAAAAAAGTTTGACAAGTGCATAAATCATTGGGTGTGACAAGCAGTGAATTCTTGAAGGAGAAATATGTGGAAAAAAGATCGTGTTATCTAGGTGAACCAAAGACATGTCAAAGTGAAGCAACAGGAGGAAATATCATCCTGCCAGCATGTGCATTGTGCAAGACATTATTCTGGTGTTCATTACCAGGAGACTGAGTAGATTCTTTTTTCCTTTGAAGAGAAAAGAGGTCTTCTGCAATAAAGGGTTTATGGACTAAAAGGAGAACAAGAATTCCCAGCTAAAATCCCTAAATAGAGAAATCAAGATCACATCTAATCAAAGTCACAGAACTCATCCAACTAATAATCCCAGCCCAAAATAACCCTCATCTGCCCAATGGCTCTTAACAATGAAGTTCTGCACTCCTACTATTGCCATTACCTTTTCTGATTAAAAGAACAGATGTTTTGTCATGAAAATCCCATTTTCCAGGTCTGTCAGTGGTCTAGATGTTGGACACCCACCATACAAATTCCTCTGCACCAGTACACAAGAGCAACAACTAAATTCAGGAATGTTAAAAGAGTAAAAAATGTTAGAAAAATGTCATCTATGTGGCCAAATCCACTTCAGAGCCCCCTACTGACCTGCCAGCTGGTCAGGGCAACTAGAAAGATCGCCTTAGGAATGCAAAGGGTTGGTTGTGGCAAAGGGTTGCCTTGCAGCAAGCTTTGGCTGCTTTTCCCTAACCAGAAGACATATTTTTAAAAAGGCAGAACACACCATCCAGTGAAACACTGGTGTGTGAAAGATGATGTCCTTATCTTGGTTGTTAGCCTGTGCTGAAGCCTCTAA
Organism: Chamaea fasciata; assembly: GCF_029207755.1. NCBI lineage: Eukaryota > Metazoa > Chordata > Aves > Passeriformes > Sylviidae > Chamaea > Chamaea fasciata. The sequence goes on along the minus strand of NW_027094092.1, from coordinate 19,354,524 downwards.
TGCTACATCTTCATTTTTGCTCTCCAGGCTAGCTGCAGGTGCCAAAGTCGCTCCTGGGCCATGATGTGTGGACACACCAGCCATGACACCTCATAGATTTATGGTATGGGCACTGCCTTGCAGGAAAACTGATCTCAAGTTCTCTAATGTAATTTCTGTCAGCTGATGATCAAGAATAATAATCCCCAGCGTTCAGGTTGTAGCATATGTGAAGAGACAGTAAAATGCCCAGCTCTACATCCTCAGTATCCTGAAGTCAAACACAGTAATGGGCTTGCTCCCCTGGGGAAAAGCAATGTGTCCAGTCATCATCTTTTTAAATTCACCTCCACCTCATACAACAAAAGTCATTCTTTTTCTGTCTAGTTTCTTGCTTGCATTGTGGGCTTCCAATTTCATTACTTGTAAAAATCCCGAGAGCAACAATAGCTTCAGAAAACAGAGATAAGGTAGAAAATGCGGGGAAATCTTTGGAGACTGTCCTGGATTTTTTACTTTACAAGACAAAGAATGTATTACATGATGTCTCTCATTCCCTTTCTAACCTTTTTAATAAGAAAAGACAAACACCAGCCCAGCTGCACACAGCCAGCATCTGATTGGGTCAAAAACTTTTAACCCACAGCATAGTTGGTTGTACTAAAGGTGCAATGAAAAGTATTTTTCTGGGACCTCTGCCACCAGAAGCATATTCTGGAGGAGATTTGTATAAAGGACCTGTTAGTTTTTCAAACTAATCTAGTGCCAGCTGGACATGTAGGAGTAATGAGCCCTGAGGCTTAACCACTATTTCAATCTGCTGAGCAGAAGAAGCAGAAGAAGCAGAAGAAGCTTCTACAGGATGAGAAAAACCACTTTCTCTTTTGCCAATGCTCCCAACAGTTTTGTTCTAGCAGCTTCATCCTGCAGGTATGAGAAGGAATCTCAATATTTTGACTCTTTGGAGTTACTGGATTTCCTCCATCATCTGTGCCCTTCAAGGTTAGGGCTGAAAGATTCAGTAATTTTTTAAAAAAATTTTTTTAAAAACCTTTTGCCTTTTTCATTTACAATCGGGCAGAGAGACAGAATTTTGAGAAAGAGACATAAGCATGTTTCCTTGAATTCTTGAACTCCTGTCTCTTCTCTTCTAGCAGAGAAAAACAAGGACAAAAGAAATAAACCTTGTCTCCCATACACAGACAGTTCTCTCCACCCACCAATACAAAGGGCACTACATACCTGGAAAGAGAGTCCTCCAGAAAACTGCTTTCCATTTCCAAACAACATTTCCATGCATCAGGGTTGGCATCAGGGTCACACTGAGGAGCCAGCTACCAGAGCTGCTCCGAACACTATCAGAAACCCCTTCTTTTGCTGGGGTAGATGTACTTCCTACACACCTAGTACCCTTGGTATGCTCACAAAACACCTGTGTTTTTATATACTGCTCCCATGTCCAGTCACTGCATTTCTACATGCTTCTGATTAAAGCTTCATTTTGCTTCTCATTTTACAAGGGGACAAGGAAAATCAACACACAGCATGCATATGAACAAGAAAAATGTCTGCAGATGCAAAGTAGAGGTGAATTTTCAAGGACAATCAGTTGATGATTCAATACAGAAAGGTCCCTCTTTGCAATTCATAATGCTGTTGAAGAAGGTGAATTTCATTTTTGTTAATGAAAGTGGCTCCGTGTTTATATGTGCCTTAACTACCTCACCCATTTTCAAAAGTCAGCGTTGCACCATAGGAGCAGAAGGAGGAGTTCGTCTTCCACAAATTGCTTCTGGGCAACAAAACTGGGCACCTTAATGTAATGTGGTTGGTCAACTCCTTTCTCTTTTCAGTTTATAACCCATCATCTCCTAAAGCCCTATCTTTCATTCTGTGCTGCTGGTGTTAAAGCCCCACTGCAGTTCTCAGAAGTGGTCCTCTGCTATTCAGTGCAGTTGGCTTTTGAATGAAACATGAGGTTTTTTAGCACCTCAGGAGGCTGAGCAAGTTTAGCAGCCCAGCCTCAGCCTCACACACAAGGACTGCCCTTTAATTCCACTTAAATAAATTCAGTGTTGTTGGTTTTGCCCCTGCTCAAAAGGAGCTTAGTGGGAAAGTCAAAACAGATCTCAGCCAAAGGGAAAAAATAATAAAGCAAGCCCATAAATTAAGTCAAGCTAGTGTATCCTAGGAACAAGAAAGAGCTCATGCAGATGAGGCAAACCATGCCATGCATAGAAAGCAAATCCCCACTGCTGGTCCTCCCTCATGCCATTCCAAAGAAGCAAATCTCTATGCAAAGTGTTTGAGAGCATGCTGGAAATTGAGGGGCCCTGGAAAAATAGTTAAGAAATAAATTCCACTATTTGGTGGCATTTGTTCCAAAGGAGACAAAGTGTCTTTTGTGAAACATTCCCACCAGAAGCCTTGCAGATTTTGAACTGCATCCACAGCCTACACTGGCATTAGATATCAAGTGAAATCTTATTGTTTGTCCTGCCTTTTACTATTGAAAATCCAAACAGATTTTAAAATGTCTGACCAATTAACTAGAAGTGAGTTGCATATTTCCCAGAATATGAATCAACATAATTATAATTTAAGAAGATCTATTGTCATTATTATGGCAAAAGAGTATGACAGAAAGTAAGAGAGGGTAAAGCGCTTAAACACAGTGAGATGATCCCTAGACTCTTAACAATGAGCCCCTGCTCATTCATTGTATGAAGTCATACCAAGTCTATAGCATAGAATTTATTGGGTAAGGATGAGATTTTTAGGGGCAAATAAGTACCTTCCAAAAATCCCTTTCTGCTCTGAATGGTTTAGAAACCTAGCTAATGTGACATCTTTCATAGCCTACAGCTAATAACCTTCATGTTTATTTTCTTCTGAAACTCTGAGAGGTCAATAAAGACCGATCATAGTGCCTTATGCTTTGTGGGACATGCTGTGGGATTGGGGGACAAAAGTCAAGACCAGGCTGATTTGAGGATATTGCAGGGCAGGAAGAGTTTCAGCAATGGTCCCTGGAAAAAAAGGCAGATCAGTGGAAGTGTGTGATCCTTTTCCTTTTTTCTCCCAGGAAGGTTGGTATGTGAAGTGCAAGATGCCCATAAAGTCTTCCTTGCAGCCAAAATCACTGTCTCAGCAGAGTCCATTAGTGGAAGATGCATCATCATCGTCTTGCCTTCCTCCTGGGAAAGAGAAATGGAAGGGAAAGGATGAGCTCTGTAAGCAAAACAAAGTAGAGAATGGGAAAGAGCTGAGAGACCAATTAAGCTCTGCACACATGTAGGCTCCCTGCATGGCAGCTGACCTACAAAGGATATTCAGAGTCGACAAAGGGCTGCACATTGAACTGATAGAGTAACCGGATGCAAAAGCAATGCAGCATCAAGCTGTGTTGAGGGGGGTAGATCACCCTAACATTAACTCTGTTATAAAGAGGTGATCGATGCCACATAAATCAAAGCAGATATATCGACATAAACACTCAGATTGAGCTCCATTGTCTTGTGTGTGCTTGGTAATAAAGTTTGCAACATTTTAAATGCAAAAATGAGAAGGCATTTTCCAGAAAATTTCTTTTATTGTATTTGCAGTAATGCAGCTGGGTGAAGCTGGAAGAAAACTTCCCCTGAAAAACCCAGTTCATCCACCACCCCACTCAAGACAGAGTAGTAGTAGGCCAATGCCACCTTCCGAGTACTGGAGAATGAGTCTGTCTTGTTCCTTCTCTCACAAACATTCCTGACTTTTCCTGCTGGGAAGAAGGCAGTGAGTGGCAGCTGGGATGGGGTAAAAGAGGCACATGCAGGCTTGAAAACTCACAATTCTGTGTTTGGCTTGTCTGCAAGTAAGCATCGAAGTGTGTCCCTAGACAGACACATCATGGTAAGTGAAAGGAGCTCTTTTAAGCATAATAATCTTTTATAGTCTATCATTTGAGACGTAGTCTGAGTTCATGAATGATTTTTCAACCTATTACACTGTCAATAGCATACTTTTCAATCTTCCCCGTATTAAGAAACACTTTCATTCCTGCTTCCTCCTCTGAAGCCAGGGATATTGGCAGGATGCACCCTCTGAGACTGTTTACTTCCATGGAGATCTTTAATAAAAATGCAGTGACTGGAAACTGTGAAGATAGAGCAGTTGGAGGAACAGGAAATTTAAAGAGTCAAATATGCAGAAGTCCTCAAGATGCTGCCAAGGCAAGAATTTCAGGAGGAAAACAATGCTGAGTAACATAATTTCCCCCAGTAGCTGCACGTCATTCAGCAACCTTGAATTAAGCTCACACCTCTGCTGTCTCTGCACAGTTTCACAGGAGAGGAATGAAATCCTTTATCAGCAGGACCAAAAAAACCTTCAAAGAGGGTAAATATTAGAAATCCACAATTAAAGTCAGGGAGCCGGCAGCTGCCCTGGAATGATTAATGGGCTCACACATCTCCTTATGCCCTAGCTCAGCCATGCTGAGCAAATGTTCAAGAATTTCATAATCTCAGCAGCCCCTTTGCTTTCAAAGACATAGCCTGGCTGTGCAGTGATTTCTCCAAGAGACAGTTAAAATCAGTTTGGTTTCCTCTTTTGCTCCCCTCTTTCTTGAAAGCATCCGTAAAACTGGGGCATTGCACAGGGACTACTGAAGCACTGTATACAGTAACACATTGTACACTGAAAAAAAGAACAACTGGACCTTCACACTAAGGAGCAGATCAGACAGAGAAATCGGTTACAATAAGCAAGGAGGACTGGCAACACAAGTGGGTGATGGGCTGATAATAAATAATACTGCATTACTGCTAGGAAAAAACAGCAGCAAAAAAATAATAGGAGAAAAGTAGGCACATACTGACACTTGTGCATCAATAGGAATCTCCCAGAGTGCACATCGTGGCTTCAGCAGTCTGTGTGAACCCATGGACCAGCCTGCCTCCTGTTTGGCTGCAAACACATGTGCACAACTACATGCATCTGAAGCCTGACCAAGACATGCAGGGGAAAGGAAATGGAAACTAACAGAAGTAAGGAAGCTGCCTGAATGAACAACTGAGGAGTGGGCTGGCCCATGCCTTTAGTGCTACAAGTCTAGTTGCAATTTGTACCCTTGAAATCAATGTCTAACTTGTAAGGGCAAATTCATTTGCTTCTTTAGATGCCTGACTTTGGAGACATTGAAATATGCTGCTGTTGCAGCCCTGGAAAGTGATGCCTCATTAAGCCTTAAAACAGGCTCCATCTCCCACCCTGCAAGAAAGTCCTGCTGGTGAGAGCTGGGTCAGATGTCCAGGACCTTTCAGACTTTAGTCTTTCCTGAGCAGCTATCTAGAGCTGATGAACATCATCCAGAGTGCTGGTATGATGGCTATGTGCCAAATAATCCACTAGGGACTTGGATGGTAAAAATCAAAAGTTGTCTGTCTTTTAGTCCCTTCCAGCCATGCAAGCTGTGGGTAAAACAAGCCAGGTCTCTGTGTGATGATGAAATCCTTCAAAGCATTTTCCCTTAGCACACTGGTCTTATCAAGAAAGTATTTTCAAACCTGTACCCAAAAAACATAAGGCCAGATGCTGAGGCATCCAGCTATCCTGCCCTTCAAGTTTCCATAACCTGTCCTATCCACCCTGCCCTCAAGGTGTGTGGGGACACAAGGCATGGAAGACAGGCAGCTCTGCCTTTACAGTCTAGCTGGGCTTTTTGGCAGATTCATGAGCATGTTAGCAAAGTCCCACCACAGCACTAGAGAGAGGGCAAACACCCTCATTTCCACTTTGCAGCAAAAGGGACCAAAGTGTCAGGAGATCAACTGACCTCCTAAGGCAAAGAACCATGTCTGTGGCACAGCTCAGGCTCTGCTGTTCCAGCAAGTGGTTCACTCCTTTTCAGCAAGGTTCAGAGCTCAGTAAAGGTCAAGACCCCAGAGGTGTGCTAGTCCACTGTGGGTGATCATGTGGGGCTACCCCACACCACGTTCTGGGTAAGGGCATACACTCACACAGTGCACAGAAATTATTGATTTCACACCTGTGTGTACATTCTCCCCATCCTATTTAAAACCAGTCGTATCTATTAACACTGTGCAGAGAAAGGTTTTATTGCCTTTCCACTTGTGTTATAGTCACTACTTTTGTAGAAAGTAGATTCAACATGAAGCAAATTCATGTTTAGAACACAGAGCTTATTCCAGAATTCTCCCACATTTTATTTACTATCAGGATATATGTTTTATAACCATGCTACTGTTTCAGTTGCCTTTCCCTCTCCTTTAATATGGAGATTTTTATTGCTGCCATATCTTTTAAAGGTGGCAGCAGTGCTGCCCAGGGGCTTTGGACATACAATCATTGCTGGCATGACTGCAGCAATAACCAGTGCTGAGGCAGCATGTGAGGCTAAAGGGGGTTAAGGGCAGTCATGAGGGAAAACTTCAGGCCTGTTGTGAGCAGTTGTGGTAAATGGCAACAGAGCAACTCATTGCTCTGACAGGGAATCTCAGCAAATCTTCCCCACTTTCCAGCACATGACAAAATTTCCCTGGCAAATATATTTTCCTCAGTGTCTGTTTTGCAGCCTAACCATCATCTGAGAAGTGAGAGGAAGTGGGTAGCAGGAAAACAAACACACTCAACCTACCTTTTATGAGTTGTACAAGGGGGTGACAGCAGAGGGTGCAGTGACAGCACTGTGGGCAGCTTCCTCAGTGGAGAGCAGGAGAAGGGAAAGGGAGGAAGGGAAAAGGGCAATGCTGAGAGAGGGAATGCAACTGGTGAAGACAGAAGGCCAGCTTGGTCATTTGTGAATGAAGCCTTTGTCTTAGGAGCTTGGGAAGAGCATCTGGGGCCATCATCTCCAAGGCAGCTGAAGTGAAAATTCCCCCATTTCTTTGGTGGCTGGCCTTATTTCCATCAGCTTGTGTGCAGTCTCAATTGACAGGCAACCCCAAAGCAGAACCAAAATCTTCCATGCCAGCCATATACTTACAAAGCTCATATGACAGTTTCACATGGGAGACTATGCCTAATAAATCTACCCAAGTGCTTTGTGCTAAATCTCATCCAGGACTAAATACTTCTGTCAGACAAGCTGACCTTTCTCACTGGTTCAGTTACAAACTTATGTAGCAGTGCGGAACACACTTGATTTCTGAGCTTTGGCTTTTTCAAACACCATGATTTTTGGTACAGCATGACTACAGACCAGAAAAACCTAACAAACCAAACCAAAAACCAGCAAAAAGAAGAGGTGAAATATTCAAAGAAGACAATATATTATACTGTTTATCTTTCAGAGAAACGAAGCAGTACGGATGGCCCTGTAGGAAAGAGAGAAATCTGAGGTTCAGTAATATCCTGTTTCTACGAAATAATCTGACTTTTTCAGTGGGACCCTGCTGGAGGCAGCAAAACCACAGATGTCTGAAAGCAGATGAGAAGCGGTCCAAGTAGGTGCCTTCACACTTCAAGGAGGTCTCAAATCTGTCCTGCACCTTGCACACAAATGGGAAAATGGCTGGAATAATAACACGTGTGCTACTTGTTGGGTTGTTGCTGGGAGAGGTGTCTTCAAGGACAAGCCAATAATGAAATCACTCTCTTAATGCCCCCTGAATCATTACTATTATCTGCCATTCATTTGCCAGGGGTTTCACGTCTGCTTGGGAAAATTCAGATTCTGTCATCTTTTCTGATCACAGTGTCTGGCATGATTTACCTAGGAAATCATCTGAATTTCCTCTGAATTAATCCTTATTTTAGTGTCCAATCAGTTTCAGAGAAAAAAACCAAACCAAAACACACAAATAGCTACATTTCTTCCCATTCTGTAGATGAAATACAATCTTGGTTTCATGTGTCACTCGCACACCTTTGTGTAAACACATGTAATGCACACATGAACATGCTCCCTGGAAACAAATGATCCCTTTACATAAAAGTACAGAGATGCTATTTTTTCACCCAGGAGCCAGCTGCAAGTATTTTTAAATGGGATAACTTGTTCAACAGTTGAGCTCAAGGGCCCTTAGGGACCCAGATCAGGACCCTGCTGTATTAAAGCTTCATACACACCATTCCCTCACTCAGACACCAGACTCATTGCAAGCAGCCCAGAGAAGAAGCCTGAAAGGGCAATAAACAAAAGGGCCACTTCCATTTCGCAGCATTTGAAGACAAAGGCAGAGTTGCCTTTGGATAAAATTTCTAATTTCAGCTGTCTGTATCTCACTCTGATGCCAGTGGAGCAGGGATGGCTAAGAGGGATGTATGCTCCCTGGCTACTGCAGCTTAGTTTAGGTTTGTGCAGTTTCCTTTCTGTCTTGTTGAAACAATGAGCTGTGGACTAGAAATGTACTCCATTTAGCAGTTGTTTTAGCATGAAGCTTTGGCAGGAGAAGTGCTAAGGCAGCAGCATTTCAATCTCCACAGCTAAAACAGACTGCAATTGTTAACCGGGGTCTGGAGACGGGACTCTGTGTCCAAAGCCCTGATCCTGAACACCCCTCCTTGGCGGCTTTTTCTGTTGTTGTTGGTTATTCAGCAGTGCAAATGATCATAGGTAATCTGCCATTTTTCATTTAGAAGGAAACCTCAAGTGATGGTCTGTCCTAAACCAAGTTTTGTTAACATTTACTTGCCTTCAGAGGTAAGGGTCTGTGCAGCAAAAGCAGCAGAGATGGTGAGTGCCTACCAAACACACCTTCATTAGCCTAAACTAGCAACTTATTTCATTGCATTTTCCCTAATGTATTTCAGAAACAAACTACAAAAATATTTGCTTTAACAAAAAACAAAACAAAACAAAACAAAAAACCACCCCCCCCCCCAAAAAAAAACCCCACAAAAACAACTTCATACAAAACACTGCAGCAAAAGAATAAGACAAAATAGGAAAAACATATTAAAGTCACCTGGAGTAGCAGTTACAGCATGATAGCCTCTTATTAAGGAAAGAAGATTGAGCGACACGCTGCACACATACCTATTCTTTACACCAGTGTGTGTGCTCATGTAAGACCTTGAATTGTCTGATGAATGTCTTTGGTTTATAAATGTATCTCATTTCTTTTCTTCCCTGCTCTTCCACTCCAGGCCTCTAAAAACTATAGGACCAAAGACAATTGCCTCTCATGGCTTTATTTCATTCTTAAGAATATAGATTAGAAGCAGGAAGCCAAGGAGACCTTGAGATGATTTTAATTGCCTGCAGTTCCTTTTGGAAAAGAGGAGAATAAATATGCAAGGTCCTTGATGAAAGACAGATGGATGACAAAAGTCTACCTCATTGTAAACTGCTGCAGCAGAAACAGGCATGTGGCAGCACTTATTTGAGCACACACACAATCCTACCATCTCATCATAAAGACAGACAATCTTAGAGGCTCACCACAGCTGGACAGCAGTTTTTGGGATGAGACTATGATATGCATGCAGTTATCATCAAATAAATTAAAATTGGATAATGAGAAAAGAGGGGAGGAAAAAAGGCAAAGTCCCCAAATGATTCATTTCACTGGCTCAGCAGTCATGCTTGAACTTCTGCAATAATGCACCTACACCTTGGCTAGAAGGAATTTTTCCTGTGTCACAAGGCATCTACACTTTGCCTTGTGCTGTGTCTGCTAGAACTTGTTTCTTACTGGTATCTAGATTTGCACCTCACTGACAACCAGAAGGATGTCACAGACCCCTTTCATACAAATCACAGGAAGAAGTCAGAGCTACACAGGCTGTCTTCCGGAAGGAATAGTGGCCTCTCATTTTAATCTGACATTGTCTTATGCAACCAACCTCTTGTTCCTTGTCCTAAAGTTTACAACGATCTGTAAAGCCCCATTCCCCAGGGATCTGGTTAACCCTTTGAATTGTTTGCATTAGGTTGGCTGCTTATTTGTTTCTGCCTTGTTAGGTCTGTTCCATCTTTGCTGTGCTGCTGAGGAAGAGGAGCTGCCCACTGAAGAAGGACCAAGAGGAAGCCAGAGTTGTTGAGACCTCAGTTTGACTGGCTGGCACACAAGCTAGTCAAGAGCTGTAACTATTCTCTAACAAAATTGCCACTGCTACAAACACACAAAATGTTTCTTTTGAGGGAAGTTTTAGGTAAAAAAAGCGAAGTATAGAGATCAATATCTTTGTGACACCATGACTTCTGAAATTCAGCTACACCCTCAACTGAAGGGCTGGTGGTTCAGTAGATACTTGCTCAAGTATGCTCAGTGGTGCTTGTCTAAACCAAGGGTACTGCTTCTCCTTTGGATGCTGCTTCACCAGGCACATGAAGTCAATTGACTGACTCTTCTTTTGGATTGCTAAGGAAAAGAAATTACTCATTGCTTGATTTATAATTAAAAACATTTTATAAATTCATGAAAGAGCAAATGGTTTCAGTGTTCTAAGAACAAGTAGTTATACAGTGTCATGTTTAAGTTTTTAAAGAAAGGAGGACACAAACAAAGGTATTTGACAGCTCCGAGAAAGGAACAGGGAAAGTAAGTTATATAGGGACAGTAATGGTTTTAAAAGAGACATTTCAGCCTCACAAAGTGTTTGCAATTCTCTAATGAGATTTCTGGACTGCTTCTGGTGGATCAGGATTGAGAACATACCCAAGTGGTGCTTCATCACAGCAATCAGCTGAAATAGGAAGCACATGGCAATAGACTGAGAGGCAATAAAATTTTGCTCAGAAAAAGCACAAAAATTCTACAAAGAAATTGTATTCAAACTACTTACAGGAAAAAAGAAACAAAACACAGATATCCACAGGAAGCAATTTGTATCCTGTTTGGATGCTTTTGATGCAACTTGAATATAACAGCCAGTGTACTGAATCTACACTTTCCGAAACAAGACTAGGGCAGGAATGCTATGCCCTATAATTTGATTAATACACAGCCAGAAAGCAGCAAGCTGGATGTTTGTTTTCATTAACCCTTTAAGTCAGCTCAAAGTTCTGTACTTTCAGCATGCTCCTAGAACTGCTGGACCATTCAGAGTCATGGAGAACAATTTTTATGATCCAGGACTTATGAACCCAGACTCCAGTCACAGCAAAAGGCCATGAATGTGTCACTGCCTAAGCTGTCAACAGGGACACTGAAAGAACTGGACCCTACTCCAGCATGTGAAGTGGCCAGCACAGCTTTCCATTCTCCTGTGCACTGAGATCCAAGCTATGGAAACCAGCTCCAGCCTCAGTGGACAATCCAGCAATAGCATGGATCATTAATAATAATTCATAATATGAAGAGAACAGTGTCTCCTAAGCATTACAAACCACTAAACCGAGGCTGGACCAGGAGAAATTGAGAAGAAGTGATTCATTTTCCCAGGGAACACAGGCTTATGAAAAACCTCCAGACATCACAGGACTGGGAACATTGACTTCCCAACAGTGCTACAGTGTATAGGATGAAGTGTGCAAATGGTGACAGTGGGGATGAAATATCAACTGCTCTGCACACAGAAAGGAGCCTCAGGTGGGCTTGCTAAGGAGCTGTTAAAAGTTTTTGGAAGACACCCTACAGGGAATTATGAAAGCAGGCTGGAACTGGATTTGTACTGCTGGTGTTCACTGTTCAAAGGGACCAGAGGGGACAAAACTAACCAGAAGCCCACATTTCTGGTTTTAATAGTGATATTTTTTCATTATTTTTTATTATTCCTGTAAATTAAATAAATGTTCCTGGTAAAGCTTTGCTGACAATATGGGTACTAGAGCCTTTTGTGTTAAGATTGGCTACCATCTTTTCAAAGTATTTACAAAATATCGCTGAACAGTCAGACCTCTCACCTATTTGTGTTCTGTGAACCACTACATGCATAGTAATGCAAATTGTACAATATATCTATACTTAATTCTTTCTATATTGTCACCACATCTCACGAGAAAAGTGATTTCAGAGCCAGTGAAAGCCATCATTCCTCCCATGCAACTGGTGCAGGAGTATTTTTAGTCTTTTGCATCAGAGCTGCAACGGGACAAGGATTTAACTGCCACATTTAACAACGTGAAACATCTTTGATGCCACTCTCAACAGTAAAATGATCTTGTAAGAGCCAGCTTCCTTTAAAACAGGCCAACTTGCAGCATAAGCATGAAAGCCTTTAGTTCATATTGCATATGTACGTAAAAATCCAAAAGTAAAGAGGACAGTCTGGGACAGTCCACAAGGCCCCCAGCTGCACCGCTGCCCCACCCATTCCTGCAGTGGCTGTTTCTGCTCACAGCACCATGGGGCATTTCACTGGGCTGTCCATGTCAGGCTGGCTCCAATTCATCCTTGCTGCCTGACAGACGTGACCTGCGAGAAGCAGCTGACAAGCAGTCAGTTCATTGCCTCATGAAAGATGGACACATTCACTGCCATTCAAGCTCCATTTTTCATAAGAACAAGAATGTGCTGTTCCAAATGTTGCACTCAGCATCTTGGAATGATGCCTTTGACCAGGGGCACTGGGGCCAGCAGAAAAATGAATTATTACACAAGACACTGTCTTTGTCCATTTCTACAGTTTAAGGGAAAGATGCAGACACTCAGCCAACTAACTGCTCAATACTGTTGTTTCTGTAATATCCAGGACCCTGCTAGATTTCTGGAACAGACACATGACCAAACTGTTTTTCTGAAACAAATGTCAGACTCCTTGATTCACCAAAATGGTGCAAGTGACAGTGCATGAGATAATGCTGTGCCTGCAGTGGGTGAGAAGTCATGGCTTATGGTAAACAAAGACACATTAAAGCAAGGCTGTATTTAAAAATGGCAAGAGAAGCATGACTTGAGAACGTTATTTCTTTGAGCTGTTGATTTTTGTCTCAAAATTGTTTTTATATGAAGGTCCCTTGCCTAGAAATGTGATTGTTTGCTAAATAATAATTATTTTGGAGGTAACAATCCCCTGACTTCCTCAGATCAGAAAATTATTTAGACTGCACTTGGCTCATGCTCAGGCACCTCTTTTTATAAAACTGAGCACCTACAAATAATACTTTGGCAATTATAAATATATCCCTTAACAAATGAGGAGCTGAGGAATTTCATGATGCAATCTGATAACTAGACAGATGAGAAATTACAGAAAGAGGGAAAAGGAAGATTAAAAAAAAATTCACATAATTAAGACAGTGAGATGAGCCCCTACAGCGCACCTAGCTCTCACCAAAACCACATCATGCACTCTGATGCACTGGCTGATCATGTGAGAACCCTAGAGAGAACTGAATAGTGATTGATCATGTATTCATGTGCTTTTATAAGGTTTCAAATGATGCTCTCAGTAGAAAGACTGCTGTAAACTTGTTGTTTAATTGCTGCCAGGTAGATTCCTACCTGCTGGCACGCTCCTCTCACCTGCTTCATCAAATATCTCCTCAGCCAAATCTCTCCCTCTCCCCTCAAGCTCTCAAAGTGCCACACCAAGTGTGGTTAAACACTTTAGCACGTGTGCAGTGTTTCCTACTATATATGTGTAAAACTGAGATCTGCAGGGACACAGGGCAACTCCACTCTTCACTCATCCTGGGATAAAATGAAGAACCCAAGATGCAAAGACTCCCTCTGAACCATCCAAGCCCTGTTTCCATCCATCACAGGTAAATACATTCTGTCCAGACTAGGATCCATCCTAAACTAGTAATATTTTCACCTTTGTTTTTTGTCAGGAACAAAACTGTGCTGTTCCAAATTCTCTAAGTGGAAGTCTACCTCAGAGCCTCATTTTTCCTGTAGTTAAAAACTTTCTTCTAATTGCCAGCCTGAATGTATTCCTCAATAATTTGTGCCCTGCTGTTGTTGTGCCAAGACTGTTAGCTTAAATTATTCTTTTCAACACACAGGGCAAACCCCCATTGTCTCTTTGTCATCACTTTACTGTGTGACACAAATCTTCTTCTCCCTTTGCATTACCTTTTCCTTAAAGCAAACCACTAGTGAACACATTTCCAGGTTCATCCTTCTTGAGTATGAGTGACCAGAACTGCACTCTTGATTCCAAATACACAACAGCTGTAAAGCCCCTCTCTATCAACTGTACAGGGAGGATTGCATTTGCCCGTTCTCCAGCTGCATCACATTGGCATCTTATGCTGCAAAATACTGTACAGGTTTTCAAAAAAAAATATTGCACAAATTAACTCAACTTTTTTTCTGCAATAAAATAATTTAATTTCTAGACAAAACAAATGCTGCTAGTCTTATCTGGACCAAGCCACAAGCATGAGTGCCTCACTCCTCTCTAAGTTATGAGCCCATTTTCCAGCAAAGCGGATTATGTTTAATCCTTAGGTGAATAACCTTGTACTTGGTACCATGCCATTTTACAACATTTCTACTGTATAATCTTCAAGGTCATCCAATTCTTCTTGCACAGTATCTTGATCTTCCTTTTATCGATGTGTCTCACAACTTCATGTCAGTAACAGAAAGCCATTTCATTAACTCTCTCTACTTTCTGAGCCAAAGTCACTAATAAAAATATTAAGCAAGATTGGTCCCCAAACCATTCCCTGATAAAGTCTCAATAACCTCCCTCCAACCTTACTAACACTTCCTGACATCTCCTTGATACCCATGTGCTTCTGCTACTTTCCAATCCCCATCTTCTCCAGCTTATCCAACTTGCTGTGAATTGTGGCTTCAAATAATTTCTGTTTATTGCATTTCTTTGCCAAGATGATCAGTTATTTCATTACTTAAAGGTATCATATAAATTTGGCACTATCTCTGAAAACATGAAGTTATATTTATTTGGTCACTTGCCAAGGAGAACAGCGCTGGCACAGGCACTTCCTGCAGTGGAACAGGGAACTGCAGCAAACCAGGCAAGTTTGTAGAGCCAGGGGAGCCACAAAGAGCACCAACATCATCTGGGAGCTTGCAGCTCCCAGGGAGTGGCTGCAGGGGTGTAGGTGGGATTGGGAGGACCAGTGGATGCCTCTGCTGCCACACTTAGTAATCCTGGGTACTGCTGGTGAATGGAGCAGGCAAATAGGGCATGGCACAGCAGTTCACAGGATGGGTGCCTCTCCACAGTGGGAGAATCAAGGTGCACTCTGCTAAGCAACTGGTCAGTCCTTGTGGGTCCCTTCCAAATCAGGATAATCACTGGGTTTTTGCATTCATTTCCTACTTTGCATTCATTCTTGGTCATTCTCTGCTTCCCAAATTGATCTTTAGTGATGAATATGAACTGAGGTTAGATTAGTATGTCTGCCTGTCCCTGAGATTTCCTGTTGTTTAGTCAAATGGTGTAAATTCAGATTTCACACGTTTATTTTAAAAATCCACAAAATTCTTACTTTGACACCAGGACTTGTAGCAGAATTCTGGGGAAGATATAACCAACTCCTCAGGCATGTCCAATGAAGTCTCAAAGTTCCGCACCACCTAGAATAAGGTAGTTGTCTATCCTTCATACCTCAGAGCTACTGTCACCTTCCTTTTGTCCACCCACAGTATTGAATCAAAGGTGGAAAAATATTGGCTTGATCAGGTCCAACAGAATCATCTTTCCTGAACAGAAAGGCAAAGCAGTTTCTTAGTTCTTGAGCTCCACCAATTTTACATTTAATTGTAACCCACCCGTATTGCACAGTACGTCTTCTCCCATCCCCCCCAGTCTTTCCTCACTTTGTAATTATTTGATTGCAAGATCTTTTTTCTATTTGCTTTATTTGCCTTTGCTTTGAGTCCAGCTCAAGCCAACAGTTCTTTCTCTCTAGGGAGATGTGGAATTTTCCTCTTAGTTTTAAACTTTTCTGCTTATTTAAGCTACATCATTAATTTAGACCTATGACCTAAAAATTCAATTTCTGTTTTTTAGAACTTTTTAATGTCAAAAGTGGGAATCACCCTTGAGAGAAGGGTAATGTTAAGGCTGAAATCGTCCGACAATCGTGTTCACCGTAGTTTAAACATCCATCCTGAAAAAGACTTTTCTAACTTAAATGACCTGAAGACTGAGTGGAACAGACAAAACTCGCAGAACAAATCTCATTCATGTTGCTTCACTCTTCATTAGATACCGCATTCTGATATTGTTTCAGTCTTGGAGGTTGAAGTGTAGATTGTCTCCATAATCTTCCACTTCCTCTCAGTGAAGAAGGGGGAGCTCCATGAATATCTGATAAGTAAGTTGAACATTGGCTCACATTAAAAATGAGAATGTCTCCCAGGGATCCCATGTAATGAACAACAACAATAAAAGATGACAAGGACCAGGAACAGTTTTTTCTACTAAATACACATTGGAAGAGATAGGAAGACTAGAAGACAAAAGGTTACAGTTATTTCTTGCTCACTAGCTCTGCTTAAGTATTTGGGAGCTCGCACTCATTATTACCATGACTCATTAGCAATTTCCCTTCCAGAAACACTGGACAAAATGGACAAAGAAGTATTTATGTCAAAGTGAATCCCTGTCCTCAGAGGACTTCTGACACCACATTGCACTGGAGCCATGAGGCCCCCATTTATCAAGGGAGCCTTGCACAGGCCCTGTGGCTGCTACGAGGGGCTCCCATGCAAACCTGAGCTCTGGCAGGTCTCCATCACCTCCAATGGGCAACAGCTCCCAGGGCAGAGTTAAACTGTCTAGTACCTTACAGTATACCAGGCTCTCAGCCTGCTTGTCTTCAGGCTCCTCTAGAACAGTGAATTGAGGGGAGATTATTTTGTAATAGCAAATGTCTCTTCCAACAACTCACTTTACAGAGTAAGAAGGGCAGAAAAACTGAGCAGTACTTTTTCCCCACTATTAAGTATCCAGGAAGTGTATTTAAGAAATGAGGAAAGTGGAGAACACTTATATCTAAATGAAAGATAGAATTCCCCCTCTCATACACCCTCAGTAGAGTAGGGGAGATGTGCTACAGAGACATCTGGATGTTTTTCAGGACTTGAGAGCTTTCCATCTGGGACCATAAATAAAAAAGTAGCACTGCAAAAATGTTCCATTTCTAGACAAGACAATAAAATTACCTACCCACAGAACCATTAGCTGCCAGAACAGAAAAAAGTACAGGTTCTGTTTTAATAATTATTGATCAAAATTGAGCTGCATTTAGATGGGACAGTAGCTAGCACAGAAGTGGTAGCATGCTTGCAGATCAGCCAAATAGAGCGGCACAAATGGCGCATCCAGCAGGAAGTACTGACACATTTGCAGGCACAAAGCTGAGATGCAGCAAGTTGACCCAGGCCTCCTCCTGTTGCCCATGTGTCCACCAGAGCCATGCCCAAGTGTCCCAGGAGACAGCTAGTCAGCATGCTTGCTTGCAGGAACCAGCTCTGCTTCTCAGAAAACACATGCACTCCAACACAGCTGGAAAAAGCAGCAGACAGCACAACTCTGGCAAGAGCCTACTGCTACACTGGCCAAATCCAAACATTTGTCCAAAAACCCAAACAAAGCAAACCAAAATTCCCACTGTGGTCAAGTGGACTGTTGTGTAAATATGGCTAACCAAGGTCTTTGAAACAGTGACTCTTCTCTTCTTAGGCCTCTGACTCATTTCTGGAAGCACTTCTACAATTAATACTAATGAATTAGAATTAATACTACTACTAAGACTGATGTTTCAGAAGCTGCCTGGGCAATATGGATAATATGGATGCTCATACACTTCTATTTCTAATGGGAACTCAGCATCCAGATGTCTTAAAACACTTCTCTGTTCTCACATGGCACATAAACCCCCTTCCTTGATAACATGCCATAACTCAGTGGCACAATCCTGGCATGGGGGACTAGGGTGGTGACATCCCTCCAAAGTAAAAAGGTTTCTCCAGGCCTGCTCCAGGCAGAGAGGACTGGAGTGGGAACTGCCATTCCGAAGAAGCCAGAGCAGAAGAGTGTTCTTCACCACTGATAGTGGCATGCGCCCTTGCCTGCCCAACACACACTCCCCCAAACTGGAGAATGTTTAATGAGCCATTCTTCCAGCTAATGCAAAGGTTTTATACCAGATAAAACAAGGAGTAATTGCAGCTTTAAAACGGAAAATGTTCTCTCTTATGTAAAAATGCATGATTTCACTAAAGAGGGTAATTTACATTTATTGTTTGAACAGTGAGTACTATATATTCCTTGCAAAATACGCATTTTTTAAAGGATGAGAATAATTTAGAAATTGTTTAGAAAAAGCACCTCCCTTGAAACTATGTAGGGTGTTTCAGGTTAATCTCACCTTCATCATTTGTTCTTCATCTTCAGGGTAAACCGGCCAGCTCAGGATTTCCTCACTCCATTCTCAAACACTCCCCAGTTCCAGTGGTGAAATGTCAAGTCTCCAGACCTCCTGTAGTGCAGTCTCCTTACTTTGGCTGGGTTAATCTGAGCACAGCCAAAGCAGGAATTAAAACGAAACCCTGCAAAGTAACTAGAGCAAGTCTGATCCAGTATAAGATTTCAGTTCTTGTTTTTCATTTCCCATACAACCCACTTCTGATTCAAAACAGACAAAAAACATATTTCAGTCCACCACCAGTGGCTTGGGGACAGAGTGGATTAAATACCATAAATGTTCTTCTACACAGATTCACAGTCTGGTACCACCAGGTCACTGAGGTAGTTTATAAGTCTAGAGCACCAATAAGTTTTGCCTCTAGAGCAACGTGGCTCCTGGCAGAAGCAGCACTGATGCTTAGGCTGCTGTCACTGCACTTAGGAAATTGTCCTTCACCCATGTAGCACTGGCCTTGTCTTAAGAGAGGATGTAATTTCCCAGCTGTAATCTCCATAAGCATTTCTGAGTGGCACTTTGATGCCATGCCTGTAAATACTGATGCCAAAGAACAACTTAAATTAAGAGATAATGGGGCAAACATTGGCCTATATATTGAATTCCTTTTTGTTTATCTAGCACAGCACACAAAAAGAGTTCTGCATCTCAAGTAAATGATCAGCAAAGAGCACCACAGTCACACTCTTACAGTAATTTCTCCAGGTTCAGTGTACCACTGCTGGTAGACAACTAGAAGGTGAAAAATTCTAGTCTCCTTTCACAACAAACTGCTTTCCTCTCTGACACCACATATTTTTCCACAGCCTGCTGCTGCTCCTAAATTAAATTTGGAGTTGATTCTTGGATATTTCCAAAAAAACCCCCATAAAAACTATTCAAGAAAAAAAAATCACCAAGGTTTACACAATCTTCATGCGAAGGTGCAATTCACCTGGACTTCCACTGAAGTAATTACTGGAACATGAGATAGGAAGGATCAGTGGCCTTCAGTGCTGGAAATACTTGGCATTTTTTGAGAATGGCTAAAAAGATACGGAACCAAAATCCAAAGCAGCTTGTATGATCAATCTCCACAGCTCTGACACATTACACAACAGGAGGGGCATGACCAAATTAAACCTGCTCCCTTCAGTCCTACTAAACCAGAGAGAAAAATGTCCCAAAATTATAAACCTTGGATTCAGGTACGAAATAAGGTATATGGAAGTTTTGGCACCAGTAACTGATTTGACTTAATATGCTAAGACTACATGAAGAGGTGACCACAGAACCTGGGCAGGTTTATTGTCCCCCTCCCAGTCTCTTCTAGCACAGACACAAAGCAACAGATACTAACCATTTTAAATTTCCACCTAAAAAAAAAAAACAAACAACAAAGGGTAGTAGTGGCAGCTGTAAGAACTTATCCATAAAGGAATATTTCCAAATGAACTAAGAATCTGTTTCTGAAGTACAACAGCTATTTTGCTTTCACTCCCCATCTGCACACTCCCCTTTCACATTAAGAATTCCTCCTCACAGTTCAGCGTCTGAAGTGATTATGCCTAAACCACATGACAGCCTTCTTGGTGTGGAAAAAGTGTGTTGATGGCAGCAGGGACAGACTGGTGGTTTCAAGCCCACGACTCCCAGCTAGCTGTCTGAACCAATAAACCTGAGAAGAAGCCTTTCTCCTGCATCAAAAAGGTAAGTAGCAATGGACCTACTGGGTGCCCATAGAAATTGCTGTCATGTACATGCATATAAACACAAAGGTCAAATTATCTCTTTCAAGGTGATGCAGAGATTTCATTACTTTGAAAATGATAGAATCTAGCAGAGGTGAATCCTTATTAGATGGAGTGGTCAAGTGAAACACATTGTTTTATTCATGATGAGATCGTGACTGCATTATCAAAAATGTCTATGGGTTTCTACTCAGCATTTTCCCTACCTGTGCTGCTCTGGTTTAAATTTGGTCCCCTGTTCTTTTGTTTTCCAGCCTTTCCCTCTTTCAGCCTCTGAAAATGAAGCCAGCCAGTTGGATACCTGAATGCTTGATTTGATGACTCAGTGCTCAGGACACAGACCTGAACCATATAGTCCTGGGGTGAAGTCACAGACATTTTGGGGCCAGCTGAGTCTGATGTAGTAAAATGGCACCAGACTTTCTTACCAAGACATGGGGAAAGAACAGAGGAGACTGGAAATCTAGGACAGAGATCTGGGGATTGGAGCTTCAACATTCCAATCTTTCCTGCAGCTTACCTCATCAAAGACTCTCAGCTGATCACATAGTTCTTCAATGCCACTGTTTTCTCAGCTGACTCACAAAAGTGCTGGGAAACTTGAGTAACTTCTGTGCCCACTGGTACACAAAATAGCTTTGGTGGGTTTCCAGAGACACCTGAAGTGTTCAGACCTTCAAAAATCTTAGAGAGTAGCAGGAAATTATGTGAGTGTATGGTATGTAAAAACTTGCATATTTTACTTTGCCGTGTGATGACTCGGTAGAGCTTGAGTTAAGTAGAACTCTAGAGTAATTTAAATGCCTTCCTTTGGCCCTCTTCATTCTGCACAAGCCCTTTAGCCCCCCCGGTGCTTCTGCCCTCCTGTACCCTCCCCACACACTCTGCAATTCACATTAGCGCTTGGAAGTTCAGTGCTGTTTGAAATCCAAACATCTGCCACCAAATTATTTCTTTCTCCCAGTTCACTGAGCAGACATTCTGCATCGCTGAACTACAGAGTTTATCCACTGACAACAGGCTGATCATGGCAGCGCCAACCTTTCACAGATAAAGTGCACTTATGTGAGGGGAAGCACCCAGACCACTCTGCAAAAAAAAAGAAAGCGGATGGTTCTTCTGATGAATACAGGGAGTTCTTTCCCTTCCCCACCTCCAAAAGACCCTCAAAGCAGGTATCTGATACAGTAAGTGGTCCATTAAATTGAGCCAGCCTCTAAATGACAGCGAAATGCCTTCGGCAGGCACAGATGTGCCCATGTGCATGCAACAAATTGATTAAGGTCCATGCTGTCACAAGGAAGAGTCAATCAATCCAGAAGGGCTGGTTGCTAATTTCTAGCCAGGAGGAAGCTTCCCTGCTGTGCAGGGGATTATGCAAGCCTAAATCTACAGGCATGCTTTTCCTTTGTTCATTGGCAGAGCAATGGTTGTAAGGATACTGCTTTTAAGTGTCCCTTTACTGATTTAAATTAGGGGAGAAAATAATCTAAAGTGCTCATGACATTTACAGGAATGCAAAATGAATTCATCATGATTGGCATTATTACAATGAACAGCAAATCCCTTCATAATGGCAGGACATTTAAGAAGTAATGTGCTACTGTATCCCTTGTCTATAAAAGTGATAATAAGGAAATGGTGGTGTCACATATATTTAAGAGGAACTCAGCTACAGGCAAGCTGCTGCTTCAAAGACTCAAAAGAGAAATGCAAATGCTTGTGTTTTTTAGCACCTCAGCTGCACAATTATTGTTGCTGTGTACTTAATGGACCTTTTTCGGTCTCTGAATCTGAGCCATGTAGACCACTTTACAGTGCTGAAATATTCCCTATAGGATGCTTACTACTGCTGTATCCAACCTAATTTTCAGACATCTGAAAAGAGAGGCTTTCAACTATTCCCTTGGAAAATTTTATGCAGTCTCAGAAAGGTTAAGGGTTGGAACAGGCACCTGTAACTCAACCCAAATCTCATTTCGCTGTTCATCTACAATCAGGATTAGAAGACACCTAAGGCACACAAGTTTTATCTCTACTGTTACATCAAACCATCCAGCAAAGATCAAATTCATCTCACTGAAGGCAAAGCATTGGTTACTATGAAGTGCACTTTAGTGCAAAAAATGTGCAGAGAGTGTGCAAGTGTTCATGTACAGAGCAGTAAGGCAAAGAATATTTCCTGGGACAGATATTCAAGACTTCCTATGCAAATGCCATATCTATGACAGTCAGTAATGGCTGTAACCAAATCACACCACCAACAGAAGTTGCATCAGCATTTTCCAAATCCTTTTCTCCATATGCCTGTGATGGAAGACTAAAAGCATCTCAGGTAGTTAGCTATTCATCCCAACAACTCAGGGCTAAAATACCCAACAGGAAGCAGTGCACCCGGGAACTGTTGAAGTAAATGAGTACAGCACTACTGAAAAACAGGTGTTTTATTGGTCAGTGCTAATTTTGGCTCAGTGCCTTCAGCACTTTATTAAATACCCACGATCTACAGTAAAACATCTCTTTTTCCTACTCCTCTTATGTTGTCTCTTACCTTCTCCCTCTGATACAAAACTCCTTTTTTAACACAGAAGGGCCACAGCAGGATGGTGGAGTTACATTGTAAGTTTGCCCTATAAACTGGAAAAGATCTAGAGACTCACTTTTTGTGCTTGAAATGAGAAAAACCAGTTGCTGGTGCTGTCTTAAGACAACGCTCCTGAAAATGCTCTGACAACAAAAACATTTATAACCTCAGCAATTTTATTTAAAAAATTTAAAACTCAGATGCTAGGAACAAATAGGTTTGAGCTCTTGTACACAAAAGCAATCTTTGTAATCAAGTGTCATTAAATTTCTGTGAAAGCTAATGGTGTTCATGTTTTAAGCAGCTTTTGGAAATAGACGACAAGGAAGAAGTTGTTCCCCTGTGCTTTTAAAATGTGACTCCTTTTGCAATCAATTTCACAAGAACTTGGTAAGCTAGCTTGAAAATACATCATATTTGTTAGAGGATGCTAATACAAAAAAGACTCACATTCAGCACCCTCTGCTTTTGTACTTTCACTTTGCTTCAACGTAAATGTTTTTGTAGAAACTGTCACACTCCACCCAAGCTGTATATCAGGTCCAAAAACACACCGTTGTATTTTCTAAAAAGGGAACTAGAAAGCAACCAAGAAGTTAATTTCCAGGCTGTGGACTGGCTGCTATTCCTCAATAATATGCAAAATTACTGTTATAGTGAATTCATGAAAAGGGTATCCTGCTTCATGTTTTTTTCTGCTGGCTTCCAAACCCATTATAAAACAGAATAACAAGTCACACAGCTCTCTCTCCATGTTCTGAAACAAAGCCATGAAGCTGCCCATTTCTGAAGATCCAAGTCAGCTGGAAGAACCCAAGCCTGACTTTCCACTCCACCTTGGCAGAGGCTAACAGTGACCTTTCCAGAAATGGCCCAAGTGCCTAGCTAAGCCCAAACTGTGGGGCTTCCACACTGAGACATATTTCTCTTGTTGTCTGTGCCCAGCTTTTGGATGCAAAGGGAGAAGCATAAAATTCTTGGGGTTTGATCAGATGATCTTTGCAAGATGCAGTTTTCCCTCTTTCAGAGACCAGCTCCACTACTGAGGCAAATGAAGTGCAGGCAAGAGAGGTTCCTTCCTAAGTGCAACAACAACAACAACAACAAATGCACAGTGCCAGATTTCACCACAGACAGGCACCAAGAGTAGTGTATCACCCTAAAACTGCAAATGTTGCAGAGTCAAACTGCTAAAAAGGAAGCTATTAGAAACTTTTAAAAAGAAAAAAAGTCAACTTGGACATCCTGCCACATATTCAGGTTGCATGTCAAATAAATAATAATCTGAAACGTTCTGTGTTTCAAACACAAGAATATTCTACAATGTTACAACCCGACTACAACAGTAGCTAAGCACACATTTTTCACATTTCCACCCTTATCTGTCTCACTGTGACAGTAAAACAAACCAGTGGAAAAAAAAATCTAAACACTAAACATGTACCCTTCCAGTAACAGCCTTCCCTCTGCTTTGTTGCATACAAGCAGGCAGTAAAACACTGACAGGAGAACATCCAACAATACACGAGACAGAGATAATAAAAGTACTGTCTCTGAAGAGCTTGACAGGCAAAAAAGTGATACTGTGAAAGCCACAAAAAGGGCTGAACCCAAAGGAGACCAGGGTGATGTGGCTGCTAGTGTAACTCACAGAGGACCCTGAGTGCAGAAGGCAGTCAGGCAGTTTGGTACATCACTTATCTTATGAGACAGTTCACCCCCTCCCATCCTGCATTGCCAATCAATCACTCTTCTGGTTCTGACCAGGCTAGAATGCATTTGAACAGGTATCTCAAACTCTGTGTTTCAGGCAGGGATCTTGCTGGACATGTATACTCTGGCTGAACTAAGGTCCATTGCAGCAGTACCAGATAAAATTCCCAGCCTTGACTTCTGAGAACATCAGGAGGGACGATCTGACCATCACTTCTAATATTAACACGTGGTAACTCACTGAAATCATGCTATTTGCCGTTACCTAAATTTCAAATAGCCTTTCCCTACCCCTATTTCTTCATATTGTCTGAAAGGTAATGAGATATCAAGAACCAAGAGGAAAAGCAAGGCTCCATTTATTTGTTTTAATGCTAAAGCAGTTAAGTACACAACTTGTATGCAAGAGGTGTCCTGGGCTCCCCTGGTAAATTATCAAGGGATCTAACACCACTGCTCTCTATTAAATACATCAGTGCCTTTCTGGTAAAAATCAACAGTGACATTGAAGACTTCACTCTCTGACACATCTCCCTTTTAGAAGTAAAGTTAACTTGTGGTTTTAACTTTAAAAATATTTGTAGATGGTGGTAGAGCTTGCTGTGGAAAGGTTAGCACAGGACAGTATGGACTGGACTCAGTTGCTGTTTGCACATTTAGCCTGACAACAGGGATCTCTGACCCATAACTGACCCATTCCCACAGACCAGCAGTGCTGATAATAAATGCCAGCTGGTTTTCCTCTATGGCACTGCGCAGCATCTCCCATGTTTAATGCAGCAACAGGAGGCTGCACCTCACACCCCATGCTGGAAGGGAGGATCTCCCAAACATTCGGTGCCCTGAACATTTCAAGAGGATGTTTACATGTAGCACAACAGAGGCAAAATCAAAACAGATGGTGGACAGATGTGAGCAGAGTCAGGAAGGGGAAAGCTGCCTGGAAACGTTTTTAGCAGTGTCACTCTCTGGCTTACCCAAAAACACCCCACAGCCATCAGCAGGGAGTGGAAGAAGTCTTGTGTAACCAGGAAAAGCATCTGCATCACCTACATGGTGTTCCAGAAAAGCCTGAATTTTCACATGTTGATCAAAACAAACCAACAGTCCCCCTTTCCATCCCTCTGTATTCAAATTTCCCACACACTTCATAAAACAACAGGTCAGATATAATGGCAGTAGCCGTAGTCCGTGACAAGGGGTTCAGGCCTTGCTCTGTGGGAGCTGGAGCACTGCACTAAGAGTCATTAATCTTAAATGACTTGTGGACAATTATTATCCACATGTTATAGATGGACAGAGAGAAGCAGACTGTAGAGGGTCACTAGAGGGTCACGCTTGCAGTTACAGGAGGAAGTGACTCATCTAAGGAGGGATGCCAGAGGAACTACCTGCCTGCTCATTCTCAGCTGCTCTGATCTCTGCTCCAGGCTCCTCCCTGAACCCTGGGATTTCACTGCTGATGTACAGCATCTGGACAAAGGAGTTTGGGCACAGGTTATCCACTAGCTATTAGAAAATGAGGGTATATCTTTTAAATGAAATCAACTTCTGTATGCCCTCACTGGACAGGAGAAAATAACTTATTTCTTTAGGACAAAACCTTGAATATATATCACCCTAGAAGCCTTCTGCATTATGACCTCCATGCTAATCTTATTAAGAGAGAGGTTACTGGGCTCTTTATTGGTGAACAGCACATTAATAAGATCTCCTTGAAATAATCCCATCTCTAATATGCAGGGAAAATGACATTTTCCAGTGTAATTACCATGCCAGTCAAAAATCCCAACTCCTTCACTAATTGCTTTTCTCCAAATTCCAACAGCTTCTTCTCAAGCAGTAAAACTCCAGGAAGAGGAGGGGGCAAGAAACCCTGGCAGTTCCTCTTAGTAAGTAAAACCAGCTTTGGGAGGAAGTCTGGGAGGCTTTGTCTGTTGTTTAAACAGAGAGGGCTGCAGACATCCTGGCAGGTTGGTCAGTAGTCACTTTGTTAGGGCACATCCACTTTCCACATCTCCTCCCCATAACCTCTCCTGCCCAAACCATCTGGGAGGCAGTCCTTGGGGCACCACAGAGGCAGCAGTGCTCAGCCCCAGCAGTGGCCCATGAAGCCAAACCACGCACCCTGTGAGCCATCAAGCCTCACAGAGGTGACAGGGTCCAGCCCAGATGCACTTTGAGAGGTCTGGCTGAGGAGAAACCGGAGCAGCAAAGAAAGCATGGTAGGTGACAACCATGTCCTTCCACTCAGCCCCAAGCCAAGGACCAAGGCAATAACAGTGCAGGAGTTACAAGATAAAACACAGAGACCTGACCAAGAGAAGGTGCTTCCTAGAGGTGTCTAATGTCTCCTCAGGGCAGGAGAACATGGAAGGCACAGGGAGGGTGAAGAGGGATGCTGCTGAGCAGAGGTGGGAGGTGAGATGCCACAGTGAGATGACCTGGCAACTGCAGTCCTGCCACCAATTTGCATTCAGAAAGGGCATTCAGCTGCCTTCTTAAATTCGAGTCATTTCTGTTTGGTCTTAAAGAAACACATTTCAAATGTTGCTGCCTTTCCATATGGCTACAAAATGGAGTTGACTATCTCTTTCAGAAACTAAACACAGGCAAGTGTGAACAAGAAACTTAAACCTGGCACCTTGTTTCTGTAAACAACAGACATAACTTCTACTTTCCACTGCAAGAAAAGCATAATGCTTTGTCCCAGAATCATAAGACAATAAAATACTGGTTTTCCAGAGCCTCTATCAGAAAATGCAGCTTACAATAAAAGTCTGATGCAAATGCACCAGTCATAATTTGGATCTCAGTAAAATATTAACAGTTTTGGGTCAGTAATCATTGGGCAGATGCATTGTGCAGGAAACCCAGGTGGTGATGACTGTAGGTCACTGACAGAACACAGAGGCCTTCCGCTTTCCCCCTGTCCCAAAGGGAATTTAAGGATAACTGACAGACCCTTGCACTTAGTTCAGAAATATTAGTCAGCTGACACATACCAACTCCGAAGAATGGGTATACGAAGAATAGTTCTGACAATAAATATTCCAATAAGTTTGGGAAACCACACGCAGGAAGGAACACATTTCTAATAAGCAGTTACTTGCTAACAGACAAGCAAGAGTAGGAGCTTGAGAGAAAAAAATTGAGAAAGCAGGTATTTGAAGAAAGATAATAAGAAACCAAATTATGCATTTTTAATGAATTTCTAAGAGGGTAAAACCAGGGAACAGTCACGAGATGTTGTGCTAACAACAGAAAACTTACCCAGCAACAAAAAGTTTGCCTGCAGGGAAGTCTGTGGGCTAAGGGCCCTGAGACATCTGCCTGAGAGGAAAGGAATAAAGGGATCTCCAACCACTGAGATCCTGGGAAAAGGGAGAGTGAAAGTGGGGGAAGGGAAAGGAGAAGGGGTAGAAGGAAAGGACTGTTCCAGTGTGACTTTAAAGCTGCTGCACAGAAGAGTGATGTACCCAGACGTCCTCTTTGTCTGTGTCCCATGGTCTCTGTCAATGGCCTCCAATGACTTGTTGCAAGAGCAACACCTGAAGAAGGAAAAGCATCAAAGTCTTGGCCACTTTGAGAGCCCTGTGTGAGACCCTCACGACACACTGACCTGATTATAGTCCTTACTATGGTCACCATAATGCTTACAGCTCAGCAGCTGTCAGCCTTCTGTATGTCTCTGCCTTGTTACCACACAAGATCCTTCTGCATCATATATGCAACTACTTACTTCAAAACCTACATAACACCACATCCACTGCAGGACATTAAATAGCTCTAGTTCAGTCATTCATAGGAAACAAATTGCAGAGAGAAGACACACAGGTCGATTCTGGAGGACACATATCGCCAAACCTATTTTCTCCCACCTCTCTCATTTTACAGTCCCTTCTCTCAGGTGCTGATTGTGTTGTTAGTGAGGGCACATGTTGGTGAGAGAGTCCAGAGGCTTCTCAGCAGCAGCCTTTAATCAAAAAAAGGCTTCACACTGAGAGGGCCTGACTCACCCATTAACTTCTCTCACAATATCCTGTTTTATTACACTACATGGGAAACACAACCTCTGGGGAGGGAAGAGCAGAAAACCCTGCATCACTAATAACTAATAACATTCCTCTTTCCCTAGCTGCTCTGTGGGAAATACTAAAGGTAAGAAGACTTTCAGAAAGCTGTGAAAGCAGGCCTCAGAAACAGAAAGAACAAAGAGCTTAGAGCTAGCTGCAGCTGCAAAGCCTGAAAGTAGAAAAGTTGCAATAGTACAGCAAGCAAGGACATGAAACAACAGTTTGAGTTTCTAGGCTTGGCCAAGATAGACCTTAAGACTGCAGAAAAATATGCTTAGCAAGATAGTAGAAGGTTTTAAGCTTAATAATGGAGTATTGTTAACAGAAAGCATACAAGCAAGCATTGTTTGAAGCAGGTGTACGTGTGCTTTTAGTGATTGGCTAGAGCAATTGTCTGTAAGCTTTAGCAATATGCTATTGGCTAGAAAGTTTTTAAAATGCCCTGTAACAAAGAAATGTTTGGCTGCTGCTGGCAAGATGTGAGCTGTTGCCATCTTTCAACTGTCTCAACCTGTATTGAGACTAATGCCACAATGAAGCTCAAGGAACATATCCCAGCAGCCCCATCCTGTTTGCGCAAACCTCCAACACACTGCTCAACCTCTGGGAGGCAGCTGAAAAGAGAACCTCAGCTAGGAAGACAGGAATATATCCTCTGTTTGTTTAGTGAGCATGGAAGCAGGTGGCCTCCTGCAGCCACAGGAAACTGCTTGTGATCCAGTGCGACAGGTTACAGCCAAGGGACCAGGAAAGCTTTCAGCAGCAACTTACACCACCTCCTTCCCAGATGCTGCACACACTTGGCTCTTCCTGCCCTGCTAATGGGTCAGTCTCTGCAGCTTTGGGAGAGGACAAACTTCCTTCCTTCTGCTGTTTGATATCTTGCTGTCAGCTGCACCTTTGAGAGTCATCCTGAGGAGCTATGTGCTCCAAGGAGTGCTGCACAATTATGGCTGGGATTTTAAAAGATACTTTCCCTAGACCTGATACACTCAGTAGCACAGAAAAGATCACCCAGGTGTCAAAAAAAAAAAAAAAAAAGGGTCAGCAATGTTAACTGCTCTTTGACATGAAGATATATATATATATATATATATATATATATATATTTTAACATTGGTGGCATTTTCTTTTTAAAGACACTGCAGAGGTATTTTGGCCATGGCCATATTCAGCCAATGCAAGGTCTGAAGCAGAATTTGAATACAGGAGGAAAGATGGATGCAGGCCCTTATTTTAATTTCCTTTTGCAGCAGCATATGGATTAGATAGGTGAAATAACAGCCTTCAGCTCTGCACACCTGAGTACAGACCCTTTGCTTGGGGAATCAAATTCTCCAGTTCAGGAGAAATTCTCAGTGTAGGACAGGAGGCATTTACAGCTTTGTATTGCTGTGGCTGCACAAAAGTATTTTGAGTGTGTCTTATTTTCTGTGCATCTGATTTGTTAACTGCTTACTTAGAGATTAATCTGTGGGGTTTTTCTCAGATGGGGAAGTTAAGCATTTCAGAATGATCAAATTAGGTTAGTGAGAAAAAATTAACTCATCGAAGACCTCGCTCTGGCCTGCACCTGCAACACAAAATGACATGACTTTGACAAAGATGCCATAATGTAAGTTCCCAGATAAACTTAAGTGAGCAAAAAACAAATACAAAATTTTATTATAAACCATATGATAACAGTAGAGAAAATTGAAAACTACATGAATGTTTAATATTGAGGACAAAAGCAAAACATTTCCCTGAGCTTGCCTTTTACTTATTTCCTTGGCCTTTTCTGAAGCTGAGATCTCCCTCCCCCTGCCCACTCTGATAATCACTTAACGATGCATAATTAACAGGAACAGCCTCCCAACCAAATCACCACACATCAAGAGAGTTCACCGGCCAATAATTAAAACAAGTCAGACCATCATTTATGGATTTCTGCCACTTCCATATTGATAGGTCACCCTATGAATAAGCCCTTGTAACATACTCTGTTAACTATGTGTAAAGTGGGTTGAGCAACATTTTAAACCTGAAAACAATATTCTCATTTAAAAATTGCCTCAGCATTTGAAGAGTCAATCACAATGTGTAGAGCAAGTCTACAATACCATGCCTGTTCTTGGCAAGGGGTCATCCAGACCATGCCAGAGGATGCTACACTGGGACGGATGGAGCGCTCCTGAGCTCTGCCCAGCATTTACTAACTGTGGTGCTCTCAGGACACAGAGGAAGTTACTTCAAAGATGATGTAGGCATGGCCTAAACACAGCAGACTACAAGTTGCTATTGGTTTCCTGACACCTGAGCTGCTTTTGATAAACAATTAACATCAAAAGGAAAGATAGCCCACATATGCCAGAGTGACATGCATCGAAGCATTTACTGAAACCCTTTGACAAGGCTGCACATCCTGTGAGTTCTGCTGTTCTTTAAAAAGCAGCATAATGCACTGCCTGTGGCTCTGAACAATCGTCAAGCTCTTCACCAGGAGAGCACCAACACAGAGTAGAATTCTTCACTGTGAAGACAACTGACTAGCTGTGGCATCTGTAAACACCCTTCAATTATCTTTGTCCTTAGTGAACCAAAGCGTGAACTGGAGCTACTGTAAAATCTCTCCTCCTCAAAGGCAGTACTGAACAACATAACCAAGAACATGCAGCTATAAGAAAAGTGCTCTTTACATGAGAATGTGGCCAAGAAACTCTCAAATCTTTAGCTTCTGCCACAGTTACCTGTAGAAATTTAACAACACTTGCCAGTCTCCATTTCTCTATATGCCAAAAGGATGAGATATGTCTTCTGGAAAGTGCCTCAAGTTGTGCACACGACATAGAGAAAAGTATTGTTACTTTGGTGTTTTTGCCACCTGTTGTGAATGCTGATATTCCTTCCTGTTTAATTAACGTGCAAAAGGTGTGTCTAAGAAGCTTGTAGCATGTAGATCAGTCCACTGAAGATACTAGTGGAAAATACAAGAATGAAGATTTCTGTTAAATCCAAACTACCTTAAAGGAAAAATAGCCTCAATCAATACAATAAGCAATTAACAGGCCACTTCAAATGTACTGCTTTGGAGGAGAGTCTGTCA
Source organism: Chamaea fasciata (assembly GCF_029207755.1). Taxonomy (NCBI): domain Eukaryota; kingdom Metazoa; phylum Chordata; class Aves; order Passeriformes; family Sylviidae; genus Chamaea; species Chamaea fasciata. The sequence goes on along the minus strand of NW_027094092.1, from coordinate 19,323,110 downwards.
AAATCATGTTGAAGCTTTCAGTGAGAGCTGTGATTACTGAGCTGTTCATTCTGAAAATGAATTATTACTTTGCTTTACTAGAAATTAAATCAAAAGAAAAATTGCCTAAATTTATACAAAATGCTTTTCTCTTAAATGAGAGAAGAGGAAAACGACTCAGATTATCTGCCCTGTGAGAGGCCCTCACATGTCAGTCCTACAGGAATGCCTCATTCCTTTCAATTCATTCCTCATTCCAATCTTTTTGCATGATTAATGACTATGCTCCCATATCCCATCTTTCCTTAGCCTCATGCCACATGCCTGTGTTTCTTCATAAGTGCACTGAAATTAAGATAATGCAACAAAAGAGCAATGGACCAGTATCTGAAAAATGGAAAGGAGTCGCTGAATTAACACTTTTGCTCTTTGGGCCCCAAAGTGTCTGGAGAAGCATTTTGTGTGTCTAATGCACAGCAGCAGGCAAAGGATTAATGAAACATCATGCTTCAAAGCCAAAGATGTTGCTTATCTTAATTAGATGTTGCTAATGTTAAAGTGAAAACAGAAGCCTGAATCTCCTGTTATGTATTCCTATGGCAGCTGGGAATTCTTTTCATTAGTTTTTGAATTACACTGTTTTTACCTCAGCATGAAGGGAAGAAGACCTCTGTTCCAAGTATGGGAAAGCTAATCAGCTCTGCAAGAGCAGCGTGGTGTTTCTAAAGCTAGGCTATCCTTCCAGGAGGAGTCCTGGCATAGAAAACACTGAAGGTCGGTATTCTTGCACCTGCAAACTGCAAAGATGTTATTGCCCAAGTTCCCAATTATTTAGTGCCTTTTTTTGCATACCACTTACTACTAAAGCAAAGTATGGCTTATATAGGAAAAGTGACATGAGTGTTATCTGGAGCCTGGGAGCTGCAATAATTCTTTTTTCAGACGTAAAACATAGGGTAAGTACTTGCCTGTCAAATCAAGCAACCCACATGATCACAGGAAGATTTTGTGCTTGGTCTGGTAGACTTTTCCACAATGTTTGCCATAATGTGCCATTTTCCTTTCAGATTAAGTGGAAGGGCAAAGTCAAGCTGAACAAAAAGAAAACTTGAGCAGAAATAGAAGACTTTCTTCAAAACAGGTAGCTGCCTGTTTAAACAGCCACTCTTCAAAGGTATTCTTTGCAAAAACCCTTTAAAATTGACTAAAATTAGTTAAAGCTCCATTTCCACCCACATCTGAAGCCATTTCTAATCAAGCTGAGACAGAATGGAAAATGGGAAATTAATGTATAACCACTCCTCAGTGGCAAAGCTAAGCTCTTAACTCAGTACTGGTCTATGCAAGGTGAGCAGATTGTTCTGGTTCATGATTTCTTCTTCTGCTGGGATCCTGTTAACATTTCATTATTGTGAGGAAGACAGCTTTACTTTGGCTTGGACTCCCCAAAGGCAGCCCATGTTTGAATGGGTGTCAAAAGTAACTTTTGGAAGTAATTTTAACAACAGAGATCATCCTCAATACACAAAATTGAAGCCTTTCTAAGTGGGGCAACAAAAGCAACCCATGGCCACAAAAAACAGAATTAGAGATCAATATCAGAAAAATTCAGAGAACTCCATGCAAACTTTCTACATGTGTGGCAACAGGTTATTCAAGCCTCATTTTGTCCTCGTCAGTTTTACTCTGGTCTCTTCAACTTTTTCAGGGATATATGTGAGGCTTAGAATAATTACCTACTGGACCCAGGAAAATGAAAATGTGGTAAGAAAGTATAGTTTCTGACATACCACAGTACAGGACATTGTCAACACCAAAATGCCTAGAGGAAACCACACTAGGAGATGAGATGTTTGTTATGTTGCAGAGAGGATTGAAGAGAAATGGCAGAAGTCAACTCATTCTGAGTTAGCCATTAAGGCAGAAAAATTGTCTTTTCCATTTTCAGAGGAGCTTTTTTCATGCTACAGAACAGCACTAAAACATAAAGCCACCCAGAAGGGAGCAATATAAGATGCAGAGAAGACCATGAGCATCAAGGAATAGCCAATCTCAGAAGGGACTCATGCCAACAGCCACAGAAACTCCTGACTTTAATGGTTGTAACTATAAAAATGGAATTTCACAAAGAGTAGATCACCTAAACTAGATGGATGGTGCATTCTAGTTGGTGCCCCCTCCTAGTAGAAGGAACCAAATGCCCCAACCCTTGGCCAGCATTTCCCACTTTTAGATAGGCTCCAGCCTGTATAGACTGTGGTTATGCTGAGTGCAGGAGGAGTTTTGGTGGCAGGGGAAGGCATTCCAGAATTTCCAAAGTTCTTTGCTGCATGGAAATAGTGCAGGTTTCCTTGTCCAATTCTGTTTCCTTGCACATATGGAGTCAGACAGCTTTTTGCAATTACTCCTTTCTCTGCTGCAGCAGCCAGCCCCACTGACAGGTGCTACAGCCCAAGTAAAAGAGGTCTCATATTTAGTTGCAAAATATTTCTAAAACCTGTTTCAAGGTCCCTAGGTGCTGCTGCCTTCGGTCTAAATTTTGCAGTAGTTTCAGCTATAGTCTATTTGCAAGGTCTATATTTAACTTACAGAGTAGCTCCTGTTTTTTTTTTTTTTAAAGCAAACAATATATATAGACTATATAGAGGGACAGATATTTGTGTATAGTGTGGTTATCTACAAATATATACATAGGATATGTATATTATTTCTCAGCATCTCTTTCTAGTAATTGTACCTATTGTACCTTTTAATGTTACCATGTCGAATAAAGAGGTAGAGATAGAAGGAATAAACACTGACCATAACTGTCTGTAGCCAATAAAGTACTACATGGTCTGAGGCTCAGACAATTCAACCTTATAGACAAATTACAGCTACAATTCTGAGTGTCATTTTTAACTCATTCTCCCGCTCAGGCTGCCTTGTCACCTCTCTACATCTCTGAGACACACATTAAACTGCAGTCTGATAGTGTTATCAGCACCTTTGTCAACAAAATAAATTTGTCTCCCTGGGACAGTGAAATGTGTGTCACAAATGAAGGAGATTTCTGGAGTTCGGCAGCAATCTACAGGGAAGTGTTAATTAGAACAGACTGTGTCATAAGGAAGCTCAACAGACACAAACTAATTAGCACCAACAAGTGTAGCAGGGCTGCTTTGCGGAGGCAGCACTCCATCACTGGCTTCTAAGAAGTTAGCACTCCTTCCTATTCCCCGGCTCTAGTCTCAAAATGGCATTAAAACATATGGTACCAGAGCAAGAGTCCCACAAGGATACAGTGGGAAGATCTGCGTTTGCTGCCTCCCATCTTCACCAGCTCATTCTCACCACGGCATTCAACTCAGTCTATCCACAAGTCAAAGATATCCAAAATTTCATCCAGGTAAAGAGAGTGGGTCCTCAGAAAGGTATGCATCTGTCCTGTCTCAGCTGGATTGATGGTCTATAAATGCTTCCAGTTTCCTTGGGGAAGCTAAAAACATTGAGTGTCCATGCAGATTTAAACAAGGCTGTTCAGTGCAGAACAGCAAGGCATTCTAAAAGTCCAGCAGGAAACTGGGAAAAAAAGAACTAGAAAAAGCCCTTCAGCAGGTCAGCTTACAAGTTTGCAGCTTAAATATTGCTGATGAGCTGACATCAGTCAAGAAAAAAAATTCCTAAATGGCACAACAGATGTTCTTTAGATGAGTCCCCATTTTTTCTCAGACGCAACCTTAGCAGATGGACTTGAGCACATATATTCTGTAAGCAGATAAGAGGATAGAGATGCTAAAAAAACCCCAACCTGATAAAAAATAGAAAGTAGTAGGAAGCATCATATACAATGCTTGTTTCTCACATTCTTGTGCTTGTTAATTTCCTCACTTTTAAAGGACAATATTTCAGACTGAATGCAGGTGATAAATAATACTAGTAACCAATGGGCCATCATCTAGCTGGGTTTTCTCAGGTTTATGGCTATAAAATTAAAAGTAATACTGCAAGCAGAAGAACCCATACTCACAAACACCTAGGACTTCAAGAAGATTATTTGCTAAGTTTTCCTTTATAACACAGCCATTTAAAACACTTTGTGTCCACCAGTTCATGTTTCTCTCTGCCAGCTTCTTCTTGATTCAAGCACACAATTCCTTTAATAAACACAACAATGCTGAAACCCTTTGGGATCTTGTTCTCTCACCTCTTTTGGTCAAGAATGTATCTCATCTGAGGATGAGAAGCTTTCCTTCCCACTCCAGTCTGAATGTGCTTGATAGGCATAAAAGAATGTGGTGTAAAAACTGGTTTCCAAATAATCAAAAGTCAAAGCACAGGGCCAGACAAAGCTAATGGGACCTGTGGATGCATTACACATGCTAAGAACAAACCATTTCAGCCTGCTTTTAGATGTGTTTGGGCATTTTAACAACAAGCACCTTTTGGCACAAATTGGATCAGAAGGTTTTACAACATTAATGCTGTGACCAGTCCCTACTGGCTCATACAATTTTCTAAGAGGTGCTTCTCACAAAACTGAATTTCAGATATCAAAGAAAGCTGGAATAGAACAGCAGGGGAAAAAAGTATTTTTGCCCACATTCCGCATTTTGGCTCTGCAGGCAGAAAGAAAAAAAAAAAAAAGAAGAGAGAGAAAAGAGAGAGAGAGAGAAGAGAGAGAAAGTCTAGGGTGTTTGATTCAGCACTTTAGAAAACTATTCTTTGTGAATCAAACACTTAGCACTGCTATCATTAGCAGAGACAAGATCTTACAGTCTGGTGGCTGAGGGCACCATCCTTGGAGATGAATGGGTCATGAAGGAGCTCACAGGCCAAATGCTTTTATTACTGCATTTATGTTGTACAACAATATGTGACCACGGCAACTTAGGAAGAATGAATATACAAGTACACCCTCTCTCAGACCTGTTTTCTTTCCTCTTACACTAGTAGAGAACTGGGACCAATATTATCCATTCACAAGAACATCATGTTACCTGCTGCTACAGAAAAGAGCTGATCAGCTATCCATTGTGTATTGGAGCAGATGGTGTGTAAATACCAGAAGCCTTATGATACCAAGCTTTTCAGACATCCCATTTCTTTTTCATACCAGGATTTAAATTAAACTGCAAATGCTGCAAAACACATAGGGACAGATTCTTTCTCCTCACAATCCATTACAATAAGAACAAACTCCATTCAAGTCAACAAAACCAGAGGTCTAAAGCAAGTGTCAGAAGAGAATCAGTGCTCTCCAAAGCCATATATGTTGCAGAAGGAATTAAGATTACCTCTATCAGGTGACGGTAACTGCATCAATCACACAAAATTTGTGCAGACTGGAGTTCTCGCTGTGGGCATACATGAAAACCCCCTTTTCCCGTGCTGTCCACTGTTTTCACCCCAAAAACAGAGTGACAGAACTGCACTAAGCAGGCATTGATTGGTAAGTACTTGGATGCAATGGAAAGGAACTATGGCACATAATCCAAAGCAGGCATGCAATTTAACATGCTTTGCATAACTAAGAAACTAAACATGTACAGCACAGCACAGCTCAAACCACTTCAAGTCAGGCCACCTTTTAGGCCAGCTGAAGCCTTGGGGACAGCAGCGTGGAAAACATTGCATTAGGACATCTTTGCTTACAATAATTTTATTATTGTTATTTAGGCATTTACATGGACCAAAGGCTTGCAAAAGACCTGAGACACAGAGTAAAGCACAAAGCCTGTGGACACGCATAGAACCAGTTGAGTTCTTAGCAATCAAACCCCTTCTCTGAGACTATTCACCAGACTGTCAGCTATGAGAAACAGAATTCTACAAACATGGCTTTCTTTTCATTATTGTGCTGTGTGTCTTTCCTATTTCACTTTCTTGCAGGAGAAATGATTAAGGGAAACACTGTTACATTTTTTGTTTGTGGTTCATTTTAATTCTGAACTCAGAGGAGAAGAAAATTGAGATCCCTCCACAGAGCACAAGTGCAATCCATTTCATTGCTTTGACTTTGCTCCATGAAATCTCTTCACAGAGACACTCAAGTTTCAGTTGCAAACATGATTGCAAGAATCCCATCAATGGACTTATTTGAATGGAGAGGAAAAGTATACAAAATATTTGTTTCTTCTACCTGTCCTCCAAACCCACAAACCATTCTAAAAATCATTTTCCTTCCCTTTTGAGCAATAAAAACAGTAATCCTGTGTATCGTCAATTGCTTTTAGGCACCAGGTGCAAATCTGCTTAATACCTGATCAAATGTTTTATGTAGCATAAGGGAAGTCAAAGTCCTAACATATCAGGGCCCTGTTAGTGGGAAACTGGTAGAACTACTCTGGAGTCTCTAGGTTTAAAGCATGTACTGATTTGCTCCTTTGGTTTTGAAAAGAGCAGGCCAGCTCCTGTACAAGCTACTGACTGCTTTGTCAAAAAGCAGATCATAGAAGGCCTGTCTGACTTGACACAACATGTTTGAGCTCTCACAGTTGCACAAACTGATTATGAAATTAAAATTGATGGTGAAATACACTAATTATCAAACTCCTAAATCAGAATGGTGTCTTTTCTATCCAATAATACTCATCTGAACAGGAAAAAATGGCTTCAAGTATCTTTTGAACTTACTGTGTAATGCTGCTGCTATGGTTCCCTGCAGTCATATGGATAATTGGGAGACCTCATGTAGCACACGGCTGCTCTGGTTCACTCCTCTCTTCATACACACTGGGAGGAAGAACAGGATAAAGGATCAATTTTCCTCACTATTTCAGTCAGACTGGGAAAGTCCCCTCTGACTATTTTATTTTACTATTTTTTTTATGGTGTGGCAATTTACAGGGGCCTTGGGGCACTGTATGTGATTGTAGAGGAAGAGCTGAGCCCATGCCTCTGTACTGGAAACCAGGTGGCCACATGGTAAAGCCATGCATGACCCAAAACTATGTGGTTTCTACTCAGATGTAGAATGGTAAAGGTAACACCTATTCTGGCTTTCCTTGGCACTCCAGGCTGTGTACCATTTCAAAGTGTAGAAGGTACTTTCAGGCTCCATGAAGTACATGCCTTTCTTATATACCTTTCCACAAAATATAATTAATATAATATAATATAATATAATATAATATAATATAATATAATATAATATAATATAATATAATATAATATATAGATGTATATGACACCCTCTTCCATGACATCCTCTGAGAGATGAGCAGAACAGTGCAACTCGATCTGGTACTACTCACAAATTACAGATTGCACATAACAGGAAATCCAGTTCAGCTCATACAGCAGAAATGTAAAGCTATGACACAATACTTACCAAATTATTAATGACTTATAAATGGTAGTAGGCAAGGGGTCAAGTCCCAGACTAGGCATGTTTCATGCAAGTCCAATAAAGTCTAATTCCAAATCGTTGAGTCCTTCAAACACATAACCAAGTATACGCTCCCAAACGCCTGGAGACAGTCACTTGCTGCTACAAATTCTACTGTACAACCTGCACTTTAAATGCAAAGCCCCCCTGGTGCTAGCAGTAATGATTTGGATTAGTACATTATTTCCCACTGCTAGGGAAATAAAAATCTCTTAGTACCACTATCAGGGATTTCTGTGGCAACTCAGTGAATAATGGTAAAAGCAGCTGCAAAATAGCAAGCGAACAAAGACTACAGAGATATAATGGTGACTCAACAACCTTTCAATTCAGGTGTTAAAGAGTCTGCAGTTCCTTTTATGCTGCAAGTGAATAAAAGGTGATTGAGCAGAATTAACCTCTCCCTAGAGCATTAAGAAAAGTTAAAGTTCCAGTGCAGACTTGCTGGGCTCTTTCAGATTTGAGTTTCTTACAACTTTTACTGCTGTAACACCAGTGAACTGAATGTCCAATGAACTGATTTCATCAGAGCTGAGTTTTAGAGGACTGAGTTAAAAGAATTATGTGAATTAAAAGTGCTTTTATTGAGATGATAAGTTGCTTGTTAAAATATATAAGCCTTCAGGAAATGTTGATGTTGAACTGCAACCTCTCTTGTTCTCTTCCCAAGAACATATACGGTGCCCAAGAGGTACTCACGCTGCTTTAGAACTTTGATTAACTGCATGAAAATTTATTTAGATTCCACACTAAGATAACAGGTATTCAACCATGTGCACAGCTATTTTATGGGTTTAGCACTAATTTAAACATCAATTTAGGAGCCCCATTTGAAGAAAAGGCTCCACAGTTCTGGTTTGGAAACCTGAAGCCCTGACTCACCCATGTGTATCCAGCACTTGGGCTGCTTTCTGATCTAAACAGAGCAATTTTCCTCACTTTGCAACAAATACTGAAACTATAAACAGCAAAGGTTTCATGAAGCTTCTGCTGGGGGGAAGACAAAGGGAAACAAATCGATGAGTAAAATGATTAATGTGGAAAAGTCAAGGCTCTGGGAAAAGACACTGAAACCACATCACAGGTTTTTAAAGTTTTCAAGGAAAATACAAACTGTACATTTCCAAAATGTTTGGATAGGCTTCTCTCCTTCACGCAACCATATTTTCTCCTAAACACCTTTGTGGTATTGGTTCAGACCAAAACTGTAGAACCAGAGGTGTCACAGGAGACTTCAGGTGAATGAACTATGAAATTCAGCTGTAAGTGAATTTTGGATGGTAGTTTATCCAACTCAAATATTACTTACCCAATATTTAGCACCAAAGTGAGCAGGCAATAAAAAAGTATGAAGGCATGTCATTTCCCCTTCAGGAAACAGAAAGAAAAAACACATTCAAGGACAGATGCTGAAACCTTAACATAACTGAGGACAACACTGGGACAGGGAAGGTTTTTGTATGTATATAGTACTAGCTCTAAGAATAAGTTTACTAATGGAAGGTGATCAGTAGACATGCCTATTTTTGAGGAATAAAAAGAAAACCAGTTAGTTAGAGCTGTTAGTCTCACTATCCTCTGCAAAATTCTTTCACTCTGGTCAACGACCAACTGAATAAACAAAGGCAACTGTTGAATTCTGCACCTGGAATGGGGCAACCCTGGATGTATGGACGGACTGGGGAACAAGACACTGAAGAGTAGCACCACCGAAAGGGACCTGGTGGTCCTGGTTGATGGCAAGTTGAATATGAGTCAACAGTACCCTGGCAGCCAGGAGGGCCATATATATTTATTGGACTGTAGGTGAGCGTTGAATAGCTGGATGTCTCTATTTGTCATCTGAGTTATAAAGATGATAAAGCACTCTTGCACAGCAGCACTCAAGAATTTTATGTACAATACACCAGAAATCCTGTATCAAGTGGCTGAAGACATTTGGCTTTTTGCCCTTCATGACCATTGACAATATGTGGGCATCTCAGTTTGTGATTGGACAACTTCCTGCATTATTACTCATGTCATGGCTTATCAACTAGGATACTTAGTGGCATTTATGAACATATTAAATGCTGATACAAGCAGAAGAAGAGTAAGCCATATGTTCTTTTACTTCAGGTTTAAGCAAGGCCAGCTCATTGAAGCGAGGTGTTGGGTTGTCTTTAGGTTTCTACTGATCAGATTTGTCACAGGGACACAGAGTCCTGTCAGCCAAGCACAGCTGGAGAAGCGGGAGCTGCTGCTTCGTGCAGGTTCTCAAGGTGGGGAGCATTCTGGTCCTCCTACCAGACAGTTTATCAATACTGCTGCTGATGAATATGCATTTTTGCCTCTCCAGGTTACCTGCAGATCTTAGGAAGAAAAATCTATTTTTGTAAAGCCTACAGTCCTTGTCCTCAAAGGTCTGCCTGGCCACAGATAAGGTATAGCTGAAACATGTAACTGGACTTTGGCTGTACTCTTGGACATGACCACAGAACTGAGTCCATACTGGATCATCCACACTGGATTGTGCATTCAGGGGGAGAGTTTCACCCTGAAACTCATTCTCCTCTTCCTTGAGTGAGTCATCCTCTGGAAAAAGGATGAGAATCCTCTAGGAATGCAGCACTCACAGTTCCTGGGATACAGCACAGATCTGCTACCAGACCCAGAAGAATGCAAACCCCTGTTATGTGACAGAATCCATAATATACCAGTGCTTCAGGACACTTCTAAGTCTCTGTTCCTACTGAGAAGAACATCACCAAATGTAGAATCCTATAGAATATTCTAGGAAGAAAAGAAGAAAAGATTCTGGAAAAAAATATTGTCTAGGAATTAATGTAATGTATGACTTGAGACTGGGGGATACAGAGGTGAAATAAGCTGCAGCTGCAGAGGCTTAACTAAACTGACATGGTCAATTACCAGATAATGGCAACTTCCAAACTTCTTATCTCAATTACTAACAATTTGGCTAAAAATAGTAAAAAGAAACTTCATTAAACTAATTTGATTTTACTTGGGAAGGTTTCAAAAACTAATATTAAAAAATGGGCTCATGGCAAAAAAGTACTTTTAATGAGTTGCAGCACAGGGTGGAGGACTATTTTCCCAACAAAACTGTACCATTTCTTCACTGCTTCAAGGCTTCCTACCTTACCTACAAAATATGTTTGGTGAAAAGTCCATTTTGCTCATTTGCTCCCGGAAAAAATATGTGAGTGGGCAGAGGGAAGGTCTGTACGAAAGCCAGCAGAAATCAGCAAGATTCCTGTGGCATTTAAGTACCGGGGTTTGTGATCAGACAGAAAATCTTAGATAAGACCAAGCAGTAGAGCTGACAGAAGCAGAGAGGCTTTTTGGCACATAAGTTGTAATTAAGTGCTGACTGAGTGTCTGAAAGCATCTTTGACTTTTTCAGCTGTATTTCTTGGTTGAATGCAAGACATTATCTCTACAAACTTTGGATTAATGATGTTCTTAGATTGTCACAACATTGTCAACACACCAAGCAAAAATAATGAACGAAACAAATCATGTTCAAAAACTACAGAGCAAGTACAGATTCAGCATGCTCCTAAATGCAAAGCCTATTAAACTGATTTTCTTCTTTGTCAGAGTTAATTCTGTGCTGGGTCACAAATGTCCAGGGACATGAAGCTTAATATCATGACTGATTTTCTGGTTTCATCAGAGTGACTGGTATGAATAAACAAACAGTTTTCTCTTATCACTTATTTCCCCATTCCCCATGTAAAGCAGAATATGCAAGACTGTTAACATATTTTAAATTTATTGCCTTTATCTCTAAACAAAGGACTTTGAGGAATATGTCTCTGTCGTGATATTTGTTGAAATGAAAGCACGGGGTCAATGCCAAACTAAAACTCTTTTTGACTAGATTGACAGAGGGGAATTTGTCCTGCCAGAGGCGAATTAGGAGTCATTCTCCTTACAGGATCAAACCATTCCTGAATACAGTGAGGTGACCTACCATCTTTTTCTATCTAGCCTGTGTCTACAGACCTCAGCAGATAATTGGCATCACATAAATAAAAAGGAAGTTTTTAAAAGGTGTATTGAGTTGACAGAATGAGTATTAAACCAGAGAACAAAAGGAATGCATTCATTACACTGGCAGCCTGGTTTGATACCTCTCATGCAGAAGATGCTGCTAATCCTGATGAATATTCATTCTGAACAGGAGCCTGAAACAAAATGCATAAATTCACACCTCTCAAATAGGACATGTTTTGAACGCCATCAAAATGCAATATTCTCCACACATTTTTCCACTTCGGCTTGTCCCTTGTGCTTCAATTAATTAAGCATTACCTGCACATTCCTATATGTACATAGCAAAGAAAATTCCTGTGTTCTCAAAGTTCAGACCTTGATATTAAGACCACACATATACCACTGGCACATGAACAAGAAGTTTTTTTCTCCCCTGTACATACACTGTTCATACAGTAAAACACTTGCATTTGATGGCAACACAAACATCCTAGGGAAATAGAAGCACATATTTAGCATTTTATAATGAGTAGCCAAGACTAGCCCCAAGGGTTTAGGGGCAATGTAGACTCCACACCCATGTAGCCCCAGAAACAAAACGAAAATCCCACAGGTCTTCACTGTTACCTAGGAAGACACAGACAGTCTTGTGATCCAAAAGATCCTGGGGGAAAACTACAAAACATTCTTCTTCTCTGTGGAAAGGAGAATCTGCTAGAGAAAGATTACCAACAGTCTTTTTACAACTAAGTTCCTGTGTTGACTCCAAAATTCCTAAATTGCTCAGCACAAAACATGATGAGCACTCTAAACCCTTTTCCCCTTTATTCCAGTCCATAAAGGGGAGTTTCCACCCAGCGCCTGTACACCATGCTCACCTTTCCTCAGGCAGACATTTCAATATGTCCTACAAATGCACAGTCTCAGATCCTCCTCTGGAAGAAGAGCACGAATTTGCAGAGGCAACAGCATGTCTTCTGGACCCTGTGACCACAGACTTCTCTGTCAAAAAATGCTCATATAAGATGTCAGGTGAGATGTGACAATGACCTCAAATTTGGAGAGGGCATACATAATCTACAGATAAGTGGTGGGACCTGGTTTGTGAGAGGCTGCTCTATTTCACTGGTCCAAACTGGGCAACTTTCAGGAAAAAGTAGCATGACTACAGCAATTCCAGTGCAACAGTGCCAAAATGGACATCTTTCTTCCCTCATTATCAGAACAAAAGTCATCTTAGAACCCAGGAATTCAGGTCAGAAGGATTTTTCTGTCAAGTCTGTTAACACAATCCTCTTATCCAAAACTTACTCTAAACTCAACTCAAAACTGGTGCTGGATGTGGATACCTAAGGAAGCACGCACCACCATTTTTGCTCAATGCAGTTATTTTCCTGGGTCACCCCACAAAGAGCACAGTGCAGTATCCTTACAGTTTTGTGGATTTTGCAAATATACTTGAACTCAAGGAAAAACCCCCAGACAAAAGGAATGTGACCTTTCTTCAGAGTGGCTTCCAGTGCTCTTCAGGGCAGAGACCGTCTTTGTGCCTTGTACAGACAGAGAACATAGACTTAGCAAAATAGAAGCTTTGATCCAATTTCGTCTTCACCTACATGCACTTGAGCTGTGCAGAGTACATGAGGAAAAATCTCATCTCTTCAGGGTCTATTCAGAAGGACAAAAGAGTAATAACATTGGGACTCAGTGTTGGGGACAAAAGGACATAACCTCCCAACAGGGTCCCCTTCTCACTTTAAGAACTGAGTCACAAATGAAAGGAGTATCTTTGTGTCAGCTTCTGAGAAGCTGCTGAGAGGGCTGAGCACTTTGGAAATGTAAAAAGAGGATTACAATGTTTAAATATTAGAGTCGCTTCAATTAGGATAATCAGGAGATATTTTTCAAGCATCCATTGGAATTTTTGGAAGGGGAGAGGAGAAAAGAAAAAAAATCCTTACACCAGCTTCTGCAATTGCCTTAACTGCATCATGAGAATTTTTCTCCTTGCCTATTCCATTCAATCCATAGAGTACGGCCTTTATGACTAACATGAAGAGATTCAGTAACTTTCATTCCTCTCTAACCTCATTAAAGTCAGAGTAGGTCTACCATGGTCAAACTACCTGCAGTCTCAATAATATCCTTTCTGCATTTGTTTCATATGTAAGTCAAAATCAAAATTAAATGCAAGAAGAAATTATGAAAAAAATCTGCAGAACAAGAGGACCTAAAATGATCTCATGTTGTCACCCCTGGAGATCAATGTCAATGCTTTGCCTTCCATCCTGCTTCACAGACCTCCTTTACTTGGGCAAACATATCATCTTACAGGAGTAACAGTAGTTGGCCTTTGTATTGATCAGCTGGAGAAGGAATAAGGCAAGCTGCCAGTGGAGTTCAAAGGCACTAGCTGCCAGCAAGCTCTACAGGACATGTGTCTGCAGAGAAGTGCAACCTCCTTATCCTGTACTCCTGCTTCCTTTGAAATGCCATGTCATGTCATGTCGTGTCGTGTCATGTCGTGTCCTGGGAAGTTGGGTCAAGCAGTTAATGCAGGGAAAAACTTGGGTCATTTCAGCTGTATTGTCCAGTGGGAACATGGCAAAAGAGAGAGGGAGAGTTGGGTTGCCAGTTCTTGCAGCAGAGCAGGCTGAGATCCTGGCTGACAACAACCATGGGTTCCTCTCCAGAGGACGTAGGACATGGCACACTTTCTTGGGCTGTCCTGCCTACCCTTCTACTTGCTTGACTGCCTCTGAGCTGTCTCTTCTCCTGTCTCTAACTAATGCACAGCATGTCCATCTTTACTTGCTCAGCTCCTCAGCAGGCTGGTCAGCTGTAACTGAGGAGACAGCCTTAGCCTTACAGTGTACAGAAAACCTTAATGTTCAGCAAGAAAACTCGGAAATCAGTGCTGCATACACATAGTATGGGTTAAAACTGGGCAACTTCTCACACAAGGGCAAAGGTCACTCATGACCCCAAAGGCCACCCCATGCCAAATCCCAAAACTGGCTAACAAGCTTTTGGGACACTCTAGCTCCTAAGATAGCAGTTGCCAAGATGTGTTTGCCCATTTGTTTTAATGTAAAGCAATGGTCTCCTTCTAGTCCTGTTGCTGGAAAAGGCTGGACATTTTTTTTCTGGATGACAAAATTAATAACATGGTGAGATAGATAGCTCAGACAGAAAATTTCACCAAAAATGCTTGTTATTTGGTAATAATATAATCCATTCAGAACTGCTTAGGACCAAGTGTTGGGGTGACCTTGATAGGTGTACTACTAAAATTTCTCACTGTTACTGCAACAGAGACAGAAAAAGATAACCCTTTCTTTATAGGTTATGCTAGATGGTATCCACAGGCAGCGTCTTTGAACTGGCACAGGTTAACTCTGACTGATGGGCAAGGTTGGTACCAGCAGGTAACTTCCTCTGCTGCAGGTTTGCTTCCAATTAACATAGTTGTATACTGGTGGAAGCGTGTGTGGAAAGTTCTCTTCGCAACTGCTCACAAGGCATCTTCCAGCAAAAGCTTACCAGAGCAGTGGAATTGAAAGTGGAGATCTAATAATAAAAATCAAGACAGGAGCATCACTTCAGACACTTATCTGAATGGCTGCTGTTTTGAAAAGGAGAAAGGTAAACAAAGAGCAAGGGGACATTCTCTTCCTGCCAGGGGCTGTCCTGCTCTGTCTGCACAGCAGCAACAAATCACTGGAGACCTGCATCATCCAGGTTTTAAGATTTATAAACTTGGAATGGGAATTTCTCTATTTGTTCCCGGTCAATTTATCTGGCTGCTTTCCAAAGCTCTGGTCTGCTCCAGAGGTGATGCATTTTGTTGTTGTTTCGAGAAGTTTAATTAGGTAACTGGAACCAAGTTCCAAAAATACCCTCTGCACAGAGCTCTTCCCAAAATAAAATCTGATTACTCTAAGTAAGACCCATGCCTTGAGAGAATTTGCAATCCTCACACTATTTTCTGTCCAGCTTTTCATTTGGGAGAATGAAAAAATTAAGAAGTAGAGACAGAGACAATTGGAGGTACTTCTCAGTAGCACATACTGGGTATCTGCTTGTCAGGTAATTGTTTTTGGAGCTGCAGATGCTTGTGTAGCACCTACCTCAAACTTTCTCTGCACACAGGGATAGCTGAATAACCACGCATTTCCAATCTGAACTTAAATTTAATGTCTCTCTTGCAGGAGGCACTGTATGCAGCTTCCTGAGAAATTGGAAGCATTGTGACAGTGCCATGTCTTACACTTTGGAGCTACCTACTTCCAACACTACTGCAAAACTGCTGTAACTTTCAACAACTTTTGACTGCCACATTAGTCACCAACTGTTGCATGGTTAAATTCAGCACTGTCTTGGAAAATCAGAGAGTATTCACACCTACAACAATATGCACAGAAAGAAGGCAGGCAGTCTACCCACTTACGTTGCCTAAAAGGAACTTGCCAGAATGAGAGACAAGCCCAGTCTTTGTTAGGAAAAGTCTGGCACTGATACCTTCCTGGAAAGAATCCATCTTTTTCATGTCAGGGAGGAAAGCCCTCAAGCTAGTGAAGCACCTTTTCTCTATTTCTTGAAGTACCTTCCAAGTTTTTTATTGCTAAAGAAGAAAGGAAAGGGAAAAGGAAAAGGAAAAAAGGGCAACTTGCTTTCGCTTGCTTGTGTTCCTCAGAAAACAATGGCAGCTTGTTGATTAATAACAGAATGTAAAAATAAAATTAAAAAAATATTCACAAGAACTGGGTCTGTCCTGCTGAAACAGTTCTGTGCCCCACACTGGAGCAGATCCAGCAGCAGGTGAGGAGATTCCCCTTCTTCACCAGACCCATTCCTGGCATTGTTCATCATCCATGCTGCAAATCCCCCACTGGGCAAAGCTGTTGGCTGTGAAGAAGCACTCCCCCTTTCAGCCAAGGGTCACCTTCCTGCTCTCTGGATAACACCACTCACTGGTGGCAAGGAGATATTTTAACCCACACGTGATTCTAGATGCCAAATCCATCCTGGTCTACAGTCTCCATATGTACCAAGTAAAGTTGTGTAAGGGTCTTAGCCCCTCAGTGGGACAAAAGAATTATTGAGGGAAGAAAGATCTTAGCCTTTGTCCAAAAGCCCTGAGAACACCTTAAAGCCTGAATGAAAACAGCAGCACCAGCAAGTGATCAGGACATCAAAATCTACTTTGCCCCTAAACTGCCCCTGCAGTACAATTGTTTAGTGCTCAAAGAGGAAAATGCAGATGGACAGCTGACTTACCTTGTTTTAGTGGCTTGTTTTGGGTTTTTTTAAACATAGCTCCAACAGTTGTACTAGGTTTTTAAAGAAACTTGGCTGTTCAAAGGGAGACATATTCAATTTCATGGATCTCTGAGATGCAACCCTGTAAGACTTCAACCACTGTACTTTACAAAAGGAAATCTTTCACTTGAGAGCAACAGGTCACATAATACAAGGAGTGTGGCACAGAGCAGCTGCACTAAGCAACTGCAGGACTAGAGAGGACTCACCCACAGGCCCTCCCCACAGCAGTGGTGCTGTGACACAACTCATGCAGTCCTTGAGAGAGGGCAGAGGCAGCCTGCCTGCTCTTTCAGGCAGTTGACCGGATAGGACAAATACACTTCTCTGTTCCTGGTCCAGACACTTATGAGTGTGAAAAGCAGGCAATTAAAACCACATTTTGCCCTCTCAGCAATTTCAGGAACAGTGTTTTCCATATTTCCAATTTCATCTGTTTAACGCATAGTTTAGTTCCCTCAGAAACATGTCTCTAACAATAGCTTTGCATCTCCTTAGCACAATGTGCACTTTATGTTTTGATGGCTGCTTGCTTGGAGTGGCCAGGTAGATTGGCCAGTATAAGACAGGGATAATGAACAACAGTCCTTTTTCAACACAACTGAAGAGTTCGTAATTTTCTACATATTCAGCTCACACTTTTGTGTCTTGCTAGAGCATATCTATTTATTTAACATCCCAAACCAGGTTCTAATTTCTCTGTTGTGAAATAATAAACCTCAATAAAGAAATGATAAAGAAACATATGCTCTATGAGCAGCTCTGCCCAGCAGGCCTGCAGTGTGAGGCTGCCCAGCCATAATTAACACTCAAAACATTGACATGCACAGGCCAAACCCATGCAGTGTGGGATTAGCTGTACCTAATCCCTGCTGCTCCCTGCTCTGCTCTTCAGCAGCTGCAACAAAAGCATGGAATCCTGGTCTGGTAGTGAGAAACTCTCCACTATCTTTCCCACAGTCCCTATTCTTCAGTGCCCTCGGGATCTCCTCACAACTGTTTTCATATCTGCTGCTTCGTTGGACCTGCTTTCAGTATATTTAGTCTTCCATAGCACTTAACCTTTGTTCCCCAAGTTCCAGTCTATTTTCCTGTAACTTTTACCCTTAGGTTCACTAAAAAGCGTGATGCTTTCCCCTCTCAAGCTTCGCAAATAGCTAGAACTCTGATGACTTTTCTTACCATTGATGGTTGAACAAAGACCCAGTGATGTTCCTGAGGCTCCCAGTGCTTCCTCTTCCTGCAACTTATCAGCCCCTTCACCTCCTTTTTGCCTTTCCCACTCAGGCAAGGAAAATCTTACAGCCATCTGCACAATTCCACCAAAAACTGGCAAATGTCTTCTTTCTGCTTTGTCATTTCATAAACGGCACTATCATATAGTGCTTCTATGTGCCTGACATATTAATAGCACAGTTAATTATTCTAGATCACTTCAGCCAGATCCTGCCAACCCTCCCCCCACATTACTTAATGAATTAATCTGAAATTCCTGTTAGAGTTTCTGGTATGAAGCACTTTTGCAAGTGGGAACACTGAACAAGCCACTTATTAATAAGGAATAAGTACTTGCAATAGTTATTCTTAATGAAAAATGGAAGGTGGTAGTGGTAGGAATACTCAAGAGCTAATAATAGTGGGTTTAAATTACAGCAAGGAATATTTTAAAAAAGATATTAGGAAAGGCTTTCTAACGCTCAAACTACTAACAGACTTGGACTGACTTCCCAAAGAGGCTGTGGAGTTTGAAGGTTTGCATTACAAGGTTAGATAAATATCTGTTTCACAAATGATCCTGCCCTGAGGGAAGGGCAGACTTCAATGCTTCCTGGAATATATTTCCATCTGAATTTTTTTGGAGGTCTCTGTGTTCTCCTCTGGCAGCACCAATGGGATGGCTGTGGCTGTGGCTACAGCCTGCTGCAGACAGCCCCCTGTGACCCCACTGCCTCAGCTCCTGCTCTGACTAGAGCCTCTCCTGCTATAGTGTGTCTTCTGTAAAAGCTGAACCATGGTCAAGAGCTACTCTGTCAAATATGCAACACAACAGCTTCAGCAGAAAGGTGGTGGTGGTTTAAAACCTACTCCTGAGTGAGGTTTGAGCAAGGCAAGGCAAGACCTGCCAGCCATCCCTCAGACAAGTCTATCTGCTGAACTATTAAAACCCCTGGAATGCAGGCTAAGCAACCTTGACACAAAAGAAGTGCAAAAAAGCAGCATGTGTGCAGACTGTTTATGAAGGGGACTGGCAGAGGGGATCCTGGCTAATCTCCACTGGCTATTCTCAATCCCAAGAATACAGATATGCACTGGAGCTAAGTTTCAACAGCGAAAGTTCAGCCCCTCTGTGAGCTGTCTCTTCACTGTCTTTAACAACATCTTAAACAACTACACATCTTTTCCATCACACATATCCTAAAGTAGCCACAGGACTCTCCAAGAATAACAGGGCAATTTTAGTGTTTTTTTTTTTGTTTGGGTTTTTTGCTTGTTTGTTTGTTTTGTTTTGAGTTTTGGGTGTTTGGGGTTTTTAAAATAGCACTCATATTAACTGCTAAGAGCTGGAGAGAAACAAGTGCACTCTACACAATTACAGAGGAAGTGGGTGGTTGGAAGTGACACAAGGAACTGGGGGCCTTCATGCAGGCAGGCAGGCACTATTTTGAAAGCCTGATGTAGAATATTTGTTCTGCTCAGATAAAATCCATTCCTCATTACTGTGTCATATCAACTCACTTTAAATCAAAGACATTCAACACTATCCATCTACTCTCTCTAGTCCCTGCTGTAGGACTGGGTACATAACTTCTTCATGGGAAATGCATTAGATCCCAGACACTCTGTAAAATAATTTTTATCTTCCTGTAAGAATTTACCTCCCAGTTGCTTTCTACCAGGACTGTCTCCACCACATTAATGAATAATATTTTAATCCGCACATTAAAAGAATGATTCACCACAGCTTTTTCTCACTAGGCAATCAACACAAGTGACAGAGCACTGGTGTTGAACACAGTATCAGGGCATGTTTAAATGGTGGAAGGCAAGAGGAGAAAAAAAAAATTGGCTCATTTTCCACTGTGTTCCTATATCTCCTGAGACAAGGATTGTTTCTGTACCACCTTTAGTACATTTGAAGGACCACTGAGTAAATCAGCCTTCTGCAGTCAGAGGGCTGGACAGCTACCATGTGTATATTATGCATAAAAATAACATGTGTTCAAGATCCTGAGGCACTGACACTGCAATCTTCAAATCCTGCTGCTGCAGAGAGCCTGTGGAAGAGCACCAGGGAGAGGAACTGCAAGGACAATGCACCACTGACTTGACACAGCCTGGGCCCCAGCATCACCACCTCAGCTCTTTCCAAGTTTGCCTGCTTATGAAAGACAGACATAACGTGCCTGTCATTTGCTCCTCTGTTGCACCCTCCAGAGCAGGGCAGCCCCTGCTCCCCAAAGGGGACAAGCTGCCATGGCATCACTGACCTCTGCTTCTGAGAACTACTGACCTGACCTACTTTCCCCTGCAGGACAGACTGAAGCACCCTCAACGCAGATGCAGCTGAACATGATTTCAGAAAAAAATCCAGCTATCTCCTCCTCAGTACAAACACAGCCTTGTGGATACTATCAGGACTGGGGTTTTTTTCTATGGGAAATTCTCTACTGATCAATACAGTATGTGCTATTTTTTAAGAAAAAGAGTAATTGGATTGATTATAAACAGAAGGTCCTTCTGCTGACCCTATCCACCCATTCTTTCTCCTCTGAAAAAATTCTGCCTGCCAACTTAGAAGTGAGCTAGTGAAAGATCTCATAGACAGAATAAGATTCGTATTTAGATACTTATCTTCAAATAAGACCTTCTCAATTAATTAAAAAAAAAAATCAGGGTTAAATCTCCTCCTCTCCTTAATTCAAGTCAGATCTTTCAGCCCAAACTGGGCATGGGGATGTACCAGGAGAGAGAAAGAAAAAACTGTCAAATCCAACACTCAGACACTTTATCATTATTATCATAGTAAAGCTTTATATGCAGGCACTGAGGGTCCTAAATTAAATGTCAAATACTATCTGGCACCAGGACTATGAAGTATAGTCACCTACAGGGAAAAAAGAGCCTGACAGCTTTGGTCTGCTTGTCAAAACAGCAGTCATCTCATTCAGCTCTTCAGGCAAAAGAACCACTATTTGGAAAACCAGAAGTTACCAGAATTACCTCATTGATTCCTCCCAAAAAGAGGTGCTGGTGACGGTAGGGAGTAAGGACAAATTTTCAATCCTACTCAGATGTTGAAAAGATTAATTTCTCCACTGATAACACTGAAGATATAGAGATATCTTTCAGAATTTTAATTTTTTTTTAAGTTGAGGCTGAAACAAGGTAATTAAATCTTCTTCCCTTTCAGCTTGCCTGTGTCCTCCTCACCAGTTAAACAAAAGAAATGCCCCGAGCTCACTTCCCGCTCAGCCAAAGCAGCTGCCTTTTTGAACAGACTCCAGAAAGCTTGCCAGCTGAAGTTTATGAAGTCTAGTTAATTGCTTCAGCATATTGATTTCATGTTTGTATGCGGAAATGTCTAATTGGAGACACCCCTAGCTGGTTAGTTCTACAATGGCTGGTACCACAGCACAGCCACGCTGCAAACCTTGCTCAGTGGAGGAAGAAGTGGGGTCCTCTAACACAGCAACTCCTCCTGTCTCCAGAGACACAAAACCCCCCAAACATCCCAAAGCATACAGCATTGCTGAAAAGGCACATTACATGGCATTGCTGAAAATCATCAAGGTTTTAGAGAATGTAGTACCAAAAAGAAATTTTGCGTTCAGAAAAGCAGAATAATTCAGATACAAACTTTTCCTGATTCTTCATCAAGGAACATTCTGTGCCCCCACAATCCAGGAATGAAGCTCTCCCTGTGTATGGGGAGGAGGAGGAAGACTGCAAGCCAGAGGAGGACATGGAGAAAACAGCAGCTCCCAGCTGGCACAAGTGGGCGCACCTGCATGGCTAAACACATGCTGGAAAATATAGGGTAATTACATCTGCCTCCCTGATGCATCAAATTCATTTTAAGGGGGTGTAAACACGGGTTTGGGATGTAAGACTTAAGCACATCAGGAAATAGCTATGGTGTATGGCATGCCTTGCTTGGGGAAAAAAATCCATGGACAGAGCTGTAACCTGGTCATACAGAAACACCATGGCCATGCTTGAATGTGCAGAGCCCAGGAAGGAGAGCAACATTCCAGGCACAACCAAAGAGAGACACAAATTAATTCCTGACATTTCTTAATGAAAAAAAAATCTTTCCCAACTCTTCCACAAGTATGAACTCAGAACCTGCTGAAGTCAAGCACTGATATGTCAGCTATAGGAGGAAATTGAAGAGTGGATGAACACATTAAAGTAGAAAATACCACAAGGATGCACTATGAAAGTTGTGTTTGGGTGCTCAGATGCTTGAGCAACTTTTCTTCTCCCAGCTCACCACCAAAAGTGCTAAAAAGGCTCTTTCCAGGATGAAGATTTGCAATGTCTGCAGACAAGAGCTCAACATGCTGAACTTCAGAAGGGCTGAGGGACCCACTCTGCCCCACAGTCATGAGGCAAAAGTGCTGGCTCTCACAGCTCTCTAATTAAAGAAATAAAAGGCAATTTGGAGTATTTGGGGGGATGTTGGAATCCACCCAAGTTGTAGAAGAGATAGGAAAAGCCACGAGATTTGTAGGAGACAAAACCCATAAATCTTCCTCTAGCCTTTGCAGAGCTCTAACATTAATGCTAAAAATAACTGCAGCACCTGCGGGATCTCAGCGTTTGGCTTAATCAAGTCTTATGGAGTTGTGGGGGAGAAGGTGTAGAGGAACAACAGGCAGGAGGATTTCAGGACCTGAGAGTATCAACAACGACACAAGGACACAAGAATGAGGTGTCCAGAGAACAAGTGTCCGTTTGTTCCTGGCTGGGGCAGATGTTCCATAAGGGTCACAGCAGGGAAAGGAAGGGGAAAAAAAATCAGGCAGGCACAGAAGCACATTGAGAAATGGGTCAGGCTAGAGCAGAGCTGTCAGCTTTCCCCAACCATAGCATTAAAGTTTAATTAGTCTGAGATCTCTTATTAAGGTCCATGAGCCAGGATAACCTATCTAGGAGCAGCATATTTTCAGACACAACCTTCCTCCATGGCCTTTCAGATGCCTCGCTTTGGCTTGCAAATGCTGTACCACTTCCACACTTGATGCAAACTTCACAAGCACTGAAGTATGAGAGTCAGCAGTTCCAAACAGCAGAAATCACCATTGTGCTCCACAGGAAAATGGATGCTGAGTGCTAGAGATGGGAAAGACCTATTGGGGTAACTTGGCTAGTCTCACTCTAGCCTCTGGTTTATGCTATTATTTTATCCTGTTCTATTTGTATCAAAATAAGGCAGCTAAGCTTCTGGTGTCTTTCTGAAAGGAAATTACTGACTGGGGTTTGGGACTTTTTTTGTAATGTGCAAACCCTATTTGTTGCTCCTTGCAGTCATGAAAATCTTGTACCAAATACTGTTATCTCAAGCCTACCAATATGCTTTATTTGGCAGATATGCTGGGGACTAGGAACCACCTCTCTTCTTTTAGGGTTGTTTATAAAATGGTACTACTAGATGGGGGCTCTGACCTCCAGCTTCCTCTCTCCTGACGCCTCAGTGGAATGTCCAAAGGCACATCATTTGATACTTCCACTTTTGGATTTTGGTTAGCAAATTATGATTTACACTAGCTTTAACTATTGGTGGCTCTTACTCCAATGTCTGATAGGGCATCCTGTACTCCAATACTCTCCTATTTACAAAAATTTCTTATGGAATGATTTGTCATATTTACCTGTCCGTTAGCACATTAGCACTAGCATGTTTTCTGACATTGCATGAGGAGCTAAGAACAGCTTTGAGTTCTCTGTGATCCTCCAGTGTGACCTTAGCTACAGCCTGGTAAGGTCTGGACCTTTCATGTGATGCTTGTTTAAAGCCATTTTATAATGAAATTTAGCCATTAAGGGAAACATTAGGGTGTAAGTTCATTAAGTATTTGTCTGCAGTTCAGAGAAAAACTAACAAACAAAACACAAAACAACAACAAACTGTCACAAACCCATTACATGTTCTCAGTCAGAAAATTGAGGGTGAAAATACAACTTACTACTAGGTACATTAGAAGGCTGCTTTCTGAGTTTTTTTGATTGGCAGGCTTAATTAGAGTTTAATGCAATGTGCAGATAGGCATTAACAATACACTGTGCTTAGATCAAGGAGAATGAAAGGCAGCAGCAAGCAAGCAAACGCCTAAACAAGCAATCATTTCTGTAACTTACTTTTGGGTCTGTGAACTTGAACTTTAGCCTTCCCACCATCTCCAGCCTGAACAGGTTCCACACAACAGGCTCTGTTCTGGCAGGATGGGGAGCAGAGGGCACGAGACAGCACTCATTTCAACTCTACAAAGCACAACAAAGATTCTCAGTAAACAATAGGAGGCAGCATTTTTTTCAGCTTATTTTATCAGCCAAGTTGCAGCAAAACTATGAATACATTAGCCTGCCCTTGTGGGACTGCTTTTGTTCAGTCAAAAGGACCAAGAAAGAATGGGGAAAAAATGAAAGAAAGCATGAATTGGCAAAAGAAAAAAAAAGAAAAAAAAAAAAAGAAGAAAGAATAGCTGCCAAGTGAACTGGAAACCTTCTAGAAAGAAAATTAAATGTAATTGCACAGGCAATTCATTTTTCTCATGGCTTTTTTGCATCCTTATTAATGAAGCTGGGCTACAAGAGATGTTCCTGGATGTTCCACTGCCACCAACAAAGTCAGTGGCTCAGGAGTTTGTGGGGGGCACTCATTCCTTGCATGCACAGGTGTTAAATTTGCTTTTCTAGGGTGCACACTGAGTGCCTGATAAATTAATACTCTGAATATCTATTTTGATTTATTTATAAATGGGAATGTAGAGAGATCTTAAAAGTACCAATTAGGGAGGCAATCAAGGATTCATGCTTCAGGAGAGAAAATGTGAAGTGTGAGGCACTTTAGGAATACCTGAAATATTTGTTTAATTTCCTTCAACAACTCCCTGCAAAAAAAAAAAAAAAAATTGTTGCTCTTATTTGAGAGGCAGCAACTTGCTGGAAAATGAAAGAGTAGAGGCAAAGTCTGAACAGAGCTGTTTTCCAGGAGCATTATCTGATTTCATCTACAGCATTTAACAGAACAGAATCAAAAAAATGTCCTGACACCTTGCTAGATGGAGGCTTAGAAAACCAAATCTTGATTCAAATGCTGATGTCCAAAATGTCAGTCCTCAACTCCCATCTAATCCTAAAGACATTTTAGTGTCTACCAACAAAATACTCTTAGATATTCTTTTTCCATCCTCTAATGAGGAGACTGCCTAAGTCTCAGAGACCAAACAGCCTAGCAGCAGCCTTGCACATTGTTTCCCATCTAATTCATCCACTGAACCATTCTTTTGCCTTTGCCACAGGCAGGCCACATGTAAAACAAATTTAAACAATGCTTTCACAATCGCCTTTCTTGCACAGTCAACACCATTCTAACAGGCGTCAGGTTCAGTGATGCTGTCTGATTGACAGACCTGAATCCAGGTCCTCTCAAGGGAAATGATCCAGTGCTTGGTCTGCTGGTCCTTCTGCGGCAGGACTCGACATCTCAGTATCACCTCCTCTCTGAATAAATAATTAGTTGGAATACAAAAAAAGGAGAAAATTCATTGCTGTATTTCCCAAGATGAAACAGGTGTTCTCCTTGGCATGGAAGACAAAGGGTAAAGCTTAAACTGTATATTTCTCCTAAGCATCTGTCAACCTCATGGGTCCACATTCTGGGTTTCCTAAATTACTCTCTCAGGCAGTAACTGCTCTCACACATAACAGGGGAAGCTTAGGCCCTAAATCAGATGGTATTTCAGTAGCTGCCTAATGACTCCAAAGCTGGGGGATGTGACACTTGAGCTCAGGCTCCTTGCCAAATCTAGCCCCTCACAGTCATCACTCTTGACAAACTCCCTCTTGTTCACACATTGAAGAGCAGGAAGAATGCTAAAAGTCCTCTTTGTGTTTCTGTCCAATAATCCAGACCATGTATTAACAAGACTACTGGGTTTTTACATCAAGACGCTGCTGTTTGCTTTATCCTTCCACCATGGGTCACCAGGAACAAGAAACTGCTACACCAAACAGGCACTTGGGTTCTTACCTCCAGTCCCAGAGGAAACAAAGAAGTGGTGTAGATGCCATAGCTACCCATGGTTTCAACCTTCCAGGGGTTTGTCACAGCACAATTGAGGGTAATCAGTGCTGGAACAGAAGCTTTCCAAAATGAGTGTGGGGCAAAGACCAGACTAAACTAACTGTACCACAGGAGACAATGAGAGGAGGGAAAAGAGATCATGCCCCAAGGGCACTGATGGCTGCCTACAACAGAACCAACAATCTGGGGTTTTTTGGATGCACCTTGTTTGACACTAACAGAATTCCTTCTGATGCAGGTGAATGCCCCCTTGCCGTACCACCAATTACCATTACCTCAAGGATTTTTGTCTTCATGGTACTCATCCCACTTCTGAAGAGCCTTTCTAAACTTCAATTACCAGACAGTCACAAAACAAAGTAAAATCCCATTTCACACGGATTTGGGGTTTGGTGCATGAAAATGAATGAACTTCCCCTGATTTCCCACTTTGTGTCAGGATGCTTCTGGAGTGCCAATCACTACACTTGCTAGGAACTGCATCCTTCACTTTGGACAGCACAGTTAGAGCAATCAGCTTGTGACATAACAAGCATAAATAGCAGCAAGAGATAAAAATCAAAAGCCACAATGTTTTCACACAGGTGCCCCAAGTTGCCAAGCAAAGGAAACCATAAACTTCTAACAGATGCTATGCTAGCAGAATTGCTTCCAAATAGATACTCTTTTTTCCAAGCAGCACTTGTGTCAAGTATCCTGAGAGTCTGGCAATACTCAAGATAGAAGGCAGAATGATTTAAATGAGCCAAGAAGAATCCCAATAGTCCACTAACATCCCAATGAAGTGACTCATAGAGGGAGAAAACATGAACACTCTTCCCTTTCTAAAGAGATACTGCAGACAGTGAACACGAAATCAGGGAGATTTATGTACAAGTTCCACCTGATCCAGCTTCAGCTGTAACCTGGCTCCACTTTGGTGGCTCCACAGCTCTGATCACTGATCAGTGTGAGGCACCCTCTGCACCCTTGGTTTCCCTTGCTAAAAGACTCTTCTGCAAGATGAGATATTGTCCCAACTGCTTTGCATTACTGTTCTCCTTTAAGGAAGCATTCATAAACTAATAAGTGGGCACAACAACAACATGCAGGGGCAGTCCTTTGCTAGGACAGGAGGTGAGTCCTTTAGGCTTACACACACACACATTATAGACATTGTGATCCATCCATCCATCCCAGTGATAAAATATGTTAGCCTTTAAAGCCTTTCCAGTACAGACAAATCCATCTTATTTGGCCTCCACCTGACCCATTCTCAATCCACTCAGTAGGAAGCATAGATGTGGATGCTGTCCTGAAGAGCATTTCTAACTCATAACAGTTTTACCTGAGTGAATGGCCTCAGCCACAGCCCATCTCACACAGATGGTGCAGCCAGGCACCAACTGCCTGGGAAGGTGTCAGGGGACGCATGATGAACACCAGCTTGCAAACTCATTTCAAGAAAAATGGTACACTAAGGAAATTAAAGCTTTAGCTAGCAACTATTTATCTTGTCAGTAATGGAGATGGGTGGATAATGATTAAGTTTTGGTAAACATAAATCAGTAACACTCAATTAATTTAACCTGTGTACATTATAAGAGTCAGCATGGATCAAAGGCAGATTATGAACAACTTCCAGGGTGCATGCAGTAACAGAAAGGACTGTCAGTAATCTTACTGCAACACCAAGCCAGCCATAGGTCACTTTGTTCCAAACCAGACTCCAGAAAAGACTCCAAGAAGGTGAGGCTGTCTCAAAGCCTCTAGCATTCTTCTAGTAGTATCTTGAGCCAAAGCACAAAATATAACAAGGGATACTTGCCTCCTCCAAAAAACTCCAACTCAGTTAGCCAGGTTTCTCCCTGATTTTCTGGAGTTCTTGGTTTGCTCAATGTCTAAATGTAGACATGGACAAACAAGAACACCCACAGCTATATAGAAATCTTGCTTGAATGAACAGGTCTGTGATGTGACACCTCCTTTAGAAATAAAGAAAAGCTGTGATCTTCAGGAGTAACCTGAAGCATTAAAGAAAGACCACAGCCTACTCCCTAGATGAAGACTTCATGTTACATTTCCTCAATTCCCCTAGAAAACAATCCTTATTTGTCAGAAGAAGTTTAATATGCCCAATTCCCACTACAGTCACAGTGGATCCTGGGCACAAAACAGGAGCTGTTCTTATAAATCCTGAAGACTGAAATCTCAATTTTACATACAAAATATGTTAAGTAATAACAGCATGTATTTCGCACCATGGTTTCATGAAGCAGTTGGGAAAAAACCCCTCACCATTAGCCTTTTTGATAACCCTGCCAGCTGAGGCAACACTTATGGTGTATGCGCTACCCATAGTAATCATCACATGGCAGCAGCCGCCCGTTACAGTTGAAAGCAACTTGAAGGCTTGAGGATTGATATTTTGCTAACAGACCACCCTGAACCGCTCCATTCCCCTCCCTGAGTAGCACTGGATTGAGGAGGAACTTCCCAAAGCATCCAGCAGTGAAGGAACATGGGAGAACACAGGGAGTGCTAGCTTCTTCCACTGACTGTTTTGTCTGTTAATGAACATGACTGTCAGCTCAGTAATGAACTTCTAATCCCTGGAGCTTCACCCAAGTATCCTCCCTGCCCACGTCTAGTAAATAGTTTAAAAGCCTGCCACTACTTTGCCCTTTCATTTGACTTCCAGGAAAGCAGCTATGGAGCTACTTCTTGGGAGACATTACCTGTGCCAGCAGGTTCCTGGAACAGCCCTTAAGCTGCTGGGCCTGGAGGCTCAGCCGCTCCTGGAGTGACATGGCAGTGGGCTGGCGATGCTCAGGAGAGACTGGCTGGATGGCAGAGACATCCAGGAAATCACTCTGATGGTTGTCAAGAGCCACATGCACAAATCTGTTACGCCAGGAGCTCCCAGCTGTTCCCCTCACAGAAAGCACCCACTGCCAGCAGGGGTGACATCTTCCCTCCCTCACAGGCCGAAGCTCTGCCTCTGACCCGCCTCGCGTGGGGCCAGGGGGTACCGTGATCCCCCAGGCCTGGTGCTCCCACTGCCTCCACAGTTGCCTCCAGGCCTTACACTGGGAATGCTGCCTGGCAGGATGGGTGGGCAGAGTTTGTGGGGAGTCCATGACCTGGCAGAGCCTGACACTCCCAAAAATTGCACCCCAAATACGTGGCGTTCTGCAATGCATGCACTGGCACCCAGAGGGGTCCACAGAGACACTCCTCAGGGACAGCGAAACCACTCAGCATCATGAGAGACTTGCTGTGGCTTTGGAACACTTATCGTTAATCTTGTTGCTAATTATCGCTGCAATTGGCATGGCTTTTCTCAGTGATGTCTGACCTGAACATGAGGCAATATAGCAACACGCGCTGCTAAGTCCTTTATTGTTTTTTAGGGTTATTTCCCCCTGCAGCACTGCTACCCGGTTTGCTTCTTATTGCTGATTGTTGTGCCCTCTAATTTTTTTTCTTGCACATCAGAGAATGAGGATCGTGCATTCTCCGATGGCAAAATCCATCAAGGAACACTCTGGGGGAAAACCAGTCTTTAGCGGTGCCCTTTTTTATTGCACAAATGAAGGCTACACTGCTGCTATTAGCTGTGCCACTGCTTTTCTGTGAGTTGCTTGTTTCATGACAGCTGAGCTCAGGCATTTTATTCAGCAAGCTCCTTGGGCAGAGCTGAAACAGCAGTGTCTGCCATGTGTTTCACCTCCTCGTCTCACACAGGTGAACGTGGCCAGAGCTCACTCCCACACTGGCCACAGCAGCCAACAATACTGCCAAAGGAGATGCAGAGGCACCTTCCTGCCCTGTGAGGGAAGAGCTCAGGACAGGAAATGTGCTGTGCCTCCAGAAGGGGACGTGAGTGCAGGTGACTGCAAATGATGATTCTAAAGTGCTTGAAGTGATTCGTGGAGATGGAGGCAGCCCTGAGCTGTCTCCAGTACAAAGAACAATGGCTGTGCTTTCCTGGGAGTGCGCCTTGGATTTGAATCCAGAGCTGCAGTGGTGCAAACCTTATGCTTGTAAGCTTTTATCAGCTTGGTTTCATACAAAACTACATTTCCAGTCAAAATGCCAGCCAGACTCCAATTTCAGCAGTGTCCCTGGACATAGGTGTCCTATGGAGAGATGGCTGTGGGACATTTGGGGATGTGAGCATTGTCCTCTGTTCCTCTCTATTTTGTAATGTAATGGACTACTGCATCTCCTTGGCATGGTCCTTAGGGGCTTTAGAAATTAGGCTTGTCAAGAAAGAAGTCGAAGGCCCTAGAGAGCTGTCTGATGAAGAACAAACGAGTTTTTATATGCTCTAAACCCTCCCACCCAATTTCTCTGCTGCTGCCAGGCAGTCCACCCCTTTCAGCACACATTAGCAGACATCACAAGCCTATTGGAAAAAGTGCTGGAAATGAAAAATGAAATGTACTCTATTTAGTCTTCAATTAAGGAAGAAGAGTTTACTCCATCTCTCTAGGGCAACAAAAAACTGGAGCAGAGTGTTAGGTTCATTGAACATTAATGATCTTTTTCTATTATGCTAAATTATTGTTTCCTTAGCCAGTGATCAAATACAATAGCTTTATTAAAGCCCTTTTCAGTCAGAAAAAAGAAAGTGCCTTTCTGCAGCAGCGGCTCTTATGAATGACAAAGGAGCAAGGGCCCTACAACGAGGTGATTGTTGGAAACAAGGGAAACAATGGCCCCTGCTGCTCCTGCAGATGCCCTCACCTTCCTCTGCCCCAATAACAGAGACACTGAGCTGCCTGAATGAGAAGCTAATTTCAGTTTGGTGCTCACCTCCAGCCTCCCCTACTCTGAACCAGGCACTGCTGAGCAGGGCTCTGGTGGTGCTCTACCCACGAGTACTCAGAGCAGCATTGCCCAGCAATAAAAAATATAAACCCTTCTGAAAA
The DNA here is from genome assembly GCF_029207755.1 of Chamaea fasciata. Lineage (NCBI taxonomy): Eukaryota > Metazoa > Chordata > Aves > Passeriformes > Sylviidae > Chamaea > Chamaea fasciata. Next base: position 19,292,212 of record NW_027094092.1, on the reverse strand, counting down.
GGCATTTAACACATGACCCAGGCTGGATGAAAGCGTGTGCTTACGGCAATGAAGAACAAGTGCAGGCTGTAATAATGCAATCTTGTGGAGAAAAAATTAATCTGAAGTAAAATGAGTCAATTTTGGTGTAAGTCTGTGGAAGCAACACTACACTCTTTAGACAAAATTAAATACAACAATTTTAGAGGAGTTCTGTGGAGGCCACAGTCCAACGTAATTACAATGGAAAATTGATGTTCTGTTAAGTATGCTGCTCCTGAAAGGAAAGGATATGAAGCCATGGCAAAAACAACAGATATAAAAAATAAGGCCGAAATTAAGTTAGAGAAACATCATAAACCATTTTTGAAACGTATTTATTTACACCATAACCCAACTGTGTCCCTCTCTGGCATGGTAACACTCTTGTGAGATGATTGCCTCTTACAGGGGCTCAACATTACCCCTGTATACTGTAAATAAAATCCAGGTGCTTGCTCTCATCTGCTGCAAGAGAAAAACACAGCAGCAGAGGTATTGTCTCCAGAAGTCCCTGAGCCAAGAGTGGCAGTGTGTTCCACTTTCCCTACCTGCTTGCCCTAGCTGGATGGGCAGCTTGACCCTGATGGGTTATTCAGCAGTGGAGCATCCTTCAGCAGCACTCGCAGATATTCACCTTCACAGGCTCTCCCATGACATTTAAAACACCATTGCTACACCATCACAACAAATGCATGCACAACAAATTTCCATCTGGGATACAGCTCAGATCTGAGTGGGTTTGTGGGGGGAATGGGAACAAACCATGTTCCTGGCATGGTGGAAACGCGTGGAGGAGGGGAGGGAGTGCGGGCAGAGGAACGCTGCTGAGCATACGGGGAACAAGTCCAGCAGCTTCCCCAGGGGGCATATGAGTTGCTTTTTTTCACCAGGATACTTTTGAGCTATGGGAACTTCAATTTTAAAGTTGTTTCTTCCTGCCACAGTCTGTCTCTGTCTGGGAATCCATGCCATAGTGGCCTCTGATGTTAAATATTCCGCTTGAAATCTACCTGGTAAAGAGGAGGATCAATAGGCTCTCAGTTTTGCATCCATGGCAACACATACTTTACATACCATTTTATCCCGAACAAAGGAAAATTAAAGACTTGGGGTTTTAGGGAAAGAGGGGAGGGAAGGGAACAGGCTTTGCCTCCAGGTGCAAACCTGTCATATTGAATCCTGAATGCAGTGAACTTAAGAAGAGTGTTGATAGAGCAAAACCTGAGGCTCTGTGAGGAGAATATGAATGCCAGATTTATTTCAGCAGACAGTACTCACAGTCTAATGCAAACTAATAAAGTCATCAGCAGCTCTTAACAGACAAACACTCAAACAAGTTAGTCTCAAAAAGTAGTTATAGGGAAAAAACGCCCAATACCTCACTCAAAAAAACCTACCGAAAAACCCCCAAACCCCAAAAAACCCCCAACCCCATAAAGAAACAAACAATCAAATCACAACAAAACAATAACAACAACATAAAAACCTACCAAGCATTATCAAATATTTATATTTTGGACTAATAATATTCTAAACATGATTCTGATCTGACTTCTACTGGTAGAAAGCTAGAAAATCAGCTTTGAAGCTGCAGTGGTTTAAAACAAAAAAGGTCCTTCCTGTATTCCTGAACCCTGGAAATTTTTGCTAATACTGGGTGACATTTGTGATAAAATTGTATTTGATATCTGATGATCTACAGAAGCATCACCTATGTTTAGTGATTTAAATTAATTCCCTTGTCTTAATAAAGGTTTTGGGGTTTTTTTTCAAACCCAGTTATTCTGAAGTTGGGAACAGTGATTAAATTAGGTAATCAACAACAGAAAAGGGCCTGATTTTCTTCTGTTTTCTCCCTAGGGTTTTATTTACAAAAATAGAGTATGAGTAAAATGCATAAAACTATACATTTCTTGTAAGGTTTAATTTTACAGTCATTATGATCCACACAAAGTGCAAATTCCTACACCAACAGCAAGGCAGTGGAAAAATCATTTCCTAGTTGAATGTCTATCTTCATCCACATGAAAAAAGGGCACTGAAATACCAAACCTGTTCAAGTCATTACCATGCTCCCTGTAAGTGAACATGCCTGTGCTAATATATAGTGTTGCATTGACTCATCTCATCACAAATTTTCAAATTTCAGCTCTAAAGCTCTGCTCTTCCAGGAACAGTTTGGAATCAGGTGTGCTGTGGGGCTGCATGTGCCCCTGCTAAGGCAAAGGAAACCCATTTCATGGTTAGGCCGGTGGCAGGTAGGAGTGGACACCTCCTGCTACAAGAAGCCCAGAGACAACCCCAGAGGCATGACAGCATCACACTGGACTAACCGCTGCGCAAGCTCCCACCTGCAAGCCTGGCATTCCTGGCTCAACAGTATGTAGAGTGGAAAAGCTTGACCTGAATGGCTTCACCTGCACAGAGTTTCTTCCCGGTCTCCTGTTAATAGTGTATCCAAAGATGCTCTATCTGATTGCTAGCAAAGGCAGGCACAACGAGCGCAGTCTTCTCAGAAAATGCGTGCAGTTAATACAGCACTGCTGGGTAAAACCTCATAGATTCTATAGCATAGTTTAAAGTTGTGTATTTAGCCATCTTTCTAGGGTAAGGATTCCAGAAGACAACAGATGTAGGTATGTGAGACATTGATGCCACATTCGTGCTCATTAAGAACAGAAAGATCTGGTCTAAATATGGGGGGGAAATAATTCATCTGGATACTGAGAAGTACTTGAAGTTGGATCATTCCATTGAATTTACATCACTGCCCTCCAAGGCATGTGTAACACAAAGACTCTGGGAGAAATATGAGACAAAGATGTCACAGTTTTCTTTTACTTGCAATTATGCAAGGAAGAAGCTTGTATCTATAATCCCTCATCTTTACCCTGAAGCCTGTCTGGCATTCTTGAGAAACAAGGAGAGCTCTTCAATGTGGCAGTGCTGCTCCATCAAGGGCAGAGGTGCAGGGGAAGCCAAGCAGCAGGAGTGAGCTTTCTGCTGGCTCCTGGCAGCAGCACAGGCAGCCTGAGCCGCCAGCTGCCAGCTCTGGGGAAGTGGGTCCCCAGAGGGGCCACGAACAAGGGCCCCTCCTGCCCGTGGCAGATGGTGAAGGCTCCTGCCAGCCAGCAGCATTGAGAGCTCCACTGAAGTGAGAGAGTGCTGCTGCCTGCACAGCATGGCTGGTAGGAAAAACCCTGTGTCCAAGTCTTGGCCACATGGGTGCAAGGTTTGCCTTTGCTCACTTCCACTTTCAGTGCTGGAGCTCACCCATCACTGACCATGTTTTCCTGTTAAGTTGGGTGCTCTGGCTCTGTCAGTGCCATGCAGCATCCTCTCATGGTTTCTTCATACCTGTTTTTCTCTCTGTAACACGAGAGCAGTAAGACACATGCCACAAGAGCACTGTGATGCCTAACTCATCTTCATAAAATGCTTTGAATCCATAATGAAATGCTCTGCAAAAGTTCAAAGCACATCATCAGTATTACCACCAAATGTATTGTCTCTGAATGGTCCATGTCATTATCATTAAGCATGAATATTACTCTTTATTATGCATCCATGCTATATCTTAGATTCTTGGCAGTTGTTCAGAGACGTTGGAAATGCTTTTCTTGTATATGCCCTTTCCCAACAATTTCAGGAAGATGTATGCACATCTGAAATGTTAGAAGTCAAAATTCTGTAATTTCTAATGCACAAAAGACTCTATCTGGCACACCTATATTTTTCAGCTATTATGCAAACGGAGAACTGAAATATTAACAAGCTTTGTGAGTAATTCATACAAGGTACAATAATTTTTGAAGTTTTTCAGTGAGTATACTTTTCTTTATGAGAAAGAATTCTCTTGATGACTCTGAACATACTGATAGTTGCTGGAATTGAAAGAAATGGATGGGTATCATTAAAATGACAGCAGATTGAAAAATTGCAATGAGGAAAACACTTATTTGCATTTCAACATAAAAGAGCACGTCGTGTTTCTTACCGCCCTAGTTGGTGTTTCTGGGGCACCATGTGTGTGGGTAGGTCCTCCTAATGCAGAGTAGCAAAGAGGAGGGAGCAGGACCCTGGGGCAGACAGACTTGTATAACATGTACCAGCATGCGTGAACATCAGAGATGTCTGGGAACTTGAAGCAAAGTGTGGACAGCAGCAAAAATTACCTGGATGCTAAAGAAAAGGAGTTGAGCACTTTGAACAAAGTGAGGAGTCAATACACTCCAGTTCTCTTTCCAGATAATATGGATTTAAGCATTTTCAATGCCATCAGAATGGATGAGTTCGCTGGAGCCTGCTCCTCCCTGATGGTTGGACTCTGCTGAGCTGCTTGCAGATGCAGTCATCCCACCTCTCTGTTTTGGCAGTGCCCCTATTCCAGCCTTTCCACTGGCAAGGACCTCAAACTTCAGCTGGGTTGCTCACAGCTGCAGCCTTGACTTGCAGGATATTTCCCTTCTTCCTGATGGATCCTTCTACTTTTGCTTCCCACCTCTGAGGTCAAACTATGTCTCAAGAGCACCCTTAGCTGCTGAAGTGCTGAAAATGATCCTGGCAGGGAAAAGCATCATGTCTGTAGCAAGAAGATAACTTGCATTAGCAAATTTACAGAAACAACAGGTTTTTTGCCACTTGGTACCTGCTAGAGATTGTGTGTCAGGTTCCTCTCTTGTGTAGGAAGAGAGCTGTGCCTGTTCCAGTTCCTGGCCCCCAGCACAGCTGCTGATGTGGCCAGTCAGAGCACAGAGCAGAGGGTGCTGTGGCAGACAGGGTGACTGCTCCTGGAGGAGCCCAGCTCCACCCTCTGCGCCAGCTGCCACTCTGCTGACACAGGATTACAATGGGGTTAGCACAGACCTTGCAGCTTCATGGGCCAACTGTTCTGATCCTGCCGGAATTTGTTTTGGCTTGCTCTGTGACTCAAACTTCTATTTTCAGCTGAAGAGGGAGAAGGTGAAAGAGGAGGAAGGGAGATGGTTGTTTGGGGCTGATCCTAAGGGTTTTCTTCTCCCAGTGCAATACAGAACCTCTCTAACACCTGAATTCACAGGGGTCACAATTAACATCAATTTCTGACACTGCATATGCAACAGTGATCTACATACTAATCTAAACTGTCCATACACTCACAAAGCACCAGTACATCACCCATGAAGCAACCAAGCCTTAGATCCATAGTTCAGTAAGTAGCCTACCTGTACTATGCCTCTTTGATCAGAGACAACCTTCCTGATGTCGCCAAAAGCACTGCTAAGACAGATGGGATTGCCATGCTGTTTAATCGGAAACAGATGTTGTCACATGAAGCAGTTGTCTCCTCTGCCTTCAGCATAGAGGAGATAAACCTGACAGTCTGAAAGAGGAAAAAAATTGTAGCCTGTTTGTTAAAAGATTTACAAGGAAAAAATCCTATATATTCTCTTTTATAAAATACATGATTAATTTTAATTATTTGTATAGGTATAGTTTCATTTCAAGGAATATCGATTGTAGTTACTGCACTGCCCTGATTGTGTAGGAGAGGTTTAGGAAACGAAACTGCCTGAAGACTCACTATTGACAAAAACTGCCTCATTTATGTACCTTGACTGGGAGGAGCAACATATAAGTAAAATAGCTATCTGGACTATTTACTGATAAGTGAATGACATTTCTAATTTAGTTTTAATCACCTGAAGCACTAATAGAAACCTAAGGAGGGGTAATTATTTATTTTTCTTATTAAAGAAAAATGTCTCCTTCCCTGGAGATGTTCACAAAGTGTCTGGATACAATCCTGAGTAACATGCTCTAGGGGACTCTGCTTGAGCAGGTAGATGACCTCCAGTGGTCCCTTCCTACCTTATTAATTCTGTGATACTGTGATTAAAAAAACCCAGAAGGCAACCCAGGAGCATCTGTTTAACTGCATCAGCTCCAACCATTCATCTTCATTGTTTCTATGAGCTAGAAGATGATGGCTTCATTTCTGGCACAACTTGAAATATTTCTTGCTAGACGACGTCTCAAAACCTCATGTCATCCTGACTCTCACAGCCAGCACTGGTTAGCTGGGATTCCAGCAGTCTGCTGGATTAGTCAGTAAAGAAAGGAGCAAGAGGCTCCACTGTCAGTTCCCCTTGTAGGGATATGTAAAAGCATATCTTAAACAACACTAACTTTAGATATTTCTAAAAGTTTATCTTAAATAATACTCATGACCAGGTTTTGCATTGAAACTAAAGGGAAATGCACATTCTTACGCCTGCAGGGCTGTAAATCAGAAAATACTTTAGTATATTACTTGCATTTAACAAATCACAAACAGAGGGTTTAATTTTGATCTCTGGTGGCCATCAAGCTAGGAATAACTCTGCTGGGCAGTTGCCTTGCAGGGTAGCTGGTGTGAAAGGAATAATACCATTAATATCCTTCAGATCCTTGCATAGAGGTTCAGCCATAATCTGTGCCACCTTACTTTGAACTGCACTGAAAAAAAAAAAGTAGCTCTTTTTCTGATGAGCAAATCCTGTATGTTTTCAAAAAAAACCAAACAAACAAAGGAAGCAATTAGCTCCCCTTAGCTTGAATATAGTAAAGGACATTGAAAACTTTAGGGGTGATAAAAGTGACCCAGCTAAACTAAAGCAAATTAACTCACTGCAATCACTCAAACAAATAAATTCTGGGAGCAGATTTCTAGCTTGCCAACAAGAAATCATGTATGGCTAAAAAATATTCAAAAGCAGCTTGAAACCATAGTTTATTAATGCCCTTTACCTCACAGCAGGACACAAAAAGGAAACTGGCAAAACAGGGACATTAAAAAATTATTACTTTTCTGACTGAAACATACATTATGCAGAAATACACCTCCCTTTTTTTGTGCTGAGGTTGGAAATACTGATAAAAAATGTGTTTCTTCCTTACCTCATTACTGGGGGGCATTACTGCATTGCTATCTCTTGAGGTAAATGCCAATCTGGCTTCATTGCAATGCATTTTTTAAAATCCCACTGTGAGGGGAGAAGGTTTTTGGCAGAACAGGGAGTTTTTTAGGGAGGGGTAGGTGGTGGGAGGCAGGACATGATGGACATCAACACTTAAAACAGTTCCTTTTTGCCTTCTGGGAAATACTACTGGGAACAAAGCTCTTCAGCTACATTTTAGTCAAAACAGGAAAATCAACTCAGACCATACAGATCAACAGTAATTTTAACTCCTGCACATACTTTTGGGGAACATAAGGAGCAGCCAGTGGCAGCAGCAAAGACACCATCCCAGCCTCACTCCTCACACAAAACCACACTGACCCCAAACCTTTTAATCCTCACCATCACACAGCTGCAGGTGTAAGATCTGAGGACGCCCCAAGGTTGACAGCATCCTCTAGTACAAATAGCTTGGGAAAACCTTAACTGTTACATACTTGGATATTAAGTTATAAATGGATTCTATGGCATCAAAAGAGTTTTAGTGAACTGCTCAAAACTCAGAATGGGGAAAGTACTTCATGAGTTTTGGAAAATAATACTGAATTGGTTAAATAAAATGCTGAAAGCAATAAAAATCATTGAGCATGCATAATGTTACACAGGTTGAAATCCATCAGGTAACAAAACATTTAATGGGAGATTTTGAAAATGAGTCTATTCTTTCAAGATCACTAGTTGCCAGTGGTCTACACAGGGAAAAGGCAGGTCCTCTGTACCAGGAATGCCAAAAATCTCCTTGTTTATCTCCTTGTTCTGTCCACAGACTGCCTCAAAAAGGCCCATTTCAGAGGCTGTAGCAAGAAACCTGTCACAGAAGGGAAGGTGGAGAAAGGGGCTGTGCAGGGAACACTATCACCGCAGCCATCCAATTTCATCAAAGGATGTTTGCTGCTTGTTCCCAGCATTTGGATGCAATTTGCCTACTTTAAACTGGCTCAACGGGTTGGTTTTTTTGTTTTTGTTTTTGTTTTTGTTTTTTTGTGTGTGTGTGTGTTTTTTTTTTTTTTAATGCTTTTGACTACTTCTTATAAAACACAGTCTGCTGGATTGACACCAAAGACTGGCTTGACAGTGTGTCACTTTAAAAAGCCCAGTGACAGAGGCTGGACAAGCATGGTGACATCCTGGCAGTACAATTTAGATCTCCCCCTGTGTATATTGTCCCTGTAACCAGCTTGCATTCTGTTTGTATTCCACCTGAAATCCCCTTACCTGTGTATCCCTCCTTGGGATAGGAACTGGAAGGGTCTGGGTCTTCAGGATGTCTGCTCAATTTTCCCTGCATCAGCAACCACTGCATTTTGCAGTCAGTCTTCCCTCGTGTTTGTTTTCTTGCAGAAATGGAGCAAGTGCCACACACACAAACCCCTCAACCCAAACCCCACAGGAAATGGCTGAATAGCAGAATCACACAAAACCAGACAATCCATTTGCAACATCAGACCCTCTTTGTTGTTCTATTATTGCTGTTCATCCTCCAATAATCCAGCCAGAGCTCTTTTCCTTGAGTACAGCACTTGTTTGCTTTCAGATGGAATCAGTCTCCTTCATCTGCACAGCTCCTTTCACACCTGCACACAGCAGCAGTCCCGAACCATGCAGGCTTGTGTGTATCCTTCTTTCCCATAAACTCGTTCAGCACTGGAGCAGGCAATGGAAGCCACAGTCCAAAAGGGTGTCAAAGACATCACAGGTATAACACCTTGTTCCTGCCCCATTCCCAAAGTAGACTCAGATTAAACAGTCCCTGAGTGTGGGACTGATAATGTTTGTTAAAACACCAGTTGATTCACAATAAAATACATGAGTCACCCCATTGGAAAGTAACTTCTCAGATGAGCATGCATTGCTCCAGAAGGGAGAGCTGTATTAGCACTCTAGCCAGGAAGGTAAAAGGTTTTCTAGGTCACTGAGAGTAGCAGGAGCTCTGTGGGTGCTCAGCAGGCACTGCTTACTGTGCAGCCCAGCCCCTTCTCCCGGGAGCTTTGCCACATTTAACCCAGGGAGCATAGCTCTGAAGGAGTGATTAAATTTCATGCTGTGGTTGCAAAGTAGGAATAACATGCAAAATGGGATTAAGTTTTAATATAATCTCATATCTCACAGCCCTGGACCACCTAGTAATGTCAGTGAGATAATTCTAAGTTTATTAACATTAAAAAAGGCCTCAAACTTCAAAGGAAAAGCAAAAAAAAAAAAAAATATGCTGGTGATGTCAAGAACATGCTGTATGACCAGTGAGTCAAAGTGTTACTAACTGTATTTTCACTGTCTTCCACTGGCCCCAAGTTATCTCCCCAATCTTTGAATGGGCTGACACAGCCTCAGCAGGGCAGCGAAGCGTGGCACCAGAGGTCAACACAGCTCCATCCCCAGGGCAGCTGCTTTGTGTGAAAGGGAACTCTGCACCTGGGAAGAGCTTCCCAAGCTGTGAAGGAAATTCTCAAAGAGAAATCCACACTGAAAGTAAATCCATACTGGAAATTACTTCAGATGCAAGCAAACCGACGTGAAGGAGATTTGTGCTGCAAATATTCTTGCTTTTTTCACCAAGCAGGAACCCCGCTGAATTCACAGGCTTTGCTGTTTGGTGCATCCTTGGGGTGCACTAGCCACTGCAAGCACAATTTTGATATCCTTTAGTTCTCAGAAACTGTGAACTTGGTCCTCCCTTCATTCACTGTGCAAGTGTTTGGAGATACTGTCCCAGTGACTATGAACTCAAGCTGGGAGTAGCAGCAACCACCTAACTCTACAAGCTTCCTCAGATTCCAATACAAGAATCAGGAGCGTCATTCTGAATTTAACTGGGGAAACATACAGAAATACAGAACTGAATGCAGTGCACTTAAATACATCCTCTCTAGATACTTTTCCCTGTTTTGTTTTGGGGTTTTTTTTGCTGTTGGTTTTGTTTTGGGGTTTTTGGTTTGGTTTTGTTTTTTTCCACTGAAGCCTGTGTTATCAATTAAGCACCTAGGCCTCCTACCTACTTTAGTTAAGCACCTCCTGTCTCACATTTGGGACAGACCCAGACCACATCTGGCTGTGACCCCCACCCAGCCTCTTCAGATCTGTGCAGGAGGCTACATGTGACCAAGGCACTAGTGCAGCCCACCTTGTCAGCACATACTTTATGGAAAGCCTGTGAAAAGCAGTGGGAAGTGCATCCTTAAGTGCTCTGCTTCGTGAGGTCTAAAGCCCTACAGCTCCATTCTGATACAGGTTGTGCAGACAATTCCTTGAGCCTCAGGTAAGGTGCTGCTGAGCTGCTGGCAATGCACAGCCAGAACCTGCCAATCCTACTACTGACAACCTTCTACTCTCAACTTTCAGCTCCTGAACTCCTCCTGTTTTCAGTAGAGCCTTGCCTGGCTGATTACTCTGACTCAAAGGAAACTCTACTGGAAGTAAGCAGAGTTAGATGAGTGCCACTGAAATTAAACCGCATCAAGTTTTACAGTTTCATCCCTTGGTTCTGCAGGAGGATAGTCAAATGTAAGACAGCATATATAGCTAAAATACCATGCATGAAGTGTATGAGACCACTAATTTACAAAGCACTGTTTGCCTTAAAGAAATCACACAGGAAAGAGGAAGTTTGCCTTAATATAATGACAATTCAAAACTTTTACAGAAGATGACCTGCACCAGAAGAATAAAATAGATCCACAAAGTGAAGTATCATCATCCATCTGTGCTAGTTTTGTCCATTTTTTTTGAATGAACACATTTCCCAGGGCACTCCTTCCCTAGCACAGCATCTCTAGTTTCACACCAACCTACAACTACACCATTTTTGAACATGTAACTTATATATAACTTGAGGTAGTTACCAGTTACCAAACAGGAAATCATGTTTCTTTTTGAAAAGGGTAATTATCTAGGCTCTGGCTCTAAAGACATTGCAGATGAGATTTACTTCCCATTTAGCCATCAAAGCCACAGTTGTGCCATAATTATAGAAGTAGTTAAACAGAAATAAAACCTTAGATGCTCGTGGCACAGCAGTTTGCTCTTCACAGTGGTTTAAATGTATGCCAGCAGTTTATTATTTAAATATATTTTCATGAGGTGAATGTGACAGAAACTGCTGCATTCGAGTTACAAAGCAATGCTAAAGAAGAATTAAGAATTACAGTTAAGTTGTGTATTATCATGTAAATGACAAGGGAATGTCACATGGGATTCTGTGCATTGTTCATAGAGATAAATGCAGTGAACTATAAATACAAGTTCAATAGAGAGCCTTGACAGTTCAGTAGCTGAATGGAAGCTAGTCTTGCAGGCTGCTGGGACATTTTGAAATAAATACTCATACACAAAGATGCAATATCTAACATCTAATTAATCAACCATTAATTTTGTTTGTAAAACTTGTCTTGTTAAAAAGCTATCCCCCAAAACCCCCAATGGCCAATGAAAATTGTCTTTACGTGAAGTTTAATCTAAATGATGAATATTAATAGACTAAAGACCTCCTGCAGGTCGGAGTGCACAGCCCTCCCTGAGTTCAAGGAAGGGCTAGTGCTCGACACTGAAAACAGCACCTACTTGCACTACAGCAGCCACTGGGGCATGCTGCTGGCTTCACCAAGAGCTGCCTCTCCAGATGTAGAAGAGATTATGCTACAGGATGTATACTGGCATTTGGGGTTTCAAAAGGATTAGTTTATCCTTTGTCCTTATTCTGGCTGTTATTTCAAGCCATACAATGGCCTCTTCTATGAATACTGGTACATTTTAAAAAGCAAGCAAGAGGTGCCAATATTTTATTTTGTACATCTACTGCTACTACTTTGCCCTAGAACGGAACTTCTGTAAGAAAAGAAACTCCACCAACTATTTCGGCACGATTAAAAAGTTTTCCTGTCCTTCAATTCTGTTTTAATCTCCTCATTGCAAAGATAACCAAAATGGGAAGAACACCACTGAAAGCAACCGCCACCCCTGGACAAACCTCTGGAGCAGGAACAGCTGACATGACCTTTACCAAATTGGTATCCAGTCCCAGCACCCAAAAAGGCTGACACAGCAGCTAGCCCACAGCAGTTCTATCGGTTTGCTGAAACTAACTGCTTCAGTTATCTCGGGTTTAGCCAAGGCAGTCCATTCCAGGCTTTGAAAACCGGATAAATGTCTATTCAGCTGAAGTACTCACACTACTTTAGCCACTCCAAGAGCTTTTCGCCTTTCAGGGACACCTAGGAACGAGAGTAGTGTTTGAGAGCTTAACTCTTCCCCTCCTTGCCTCAGAGGGAATGAGTAAAAGTTTATTCTGCTCAGTATAGCGACAAGCTGTGAAGTGGTGGCCTCCGCCCATTAGGAAAGACTGAGGAGATGCGTGCTTCCCTGCCAAAGCTCAGGCAAACATCCAGGCCACAGAAGGCAAAACATTAATACACTTTACTGAAAGATCAGTTTCTTTAGTATGTTACAGAAAAGTTTACGAACATATATAATGTACATAAAAGGCAGACTTTGTAAAATAAAAAGGTCTTCTATAAAAAAAATATTAAAAAGTCAAAGTAAAGTGCATGAAACAGTTTTTCCCCCGCTTTCACTATTGTGTCAAAGTCTTAAGCACATAGCAATATTTTTTTAAAAATGGGAGATCTTCTTGTGCCACCCATTAGTCAGTTACTTAACTGGTGAGATGAAATTATGATGGTGATTACAAACAAATCCTTAAGAATCAGAACAGTTTAACCCAATGAATCCACAAAAAAAACTAAGAACAAAGGGAATATGGGCTTCCTATACACTTCTCATCAACAAGCTTTAACAATCAGTGGAAAGGTTCACTCTCGTTAAAGAAAATTGGTAGGAAACAAGTTTCATAAATAGGGCAGTTTTGCTTGTTAGGGGCTCCCCTACTGTGCAATCAGTTCTTGGTCTATGAACATCAACATTCATACTTATATATGCCGTTGCAAAAGGAATAATATATTAAAAAAAAAAATCCGCCTGCCTTCGTTGGAAGGAAAAAAAGTTACTCGACCCCAATCCAGACAAAAGACGACTGCTTTCCTATGGGGTCTCTCATGAGGGCGAGTGCACGAAGAGAGTTAAGGAAAGCATTAAAGATGCTGAACCCTCTCATTTTTCCAGCTCTGGGGGCAGAGTCCTGGAGTGGAACTGGGCCATAATTATACCGATTGCGCTCCGCATCTTCAGAGATCTTGACAAAGCGAATTAATCGCTCGTCTCGACAGCCCCGGCAGGCAGGTAGCCCAGTATTTCCCCCGTCCCCGGCAGTCACAGCGACTACGGGGCACCGAGGTGGCAGGCTGGGTCAGCTCCGGCCCGCGGCAGCTGCCGGGGCCAGGCAGCCCCGCTGCCCGGGAGCAGAGGACAGCGCTGCGGCCGCCCCGGGCCCTCACAGCACGGCGGCCTGTGCGCGGCAGTGGGCGATGTGGCGGTGCACGAAGTCGACGCGGGCCTGCAGGAGCTCGGCCTGGCGCTCGGAGAGGAAGCCGAGGCGCGCCCAGAGCGGCTCCCGCGCCCGGTACCGGCGGCGCAGCTCGGCGGCAGCGCTGCGGCGGCGGTGCAGCTCGGCCACCCGGCGGGCCGTGCCCTCGCGGAACACGCACACAGAGCGGAGCAGCGGCTCGTTGTAGGGGTCCCACATGGCGAGGAGGCGGTAGCCGTGCACCAGCCCCGCCTCGTTGTCCATGAAGACGAGCCCGCCGTCGGGGGCGCGGAGCAGGTTGCTGGTGGCGCGGCGCATCACCCGCGGGTCCCACTGCAGGCTGAAGAGGTTGCTGACCAGGCGGTCGAAGTTGGCCGTCAGGTAGTCGAAGAGGATCAGATCGCTCCACTGCACCAGCTCCACCAGCTGCGACGGCGGCAGCCCGACCAGCTCCCCGGCCGACAGCGGCTGCAGCCGCCGGCCGGCGCCCGCCTCGGCGCCCCAGGGCGCGGGAGCCACCACGGCGGTGAGATTGTCCACCCAGCGGGTCAGGCTGACCACGGCGCCCTCGGCCCAGTGCGAGCCGCGCAGCTCCTCGCGCACCGGCTCCCACTGCCGCCCGCGGGCTTCCACCAGGGCGAGGGCCATGGGCGGCAGCCGCTCCTGCATGCCCAGCACCCCGGCCAGGTGATACGAGAGCGCCTCGCCCTGGATCTGCTCCGGGTTGATGCCGTAGCGGACGCAGGCGCGGCTCCCGTCCGACAGCCGCGCCAGCCGGTTGGAGCTGCGCCCGCAGCCGCCCCGCTCCAGCGAGGCCACGCGGGCCGCGCGGGCTGCCGACAGCCACGCCGCCGCCTCCTCCGCCGCGAAGCCCGGCGGCACCTGCTCCTCCAGCTCACGGCTCCAGAAGATGCCCCGCTCCACCGGAGAGGCTGTGTCGGCCGGCGGCTGCGAGTCGGTCGCAGCGAGCCGCTCCTCGCCGTCCCGCTCCTCCCGGTCCGTCCCCGCCGCCGGCACCGCCAGCAGCGTCCGAAAAGTTTTCTGCCCGCCGCCGCCGGACTCGCCCCGCGCCGCCGGGGAGCGCCCCCAGCCCCATCGCCCCGGGGACTGCCCGGCGGGCGAACGGGGCTCCGGCAGCGCCGCCGCCTCCCGCCGCAGGAGCACCGTCCAGAGCCCCGGCAGGGCGCCCAGCAGCAGCAGCCCCAGCACGGGCAGGGGGCCCGGCGCGGCCCGCCTCGCCCGCTTCATCCTCATGCCGCTTCACGCCGCTACCGCGGGACGCGGCGGCGGTGCAGCCCCGCCGCTCGGCCGCTCAGCGCAGCGCTGGCGCATGGCCGCGGGCCGGATCTGCCGCCCGGGGAGCGGCGGCGGTTGCAGGCGAGTCCCAGCGCCTGCCCCACGCCGTGTGCGCCCAGCTCCGCCGGCGGCCGGGAGACACGGGCACCGCACCACGTGGGGGAGCCGGGGGGGCGCGCCCGGACCGCCCCGTCTCCCGGCGTGGCCCTCCGCTTAAAACGGCGATGGCCCGCGCGGTGGGGCTGGTGGTCCCACACGCGGCGGGGAGCCCCGTCGAGGAGGCGGAAGGGTCGCGGATGGCGTGGGAGCCGCGCCGGCCGCCCGTCCGCTGGGAGGGAGAGCGCTGCGGCGCGGGCGCTCGGCCCGCCGGTCCCCGCTCGCCGCTGCAGGCAGCACAAAGGAGCCTGCACACCGAGGGAGGAAAGCGGAGAGGGGGAAGGGGAAGAGGAAGGCGGTGCGCACGCCAGCGGGGCCGCCCCCCGCGCCGGTGCACGGGCGGCCGCGGAGCCCCGGGCGCGGCCGCGACGCCTCTCGCCCGCGGCCGCACGGCGGGGTCGAGCCGCGGTCAGCGGCAGAGCGGCTCTCCGTCCTCTCCATCACCCCTCAGCCCCAGCCCGGCGCTTAGGGCCGCGAGCCGGCAGGTGGTTGCACAAAGGGATCGCTGCAAAAACGAGCACCGCGCGGTGCACACCTGGACAGACGCCTGTCCGCCCGGCAGCCGAACCGGACCCACCCGCACACCGCTGCGTGATGCCGGGGCTCCCTGCCGGGCAGGGCCGCCAGTGACCGTGAGCGAAGCGCGGTGGTGAGACCCCACGGAGCATCACCTGTTCTCCCCGTTTCGGTGGGGGCCCGCCTGCACGGAGGGCAGCGCCCTTCGCGTCCTTAAACACCGGGATGTGCGGGGTGCTCAAGCACCAGGGGGTCACGGAGTTTGCGGACCAGCTCTTCCTGGCATTTTAACCCTCTCGAGGGGAGTTAACCCACCTCGCGGGATATCCTGCCCGAGGGAACCACAGCCAGTCTTCCTTTTCAAGTTGTGTCCCTGTGAGGTGTTCAGAAGAGTAGCTATTTCTCTATTCCCCATTTCAAATTTTCTGCCTTCCCAAGGCAAAGAAGCTTAGCTCTGCTCTTTCTGTATTTTACTGGGGACCTCTCTTGGGAAGAACACGGCGAGCAAGATTGGACCCCTCTCTGCTGCTATCATTGCCGTGGCTATCCTCCAAAGTAGTTATTGGAGTTGGATCAGCGTAGCAAAACCGCTGCACGCAGAATCTTAAATACTGCAAAAGAAAAAAAAAATCCCCTTTTCGTCTCCTGAACTCTTTCTGCTCTCTTAGGGTATCACAACAGCTCCTAGTTCTTCGGCCCCACCCCAGTCTTCCAGGCTGGATGGGATACAGTTTATTTTCTTTGAAGAAAAGTATTAGGGAATTCTTTATTTTTCAGAATTTTGTTAAAACATTCGAACTCTCCGAATACACCTTATCAACTCACAGTTACACACACGCGTACAGCTTACCCACAGCAAAAATACCCCAAAACAACAACCAAAAAAAAACCCCCAACACCCCCCCCCAAAAAAAAAAAACAAAAAAACCCACCATCACAAACAAACAACGCAAAGAAAAGGAAAAAAAGCAGAAGTTGAATTCGCTTTTTTCGTTGCCTTCTGCCTCAAATTCCCGGGCAGAGCGCGGCGGGCGCCTCCCCGCCGCTCCGTGCGGCCGCCTCCGTGTCGCACCAGCACCTCCTGCCGCTCCCGGCTCCGCGCTGCAGCCGCCGGCGGCACCGGCGGCACGGGTAATGATGATAGTGAGAGATGCTCACCAACCCGGCTCCTCTCAAAGGCAATACGAGCTGTCAAGCATTCCTCTTGCTACACAAGAATTCGGGTCTTGTGCCGTTCCGACCCTGAAGCTTTATTGCCACATGACGCTTTACGCTTTCACCCTTTGAAGCCACACGAGCTGCGCGTTGAACACCAGGCATGTGATTTGGAGCTGGTGATTGCTACACTTCACAGTGGTCGATGAGAACAGTACCATTACTCTGAGCAGGAGTCTTTTATCCAACAGTATTTTTACCAAAGAAATGACACAGAATTGCCTCTGTTCTCTGCCACTTTATAGCTTGAAATAGGTTTAAGAAAACTCCTAGCTTGCTGGAAAATTATTGAAAGAAAAAAAATTCCGTACTTTGATTGGACATTATTTTGCTTTATATGAATTTGTTTCAGGTGAGTTATGCTTCTAGTGAGCATCCAGCTGCCAGTGTCTGCTCTGGGAATTCCACACAGAGAAGAACCATTGCCATGGATAAGGACACTAGATTTCCTGTTATTAAGGTGGACATAACCTCCAAGTTATGCATGACATTAATTTCAATTACAGCTTGCCTGTTGTAAGCTAGGTGATAAATCAACAGGCAATACTGTGACTACACCCTTAAATCAATAGCTGAGAAAACATCACTTCCCCCAAATACTCTGCCTCCCAACTGCACTCTTTGAAACGAATACAAGCCAGAGTTTAGCTGAGCCAGCCCTCTGGCTAATAATCCTGCTTACAAGCTGCAATATTTTTAAAACCAGAGAATTGGTAGAGGGTTAAACGTCAGCCAAGCTGTTCAATTTACAGCATGTTAAGCATTCCTGAAACTGTGATCACTGATATATTTGGGTCAATCAGATGTCTTGTTAGTGCTTTGCAGACATTGCAATGAGCAGCTCAGAGATAAAGGAGAAAGTCTCCAGGCTTCACAGCCCTGTACTGGGGAAGGGAGTCCTGGCCACTGTCCAGGCCCAGAATTCTAGCAAGAAGAAAGACAACAAAATAATTTCTGGCTTCTCCATGTTGTTTCTTATATTAACTTCATTTTAGCTGCCTGGCAAAGCTAGGCTCACAGAATACCTGACTGCTGGTGTTTCACATGGTTTTTAGTCTAGCGAAGGTTTTATTCCCCTCATTCCCCTCCTGGCAGCCTAGTACCCAGCTTCTGTGTGATGAGGGGTAGCTGTTACTGCAGGCAGCAATTCCTCCCAATAAAGGTAGAAGAAACAGGAACTGAACAGAGACTTGAAGATTTCTCCCCTGCAGTGAAAGTTATTTTGCATTCAAGACAAATGCCAAACTCTAATGGGCTTTGATAGGATTAGGATCGTGGTGGAAGCAGATGGAGACTTTTCTGGACACTTGTATGTATTCTGGAGTTGAGTGGCCCTGCCTCTGCTAACAGTCTTTCCTGGACAAGGAAGGCTGGCAAAGCAGGCACAGAGCCAGTCTCCATTGCACCAGAGTCCGAAAGTATTAGCACCTCCAAAGCACCCAGAGGTGTACCAGTGCTCTCCAGGGCATGAGGGAGCCTCCTCCATGGCTGGAGCTTCAGCTGACAGAGGGGATGCATCTGTAGCCTGCTGCAGGGAAGACTGTTCCAGCCCTGAGTAGGCACCCTCTGGCTCAGGCAAGTTCTGGCCTGTGCTAACATTGCATATCTTTGTGTGATACTCTCCCACAGCTCAAGGCTTCAGTACAACGCCTCCGCCTCCACATTTCAGAGGCATTGCATGGAAGTTGTTTCCCAGCACAGACCTTTTTGGACTAGCAAAATTACTCAGTCCCCTCCAGTAATTCCCAGGCTTATGAAATTTTCTCTCCCTTCACAGAGTACTGACAGACACTTTCCATTCAACACTGGTTTTATTGCATACCCAAAGCCACACCTAACACACCTCAGTGCCAAGTTACTGAGCCTGGTGACTGTCACATCAACTGCAGCAGGGCTGTGAGCTTCTTTCCTGGAGACTGCAGGGGATGAGCCTGACCTATTGCTTCATGGGGATCTCTCTCACGAGCACAACACATGAAGCCCTTCATTTACTCTGAGCTGTGCTTCAGGATCCCAGGGTGGGATGAGAATAGAGTCCTTTTATTCTTCTCCAGCATGTTTTTTCTACATTTCAGCCTCCTAAGACTTTTTATACAGCTTGCTCCCACCTTGAGTACTTCTCCAGCTCTATCTGCACTCTTTCTTCTTTATCAGTCTGGTTACCAAACACCTCTATTTCTATCCAGCATTTCCTCAACTGTCCATGAATAGCTTGTTCCCGCCCCTGTTTAGCACCTTTGGTTCCTGGCAGTGAGTTTGTGCCAGTGAACTCCCAAACCAGTGAGAGCCATTTTTAAAGGGACCACCTGAGTTTGCTGTCAGGAGAGGGGCACTGAGTACATGGTACAATGTGCCTCCACCTGTGGGACTTGGGTCTGCTGTGAAAGCTGCTGCAGACAGGCTGGAGAAAAACAGTACCCCTGCTTCCTTAGTGCTGCACTTTTCTGTCCCTCCATATTTCCTTTCTTTGTGTTTTGAGTCACTAGGTTAGGGTAAATGTGGGTATCAGAGCTTCCATCAGGGCAGTATCAATTCTCCCCACCCCAATGACCTACACTGGCTGATTTGCAGGGCTTCTTTTCTGCTGATGACGCGTACCTCCCCACGCAGCCTCCCTGGTGCCAGCTTACTTGGTGGTGAGAGTACCTTATTCTGCCTTCTGTACTGTCTGAACCCATGGCCTCTTGGGGGAAAGGCAGCTCAGGCTCAGATCCTTTTGCCAGTGTAGCCTGTGTGTTTCAATTCTTTCTGCTGCAAGGAAGTTACTTAGACTAGCAGGCAAGGGGTGAAGAGTTGTGCCTGCAAAGCTACCTACTACAGGTGCAGGGTTACCTTCAAAACACTGCTACTGCCAATTCAGCTTGTTTCTCCTGGGCAAAGGTGGGGAGTTTGGAATAAACTATACAGGCAACAAGTTAGTGTGCAAAAATGTTATCTGCTTGTGTCACTGTAGGTTATTCTCACACTTGGAGTGCTTGGTACAGACCTATCAACAGCATAGCCCGTGTATATGCCTGACTGGCTCTGTCAAGGTGGATTTCTATTTCTCAGCCTAAAAAATGCATCCCTCATGATGAGATATTCTGACAACTGAAGGGCAGGATTTATAGTTGGTTGTGACGGGGGGAGGGCTGAAGAAGTTAAGGTAGTCTGCATTTCATATCAGGGAGGTATACATTAGAAATGTTACCCTGCAAGCATGTTGGCAATTTCTGGAAGTGTTTACCAACTTGTCTCAGCCTGGAACAGAGAAATCTGGACGCTTTTCTGTTGCTTTGACTCTGTAGTTGGTGTAACAGAAAAGCTCTCAGACATATGGGACTAAATAAGGATTTTTTTGTTTTGTTTTGTTTTGCTTTGTTTTATTTTGTTTTGTGTGTTGTTGGGCTTTTTTTTTAAATCTGACATACCATGCAGAAAATGAAGCTAGGCAATTTCTGTGCATAGAATGGAACCTATCTCCCCTGTGCTCTGGGACTCTCTGTTTTTAATATCAAAGCAATAAATGAGTAAGTCCTTGAGCTCTAGTGCCTGGCTCTTGAAAGTGTTCATA
Source organism: Chamaea fasciata (assembly GCF_029207755.1). Lineage (NCBI taxonomy): Eukaryota > Metazoa > Chordata > Aves > Passeriformes > Sylviidae > Chamaea > Chamaea fasciata. The sequence continues at coordinate 19,272,060 of NW_027094092.1, read as the reverse complement.
AGATATGTCAGGTGCCTGATGATGCAAAATCTTTTAGGGGATTTGTTCTCATCCCCATTAAAAGTGAACAGAAAAGATGGAAAGACATTTGTGTTATGCTCAGACTGACATTCTCAGGGTCTCCATCAAGCAGACTCTGCAGAACTGTCATGAAAGAAATATATTGAAATGATAGGTCAGCAGCATCCTTTATACAAATACAACCCAGTATCTCCAGACAGCTGATGATTGAGCTGGGAGGATTTTTCATATGCGCAACATCAGGCATGATGGCCTTGCTTTTCATGGCCTGGGGGGAAATCCTTGGCTGATCTGAACTGGCAAAGCTGCACAGTGATGAGCTGCTCACTGAAACTTGCAGCATGCACATTAGAACAGTTCTGGGAGGTCATGACTCACCTTCAAATACAGTCCATTGTGGAGGGAAACACTACCCATTTGTGTCTGTAAAAAATATATATTTTAAGATCAGGAGGTAAAGAGGTTCAAGACTTCTTGAAGTGAAACTGCTGAGGTGATTTAGGGAGAGAAAAGGTAATTACCCTATGAGAGGACAAATAACACATTAGGTAGTAGCCTCTGCTTTCAAGTAGAGGCTGAAATCTAAGACCCCATGGCCTACAATATTCATGTCAGTTATATCAATAACTTTTCTTCTGTCCTTCTTCTGGATGCCAAAACATGTGAGTGATGAATATTGTTCAATACAGCTCCATTATACAATACAGTAATTCTAGGAACCTGCCCTGGTGTAGCAGAACTGAACAAGGAGAATTCCAAATTTGATGTCTTTCCAGAAGAGAGAAGGTCAAACTACCCTGATAACAGCCCATAGACCTTCTTTCCTCCTGACCCCTCCTGCAAACCCATGAGATTTTATGTGGAGAAGTATGTGTGGTTTGGAAAGATACTGTCTTTAGATAGTCTCCATCACCTTCTGGTAAGCTGTGCCAGGGGTTATATACCATCACTATTAAAAATATCATCACTTCAATGTGTTCTCCAGGCACTTAGCCCTGTGATGGGCCCAGTTAAAAACTGAAGTGGACCAGACTTGACTAGAAAAAAAAGGCCAAGCTAAAGGTAGAGTTACTATTGTCACAGAAAGGAAGGAAAAAAGGTCATAACATTCAGCTTCTACTGCAAAAATACACCCAGGACACTTCTTAAAATTTTCAGCAAGTCCTGAACTGCAGCTTTTTCACTGCCAGTGAAACTGTTCTAACTAGTCTTAAGGTAAGAACCCCAGCTGTGCCAGTGGAAAGTCAGCTGTTCAGCTGTGTCTAAGCGAAGCAGAGAGAAGGACCAGCTTACATAGCAAGCCGAGTTTCCAGACCCCTAATACCTTCTCTCTGATGTGTTGCCTACAGAGGCGGTTGGGTTCTTTCCAAGGCCAGAGGACCCTCTTTGCCTGCCAAGAATGCTGAAGGGGGAAGACACAGGCAAAAGAAATGTAAGGATTCCCTGGACATTTGCTTTTCTTCCCCCAGCCTCTCCCCTCCCTGAAGGTGTCCTCTGCCCCTGCACACAGCTGTCAGGTGAGGCAGTAAGAAATGTGGAGCACTGTCCCAGTCCCTCTCCTTTGGCCCACGGGCCCTGCCAGAGGAAGTCTTCTTACACTGTGCCTGCATGGTGCAGGGTTCCTCAGCTCTGTTTGCCTCTTTACCCACATCAGGCATTCGAGGGAGCCCGGAGCTCATCTGTAGGCTCATCCCTGGCCTGATACTCAGGCAGTTAGGGCTGTACAACAGCAGGCAGGGTACACATCAACATGTGCAGTGTCCTGGAGGTTACAGGATACAACCTCCAGGGACATATGGGGAGAAACTCTACCTCTAGGGACAGGTACAATTCCATCTCAGGTGAAAGTATGGCCTTTTGCATCAGGCCACACTGAGACTCCCTCTGCTCTCATGAGGGCTCTTCCTTTTCCACATTCTCTAGGGTTTTGTTTTATCCAATTTTAAGTGACTCAGATGATGAGATTTCCACTCCTTCTCACTCTATCCAGCAGATGTCTCTGCTGGAAGCACTGACTGTGGTAACAGTTAGTGGTAACTATTACAACAGGTAACAGAACAACTATTACCTGTTGTAATAGTTGTTCTACACATTCCTGCTGTTGGGATCGAGTTATTGACTAACACTCTCAGACCTCAAACAAGAATAAGGTCTGCCTCTTAGTGCTCTTCCATGGGGCAGGTCAATGAAGTTACAACACAGTTCAGGGGGCATCAAAAGAGACTTCAGAGCCTTGGGACAGATAAGGGAATATGGAGCAGAGGTTATCTTCTCACCTATCTTTCCAGTTGCAGCAGTGACTTTGGAAGAAACAGATGGGCCCAGTTTATGAAATATATGGCTCTGGGGCTGGTGTCACCACCAAAATGTTGAAGTTCTTGACAGGTTGGATGTTATCTAGCTGCATTAACAATGCTCCCTGTCTGAGCTCAGGAGCCCAGGTTCAGTAATTAGCACACTTTCATGATTAGCCTAAATTAAGGCTCAAGTGGACTTAGGGGTTTGTGTCTCTGCAGCTTCAGTGATGGATACACCAGTGCTCATTGCGCAGTTGAGATGTTCCTTGTCAGTGCTCTTATGTTTGACAGGGTGTGAAGCAGAAATTGCAACACACACACATACACACATCTGTGTCATGGAGGTGACCCAGTTTTGAAGGTCTAGTTTCATGATTTTTCTGTTATTAGGGTTGGTGACATTGAGAATTTTCCTTATTTCATCCTCTACATCTTATTGTGACCCATTTAAAATTCTAAGCCTAATTAACATTCAATAAATGTCTTATTGATTACATATTTACTTATCTGGTATTTATGTAAGCATTCTCTCAGGGAAAAAATAAAAGGTCAGAAGCAAGTAATAATTATTGCATGTGATTTAAAAGGAACTCTGAAAGGAGCCTTCTAATTTTAAGGACTCTACTCAGGAACTGAATCTGCACTATATCTAAGTGCCATGAACATTTTTATATTCAATGAACTTTATTAAAAATACCGTGATGCTTTTTTTGAATCAAAATATATTTTAACTAAATGAAATCCAGTTTACCTACAAACAGGAAAGCTTCTCAGATACTGCATAGCTTAACTGGCCCAAAGCAATACTTGATTCCTCAGGTTGCAAAGTTTGTGACTGTCACTAAACAGCACAGCAGGAAGAGTAACGCTGCTGAGTGGCTGGAACTTTGGGCTGTAAAACTGTAAGATAAGGATAATTTATAGTTCTGCTGTAGCTAGGCTGTTTGTCTTGCACGTGCTCTGGCAGGGTAAGCCTCCTCCATCTCGCTGGGGAAAGAGGTTCTGCTCATCCTGCTCCAGAACCCTGAGGCAGGTTCAGGAGTCCTGGCAGCCAATTTATGGGCAGTGTAAGAAACTCCGTGTTGTGCATACCACATGCTGCCCAAAGCACGTCTGTCATCAGGAACAACAAAATGCAAAAGCAGGAGTCTCTCCCTTAGCCTTTCTTCCATCCAATAGTTTGGCAAGACAGCCAATGTAGGTGTTTGTTTCTATGGCTGGCCCTGTGTATTTCCCCTCTGCGACAGCGGGTGAGACATTTATCTAGCCAGTGCCTTGGTTTCTCCACTTGCAGAATGGGATGCTGTGAAGATAAGTTACTTGATAATACCTAAAGAAGTCTTTGAGTTCTCTCTGAGAGCTAACAATTGCTGGTGGACACTCAAGCAAGTCAGTGCAGTAGAATTTTTTTGTTACTCCTATTACACAGTCATTTCACATAAGGAAACTCCAGGGGGTCAGAAGGGAGAAACCATTCCCCTAGACAATTACAATATTCTGGTTTATGTGGCAAAAGACAGAAGGTTTGAGGGGTAAATGAACTTCACTATCTTCCAGCTCAGATACAGTTCTTTCAGTTTTCATCCCTACCCAGTTCCCCATTTTATCCCATTTGAAATTCTCCAGTATGTGGGTGGAGAGGAAGAGCAGAACAGACATAACAGAGAAAAACTTTTTTTCCTCTGGGAAGCTGACCAACATTTTTGTTTTAATTTAGCCCAGTTTCCTTGAAAATGACTTTCTGCCTAGCTGTTGAACTTTCTGTAAACAGTTTAGTGAGAGTCATAAAACAAATCCCTCAAAGAAGAGAAAAATAAACATAGTCATGAGTTACTGAAGTGAACTCTCTTTTTCTCCTGCCCTTTGTTAGGCATCACATAGCTGTTTTTCATCTTAGTCACAAACCAGGGAGATAAGAGAACACAGCACAAACAAACGAATGCATCATACAGAAAGTATGTATATATATATTTATATTTTTTGTATTTTTTATGCTTTGAGATAGATTTGAATACACATCTGACCTTCCTCAGATATGGAGTGGCAGTAGAGATGTGGCTTAATGTAATCTGCCCCACAAGAAGTGGCAAGTTGGTGGTAGGTTGGAGCTGAGCTGGTACTGGGTGTTTCTGGGCTGGACAAGAAATTGCATGGGCTCATGTGGTGTGTCAGCTCCCCTGTTCAGATCACCAGGACCCACCTAGACCCCACCCTGCCTTCCAGTCCTTACCTTAAAATTGTCTTTGAGTTCGACATTGGGATTTTGAAACCGCTGAGGCAGATACAGACATTACAGGTCCCTTCACAAAGATGGTCTATTATTCTGGAACAGAGCTAAGTGTACAGAAATACATTGCATTTCTCTAATTGCCTTTTTACACAGTTTCTCAAGTTAAGCACCAACAAGGGGCAGTTCGGCTTTGTAAAGGTTACATCACCATGAACCTCCTCCACACTCTGTGCTGCTGTGTTATGCCAGTGTATGGACAGGCAACCTGAAGCAATTACCTCAATTTACTTTCTCTCTGCCTGTTAGAACAAAGGACAAGGACAAAGCCTGTATAGAGATCTTGGACCTTCCTTCTGTATATCCTCTCATCAGGAACTGCAGCACTCAGGAGCCCACACAAGGACTTTGAGAACTTCCTGCCTCCTGCTGCCAAAACCAAAGAAAGCACAATATTTACTAGGTTAAATATGCAATGTGAGGATGATGCTCAGGCTCTGATTTAGACTACAGCTGTGACATGCTCAGATGAGCTCATGTTATGAATTCTGCCCAGGAAACAAAATAATATTTAATGTACAACACCCATTTTACTTGCTTTATTATCTTCAAACATCAAAGTTGAATCTGCTCATGGTCAAATGCTCTGAAATGTCAAAAGTTGCTTAGATGCTGACAGTGTATCACCAAGAATCCCTACTTGAATGTGAGTTATTCCATGATTTGTTGTTTTTAGTAGGGTTTGACGGTCTGAATACCAACATAGCAGTAAACAGCTCAGCTATCCCAAAACTTGTCTCTATGAGACTTTTTCCCCACTTTGGATGAGCCAGTCCTGCATCCAAGTCATTTATGAAGATATTGAAGAGCACAGGGCTGAGGATGGAGCCCTGTGGAACTCCACTGGTGACAGATCACCATCTGATGTCACTCCATTCACTGTGACCCTTTGTGCCCATCCTGTGGGCCAATTGCTCTCCCATCACATGATGTGTTTGTCCAGCTGTGTGCTGGACATTTGTGTTTGTGTCTGTCTCTGTCAGTGGGGAAGTCATAACCACACAATCAAAATCAGTCCTCGTGATGACAGCTCTACAAATTGGGATGTCAGATTTGAGATGAAATAGCAAAAGCTTTCTGTGCACATGTGCACGGTGTCCAGAAGCCAAGGGGAGTCAAGTGCCAGCTGAGACATTTCTTGGAGCTCAGAGCCTCTGACATTCTGTATTCTTGGATGCAGCTGACACAGGAGTGTAATTGACAAAAAGATGACATCATCTGGATCTGGATCTTTAAAATAAAACAGCAGAAGATGAAATCAGTCTTTGCTCCAGAAAAGTTGGTATGAGTTCCCTTCAGGCAGCCTTAGTAGAACAGTTGTGCTATTAAATTTCCAAAATATTTCTGTTGGTTGGAAATTCAAACATTGAATTTAGCTTATGTATTAACTTGGCTGGTGAGGGGGCAATTAGCTGGGCAATTAGGCTGGCTGGAAAGGAGGTAGGAACAAAAAAATCATTTTTAGCCTGTCATGTACAGAAGGAAGCTCAGGGAAGAGAAGATGAATCCACAGCTGCCCCCTGCCCCTACCAGGGGTAAGCCAGCAGCCCTGTGCTAATAAAAAGCTTGAGCTGAGGATTTCCAGTGTGCAGTTTCCGTATGTGGTTGTACATCTCTAATCTTTGTGAGAATCTGCCTGTATGGATCTTTATTTAGGATCCTCTTTAGGATCTTTTCAAATCCTCATTAGGATTTTAGATGTGGCTTGAGCTTTCCTCCTCTCAAACCATGGTTTGATTTTCACAATTGCAGTCCTGCTGTGCAGCATCAGACGATATTGCTTGAATGTACATCTTGATTTTGCAAATGTTTTTACATCCACCTTGGTTTTTACTGCAGGCTCTAATTTGACTTGCCCAGAAATGTGCACCTTTTCTAATAGCCAGGGAACCTGGAAAAGGAGAAGATCCAGATCACCTTACCTGTCAGTCCTTACCAGTCACTAGTGCTTCTGGTTGGTAGCTTAATAGGCTTCACTGTGGATCCTAGCAGAGCTAGAGAGACACAGTGATGGGAAATGTTCAGATAACAGAAATCCCAGCTAGAGACGCTTTGTAAAGGTCAGGTATTGTCCACCACTCATTTGTCTGGGCTGCCTAACAAATGAACCTACAATTCCTGCTCTGCTGCAGACCTGCTTTGTGCTGTGCCAGACTTATCAGCCTCTATGAAGAGTCTCCACAGGGAAGCCAGAACATTTGCCTGTTCTTTTTTAGAGTAGTGGCTCTTCACTGCTGCTCCAACAAGTTCCTGCATTGTTGCACAGTGCTCTGGTAGTGAGGCTTGGGGATTCCCACAGCTGATCAACATTTTTTGCTTCCCTAACCATGACTTACTCAACTTCTCAGCCTTGCTTCTATTGTTAGCCCTCTTTTCTTTTGGACTCTCAAGACAGTCCAAATGAGAAACTTTCACCCTGAGGATTTTACTATTTCCCCCTTTGCCAGAAACATTCCTCATGTGCGAAGCTAAAAAAAAAGGAAGGAAAAAGACAAAAAGATACTGCTTCAAGAAGTGGTAATAAAAGTAAATCACCATAGCATGGCCAACAAGCTCATTATTGAAATTCCTTTTTCTCAGGGGTTTTCCTTGAGCAACATAACCCATGAGTATTCAGGAAATATTCATCTAAAACCACAAAACCCCACAAGTGAGTAGAAACCAGGAAAATTGTTTGCATTTGGCACCACACTTCTTATTTTAATCTCATGAAAAGTCCCAGGACTGATCTTAGATTTTCTTCTTGAAATTCATGAGGGTCAAGAATAGAATTTGAATGAAAAAAGTGTTAAAACTAAAAAAGCACTGTATAAAATGTTCTGTTTGCAAAAAAATTGCTTCTAATTTAGTTTAATTTTCCCCATTTCTAAAATTATCTGCATTTTTAATGTAATTTCTCAATACTTGGCTAGCATGTACTTCTGCTTCTGATATATTACAATATTACATAATACAGTAGCTAATTAAGCTACTTAGGAATGTTTTCTTATTTTAATGCAATTTAGTGAAATGTATAATGTTAATAACTAGCAGTAGTAGTTACTTAGAGCTAGTTAAAACTCAATGCTATATTCCCCAGAGTACTTTATCTTATTCTTTCACTCTGTAGTGCACTGTAACAGATTGACACATTGTACAGCCTAAATAAGTTGAGTGCCAGGGTGAGTCAACAGCAATGTTTTGCAGAAAGCAATGCTAATAATGCTGTGAGAAATAACTTAATATTACTGGTACTTTGTGCTTAGCTCAGATCTTCCATCCATGTACCAGCAGACACTTTACTAAGACAATTAAATATCCATTCACTACTTCTGTTTTCCAGATAGACGATCAGAGGCTCAGACCTGAGGCAAGCATCTCCCACCCCCAAAATCACCCCGACAAAAGCACAAGGATTGCTGCTGTTCCAGAGGATGGCAAAGGTCTCTTCCTCTCCCTGTCTTTGATAGGACAGGTAGACCTAGAGAAATGAGACGAGATGCACAAAGATCCGTTTGCTTCTTCCTCATTTCTCTTATTCACCCTCAGCTGTGCTGCTATTCCTAGACACAGGACCTAAATCTGAGCCACAGGCATTTACATGGCTTGGTATTTTTATAGCAACAAAAATGAGTTTCCCTTTAGCCAAAAGTGGCTGGAATCCCAGGTCTGGAATTGTGCTGATGGGGTAATGTCTGGAAGGGAAAAAAAAAGGAAATCTCAAACATGGAAACACTAAATGCCATGGCAACAAGAGAAGCAACAAACGGGGCTTAAAGACACAGGGTCAGCATTACTTTAAGCACTGAGAATTAGAGAGAGAGAGAAATATCAGCATTTTATAATGCTGTGTTTTATCTCCAGTGAGAAGGTAGGATCCTATGCCCAACAGAAGGGTATATCTGCTAGAGGGAGACAGGCAGCATCCGGCTGCAGGGTGCTGGCTTTCATGAGAATCCCTTCTGGCCACTCAGCTGACATTACATGTGAGTTCTTCTCACATTTTCCTTTTTTCCTGAGCCCTCTTTCCAGTCATGTGCTGTAAATACAAAGGAGGGAGCATATCTCTGTAATTCGTTAATCCAGTGATAGAAGTTGGCTGTGCTGCTGCTGCTGCCAAACCATCTGCTCTTGAGTCATGAAGAGATTCCTCCCTTCCCTGAAGAGCAGAGATTTTTCTCCAGTGACATCTGACTTGCCCTGTGCTAATTGACAACTCTGTTGAAAATGATGTATCTTTTCAGGATGTTCTGGGGTTTGTTCCAGTTTATTCTGGCCCTAGTGACGACACTTCACAGGTCTCCCTTCAACCCCTAAATCCCTGGCAAACAGTTATTTTCCATACATAAACCTCCTGAGTTCTATCCAGAGTAGCCCAAAGGAGGTTTCTCTTGTTTCTTTTATTTCCTTTGTGGATCTGAATCTCTACCACCATGCCACAGTAGTTTCCAGTAAACATCTGGAGAAGAGAGACAAGAAAAAAGTAGTCTAAAATTGCTCTGTGAAAGGCAGGGGCTTTTGAAGTCGGGACAGAGGCTTTAGCTCAGCAGATTTGAATTTATTGTGTTTGCACTTCTGCCACAAAACTCCCTTGAGATCCTTGACAAGACATCCCCTTTCATTATGCCTTCAAGCTCTGAAGTGTCTATGATAGAGAGACCATAACGCATCTGGGTAAGGATTCTCTCCCTGTGCATGCACTGCATCTGCCATAATGAGGCTTCATCTGGTGAATAATCACTGGGTGAACTTGTGCAAAGTATTGCCAGGCTCTCCCCTTGCACACATTGCATGGCAAAGCTCAGCACCTGGATTTCCAGGCTCCTGTAGCTGCTGTCTCCTAATGATGTATGTACAGTAAGGTGGAAGTCATCTTTGTGAAAAAGACGTATTTCCTCATAAAAATGGATCAGGTTTAACTGTTTTTTAATTTTAAAAAAATGACATCACAAGACTGCTTCTCAGCATTTAATGGCAATAACACCAGAATCTCAGGCAAGTGACTACATATCTGTTTCTTATTCAGCTGCCCTGAGCATCTCTTTCCCAGACTGGAATTTTCTCCTCCTGTAAGGTGATACTGCATTTCCCCACTGCCCTTCCCCTTACCACAAGGCCCTTGCTGTAAGACGGTCCCAGGCTGTGAAGATTCTTAAGGAGGAGACATATGGCCTGGACATCTGCTGCTCTGAGGACAGGACAGGCTACTCCCACACAGCCAAGCTGCTGTGAGCCGCAGTGTGTGTGATGTGAACTGTGCCTGCGTGCGTGTACAAGAGGTTTGTGCAGCTCACTGCTCAGAGCACTGACTGCACTGCAGCAAAGCAGTGACAGTCACAGCAAGCCTGTCCTCTTCAGTGATGCTGTTTCTGTGTCCAGGCTGCTCAGGGTTTGGAGAAAACGTGCCAGGCTGGCAAGAGGGATTGAACAGTAGTAGCAGCAGTGGAGGGAGAAGATGAAATTTCGTGACTGCTAATTCCTCCCTCAGAAGATCAGACTGAGGAAACAACTCTTACCTTCAGCATGTTTCCCAGGGCAGGCTAAACATGTGTGACAGGAACAGAACAGTGCTTGTTTCTCTCCCATGATCTACCGCTTGATCTTAGACTAATTCCTTCATTACTTGTTGTAAAAGTTCCCTCTTGCCATGATAGGATAAGAATGCCCTCCTTTGTGAGGTCTTTTGGAGAAAAAAAATCATATTAAAGTTACAAATTATTAGTTTTATCAGCATCAAAGCTATCTTCCTCTTGAATAAAGCCTCTCATTTGTACAAAAGACATCATTGCTGAGTATCTCTCCCTGGTGTCACACTGAAATATACCTGCTTTCGTTGTACAGAAAGAAAGAGACTTGTGTTCCTTCATTCAAGGACCCAGTAAACTTTTCAATGTGTGTCCTGGCAAGGCATCATGAGGAGGGGGTAAAAGAGTCAATGAGAATAATGGCAACCTTTTTCTTTGGCTTCTGTCTCAGTGGATTTCTGTTCCCTCAGCTTCAGAAATTTCCAAGTAAAAAAAGGAAAAAAAAACCCAGCAGTTTATGTTTTTCATTATTACATTCAAATTTCCTCAGAACTGGGGCCAGGTACCTTCCAGACAAAGGGATCCTTTTTGACCAAACTTCTCAAGTGTGTAACACTCATTCTGTGCACTGTTGTGTTTCAGCTGAGCACATTTCACACAGCTTTGTTCAGGACCAGGACTCTAGTGTTACAGAGGACAACACAGTGCAGTGTTTTCACCCTAACCCGCTGCCTATTTTGTACACACATGACCAGCTTCCATCTGTGATAAACTCTGGTTCAGTGCTGCTCGGGGAGCACTGGGGATCCCTGTGGCACCGTTTCCTGAGGCAGCCCTGGTATGTTTTGCATGGAGGTAAAACCCAAGATTTTTGAAATAACAGTGGGATCAGAGGTATTATTGTTCAGATGAACATCTGTTGAAGGTTGAAAGGCTTTTGGTTTTCACCACATCAGCTGTGTGCCTCTAGCATATTGAAAGCAGCCTACAGACCCAGAGTAGGAGAAATCAGAAAACTCTTAGAATTATAGGATTATTTGGGTTGTAAAAATTGAGTCCAACATAAACCTACCAGTGACAACTCCACCACTAAGCCATGTCCCTAAGGCACCTTGTCTACCCACCTTTTAAATACCACCATGGTGAACTTAACCACAGCTTTTCTCAGCTTTTGGAGATGATACCAAGAGAGGAACACATAAGTCCATGTCTTTGCTTTGCATTCTTTTATCTATAAAGAATGCCTGAAAGTGTTTGCATTTTACAGATATTCTCAGAGATCTTTTCAGCAGACACCTTGCACATGAAAAATTCAGATTTTGTCTCTACTCTTTTTCCTGATAAACCATCTGGACAGCTTACTACCTATTAGGATTATGATATCTATGGTAAAGGTATGGCACAAATAACTTAGAGAAAAAGTAAATTATATCTTTACTGTTTAAAATTCTGGCTTTTGTGAGTACACGTTTAATGCAACACTGCTATAGACAGCTGGAGGAAAAAAAAAATCAGTTTGCTAAAGACTCATCTCAGTCTGCTCTACACAGCCAGTAACACAGATATCCTTGCATTTCCACAAGGAAAAGCAGTTCTAATAAGTCTTGACCTTCTGATGCTTTAAAGGTTAAGAACAAGAAGAGAAAGGAGGTTTTTCAGGAGGGAGAAAATGTCCCACTTTTCAAGTCTTTTCTTATTTGTTTCTGAAAGGAACAAGGACAGCACAGACTCACCCTGCACTTTTGCCATTTCTCCTTTCTGCTTCTTCTTCTATCTCAGCAAATGTCAGAAAGGAGGCTCAAGTCAAGGCAGAAGTTTCTGGCTGGAGAGTCACCAAGTCACAGGCAGCCCAGCAGCGCGTCTCACCCTCAGCTGTGAGAAGCCGACCTTGCAGCTCATTCTGGGCTTGAAATGTCTCAGAATGTTTAAAATAATGGAATAAAAACAAAACAGCAATTGTGCAGACAGCAGGGTTTCCTGGAAGCACTGAAAGTCCTGAACAAAGGCGCATCATCCAAACAAGCATTTCTACCAATTGCTTTGCTTATCTTGCACAAAATGACACAAAGGGAGAGAGCTTTGTAAGATGTTGCCTTATGGTGTTTAACCAAGGATAGGAAGTGGTCAGACATCTGCCTTACAGCCTGCAGAAATTGGCAGTATTGTGGACAATTAAATCACGGAATAAAAGAAAGAGAGGATGCCTTCTGGTCTAACAGGCAGAATCCATCAGATTTTATCCACAGTTCTGTTAAAGAGTGGAACAGAAAACCCAAACACTTCATCTGGGTTTCTTAAGCCAAGCTTTTCACCTGTTTGAATTTGCTTTTTTCCAGATTCCTTACTTGGCATCCAAAGATTTGACCACCAGAACAATGGTCACTGACAGAAGTAATGGAAGCCAATGGAGTCTACTCTGGTGCTCTTAGAAGAAACAACAGAATTTAAAAGCAAACAAAAGAAGAAGCAAAAAAAAAAATTTGTCTAAGCATCTAATTTTGGACCATGTTGACAAATACACTTGTGAACTTAATCTGTCAGCCCATCTGTCTCAGCTCCTCAAGTAAAAAATGAGATATAGTCATCATCTCCTTGCTCAGGGCTGTGAGAAAGCATTCATTATTGCTATGAGGCATGAGAGTAAGATACTTACTTGAGTGTGTTAAGAAGAAAGATATTCACAGTCAACAATGCTAAATCTTTAATTGCCATAAAGTGTTTCATTCCTTTTGTCTCTTCTTTCAGTCAAAATCCAGTCAGGAGACGTATGGGGTTATCTCACAGAGATGCTAATATCAAGCACACTTGTTAAGGTACAGATTACTGTGATGTGTGGGGTTCAGTGTAAGGTCACAAATGCAAAGTTATACACATTTATGACTGTGAGAGAATGTGGAAGGAAGCACAGTGAATGGGCAAGTGGTCAGAGAAGAATGGGAAATAACACCTGGTAACAATTCAGGGAAAGTCGAACAGCCCATATTTTAAAGAAGAAAAATCAGGATTTTGTCTGGATAGAAAAGAAATAAATGGATTTCAGGGAGAAGGATCAGACCTGCCTGTTTGAGGCCTGTGGTAATCTGCCTAGCTGAACCCTCCTGTGGGTTAAATCTGAGGGGAAAGGCAAATGGACAGGACTACCCCTGCCAGGTGGGCATGGGGAAAGGCTGAAATGAACTGCTGGGGGAAAGGCAGAGAGAAAGATCTGTAGGAGGGAGTCCCTCCCTAATGAATCTCAAATCAGTTCTCCTTCCATAGCTTCAGCTTTGCCTTTCATAAATTTTGAGACAATGTTATTGTGGATCTCATGAAAAAATGCTTTTATTTGTAAGTGATTTTATTGTGGATTGAATTAAGAGCGATTTCAGGGCAACAAAGCACTTTTCACACAAGGCTGTGCCAGTTTATGAAGTGGGATGCTAGGACACTTCACTGGGCTCCCTTGCTCCCAGCACATTCTCCATACTGTGCCCCCAGAGGATCCATATAAACCAGGTCATAGAGAGAATAAATAGCTCTTGTAATATCAGGTTCCACAGCTGGGAAAAACTGACAAGCTTCTGGGCTCATTTATGCTTGTGCTTGAAAGCTTGTCTGTTTTTTCCAGCTATATCACTTGGCCTGATCAATAATTTTCCTCCACCTGTGAAGTGTGCCATATCATTAGCCGTGAAATTTTGATCATGTCTTTTCCTTCTATTACACAGAGATAAGAGGCTGAGTTAGGAAAGAAAAAGCAAAGGATAAGGAAAAAACCAACAGCTAATCCCTTATGTCAGAAATAACCACACTTCTGGAGACATCTGACAACTTTTTAAACCTCATATTTGATAGGCCAATTTAAACCAGATTATGATCTTGATATGATATTCCAGTCCATCTCCATTCAAGAAAGCATTTCAGGACCCATTCAATGGTAAACATTATCCGTATGAAGATAACCATCTCTCTGAGAGGTTTTTTGACTGTGTATACTCCACCACAGAATAGATTTGCCTGTTTTTGGTGCAGCTGCTCAAACCATCCAGCCCCCAAGTCATGACTAGATCTCCCTGTAAGGTGCCCTCCCTTCCTGGCTATATGGCACTGTTTGTAGAGGTGCTAAGTTACCTTTTCAGAGCACTGCTGTGCCCAAAGTGCCCCTATGGAAGTGTTGCTCTGGCATCTTGGCTGCTGCCATCCTGTGGGATACAGGGGTAGGAGCCTCGCTTTCCACCATTTCTGCCTGGAGGGTATTTGAGATAATGTAACTCCCATGACAGAGAAAGTAAACCCTTTGGATGTAAAACCTTGCAAAATACAATGATTTACTTAAATAAAAGCAAACATAAGAAAAAGTAGTGAACAAAGTAGAAAAAATGTATCTTCATTTTCTTTGACAGATATTTGAATTGAGCAGTAAATAAAATTTACTTTGTTCTTCAGTCATGGTGTTTTTCTCTCTCTCTCTTTTCTTCCTTGTTGAAGAACAGCTTGCTTTGACTTCCTATTCCCACACATTAGGAGAAGACCTTCTGCTGTCAAAACATTTCTTTGATCCTCTCACCTGCTAAAATTTCCTGTCCTTTGTGAATTCCTCAGTTTTATACAGCCCACTACCAACATCTGGTCCTTTTGTTTTGATGTTAAGCATGTTTCACTTCTCTCTTGCAGAGAAGTTGGAGAAGCTCATGTACACTTGTTAGCCAGCCCTTCCTCCCAAAGTGTTTCCCTTAGGCAGGCTGTCAGTAAGTCTGAATGAGTGGCACCTCTTTTTTTTCTGGCAGGCACTTGTTGAAAAGTCCCACTTTCCATGGCAGAGCAGCTCTGGACACCAGGGTTCATGCTTGGGACTGAAGCACTTGCTCCAAAGAAGGGTTTCTGCTTCCAGTAAAAGTACTCTTAGAGTGTGGTATGGCATTCACTGTCACCCTGGCTCATCACCAATTTAGTTCTGTGCTTCGGAAATTAAAAGTTATTTTACACAACAGATAAATGGGTAAATTAAAGGCAATTTGCAATGCTAAAGAATATCTCCGATAGTGAGAATCTCCTTTTGGGTGACCAGTGACAGAACTCGAGGGAATGACATAAAGCTATATCATGAGAAGTTTAAGTAATTAATATTAAAGTATTAGGGAAAGGTTTTTCACCCAGAAGGTGGTTGGGCACTAGGAGAGGTTCCCACGGGAAGTGGTCACAGCATCAAGCCTGGCAGAGTCCAAGAAGCTTTGGGACAACACTCTTGGTCATATAATGTGTTTTTCTGGTCTAGGGCCAGGAGCTGGATTTTGGTCCAATTTTGATCTTTGTAGATCCCTTCCAACTCAGGATATACTATGATTCTATGATCCTATGATTCCATGATTCCATGAATAGTGTGTGCCCAAGGCTGCATCAAATAACTGTCTGGCAATTAATACTGGGAACACCCGTGCATAAATTCATGAAGAGTCAAAAGAAAATGTAGCAATGGTAAATATCTTTCCTGGGAAACCCACTATCTAGATATTAATCTTCTATAAGTACATCCCTTATTCTCTGGAGTTACAAAGAATAAAAGAAACAGTGACACTTTCCTGTAAAGGCTGAAATTAGATGTTCATTGCCCATGATCTCAAGGGAGATCATATTTATTTTATTGAACATTTTACCAACACTGGGAAAATACTCTCTTTTCCTGAATATTTTCCCTTTGTCACATTGCCAAAGCCTTACAGAATGATGAATCTTTTTTTTTACTGACAGTAGTGCTATTATTTCTAATTTAACGTAAGCAATATTTTTGGTGCAAGGATTTCAGACACTTGATACTGATGTTGCAATGGGACCTAGTGCCTGCATATTTGAGCCTGTAAGGAAGAAGGGCACAAAGGCATATTTGAAAAAAAAAAAAAAAAAAAGATTTCTGTGGTAAAAGTAGGTGATGTTCCCAATGATTGCTCATACCAATAGGGCTGTAAGGGAGATCTACATCATAAATAATGGAACTGCAAAGGTGAAAAGAGAACTTGAGCAGGAGCCATCTGAGGCTGCAGCAGATGAGGACAGTGGCAGCTGTGCTGGTCCTGGGAGGATCTCTGGGGTCAGAATAGTAAGGAGCATTGCAAGAAAAAACCCAGTGAATTTGCAGGAGAGTAAAGCAGTGGGTAGAGGATGGGTGGTTGTCATTGCTCAGACCTCCCCACAGCATCTTCTGAGGTGCTTTATAGAAGGGCAGAATGAAATTTAAACAAACACAGCTCAGAAACAAAGTTTATGGGTCAGAACTGTCTGAGAGATAGGAAGAAAGAACAAGAAAATGAGCTGGATCCTGCTCTGGGCAGGCCAAAGAGGTGGTGGCTACAGTGGCAGCTGCATTCCAGCACACCAGCAAGCACCGACAGAGGAGAGCATGATCAAGAGAGTGATGCAATGCTTTTATCTAATCAGTGAAATGAGCCCTGTGGGATACTCACCTCATCCCAATCACTGCATTTCAAATGGATATTGTGGAACTAAAGGATGGAGAGGAAAAGGGGAGAAGTAGGGTAAAGAATACTAAACTTGTCTATTGGTGGCAATTAAAAAGCTGGTGAGCATTGTCTTAACAAAAAAAAATAGCAACCTGGTGAGTCAAGAAAATGTTAGAGAGGTTTGGTTTAACTGTCTGGGTTTTTGGGAGCCAAAGGGTAATTTAATGAAAGACAGTGTGGGAAGTTCAGACCTGACTAGATAAGCTTTTCTTGGTGCAAAGTAAGTTAGATAATCGATCAATTCCACCACACATTTCTGGGAGCAAAACCTTAATACATTTAAAAGAGGAATTAAACATATATATAGAGAGAGCAAGAGGTAAGAAGCATAAAACAAAACTAAAACATTACTAAAACAAAAACCCTTCAGGAGCTGAGTTGGCCTTTATTAGTAGAGAACAAGATAGAACTGTGAGCTAGAAAGGTTATCCCAATGAGTTTACTGGTTTTATCTGTTGAAGTAATAAGGAATTATGTGGTAATTTCTGGAGGCAGAATGCTATACAAAGAGGATACTTAATCTTGTCTGGCCTGGCTGCATTTATGTGACAATATTCCAGCAGATCTATGAGCCCTAGGCCTGAAAAAAAAGGGAAGGATTGAGGAGTGAGGCTTTTTGGCAAAGCAGTTTGTGGTCCAATAATGAAATAGCAGGGGATACTTCAGGTTAGACCTGAAAGTGCACTGCAGGAGCCATCCAGTAATAGAAGTCATCCATTATCTCTTAGGCACAAATATTTTGAAAGGAAAATTTCTGCACAAGCTTGGAAAAGATGGCTGGCTCATCATTCTGATGAGATTTCCATAGAGAAGTTACAGTATTTGCAAGGTTGCCAACTTTTAAGCAATCTTCTCTCAGCCAATTTCTTTCTTTCCCTCCCCGCACTACCAAACGTGATTAGATCATATTATGAATGTATTGCCTGCCAAATTTCATATCTAGTTAATCACACTGAGCACTGTGACCTTATAAAGGAATCTTAAACTGATTAAAATCTTCACTCTGTGCCTACAAACAGGGAAAAAAAAGTCTCACCAACTTATTTTTGAGTACTGTTTATTAAGACATTTTGATGTATGTTTTTTTCTTCTTTTTGCAGTTGATAGGTCATACTTCAAAGAGAAATGCTGCAAAAGAAAGCAGTGGGTCCACCTTAGTTATGATCACAGGGAGGAAGAGGATAATACCAAATACACTCCAGTTAGCTGGGAATATGCAGATCTCTTTCAAATGCATCTTATTGTTCCATTTATTTGTTTACAGCGAGGCCCACATGGCTTATTTTGCTTGATAAAATGATAGAACACATTGATAAAATGATAGAACAAAAAACAGAGTTTTACTCTGCTAGAACAGCAGAGAAGGGCTGGCACCAAAGGCCACCCTTCTGGCACATGCACTTTGCAGAAGCAGACAATATTGTGCTTCATGATGAATGGCAATCCAAACCAGCACGATCTGCCTGGCTTTGGATCAAGTTTTCCTTTGATTAAAAATACATGAAAAGAAATCTAAACCAAATGTCAATGGCTGAGAGATTCTTCACACAGAAAACAGTGACTGAATATAAACAATGGTATTATGGACAGAACCAAATATATAGGAACAGCTACTCCAGAGTAGTTAATAATCTTGCAGCACAAACTAAAATTTCTCTACTGGATCCAAGACTGGCCCTTCTAAGGTCCTTCTTGAAACAGTTTAAACTACTTGAAGCAGATTTTTCTGTGTAGATTTTTTTGTAGAAAAAGTGGACTTTTTATTTTCTTGTGGTTTTTTTGGGTTTTTTTGGTGTTTTTTTTTTTTTTTTTTTTTTTTTTTGGTTTTTTTTTTTTTTTTTTTGTGTTATAGTGCGATAGGAGTCTGTGAAGGTGTCATACAGGAAGTTTAAATCTGCCATGAAGCATGTGCTCTCATTGTGGCTTCAAGACAGGGAAATAATAACAAAGATGGAGAAAGGTGGATTTTCAAGCAGGACAAAGTGCAATGGAATAGACTATTCCTTTATTTTACTGCTCAAACTTGTAAGATCAAAGCCCTGCTGGAGAAAACAAGAATTGCTATTATTTCTTTTCTGCTCCTTTTTATTGCTCCTTTTCTAGGAAGAAATGTTCAAAGTAGTAAAAATCAATACCCTGTCTATCAGCTTGCATGCCACTGAATGCTAAAAGCCAAGAGGAGCAAAAACAGTTTGGAAAAATCTTTCACTTCTGTTTCAACTGTGTTTTTGCAATCTTTAAAGCAAAGCAGCGGCGTTGATTTCTAATCCTGGAGGCTTCTACATAAACACTTGCTAAAAACTCTGATACGCTTATTAACAATGTATGTTGAAGAATTTAGAAATTAGAAATTCCTGTCACTCTTCCAGTGTCTCTGAAGCAGTGTTCTGATGCTAGTGTGCTGGTAATCCCAGAGACAAATCAGCTCTGATTGAATCTATTTCTTTTTTATTTCTTGTACAAAGCAGGCAGCACACTGCAAAATGAGGGTCGGGGGCAGCAACTGCATTACAGATAGCAATGTTTCACATCTCTGCAGGTGAGGGAAACCCAGACATCCCAGGACTTGGGCAGAAAACTTTCCATGTCACCCTTGGCATTTTCACTTCTCCCAGTCTCAGTTATGGCTATCCACTGGTATTTTAGGCTTCAAAAACTTAAAAGAGTCATTTAGGCCCACTGAATTCAATGAGACTACTGATGCAACCAAAGTTAGGCACATGCTTCAGTCTTTACTAGGTTAGAGCTTAAAAACTGTGATCAGCACTGTGTGGTATTTTCATGGATATTTTAAACAGACATCTTATGAGCTACACAAGATCTTCTATTAACTTAAATAAATGTTTTAGTTCACACTTTTTGTATACAGAGTATTTTTACTTGAGTAACATCTTGTAAGTCTTGTAAACCTTCCCAGTTCATATAGCTATGTAAGTAGCAGAATTATGTCAAGATGCATTTTTCAGTGGTACTCAATACAGAGAAGGGGATTTCCTGAAACAAACATATCCTATACTTGCTGAGGATGCATTCCTGAAAAGTGCCACAGTTGGTGATTTCACAGATGCAAATCAAATTTTCCCCTAAGAATTATGCAAGGTGCATTTTTCAGTGGTACTCAATACAGAGAAGGGGATTTCCTGAAACAAACATATCCTATACTTGCTGAGGATGCATTCCTGAAAAGTGCCACAGTTGGTGATTTCACAGATGCAAATCAAATTTTCCCCTAAGAATTATGCAAGGGCAGTGGGTGGGATTTGTGCTTCAGAATTATGCACAGGTTATACTGAGGGACAGCATTTAACAATGTATGATCCAATTCATATTCCAATATGACTGCCTAAAAAATAATAAAGGAAAAACTGTTACGAAAATTTGTTTAAGTGAAACAGCAGTTGTGGTCTGGCACATCAGAGTTCAAAGATGACAAGGATGACGTGGAGAATAACTATGTGGGAGCAGGACCACCAGGACTGTCAACTTGGCACATCAGTGATTGGTAAGGAAAAAAGGTGGATAAAATGATATTTTTCAGCAATCTGCTTCTCAGTGCCTGGTTTTGCAGTAGCTGAAGATACTGATGACTCTTTTTATTAATAAAAATTGATGACATGACTGCACACAGGTCTGGGATTTTGAACAGTATATATTTTTATAACACAAGATCAAATTTTGCAATCCCCTGGTGACCTTGTCCAACTGTTCTCAGAACAGACCACTGGTCTGAAAGATCTCAGCCACTTCATCTATTAGTCGGAGTAATCTTGTTCTTTCTTTCTGAATCATTATATATATATTTCTTTTTATCATCTTTGTCATCTTATTTCACTCTCTCCCTTTTTGTCAAGGTCAGTCAAATCAACCAAGGGAGAAGTACAAAAAACCTGAGAACTGATTAGTGTAAGATGGTGTTAAATGATGAACAGCAGAACTCCCAAAAGTTGCATCAGGAAAATAAATGGTGTGTTACTGTACATTTCCTGAATATTTACTTGTATGACATGCGAAGCAGCTGCATAAAAGGTGAATGGTTTTGTTACTCCTTGTTATTGGAATTTCACTGTTGTTCCCAGATAGATGTTTTCACAGAACCTTCCTAAGGATATTTTGGCAAATTTGACCTACAGGGACAGAAAAAGTGAGCCTTTATTTCAGTTTTTATGAAAGGAGGATCAATGAAAGAAGGAGATGACAAAAAAGCCGTACTTCAGACTAAGCTCTTAATTTGTTAGACAGCACTGCTCACGTGCTACATCACTCCATTATCTCCATTACCTAGCTGCAATACAGTTACAGCTTGTGTGAATTTTATTTCCAGAATTGCTGTACTTTGACATTTACAGTTTGAAAAATCAGATATTGAGTACCTCTGAAAAGCTGACCTTCCACCAATTATTTCCTAAATAAATTTTTCTGACCCTTCTTTCATGCATACATTCATCTGACTGGACTTTATGCTGCAGTTGGCCTTCTGGGTGGAACATGGTTAGATTACTGTCCCAAAACCTTACTCTTTTTTTGGCCTCCATCCTGATTCACATGTACCCAAGACCATAAAACATAAGTACAACTTTAATAAAATCAAAACCATTCCTAATCTTCTGTGTCTCTGATGTTTCAGTGGTCAGTTTGAATTCACTATACAGACTAAAAGTTTTATTAATTAACCTAGAAAGCCTTATTTGTTAACCTTCAAATTAAAAACGTGTATCACAAGAATGACAGAATCTACAAGCTGTTAATTTCCACATAGGGAAATAAATAATTGCAGCCCTTTGTTATTATCCCCTTAGACAGTAATATCAGTGTCTGACTGATTGTTACATAGAATTGACTATTGGCTGGTTTTAATTTCAAGCCAAATCTTCCACCTCTTTCTTTTCTTACACGTTGCTATGGTGAAGATTATCACAGACTGCATACAAAAGTGAAACACAGAAGGATCACTGAAAAAACCATCCAGACAAAGGCATGTAATAATGACTGAAAAAAAGCATATTGCTTGGTAGGTGCCATTAAGCAGTCATATTTTTCTGGCCATATTTTACTGCTGACCTGTCCAAAAATATATTTGGAATTGTAAACTTTAAACTGTTTCTATTTTCCTGACAAAATCTTTCTAACAAATACATTATCAAATACAAATGCTTTCTAACAAAGCATTATCATTGTCTTTACATGTCCCATTAGGTCAAGGGCTGTATTGTGTGCTGGCACTGCAGTTCCTACCTCTTTTGGCCACTTTTATTCACACCCAGTTAGCTCTCCTGGACTGTAATGCTTCAGTCACAGGATTAACACCCCACAGAGAGATGGGAATATTTTGCAGAGCTCAGGCAAGAAAAATCCAAACAAAGGGCCCTTATCTATAGGTGCCTGTGTGGGTAAGGCTGCCACAATTCCAATGTAATTCATGAATACTGGATATTTGCATTGCACATGTTCAGCAGAACTTGATGCCCAAAGGGCAAAGCATTCTCTTGATAATCCTAGGAACTTAAAAAATGTTCCTCAGATATTCCAGTTAGTTTGGATTTAGTTTAAAAGCTTTATTTTAAAGGCAAACACTTTTTAATTTCTCCTCTAAAAGGACCCTCCCTATTGGACAACAATGCTTCGAAGCAAGAAGCAAAATTTTAGTGCTAATCTTTCATTAACCTCTCTAGCTGTTACTCCTAAAATGCTAGATATGAGTTTCATCTGAATTTCATTTCCTCCTGAGATACAAATGTTTTCCACCCTCTCCATGGGTCCATTTTCTTTTATGATGTCTTTCCAGTGGTTTCTTCATATATTGTTTGAGTGGGATGGGTATTATTGGGCAGTCAGTAAAGTTCAGGATCTAATTCTAACAACCTTCTTGGGAGCATGTTTGAGCCCAGATGACTCAAACTCTTTCTTTGGCAGAAGACTCCTCTAGTTAAGTGGGAATATTGCCCATAAAAAAGAAATGGGCTCCAAATGTTCTTGTAAGAAGGAAGTCCTGTGAAGGCATCTAATCTGTAGTAGCAGAAGTGAGTAACATAGAAAATCACAGATTTCCTCCTAGCAGAACCTCTGGAGCTTTGGATGATGATCAAGAACATTAGGGACAGAATCGTCTGAGCAGAAGTCACAAAAGCAGAAAATTTTCTGGCAATGTTCCAGTATCAGAAACAAGAGATTTCCATAGTTTGGGGGCAAATAAAAAGTTCAGTAAAATTTTAGAGACTGAAAAGCAATAATTTTTATTTCAAGACCAAACTGAATTTATTCAGAACTATATATCCATCCTTAATGATTCTTTACTGAGTCCTCTCAAGCAGGACAGTCCAGAACTACAAGTACCAAATGGGATGAAGTTTCTGTGTTCCACTCTGGACCTGCCACTGTTTTTCAGGATATGTGCCTCAGCTCATATCCCTGCATGTCACTTTTCCCCAATATAAAATAATTCTTCCTGTTTTTCTCAGGTTGGACCGCAGACTGTTTTTCAGATTTCATGGCAAATTATTAGAAGCATGAGCTAGTGGTATTAATTGCACATTAATTATTCACTCTGTGGTCAATTATTAAAGGTCTTGTTTTACTCTAGATTGAAATGGATTGCTAGGTGCTTGGAAGTTATTATCTATACTCAATAACTCTACCAGTTTTTGCAGCACTCTGTTTTACAATTCAGTTTCAGTGGAATGTACCTTCCAAACCTTTACATTCAACAGTAAGGCAGATTCAAACATTGAAGCCAAGTGCTACAGTGAGATTCCTCAGCAGCACAGACACATGGTTAAGAGCTTTTAGCTTTCTTTCATGGGGGATTACATACAACCTGAAATATTTGGCTGGTGCACTGTGCCTGGTTTGGTCCCTGCCTCTTAATAGGAATGCAAGAAGTGCATTCAGGAGCACTGTGTAAGTTGCCCAGAGTCATTCTTGGGACTAAAGCTACAACCTAACAGACAACCCGTGTAAATAGGCCACATGCAAACTTGGGGACTTATGACTGAATTCTCTTGTTTGGCTGCTGAGCCATTCTCTAAGGAGACAGTGGATCCACCAACTAAATTGATTTTGCAAGTCGCCAAGCTAAGTTAAGTACTGTAGAGTAATGCTGAGTGTGGTTATATCTTCTGGTGGCATAATTACATTCCCTCAGAGACAAAAAAAAGAAAAAAAAAAAATGTCATAGATCTAGCGGTTAACCCTTTAGTTCACACCTCCTTAATACAGAAGGGCCACTTTTCCACCCTAAAACAGAAGGTGTCCCTGTATAGCTGATTTCTGCAAAGACACAACTTCATCTACTCCTTTTCTACCTGTTGAATGTGTCACAGGAATTGACTCAAATGAATAGTTGTAGCCCTTGTGGATATATTTTCTCCAGTGGTTCTGACCTTTATGAAACCAAGTATTAAGTTCTCTATGTCTGGCCTTAAAACTCTGTTTCCCTGTGTCCAGTCTCATGCAGTGCTCTGTGATTTCCATTCATTCACTTTACACACCAAACCCAGATTTTGGCTGACACCCCCATGAGCCTCCCCCTCAGAGATATCTAAGCCTCAGACATCTGTAAGTCAACCTGCAGTCCAAAAAGGTCTTACCAGCCTAAATAATTTAATTGCTTAATGGAAAGAATGGCTAGGAAATAAACTAATCATGATTCTGCAGGCTTTAAAATAGCTTAGTGTCTCTTTGTGAAGATGTAAGAGCTTCCCATTTTCACTGTTTTCATTTACTGTTGGGGGCTTCATTTTTTTTCCTCCTGCCACTGACCAGCAATGGCTTGTTAGAGGAACCCAAAGCTGGAATTAGGAAGGAGTTTAGAGCGTGTATATGAATAATCAGAAAAGGAGTAAGGGACCACCAAGGCAGAGTTTCAGGACCCTGGGGCAAGAGATGTCCATCAAGTGCTCCAGGAGAACGTAGTAACTGAGCCATAATAAGGCCCAGTGGGACTTGGAGAGCTTTGGTGACCTCCTCCTGAGCTGCAAAGAACCCAGGGCAGCAGCCAGGCTGGCTCAGCAAGGATTATGAGCCATAATGATTCAGATCTTGGCACTCATCTCAGGTCTTCTTCTATTGGTATACTCAATGGTAGGGTTCTATCAGTGTTAAAACATTTGGAAAAAACTACTTTGGTACTGTTTTATATGAAAGGTGCACAAACCCTGAAAAGACTGTTCACAGTGTAAAGTCAAGAGGTTGGCAACAGACAAGCCTAAACTAGAGAGATGTCTGGTGAAAGGAATTCACCCCATGAAAGACCACCTGAAGGTGTAGGGGATTTTGCACTGCACTGAACTACTCAAGGCTTCCATTGGCAATGGCTCTCAAATTTTTGAGGCTGCTCAACATGCCTGAGTTTTACAAACTGTTGAAAGTATTTGTTAAAGCTTTTTGGGCTACTTGATTTCCTACTCCAAAGAAAATGTCAATTTTTCATTTTTCCCCCTTCATAATAGATGTAAATTTTGAATTCTTGCTATAGAAATCAAATTGAGAAAGTCTGGTTTAGAGGTAAAAAACATGTCCTTTGGAAAGTATTAAAAAATTGTTCAAGAAAATTTTAGAGAAAATTAAGTATGCTGCTCTGAAATATGGGTTGGAGACCAGAAAAAAGTCGGTAGCATGTGCTAATAGAAAAGGCTAAACAAAATATGACACAAAGATAAAATCCAAACTAAATGGTCTCCTTTGTTTGGATTAAACACTTCCTCAATATCAGCATGTTCCGACAAAACATTTTAATTTTGCCAAAATTGCATTTCCTGGCAGAAATGGTCAGTAAAAAGGTTTTGACTAGCACAAGTACATGTATGCCAAGTGATTCCTTTTGTGTGTTGTGGTTTTCATCCGCTGTGGAGTGAACTTTTACTGAGCCTCATTCATTCATCTGCCCCACCATAAAAATGCACAGCTATTTTAAGCACGTTGTAAAGCGAACCATGTCACTTGGCCAGGCTGCCCAATCGCGGGAGTGTGGGATAGGGATCCCTCTCTGCACCCACCCCACACCCAGCCTTGCCACCCCCCCGGGATGCACCAGCCCCAACAAGCCCAACGGGAGCAAGGACAAAGTGCCTCCTTCTGGAGATGTCTGTAACTTCAGCTCACCCGCAGCAACCGGGATGGCTCATATAGAGAGATATCTGCATTCCTCCTTCTCCCCGCTTTAAAACATCTTTCTTTACATAAGGAAAGCTGCTCTCTCTGTTCTGAGGGCTGAGCCAATAAAGCCATCACAAAAGGGATCTGTTGCCAGAGTCCAGAAAGGGTTAAGGCAGCAGTTGGAGAGGTTTGGGGTGACGTGTGCTTCTGGACGCCTGAGAAGTCTCTTGAAGGTAGTTCCCCTCTGGTGAGGATGGGAGCGTGCTGAGGTCTGAAATCCGAGATCCCTCGCAGCCTGGAGCTGGTGAGGTCCCAGTAAAAGCTGTTTGCCTGCTTTCCCTTCCCGAGCAGTCACACCGCTGCACTGGCCTGGGCAGCATGGAGCGAGCACCCTGGACACTTGTAGGACTCACCCTTCTCCAGCTCCTGCTCATCTCCTGCTTGCCAAGAGGTACTGTAAGAGAGCGTGTGTGTTCCCGGCATGGTCGAATGAGAGTCCCTTTCCTTCAGTGTGATCAAAGGGGTTTGATCTCATGTGCTGTCATGGGAATCAGGGAGATCTGCAGGGACAGCAATAACAGAAAGAAGGGGCTCTGCTTTATGTACTTTTCTTGTTGTCAGCATGGAGTGAGTGTGTGTGTGTGTGTGTGTGTAGGTTTACCCAGGAATGATTTCAGGCAAACTTAATAGCCTTAAAGAGAAACAACTGGCTGAATTTGTTTGCCAATGGCCATTAAGAAAAAGGTATGCAATCACTTTGCTTATTACTACTTTTATTTTCTCAACACTCAGTGCTACGGAAATGATGATAAAAAGAGGCATTTAAGTTTCTGAATTGTAAAGCGTAATTTGTTTAGTTTGGCAAGACAGAGATTTTCCTCTCCAGCCCCAACACCAAGAATGAAGGCAAGGGAGAAAAAAGTGAAGGAAAAAAAGAAAACAAAACCCACACATTGTTTCCAATCTGGGATTTAGTTCTGCCAATATTATTCTTTCGAAGGGGAAGCCTTGTTAAAGCAGAACAATCTTTTTTATACTCAAGCCCCATCCCAGTTTCTGCTGAACCAGCATGCATCATCTTGATAAGGTTGAGCAAAAAAAGCATTTACTGTCGAGTGCAAATTTGCTGTAGTTATGGCCAGGAAGCTGGGCTGTTTACACGTGGAGGTGTCCAGACCTGCTTGCAGCAGCCAGCTGTCAGCATCACGGGCTGCAGCCCTAAGGACTGGGAGGTGAGGTGCCCTCAAGTCACCCACCCTTGAAGCTGCTGCATATTTTGGCACTGCTGACTCCTCTTACCAGGGGAGCTGTCGGATCTGCAGGCACTCAGATCTCAATGACTGTAAAGAATTGGTGTCGATGATGGTGCTTCAGAGGGCCCCTCAGCAGGGGCTGCAGCGGAGGGTCTGCCTCTGCAGTGCCCTCCCGTGCTGACCCCTCAGCACACAGGTGATGATCCGGGTCATCTGCCCACCAGGCTGGCCACCAGCACCCGCAGCCATCCTGGGAGGCTGGCCTCCTGCCAAAGCTTCCCCTGGGCCACAGGCACAGAGAGTTTCTCCCCACCTCTGTGCCACATGCACTGTCTTGTCCCTGCAGTGGCCTGTCCCTCAGACATGTGCCACCTTGCACACCGGCCAGGGAAGGTGGCTCCACGGCATGTGCCGTGTGCTGGAGTGACACAGAACTAGTGGCAGAGTATCCTTGGGCACAGGCTGTGGCTGTCAGGCAGCTGGGTGGGCATAAACCCCTCCTGCTGCAGGGGCAGCACATCTCTCTCACGGCAAGAATCTGATCCGCAGAGTAATCTAGTGCTGAGTCCCCTCTGCAGCAGTGACAACGGGAGGCAGGAGGAAGGACAACAATGGCCAGTGGGACACCAGGGCTGTGAGCTTTGGAGAGAGGGTGCTGGTTCCCCCAACACCCACTCCTCACACACCAGGAGCAGCGTGAGGAGAGCCATGACACACGGATGTCAGCTGTCCCCCTTGCCCCCTGCCCTTCCCTGCCATGCCTCCCCTGCCCTGCCCTGCCCTGGTGGTGGAGCAGCTGGTGGCACTTGCTTGGCACACAGCTGGCAGCATGAGGGGGCCAGGAGCTCCCCTCCAGCCACAGCAGGAGGGTCTCAGAGACAGGGGAGCGACTCAGAAGTGCAGTGGCCTTAACATGTCAGGGCAGGTTGGAAAATAGCGTTTTGTCTCCTCCCCACAGATGTATCCAATTTTTATCCATATTTATCACACCCAGTTGCACAGGGCCTGCCTCGAGAGCTGGGGGCAGGAGTCAGGGTGGTTTGGGAATTTAGTTTTTGGAATAAACTTGGACTGCAAGTGACTCATGTTTCCTTAAAAATATATGTGTGTTTTTGTGTGTTTCTGCCTATCTAAACCCTTCCCAACCTCTCCTCCCCTCCCCCTCCAGCCTCTGTCTAGAGAAGTGAAGGCCAGATGCACTCAGACACATCCAGATGCATTCAATCTTAGCAAATGGGTTACTTCAGTTCACATGTTTAGGTTCCTAGCATGGACAAAGGGAAAGAGAGTTGCTTTTTATTTTGGAAAAAAAGCATGAGGTCACTCACTTTTGACCCTGAGGCCTCTTCAAGTAGCTCCCAGGAGTCCCTGCAAGCCTGCCAATGCCCAGGATTTTTCTCTCCACCAGCCCTGAAGGAGCCCTGATCACCACAGGACGATGCAGTTGTCAGCAGCAGGACCTCCCTTGGCCATGTGGATGCCCCTCTCCCTCCTGCAAGGACAGGGACATGGTGAAGGGCAAACTGCAAGGAAGGTCACAGGGCAAGCAATGATCAGGGACAGAGGCCTGGCAGACTGAGGGCATCTTCAGCCCTTGGATAGGGCTGGACTACACAGCAGTAGAGCTTAGCTGTAAGGACTAAAATTTGAGGAGGGTTGCTGCTGTCTGTGTGGACTATTTCTACCTAGGTAACAGTAGCTGCAAGTTAAGTTTTCAGAGTGTTGCAGGTCTCACACCATTAGGAGAGGCAAGTCCTCAAGACAGGTCCAGCACCACTCCTCTACGTTTAGGACACGAGCACATTCTCATGTTATGTGGTCATGAATTTCAATACTGCAGCTGCTTCTTCTCCGCAGATTTCCAAACATTCCCCCCTATTGCAGAAGTCTAACATCATCAATGCTGTCACGTAGTCAAAAGTTCTACATTCATGACCTGTTCCTGTTACTTGTCTTGCAGCACAGAGAAAACAAATTCTCTTCCTGATCATACTAGTATAATTCTTCTGCCCAGAGCAAGATCCTCTGTCCCAGAAAGAATCAAAGCCTGAAGAGTAATGTGGCAACCTCTGAAGAGCCTTAACCTGGCTATTCTTCCTGCCACAGCTTTTCTCAAATGAAGCCACAAGGCCACAGTGCCAATAATAAGATCACAAATGCCAGGTCATAAATACTGAGAAGAAACTAAAGGAGAGGGGTATTTTAAAAAGACAGTCAAATTAGTGTGCATTTATTAAGTGGACAGATTCCACTGAGTATTGTAGATTTCCCCCTGTGTTCTCCCACTGGCTTTATTTTTTTTTTTTTTAATAGAAATCCTTTCTTTTGCCTCTTCCCACTTGCCACTGCGTGAAAGCACACACTACTGGCAGAAAAGGATGCTAACTGACTCTGTAGATGCAGCAGTCTAATTATTCAGAAAAGGTCTGTGACCACAAAGTAAGCACACTGAGTAAAACTAAAATAGGGATGTATTTTAGCTCCTCTTTTAATTAGCGCAGCTGCTGAAAAGAGTAATAGGTACATAATTTCTAAAGAGAAGCAAGTGGTTCTAGAGACAGCACTATCCATTTCATCCTCTTAACACATCAAATAGACAAATAGACATAATTTGCACAGTAGTTTATCTTAGACAAAAAGGTTAACAATAAAGACCTGCAGTTCCCTTTATTATTAAGGGTTTGGGGTACATAATTTTCCAAGAGCCCCAGTAAAAGTCTCTTAAAGGGAACATCCCTCTTCCCTTCCAAGGCATCTTCCTCTTGGCCTCACTGAAATCAAAAGGACAATTTTCCTATTCATCACAGTGGAGACACACTTTCAGCCAGTGTTGCACTGAGAGCATTTCCTGTTGTCAATGTCCACACACCTGATTGCTGTGGGATGAGGCTCAGCATGCATATCTGTACAATGGCAGTAGAGCCAAGTAAGAAAGGAGCAGAAAAATGAGACAGACCTAAAGAAAGTGTAAGCTGCAACTAGGTTTCATCTCTGTTGAAGCTGGCTTTTCTTTAATGAGAAGTTAAAGAATCCTTTCAGATTAGCGAATCCTTTCAGAATTATTACATGGCCAAATATTCCCTACTAACAGCCTTAAGAAATTGCTCCTTCAAATTCAACTGCTTGTTTCTTCAGTGGAAGACAGTAGTTGTTGTTGAGCAGCATGTTGAAAAATTAAGATGAAATCAAATACAAAGGGGCATGTTCTCATCTGTGGAACACAAACCGGTTAAATAATCACTTCGAAAAAGTCATCCTCTATGGACTCAAATTCTAGAGATGTATGTATCTGTTTGTATCTGGTCTTACACTGCACTGTTACTGCAAATGGCACTTTTCAAAGCAATTTGAAGTAATATTTCTTTGAGCTTAAGTAGTGTTTATCAACGTACTGATGGATAAATTGAGGCATGGAAGGAAAACTTTTGCAGGATAACAGAATGGACTTGTAGCATAGGAAGATCCCTCCAAGGACAGATATGGCAAATTGGTTTTTTGCTCAATCAGTTGTCTGAGCCCTCCACATAGCAGCTACTGTCAGCACAAATACAGGGACAGGAATGGGAAGTCAAGGAGAGGGAGAAAAATGTCCCATCTCAGCAGCAGCACGGGCTTATATCAGCTTAAAGTGCCAGTACTCTAAAAAAATCCTCATTCTTCCAAAGAAGTGGAAGACACAAGAGATAATTGGTATAATTGGTCTTGCTTCAATTCACCTTAGTTCTTAGCCACACAGTTTTCCCAGCTCTCAGATCTTCGGAGCAGAAATCCCTTTCCATCTAGTGAGGTATCTATGATATACAAATTCACAATGGCAAAGGATTAGTCAGCTGAAGCTGACAGTTTACCATGATGAGCGGCCTGACCCAACCCTGAGGCAACAATGTGCTTTTGAATCTGTTCCTGAATCCCCAAAGCTTTAAGCCTGATCTCAGCCCTGGGGATGAGTGGAGGCAGCAGCATCACTGAAGTGAATTGTTGTTGGACTGACACTGCCAACAAGGAGGACATTGTCTGGAAGCATTGCCTCCAACTGGTGTCCCACAAAATCCATCACTGACAGCCTCTAGGATCTGACATGCTATAGGGACTAGGAGATCTTGCTGCAGATGTAGGTAGCAAGCATGAATGTGCTGCCATCTGAGCCTGAAATGTTGATCTCTCACCTCACAATCCTGCTCAGGCTGGACCCAAAGCATCAGGTGAAGTGCTGTGTTGGGCTGTGCCAGGCTCCTGAGCCAAGGTCTTCCCTCCAAGCACATGCCCTTGATGTTTGCGTGCTTTCCTAACACAGATATTTCTTGCTTGGTTTCCATGGTCTTGAGCTGCTTCCATGTGAGCTGTTTATGCCTGAGTTTAATGGTCTTTTCTTCCATCATTAAAATCTCATAAATTAATCCACTGTTTATTTGCCTGTCCAGAGTCTTGTTTGTTCATTGCAGCTAAATATTTTGCATAGGTTGTCAAGCAGCTTCTTCCGGCTTGTCCCAAAATCAAAGACACAGTCACTGCCTGCAAGCCAGACTGCCTGCTTTGGAAGATTATCAAAGTAAAGCTCACAAAACACCCCACAATTATCTCTGCCACAGCTGGCTGAGGCCTCGCTTTCAGCATTTTACTCAGTCAATAAATCTTCCCCCACTTTTCTCTGCTCGTTCTCTTCTGGTTTTGGGTAATAATGGCCAAGTGTGTGTGTGGGAGCTGCCAGTGGTTGCCCATCCCCAAACACACAAGGGAGAGCAGGGTTATGCCTCTGCCTCCCTGAAGCACAGGCTGAGCTCAGCCAGACAAACAAACATTGATTACACACATAAGTGACTCTCTGCATATCCCTCTTAAACTTCTGAGGCAAAGATTTTGTTTGCCTTTTTTTTCGGTAGCCCAGAGACAAAAGAAAAGGGATACTGTTATTATTAAAGGGATGCATAAACTCTTCAATCATATTTCTTTAAGGAATAGCTTCTACAGAATGTCAAAATAATAGATTTTGTGTGAAGAAAATCCTAGAAGGGCCACTTAAAAAAAAAATCTCAAATCCACATATTTCCTTGTCAAGGCTATATAAATTGCCCAAACTGCAGAAACTGAGAACCTGAAAGGGAATTAAATTGTCAGTAAATCAAAAGACAGTTTATTTTCATTGTCTAAGTTGAGACAAAAGAAGTGAGCAAACAGCATTTCTAGGTGGCAGCAGGTATATTTTTACAATTTTTTAAGACCCAAGATCTGCTGCTCCCTTCTTAACACTAAATATTACCTCAAGGTCAAATTATTCTACAAATACACACATTTGATCCACCAAGAATAAGCGTGGCCTCTGCTTTTTGACTCTGTTGTGTACACAAGCTCTACATATAAAAATAAATATGCATATGCACATATTCACACTCTCTACCTACATACAAATACATGTGTAATGTTTTAGGAAAGAATAGAGTAATTTAGGTTAAAAGGGATCTCTGGATGTCACATGGTCCAGCCCATCTCTTGGTCCTAACTTGAAAGTTGTGTTGCTCACAGCCTTATCTTGGCAGGATTTGAGTTTCTGCAGGGATGGAGACATTCCTTTGTCACCCCAATGTAACTTTGCCTGTGAATATTTGGATCCTTTTACAGACAAAAATTTCTCTTGGAGAATATATCCACTTTATTAATAGGTTTTAGCAATCTTGAGATAAATGAGATTTCTATCTTGAGCTAGAAAAAATGAGAATTTGAAGGACGCTTTACAAAAGCTCTGAGTGTTGGATAGTTATTTATTAGTCAGACTTTGTAGAGTACTGCTTCAGGAAGAAGTGAAACCCCCACCCCATACACCAGAGACACAGCTATTGTCTGTCTTGTATGGTGAGATGTATCAACCTGAGTGTCAGTTCTACGGAGATAATTAGACGTGTGTAATTAATTTTCTCTGGAATCTGAATCAGATACAATTCATAGATAAAAGGCTTAATTAAAAGGGAATAATAGCCATAGGTTAAGAAGCCCCAGCTTGCCCAGGTTGATTGACTGCCATTCTGAAAATTAGAAGGCAGGAGTTTAATGCCCGACTCTAGTATTATTTTTCCCTAGGACCTTGAGCAAAGTCACTTCACCTCCCTTGTTCTTCATTTTCCCATCTGGAAAGACAACTTTGTAAAGCACGTCAAGATCTACAGGCAAATGAGTCTATAACTGCTGAAAACTAAGATTATTTCAACGCAAGATTCCACTACTGGAACAAAAAACTGCAGAATCTTATTGGATGGCAGGAACAGCTTTTTCTTTTTGCAACGATTATAGGGGCAGAGAGGGGGGATGGAAAGGTTTCAGCACAAACAGCAGCCTCATTCCTAAACTTAGAGCAGCAGCAGATTCTCCCTGGTCAGTACACCAAGCACAAGGGAAAGGCTCAGTTCTAAGGAGCACAAAGGGCTGCATTTCATTTCCTAGCTAAAGGAGGAAAAAAAAAATAGAAGAAACAATTGGGTGGTCCTTCTTTTTATGGAGTCAGTAAAAATCCTTAGGGGAGAAGATAAGTTTCCGGGAACCAGGCATCATGAGGTCATGGAGAGTCAAGTGAGACAAAGCAGCAAGGCTCAGTGGTAGGGAGCTCCAGCAGGCACAGTAATTAGGTTATCATTGACAATGAAACAAAAAAAAATTGTGTGAGAAGGGAACCAGGTACGGGCAATAGATGGGAGTGTTTCACCTTAGAGATTTTTCCATGACAAGACAACCCTGTTACTCAGAGTTTAATACACAAGGAAAAAGGTTGTTACCTAACCACAAAAAAAAAAAAAAAAAAAAAAAAAAAAAAAAAAAAAAAAAGAGGAGGATAGAAGGAAAAAAAAAGAGCTAGTCTCATTAAGTTTCCTTCATGTCTCATCTTTCTAGTCTGCTCTCTCTTTTTACTATCAAACTCCATGAAAGCAGTCATCAGGGCTGTCAGCTTGTTAGAAGGCACGCTGACAGCTCTGTGCACTCCTTAGATCTCTCTTTGTAGAATTTAGACAACACACTGGTGGGGAAAGACAGGATCTGCACTTACTGTGGCAGTCCTGAGTCACAGTCTGAGGTTGTTTCTTAAAAGGGTACTTCCAGCATAGCTTAGATATCATATGAGGTTATGCTAAATAATAGAAAGATGTTAGCATATTAGAAATGCCAGGCGAAATGAACCTTTAGAAATAACAAAAAGTCTTGTTTCCTTTGGCAGTGAAGTCGAATGTAACAACATGTGCTTCTGGGTGAAAATAGGGAGTGAAACCAGGTAAAATCCAACTTTAAAAGTGGCTTTTCCTGGTGGGCCCCCTAGTTTTTAAGAATAGCAAACTCACAAGCAGAAATACAATCAAAACACGCTATCATAGTTTAAATAATCTATACTATATGTGATGCTTTAAATCAGTCCTGCAATCTGAAGAAACTTTCTCCTGTGATGTCATCCTCTGTGGTTTTCTAAACCTATTTTTCTCACCACAGAAGTGGGAAGGCCTTGCAGAGAAAGTGAACATATTCCTTCTCTCCGGTCTGTTTGCTTCCTCTGGCTGGCACTGCAAAGCTCCTGTGTGTCCTTTAGACACGCAAACCATGCTGACATTTCAGGTGCATGTTACTGCGTAGTTTGGGTTTTTCTCGGCTGAAGACCTTGGCCAGCCTCATGCCATCCATGATCTTATAAAATACTGGATAATAGATCCTGCCAGTCCTCATCAGATAATGGATGATTTCCATGTGTCCTCCTCTCCATTCTCTGCAGAGTACACAGTGATCAATGAAAACTGCCCAGGAGCTGAGTGGAATATCATGTGTCGGGAATGCTGTGAATATGACCAAATCGAGTGCATCTGCCCAGGACAGAAACAAAGAGTGGGCTACACCATTCCCTGCTGCAGGAACGAGGAGAATGAGTGTGACTCCTGTTTAATCCACCCAGGTATGTTTGTGGCTGTGCTGTGTTCACACTAAATCCTTGGCCAAGGCATCATGGCAGATGATGGGCAGGGCAGTGGTGAGCAAGCATGTCTCACAGAAGCACGGGATTGTCCTGCATTTCCTCCGGAACTTCATTTGCCACTCAGCTGACAGCAGCAAGACACTTGGCAAGGTTCCCCCAAAGCAGGAAGCATCACTGGACAAAAAACCCCAACACTTCCTACTAGCAGTGCTGTCCTCAGGATGTTTTGGGCAGGCTTGGAAGCTGCCAAAGGGTGACACTATAGTTGGCTTCACACCAGGAGTGTTTTGGTGGTACTCTTGGTTGATTTGCATCCCCAAAGCAAGAAGAGAGAGACAACTTGGAAGTCCCACAAGCAAGAAGGAAACAGATGAGTGAAAGGTGAGAGAAAGAGAGAGCAGGAGGAGCTAGGACCAGTTCAGAAGTCACCAGAATAATTTAGACTGGGTCCAAATGGCATCAGCACACACATTCAGACTCCTGAGAGAGGTGTTTACAGTTAGAGCAATAAGATTTAGAGGTTTGGGCAAGTCAGACCATGAGTTTGGTTCCAAATCTCAGAGTCTGAGCTGCCTAGGGCGTGGAGTTTGGATATGGTTCCCAGCGGGAAAGCTGTCAGCACCTCTGCAGTCATTAATGCCATTGGCATTTTCTGTGGAAAAGACAGAGAGGCTGCTCCTCTTCCTGCAGGACAATCCACCTTGGCTTTCATCTAACACATTGGCTCTCTTTTTAGGCTGCACCATCTTTGAGAACTGCAAGTCCTGTCGCAATGGCTCCTGGGGAGGGACACTTGACGACTTCTACATCAAGGGAATCTACTGTGCAGAGTGCAGAGCTGGCTGGTAT
The DNA here is from genome assembly GCF_029207755.1 of Chamaea fasciata. Lineage (NCBI taxonomy): Eukaryota > Metazoa > Chordata > Aves > Passeriformes > Sylviidae > Chamaea > Chamaea fasciata. Next base: position 19,236,326 of record NW_027094092.1, on the reverse strand, counting down.
GGAGGGGACTGCATGAGTAAGTGTCCTACACAGGCAGGGAGGGATGTCAGGGATAGGGAGTGGTGGGACAGAGCCAGGGCCATGCTGTGCCTTTCCAGCTATTCCTGTACAGCAACTCTTGCAAAGGGCGCAAGCAGGATAAGGTAAACGCAACCAGGAAGTAAGCAGATCGACAATTAGGACAAAAACTTTTCTCCCAATGCTTGTCTGAGAGGAATTGGACTGACCCTCATGTCCTGGTGGGTTAGAACCCTACTAAATATCTGTTTGGGTTTGGTTTATTTGAAAACTTTAACTACCGTGACTCCGGAAATTCCTGTAATCTGCATTTCTTGGACGCATTTCATCACAGCCCCAGAGCATAAGCAAAAACATTTACAAGACCAACAGCTTTATCAAAGAGCTTACCCTCTGTCCTTCTTCAACCCCTGCCAGCCCCAAGGATATCCCAGTGTTTCCTTCCTCTACCAACACATCTTCAACACGCTTCAAGGCGCCTCTAGAAAACACTGTCCTGCAACTTCTGATGATGTCACAACAATGGATGTTTCAAGTCCTGCTAGCAATATCTAAAGGTTTTGTTCCTGACAGTATGCAAAAGCTCCTGCTTTTTAGTTTTGCTAAGATATTAATCCCAATTCTGTCTTTCGATAATGATTTCCATCAGCTGATTGTACAGTGTTTAAGACTGGTATTTCCTTCACCAATTTCCCACCAGTGAAGGTTTAGCTCTCTTTCAATTTTAATTGACCGTCTCTTTGTTCATATTTCACTGGAAGGGATAAAAGCAGGGTCTGCTTTCCCTACCCTGTTCTGTCCATTGTGCTACACACCTTAGGCTTATATCCTCTTAGTCACTGATTTTAAAGCAACAATTTAACTTGCTTAACAACACTGCCCATGACCATTCAGAAGGTGAAAGCATATAAAATAAAATCATTGCTTCAAACAGCAGAATGTGGAGAATCCACATGTTTCAGCAACAGAGCTAACTCAACCTGGAGGCTTTGGAAGTTGATCAACTGAGTTCCTTGCCGTTTATGGTGTGATTTCTGAGAACATTTTGAAGTCCCATTTTCTCTAGGTCCATGCTAGAGCTTCTCTGGAATTTTCTTTAAAAGCAGAGCCAAGAAAGAGTCATTAACTCGTCTAATTTTTCCTCCATCTGCCTGAATATACTGGTTGCCTACAGTATATTTCAGTTTATTCTTCCCACTTGTATTGGAGAAAACACACCGTCACACAGAGGTCTATTTGGACATTTTTGCAGTACTGAAAGCTTTGTCTTATAGTATTTTTCTTACTACTTGCTCTTTTAAGGGAACTAGCATGACACTGAGGCTGTGGTCTCTTTCATGTGGTTCTGTGGTACTTGAGAGGTAAGGTAGGAAGGTTACACAGGGCTGTTGCCTCTTCCACTCTCTTTAAGTGGGGACACAGAGGATAGTTATGACACCAGCACCTCCCGAGCTCCCCTTTTGTGGCTCTCACGGTTATCTCAATTTTGGCCTTGATGGTAGGTTCAGGCATGCAGAGAACCGCATCTCTGGAAAGCAGCCTATAACCATGATGGATGCTGGACTGCGGGCTCACAGCGATGTGCCTTTGGGTCTGGAGTGTGGCCAGCAAGTAGCCTTGGAATGCCAGCAGGCACTGGCTGCTGGAGCCGTGGATGTGCTAACACATCACAGCTAGAAGAGCACAGGAGGAGCCATCTCTCTTTGGGACCCTCATACGGCACCACAGCAGCCACTTTGCAGCCAGCCCTGGGTGCCTCGCCAGCGGCAGAGGGCCGAAAAATCCCAGAATTACAAAGACGCGCCACCACGGCAATGGCGGGATGTAATCTGCCTACTTCCATTGCCAGTGCCAGAGCCGCCGGGGCACGGCCCGGCCTCTCGGGCGGCAGCTCCCGGCGGGGCCGCGCCGAGGGAGCGCCGGGCTCTGTCTCCCTCTCGCGGGGCCACCGAGCGCTGCCGCCGCGCTGCGGATCCCGGCACCGGGGCCGGGCGAGAGGGCGAGCAGCGCTCCGGCCGCATGCCCGCGCTGCCGGGCCGTGGCGAGGCGGCGCCCCGGGCACGGCGCGGAGGGCCCGGCGAGCGCTGCATCCCCCGGCCGCCGCCCCGGCCGCCCGCGGCCGCCCCCGGCACCGGCGCCGCACGGGCGGTAGGTGGCGGCCGGGGGCCCCGCAGGAGGCCGCGCCGTGAGGCCCCGGTCATCCCGCGGGATGGGATGGGCTCCAGCGGGGGACGGCGGGGATGCGGAGGGTCTGCGGGCAGCATCAGTGCCTGTTTAACACTGTACGCGGCGGGGGCAGCTGTACGGCAGGGTCTGGGTACCTCCGGGAGAGCAATGAGACCCAGCCCCCAGCGGCGCTCAAGGGGCTGAGTGCGTTCGCCAGCGCAGGGTGAGCCCTCGGGAGAGATTTACGGGAGCTGGCAGCAAAAGTAGTGATGATGGAGGGCCATGGCAAGGAAGAAGTACCATGGGATGGTTCGAGGGTCTGTCTGGTTTGTAGTATCCACTGGCATAGCTGGAAGCATGGGTATGCCTGAAAGCCCACCTAAGGATCATTTGGTAAAAAGATAAATTTCATAGAGTAGGCTAAAGGAGTATTATTAGGAAATAAACACATTGACTAGATTTAATTGGGTGCTACGATATTTTCTAATGGGATTTGGATTGAATCATCATGACCCAAAAGGCACATCAGAGTCTAAAACCAGAAGGAAACCAACCCTGCAGAGCCATTTCCTTTGCACCCTGCACTCCCAACAGCTTTTGCCATCCCCAAGTTGTAATGTCACTTCAAGGCACATGCTCCATCAAAGCAGGGAGAAAGTGGTGTTTTCTCACAGCTGTTCTTAGCTCTGCTGTCCAAATATGGACCCTGTGCCAGACAAGAGAACTTGTAGGTTTTGAAACTTTCTGAACATTACTGTCTCACATAAAACTGGTGACCAGCAACCAACAGGAAGCAGCAGGTTGTGACAAGTGACAGCTGCCTTCCCATATCAGGCTGTTTCTGAATAGCATTAACCTTTCTACTGTCTTTCTCCTCTGTTCAGTCATCTTGACCTTTGAAGGAGCCTCACATCTAAGATGCAGCACCCAAAGAGAAGATAATGAGTTCTTACCAGAGGTCGTCTCAGGACCTCTCCCTCCATCGACCCACAGGTCTCTGTGGGCTACAACTCAGAGGTCTCCTGAATTTTTTTTATTCTCTGTTACTAACAAGCCTTGGAGGAAATCTTACTGTGGCCCTGAAAGCTGCCTTTTTTTCAAGAACAGGAACGGAACAAGGATGTTGATACTCTGCCAAAGTGGTTTATTTTTTTGTAAATGAGGCAGAATTTGCCAGCATTTGTGTTTATGATGTAAATTATTTTTGAGAGCTTTCCAGGTCTCCCACAGATTTAGAATGGGAAGAGAAAAGACTCCTTTTGATCAACATATGACTGAACTGTTGGTCTGAGGAGTCAGCCTAACTTCTGCTAGAAGCGCTGGAGATTTAAGGGCAGAGATTTGGTGTGATCGCAAAGGTGCTTCGTGCAGAGAAGGGTGGGAGCAAACCTGAGAACCTTCTTTTGGAGAGGGTCACTGAATGGCTCCTATTTAGTCTCTGGACCACCTGCTTTGCTGGCCAAACCTACTTCCTCGGCGCCAGTGTTCAGAGAGTTCAGGCTGTACCATGGCAAACAGAGAAGTGTGTTTAGTATGCCGTGCATACAAGTATCTCTTTGCAGCAGTTCTTTGGCTTTCCTTTCTTAAAGGCATCGAAAACTCAAAAGCCCTTCAGGACGAAAGGGAAACTTTCTTTGAGGTGGTCCAAGCCCCCTGTCAAACCCTCTGAAGATTTCTAGCAGCTTTGTCTCAGGTTGTTTTTGAGGCGGGAGCCAATGGCAGCACAAGGGCCCATTTCTTGCTGTGGGAAGGAGCATTATCATTTTCACCACAGCAGATCCTGCTGTACTCGGCTCGTTGAATCCTAATGTGGTTGCTGGGCACACTCATTAATCCTTGCCTTTTACAGAGGGAACTGAGCAAGCCACAGAAGAGGATGAAACACTTTTGAGGAACTCTTCTGAGCAGGATTTCTGTTTCCTTGGGTCCTGCTTAATTAAGGGTAACTGAGGGTAAATGAACAAAGGGTATTTCATTTGAGCAACAGTTTCTTAAGAAGAAAGAAGAGGAATTGACCTGCAGTCTTCATGTTTCCCCATAGACCAGATGCAGCAGGATTGATTTCCAGACACTGTGATCAATGGGAACCACAGTTGCTCAGTACTTCACCAAATCAGGTCACTGTCACCCTTTCTCCCTAGGGGAGGAAGGGCCCAGAGGCAAGTGTTAAAACCCTCTGTTTCAGTAGGAAACATTCATCCTGGGTTACTGGTTAAAAGCTTAGGGTTTCTCTAGGGAAACAGATGGAAGCAGCAGAGCTTTCTGTTGGACTGAAGAGGTAAAAAGAAGTGAGAGAATTGCTGGAGGTCTTTTGGGTCATTTGACTTTTTACTTATCCTCATCTGCATTGTGTAGAGTCCCCTGATTAGGTGACACTGTTAGACTGAATTGCAATTTTTGGCTTACAGATGCAGCCTCATACTCCAGCAAAGCAACAGAAGGCTTACCAGGGGATGTAGCCATGTGCAAGACTCCACTCAGAAAGATGTAGTCAGGAAAGTAGGAACTGAAAAATTAGCTCTGTCTGGTACACAGTGATTTAACTGTACATTTTGCTAGGATGTGCATGTGCAGATCACAATAAGCTCTGCAAAAATCACTAAATAACTTTTCATCTTCCACAGAGGAAAATATCATTAGACATATTTTATAGCTGGGGAAAAGGGAGAGGTTACCGAAGGTGAGGGAAAACTTTGGGCTAAAAATGTTCAGCATTCAAGAGGAGGAATTAGGACAACTATCCCCGGACAGATGCCTAGGGACAGCTGCATGATAGTCATGAAAAGATATTGCTCCCCTGGTGTGACCTTGTCTGCTGTTTGTTCAGCTTATTGTCCTCTGATGGTTTCCTTAGATTGGGCAAAAATAACTGGAGCACTTCATCTTATCCTGTTGATGCTGAAGTACATTCCATAGTATGGTGAAAAACTGAGAGCAGCACAGACAGAGTGGAACAAGACTAGAGGAAGGATAAGAATGAGCCTGAAAGAAGGGATAAGGGCTGTATATTCTATATATGTCACACTGACTCATCAGTGTCACACTGATGATGGAGGAGCTGTGATGTTTATATATCTTCATTGGCATGGTGGCATTAGCATGCAAGGATGGTGTAGTGAATCCTGAGGACAAACGTCCTTTAGGAATACATCAGCTCCTTTTCCTCCCAGAGTCTCCTTATGAAGGACTTGCAACCATGATGTCAGGTGTAACAGATTTTTTTCTCTCATCCTTTCGCTTACTTGAGCTAATTCAAGTGTTCATTGTAGTTTTGTCACTTTCCCACCAGCTTCCTCAGCTTTAGTGGTTGCAAATGTCAGCATGGGCTCCATCAAAACTGTTCTGAGCTACAGCATCAGCCAGGTGGGTGGGTGGGCTAATTAACAGAGAGGCAAAAGCTGCAAGAAATAGTTTCATGGAGCTACATTGCAAACCAGGGAAAAACAATCAGCTCCAACTTTCCCAGGGGGTACTCTTAGCCTAGGCAATACTCCAGTATAGTCATAACTCTTTACAACCATTGTGTGGGTGTCCCAATATTTTATACACTGCCTTGTAAGAAAGAGTGTATCTTCCTAAGCCATCCCGTTGTCTCCTTCTGGTGTTATTTCTGCATATATTTTCTTTAAATGTCTCTTGAAGGTCCTTCACACATTTTTTTTTTTCTTCTTTTTCTCCCCAGGGTGTGGGCAGGTTCTTCGGGCTTCTAGAGGTCAGATTTTGCTGGAGGGTTACCCACTGAATGCTCGATGTGAATGGACTATCTATGTTCAAGCTGGATTTAACATTGAGTTAAGGTGGGTCTTGCTGACTTTTAGCCAGCACTGATTTCAGGTGGACATTTGGGCATGGGGGTAACCTAGAGTCAGTGAGGGTCAGCAGCTATGAGCCCTGGAGCAGTGAAGGTATAGTAACCACTTTGCATTTGGTACCACAGCTCCTTCCCCTGGTCTGGCTTGTGATGAACAGGCAGTGGACAAATCAGTGCTGTGTTTTCAATTCCAATTTAGGACAGATGGATGCTGAGGAGAGTTTCTCAGGCATTGGGCACAATGTGTTTCTGTAGAGGTATTTTCAAGACCTTGACAGCAAAGCACCCAGTATTTTCAGAAGATTGTACCAGGCTGAACTAAGACATTCTTTGAAGAAAAGATGTAGGAATGTTTTGGTATGATGTCTTATGCAAGGAGAGAGTTGCCCATGAGTCCTGCCTTGCATTTAGCCTTCATTTTCCCCCTCTTTTTTTTTTTTTTTCACTCTTTTCACCAACCCTGTTTTCTATCAGCCTCAGTTATTCCTTTCACCATTCCTATGCCTGGAGGATGTGATCGGTTCTCCTGCAAGTCACAGAATCACAGGATGAACTAGGTTGGAAAAGACCTTTGAGAATATCAAGTCCAACCTATGACCTAACACCACCTTATCAGCTAAAACATGTCACTCAGTGCCACATGTTTTTTTAAACACCTTCAGGGACAGTGACTTCACCACCTCCCTGAGCAGCCTGTTCCAATGCCCTCTCACTCTTTCTGTGACTAATTTTTATCTCATGTCTAGCCTAAACTTCCACTCATACAGCCTAAGACTGTGTCCTGTTGTCTTGTCATCGCTCTTCTGAGCTGTGTATGCTTAGACCTGTTAGCCAACCCCTAGTGACTCAAGTTCACAGTTCCTGCCCACTGCAGGAGAGCCTCTTGTTGGGGTAATTAATAATGTTTTCAAATGTGCACAGCAGGGTGCTCACACATGCATGCGGGGAAGTATGGCAGGGGATGGTATTCGAAACACACTAGCTAATATAATGAATAGCTTAACCCTTCATATCAGTGTTTCACCTACTTTGGTGCCCAGGCAAAAGAACTATGCTAGATACACAAACAGTTAAAATATGTTTAAACAGTTTAAATATGTGCCTATATGTTTGAAGAAAAACTTAATGGGAGGAAGAGCAACAAATCAGTTGGAAAGAAGAGCTTGTGGTTTTCTCACACGAATGCACTTTTTTCACACCTGAAAATGCAAGCCTATTGTGTAGTTGTGTTCTACTACTGCCTGGATAGCATTGTGTAGAAGACACAGCAGCAGTGCTGCGAGGAAGAGTTTTGTGTTCATGTGACGTAACTTTCCATCGGTGTCAGTGAGCATGGGTTGCACCTGCCTTCTTTTTAAGAGATATTGTTGATGAGGTGTATGATTTGCACAGCACAAGCTTAGGGAGGTGATATTTTTCTATATTTCTGAAAAGGACCTTGTCAATTGTGAGGCTTAAAAAGTGCGTCAAGAGCTACAGGTGTCACCCTATCTTCACTGTTGTGGGGATGGATGTGAGAGTGGAAATGGAACCCGTGCATGTACGTAACTATTGAATACATCTGTCTCTGGGTGAAGTGTTAACAGCCAGATGGCATCAGGCAGAAGGTTAAAGAAAGGGACCAAAGGTCATTTTTAACAAAGGACACTATATCGAAGAGCAGAACTTGCTGTGGCTGCACTAAGGAGACTCTAATCTGTTTTCAAAGCAGTAGAATAGGGAGACCTGTAGTTAACAGATGTACTAACTCTGGAGAAATCAGATTTCCATTCTATACCCTGAGGGCCACCCACGTGCAGACTAGGAGGATGTGTCACATGGGAGCCATACAGTTCACAGTATGGTTCACAGTTCACTGTTCAACTTTGCTGTTACAGAAGATGGAAAACTTTAACACAAGAATGCCTTTCTCTTCCTCCCTATGTCTATCCTTCCTTCAATCAAATAAACATAATACTAGGTATCACCTTGATGTGAAGTAATGTTACGTTTCAGCTGTGAAGGTCTCCAAGAGGGAAGGCTGAACTACCAAACTTCTGTTGTCAGCATCTAATTTATCTGAGCTGGGTAATGTTGGAGAATCCTAAAGCCCTTTGCCTAGCCTGATGATGAGCCTAATGTCTGAATGCTTAGAAATCTCAGCAGATGACATAGCACTCCCAGGGAAAGAGCAGGAGCACTCCTCAATGTCCACATTTAACCATGCCGCCTTGAAAGTCCTGCAGGGGTCATAGAGGAAACCTTCATGGCAAAGATGGAACAGGAGGTCCTCACGGAAGGTAACCCTGTAGTGCGTTCCAAGTCAGTTGACGTCTTGAAGGTGCACCAACTCAGAGCTGTCCATTGACGTACTTCAGCAGTTAGGTATCGTGGAAAACATGTACATTTAACCTGAAACTTCACCTTTAGGTTATTCCTACCCAGAAGGGCAGGTTCACCTAAGCTAACCAACAGAGCCTGCCTCCTGTGTCTGCCATCCACATTTCCTTCACTGTATTTTCATATAAACATGCTGATACCCTCTGTGGCTGGTAACTGCTTAGAGCTGTAATGCACAGCCAACACTGTGCTGAATCAGCACAACTGCCAACAAAAGAACCCCTCTTTTCATTCTCTCTGTGCACAAATCCTGTTTGCTGCCACTCTGGCTTGCAGGGGCAGGGACGGGGACAGTGTAGTACACAACAGTAACAAAAGGGTTGTCTTTGCTTACATAGGGCAGGAAGAGTAAAACTCCAAGGAGCACAGATAAATCTTCCCTTGCTTTAAGCTGTGCCATGCAGTCCTTCGGGGGTTGGCCCAGTAGAGCTGTTTTGATAAATAGTGTCCATGTTGTGGTGGTAGTTTCTTTTCTCTGCTTTTTTTGCCAGCCTTGGGGTTTCTTTTTGTGTTGTGATGTATAGGCTCCCTCAGCCTGAGCCATGTCAAGGATGTCATATCACAGTAGAAGTAGCTCACAACTTTCAGTTCTTCTCTTTAGTGCCTCAGCAGAGATGCAGTTTTAAATTTGCCCTCCGGCTAGAAGCTTTCGCCAGAGGGGTTGGCCAATATATGCCCACTGCAGACACTGATGAAGTAAAGAAAATACTTTTCATTCCATTGTGTGTCTGATGACCTGTAGCACAAAATTAACATGCTTATTTTTATAATATCCAAGAGAATTATGGTATAATTAAGGTTTCACTGGTGAGGAAACTGAGGTCCATTGAATTGTGTGTACCTGTGGTTTAAACAGCAATAGATCTCACAGTCTGTAAAGGGTCCTGTCAACTGGGCTGTAGCCAAGAGGTTTTTAAGAGCTTTGGCAGGTTTCCTGACCTGCCAATTCTGAGTCTTAATCACAGGATCCCATATTGTCAGTACAGTGTATCTGCTTCTTTGCCAAGTTAAATAAAATGCAAGTCAGAACCCTTATGCCTTTTACATTTTTCAATCTGTTTTCATCATTTTTTAAAACAGAGAAAGTAAACAATTAAAACCAGTATTCCGTGTATGGTTCTTTCATTCTTTGTGTGTATATCTTGATATTTTTTGTTCAGGGACACGCATCAAGTCACAGTTTACCTTCACATCTATAAATAATACTGCTCCCAGTACATGGTGGGCATTCCAGAAACTTTCCTTCTGCATTAGCACACATACTTAATCAGAAAGGTACCAGTTCAAAAAACCAGAAAATATTTTTTTCTGGTTTGGGTCAGGATAAACTGTAGCCTGGTAAGTGTGACAAAGATGAATGGGTTAATTTGTATTGCTCTGTAACTTCCATAAGGGTAGATCCCTGGGGTATGTTTCACCAGTGAAAGAATGTTTTGAAAATGTAGTGTATTACCTGATACCTGCAAGGATGTCACTGACAGACCTGACAGAACTAGAATTCAACTCATGCATTTTATGCAAAGCAAAGTTGAATTATGTTTCTCTAATGCATATTTAAAGCAGATGTCTTTTTTTTTCTTCTACATTCCATCAGATTATTTTAAAAAATGAGGGGCTCTGCTCCATTGGTGTAGCTTCCTACAACTGCTCAGTCATTTCTCTGTAGGTAGCGTACTCCTGATGCTCAAAAATCAGCCATATGACCTGAACAAAGGTGACTGAGTGAAGAGGCAGCTCATGAGTTGTCAAAGGAAGGTGTAGGAACATGGAGGCCACCTTAACATGGAGGCCACCTTAACATGGAGGCCTGAGTCTCAAGATGAGAAGAGTATGAAAAAGGCTCCAGAATTCTCTTCACTTCAGGCTGTGAGGTCCAGGAGCAGATCCAAAATTCATCTCCCCTCTTTGGTGTGAAGAGCTGTGGGAGCTACAGCTTAATCCTAAATACACATCTGCAGTGTTAGGAATCTTCAGGAAGATCGAGTACATAATGAGTTTCATTTATAAAATATCCTGCTGAACAGTTAGCAGCATAGCCTCTCCCAGGCCCACTTCTCCTTTTCCTGCTGTGCAAGGCTGAGCCCAGCCCCCTGACCATTGCACATTCTCCAGAGGCACTTGGTGTTGCTCCCTCTGTTTCTCGTTCATATTCTGGTGGGGTGCTTTGGCTCTGTGCCCACCTGAATTCCAATAGCAGCATATAGCATGGCTGTTAGTGAACAAAAGCCTTGCACAGTGGCTGGATCGAAGCTTGGAAAGGACAGACATTGTGGGAAAAGGCTTTAAGTATTTCCCTTCTGCACTAATTCCTGTGCCTTATTTCTGCTCTCAAAAGAGGGGCAAGTGCCACACATTGGGGATTTACTACCATTTTGCTTTCTAATGCAAAACGTGCTGTAGTATTTTGGTTCTGTTTCTTTGACTGTTTCTGCTTCCATTACATCCCCAGGCTTTCCTTGTTTCCCTAATTGCTGACTTCTTAACATCACAATGTAATTAGCTTTTGAACCTTACAGTTATTTGATACTGTAACTTTCAGTACTCAGAACTTTATTTAGGGCAAATAGAACAATTTTTAGCAAGCACCAACAATAGAAATATGCCCCCTGCAGTGCCTGACCCTGGATAAAAGTTCTGACACTGTGTTATGGCTAGGGACCTGATGCACGTGAATAGACTGTATGACTTCAATTTAGACTTCACTGTTCTGATACTTGAATGTTCTCATGGAGCAACTGTATAGAGTTGAGCTGCCTTCTACGTGTCATGATATAAAAATTGAGATGTGTGTGGGGTCTTTGTGTGGTTAAGGTCTTGTTGGTTCACTGAGGGTGTAGGACCTAAATACCTAAACGCCCAAATAAATAGTATTCAGGGTACATAGGTAAGCAGTCTGACTGTTTGTCCTTGTTCCCCAAGATTTTCCATGCTGAGCCTGGAGTTTGACTATATGTGCCAGTATGACTATGTGGAGATCCGTGATGGGGACAATTTGGACAGTAGAATAATAAAGAAATTCTGTGGAAATGAGAGGCCACCTCCCATCCGAAGCACTGGGTCTTCACTCCATGTTCTCTTCCAGTCTGATGGATCCAAGAACTTTGATGGATTTCATGCTGTCTTTGAAGAAATTACAGGTAACATAGTCTAAAAGTGGAATATGCCACTCATTCTCATTAATTCAATTTCACTAATCTCTTTCCCTGTTTTGCTTCATTAAAAACTTTCATGCTGTGTTGCCAACAGCAACTTACATAAAGTCAGTGTGGGGAAGATTCAAAAGCTGTCAGATGGCATGTGAATGTGAGGCTCTTCTAAAAAAGACTGAATTCCTTCTACTTGTGTGAAGAACAAGCACATCAGCCAGCAGAAGAAAGCTGCTGTTTTGTGTGACTTTTCTGTTTGAATTGAAGAATTAAGAGCACAGAGGAAGTAGAGGAAAGGGGCATGTGTATCTGCAATGGCAGGATTGCTCAATGCTGTATGCAGGAGCAGAGTCACTGTTTCAAGCAGCAAAAACCTGATGCAAAGTCTCATAGATAGCTCAGTGAAAATGCCATGAAAGAACTCTTGTGTTGGCTCATGTACCATTAGGAATTAAAAAAAACCCCAACCAACTAAGACCAAAACAAACAAAAAATCCCTAAGTGGATACAAAGAATGAATTATTTTCATTAAGAAAAAAAAAATGAAAAGGCGTTTCCCATTCTGTGATGATCTTAGTGTTATAAATGACAGAAGTGGGGCTCCAGAATTACTCGTTCAGTTACTGCTCAGTTCTTCAGTCCCCTACATTGCTTTCCATAGTTTCAAAATAGCACTGAAAGTGCAGCTGGCTCGTCATTTTGCCACTGTGTTTGCGGCAGCCTCCACGCTCATCCTGGATCTTCCTTGTTTAGCTATGTAAGGAATTTTGGTCAAATCTATCTACAGTACTCCTGGCACAGAAGGTTAATCAGACTGTGCTGCTTTGCCATAGATAAACCCTGCAGGATCTATATGACTCACCATAACTTGCCTTCTGTACACCCTGGTAACCCACATTTCATTAGGTCATCCAGGGTATATCTGGCTCAGGAAATTTAGTTAGTTTATATAACTGTGATATAAATACACAAACCTAGCTCTTAACAATGATCAGAGGTGTAACTAGCAATCTGAAATGTTCATAGTTCTGGATGTAGCACCTGTGCCATTTCTCAGCCTTCCCTGTTCTTCAAATGTCACCTTTAGTACCTGTTAGCAGGAGCAGTTAGCTATTGATAGTTTGCCTGGGCTTACAGCAGGAGAGGTGATACAGAACAAATGAGTGTGGCGTGGGCTATGTTGCATAAGGGCTGCCTACACTCGGGGAACTAACATTTTCCATATGGTGCAAGCTGAATTGGTTCTGTTTTCTCTGCCCAGCAGGGAACACTCGGTATTTGAATATTGTTGAGCACTTTATTTCCGTCCCATTTTGAGTGGTAATTATTCTGAGGCTGTGAGGCTGCAAGTGTGGTAATCCACACAGAGCACATTGTAAAGGGCTTCTCAGAGTTTGTGAGGAGCTCTATTTGTGCACTTTATTATGAGGCTGTTCTGGTCTAATGTGTAGTGCAGTGAAAGGCTTTTCAAACACTCCCAGTGTCTTTTTATGTGAAGCACTAACCTGGCCAGCAGGACCATTTAAGGGAAGAATACAGTGTGCATGGGGCAGCATAGAATTGAAAGCAGGGGCAGCACAGGATCGAAAGCTCTGGCAGCACATTGAAAACTGGAGCATTTGCCCTGAAATTTCCCTCTGTGCACCGCACTGTGGAAGAGCCAAGGTCCCCAGAACAGATTTCATGGGGCTAACTAAAGCAATTCCCTATGCTGCAGGTGAGAGCAGCAGCAACAGAGGTGCTTACAGGACATGGACTAGGACATGAAGGTGGTCTGGTGTCCCCAGCACCTTAGTGGTGTAGTGGAAAGGACTGAAGAAGTATGTCAAGAGTGAATTCCTTCTTTTTCTGCCTCCTCTTTCTGTGAGCTCTGTACTGGCTTAGAAACCATAGTTTGCTGATGCTGGGGCACTCATTGCCCAGAGATCACTGATTCATATTCCAGAAAGGTTTTGATTGATACAAAATAAGCTGCAAAGCCTATGACCTTTAGTAAAGGTCATTGTGTGTATAGTTACTAAAGGATGAAACCACACAACCTGCTGTGCTGCCTAGTCTGAAGGCAGGTGCTAGATTCCATCCCATGCCAAGTGTGAAATGGGAACTAGTAATTGGCATGAGTGACTAGAAGTCACTCAACAGAATTCAGATGAGAAGCACAGGAGGCCAGATGGGGAGGTATCAGAGTCTCTTAAGGATTAGACATATGCTGAATCCAGTTAGATGAAAGCCAGTTACTGACTTTCAATAACGCTTTCCTTTCTATGCACCCAACCTACCGACACAACATAGTGCCTTTAAGCTTTTGTAGTATTGTCCCTTGTTGTTTGACTTAAGCCAGGATATCAAGTCTCCTTAAAACAGAAAAAAGTATTTAGTGGTTTTTCGTTTCAGGCATTTTTAAGGACAGTATTTGACACTTACCCTTGTTCACTTGACATGTTTACTTTTCCAGAATCAGGAGAAAAAAGTGGGACAAAAAAAAGATAAAAGTTCACTAGCTTCAATCAGTGACTACAAAATATCAGTCTGTAAGGAGACTTCTGCTTCTCCTTCCATTTCTCAGTGATATTTTACATTAGTTGTATATAGTACAATTGCCACATATAAATTTTCTTTCAATGAATGAATTACTGTCCTTAGTCACACCTTAATCTTCAATGAGACATGGAAGATATTCATTGCTCGGCTATGTATAAATTGCTGTTACATCACCACATGAAACCTCCGGAGAAATCCATATGTGGCATCTATATATTTCTTACCTCATGCCATCTGGATAATAAGAAACTTCTCTGAGAGAAGCTGCTCTGACGTTGGTCCATATGGTGGCAGTGACAGATCCTGTCACGTGGGGGCTTTTCCTGAGGTGGGAGACACCTGAGCAGCGTGTGGGAGGTGCTGAGGAGATCTGCACATTGCCAGAACAAGCACCTCTCTGTACCCCCGTGCCTTTCAGAGCAGCCCAGGGTGCAGCCAGGGTGTGTAGCAGTTCATGGCACCTTGGGAGCATGCTGCCGCTGCAGAGCTGAGCCCAGGCAGGGTCAACACCCCCTGGGAGGGACTGCAGCTGTGATGTCCCCTCAGCAGGAGCCATGTCCTCTGCACACACCAGGTAGGAGGTGATGACCCAGGCAGGGCTGCCACATAAACATGGAGCCATTCATGTCTGGCTGCAGGCAGGGCCAGAGCTTGTCTCTTGACCCAGTCATCACTGGCAAGCTCTCTTCCCACACTGCTTGAGCAGAGGGACTGCAAAGCAAGGACTGGGGCAGCAAAGTCCTTCCCACTGTAAGAGAAGATCAGTGTTGTGACCTCCTGAGGAACCTCAGCATACATGAGTCTATGGGACCTGATGACATACATCCCAGAGTCCTGAGGGAATTGGCTGATGTAGTTGCCAAGTCACTTTTCATGATATTTGAAAAGTCATGGCAGTTAGGTGAAGTCCCTGGTGACTGGAAAAGAGATAAAAATGCACCCATTTTAAAAAGGGGATAGAAAGGAGGACCCCAGAAACTACTGACCTGTCAGCCTCACTGCTGTGCCTGGGAAGTTCATGGAACAGATCCTTCTAAAAGCTGTGCTAAAGGCACATGGAGGATGGGGAGGTGATTCAGGACAGCCAGAGCAGCTTCACCAAGGGCTGACCAATCTAGTGGCTTTCTACAGTGGAGGGACTGCACCAGTTCACAAGGGAAGGGCTACAGATGTCATGTCTGTGGATTTTCGTAAGGCCTTTGGGCATGGCCACAACATCCTTCTGGCCAAACTGGAGAGAGATGGATTTGATGGGTGAACTGTTTGGTGGATTAGCAGTTGACTGGTTGGTCAGATCTGGAGGGTGGTGGCCAACAGCTTAATGCCCCAGTGGACATCAGTGACAAGTGGTGTCCCTCAGGGAACCATATTGTGGTTTGGATTTTGCATGGTATGGTGACACACTAGTGTTTTAGTGATTGCTAAGTAGTGCTTACTCTAAATCAAGGACACTTCAGTTTCTTCTGCTTTGTCAGTTGCACAAGAAGCACAAGGAGGAGTTGCACAAGACGCAGGGAGGGAGCATGGCCAGAACAGCTGGCCAAAACTGGCCAAAGGAATATTCCAT
The DNA here is from genome assembly GCF_029207755.1 of Chamaea fasciata. Taxonomy (NCBI): domain Eukaryota; kingdom Metazoa; phylum Chordata; class Aves; order Passeriformes; family Sylviidae; genus Chamaea; species Chamaea fasciata. The sequence continues at coordinate 19,220,698 of NW_027094092.1, read as the reverse complement.
ACCACAGAATATCATGCTCAGCATATAAACTAGGGGGAGTTTGTTGGGAGAATGTTTTGCTGCTTGGGCAGGGGCTGGGCTTCAGTCAGTGGTGTGATGAACAACTGTGTTTGTGGATAGACAGTTTTTTCTTTCAAGCATTATTTCTCTCCCTCTCCCTCTTCCCCTCCCTCTCTCTCTCCCTTTCAATGTACTTATTATTATTTTTTATTATATTTTATTTTCATTATTAAACTGTTCATATCTCAACCGATGAGGTTTACTTTTTCTTTCTCAATTCTTCTCCCCACCAGAGGTGGTGGGGTGGGTGAGTGGCTGCATGGTACTTAGCCGCTAGCTGGGGTTAAACCACGATAGTTCTGTTCACTCATCTCTTCTTAGAACAGGCACCAAAAAATGTGTGTGTTTGTTACTACACAATGGAACTTGCTGGTATTTAATGCACAGTTACGCATTCTAATATTAAGTTATGCTGGTGTATACAGTTTGATGTATATTACTGTTAGATTGTTGTATTCATGAATTTCCCAGGGACAAAACAACTCCCAAAATCTAAAACAAGAAGATCCAAGACACAAAAAAACCTGCAAAAACCATGGATCCCAGAACATATCCCTAAACTCTGGGTTGAATGGCAGGAAAAATGTAGGTTGCTGTTAAACTTCTTTAATTTAGTCTAAGCTCTAAACATTAATTGAACTTGATGTAAATTATTTTTGTTCCATTAATCTTTCTCACCACTTGACTGCAGTTAAAGGAAAATGGTAAAAGTAATGTATGCTGGGAAAAGAACTGCTTACTCCTATTAGATCCCTCCTCTAGTAAGTAAGAACAGAAGACTTTTTGACATGCATCAGGCCCTTCACTCTAACTTCTAACCAAAATATGTAATTTACCCCAAGACACAACCACCATGAGGAAAAACAGATAGGTTCCCTGTGGTGATGCAATTTTTACACTTCTAGCAGGTGCTTCTAAATAGGGAAAGAGTCTCAATTTACTTTTAGACATTTTAGGGAGTTAGCTGGAAAGTTCTGTGGATTTCTCATTGTAACTGGCTCAGAGCCAGCACAGAAATGTGAATTGGGCTCTGAGAATGTAACTCAAAGTCTGTTGTTCATCTCATTGGGCCAAGGGCCAAAAAGCCCACCTAATCTGTTAAGTACTAAAGAGAGAGAACAAAGAAACTCCGCACTTTTTGAGGTGTTGTAGCAAGTAAGAGACTTGTCTCTGTGCTGTGCTTGGCTTTGTTTTTGTTTTTTGTATTATTTTCCTTCTTTATTAAAACCTTTTTGATTTTTCAAGGCACACTTGATCATGCCATCTTGCTAATTAGTATAGCCACGTTTCTGCCAGGCTAGCCCTCAAAACTGTGAGTAAAACCCATAATTCCCCATCCTATGAGAGGCCATGAACACTCTTGCTTTTCTTGTACAGCTTGTTCTTCATCTCCATGTCTTCATGATGGGACGTGCATTCTAGACAAAAGCAGCACCTTCAAGTGTGCCTGTCTGGCTGGCTATACAGGGGGTCGCTGTGAAAACTGTGAGTACAGGCACTGTGTGCATGACCAGCCTCCAGGGTTGTCACTGATGCATTAATTGTAAGGAGTGTCATTGGTGTGTAAGTTTGGTCAGTCAGAGCCAGAAAATGCACAGTTTCTTGTGGTATTTTTAAAGACATGTTTCTTGCAGTTCATGAAGATTTCCACTCAGTCATTCTGGAGCTTTATGTCAATGTGTAAAAAGGTAAAATAGACTTGGAGCTGGAAAACTGCACACAAGAAATCTTTGTAAAGGGTTAGCCTTATCAGACAGAGGTATCTCTGCCTGCTGCTTTCCACTCTGTGTGTCAGCTGTTCTCTACTGAAAACACATACCCCAGCTGTGCCCTGTGCTTAATGCTCTAGACTGAGTTAGTCATAGGAAATTCATCTTTCCTCACAGTCACCTGGGAAGCAGAATTCTGGCACCATGAATGAGAGAGACTTGGGATCAAAACAAATGAAAAAGGATAGATTCTGTTCATATCTGTGTTGGTAGTCCTCGCTGTACCTATAGTCATACACCTGGTTTTGTCCTGACAAGTGAATTGTAAAATAACTGGATTCAAATCAATTGTCTGTTCCAGTGATTTACTTCTTCATGCATGAGAAAATATTCCTCTAACAGGGCTCAAAAGAGCATGAGGGAGTAAGAATTTGGCAATATATGCCATGATAAAAGCTGTATCATCTATACTAACTGAAAGGAGCATTCTGCAATACTTAAAGTCACTGAGCTAGAGCTGGTCCTGAAGGATATCAGTGATAATGGTGAAATCCACTTGGGATCATATTTGGCCCAAGACAGAAAGCATGGCTTACTGTTTCCTGCAGTGGCATTCCTCTGGCCATAAGGCACACAATGCCTTGCCTGCTAGCAGAGTTTTCAGTTCTATGTCATTGGAACCAATATACACCAAATCTCACTTCAAAATCTTTCCCCTGCAAATGCCATTGTTAGGAGTGGATTTATCTCCTGGAATTCCTTTTATTTCATCTGGGGAGTTAGATCACAGTGACATGATACCTCCTTTGATGAATCATTTTGAGGTAAAAAGACCTTTCAATTTCTACAGTTCTAGAAGTAGCTCAGATGTGAGGAGAGACCGTTTCATATTTTCTTTAAACCTAAAAAAAATTTGTTTCTGAACAGATTGCACAGATTTCTGGTATGTTTTCTGTAGGGAAGAGGTTGCTAAATATTGGAAGTTCCTGACCTCAGGACTAAGTGTGTCTGGCTCTTCTGCTAACAGCTTTTTTCCTCTGAGTAGTTGTTTAGCAGGTCATTTAGGGACTGGAAACTCCTGAGCTCTTTGCAACTGTTCAGCAAGATTAGTTCTGCTCCTTTCGAACAGAGTGAGGAGAGAAAAAAAAAAAAAAAAAAAAAAAAAAAGGAAAGATTCCTGTCTGATTCAGAACCAACCTAAATTTCAAATAATTACATTTCCAGCAAACCTCAGCCCTAGTTTTGGCAGGCTCTACAGTACAGACAAGGCAAGGAATGAAGCTCATATTCTTTTACTGACTTTCTTTTGAAGACACTTCACCCGTGCAAACCACACAGCAAACAACAGGGGAGATAGTTGAACAACAATAGGATGAGATTTCTGTCACTGTAAGCAATGAAAAGTACAGGTACTAACAGAATGAAAGAAAGGAGACACTTAAACATATATACAGTAAGATTTTTAACTTGATGGGAATCTTGTAGTTTGATTTGTGAAAGAACAATTTTGGTGGATAAAATTCTGTTACTTTATGATGTTTGTGGTGGTATGTTTGCCTTTTGCTCATGCTAGGCATAGTATTGTTTTCCAGCACCTATATTGCTGCCTTCTATGTGAATAGCAAACCTCACAGCTGGAAAACATCATGGCAATTTTTTTTCTCTCTGGCTTCAAGTAATTTTTTTTTCTTACAATACTTCCCTCAGTTTTGCCAAAATGCATCCTGAGTATTTTCCAATGCATGGGGCGAAAAGTCAGAAAATTAAAGTTTGATTTGTTTTTTTAAGAACAAAAAGAAGAACTGGGAAAAATATCTATGGCTATAATTCTTTAAAAGCTAGTTGTAGTTTCCTGAAGAGCCTTTTAGTTTAAATATTAAAGAGAGATTGTGTCTTCTTCAGAATCTTTCTTTCTGTTAGGTCTTTCAGCAAAAGTGCTGTCTTGTGAGGTGGAGCCAAGGGAAATAAATTAATTTCTGCAGAAAACTGTCATAAAATAGTCACTTTTGGAATATTGAATATGACTTTAGACACTATAAGACTGACTTTTTTCAGTCTGGTTTTCTTGGAGTAAGTCAGGTGCAATCCCATTAAAGTTAATGGATGAAAAATAGGTATAAGAGAGAAGAAAATTAGAGGCCCTTAAAGTTAAGTGCATGTAGAAGCTCTGAGGTGGTGCAACAGAAGGTACCCAGAGAGATATGAGGGTTTTAAAGAAATCCAAAGGACATAGTTCAGATGAAGAGAGACTGTAGGATTATCTCATTGAGGAGTAAGTTAAGGCCAAAATTAACAAATTTAGCAGTGAGTATTTAATGACAGAATCAGAATTTTTTTTTAGTCCCTTACCATCCAAATGCAGCTCTATCTTTTTGTCTGTTACCAAGTTTAATTTTAAAGTTGTGGGAATCAGTACTGGAATTATGGAAATCACCTTAATGGGATAAACCACAGGGAACCTATTGTTTCCTCTGTTAAATTAAATTCCATCTATTTAGCAGGATGATCAACATTGGTCAAGCTGCTTTCCTGGGGTCATATTTAACCCTAATTGCTCTGTCACTTACAATTTGCAATATCAATAAAATCATCCAAGGTACAGGTTACTTACAACTAGCAGTCTCTTTTATCTTCTACTATAGCAGCCAAGACATTAACGTATTGTTTACAAATTGAAGGGCTAATATAGTGATTTAAAGACTTCAACAGCATGGAGTGAAACGTAGGCACTTTTCTTTCTGACAGCTGCTAATATATTTCAGTCAGTCCTGCTTCAGGGGAAGAAATATTTTATATAAATATGTCTGATTTCACTCCAAAGACTGTTAAAAAAGAAGTATATAAAATTGTAAAACAAATGCTAACCTTTTATCTTCTGACTCAAAACACAATAAAGACAAATCCCAAGGACAGCAAAAAATGCCTTCTTTCAAATAAATATGCTTTGCTATCGTGATACAGTAGGTAGAGAAAACTAACTCCTGTTTTAAATACTTGGGCTTCTTTCTGATCTTAAAGTGAATTTGCAGTATACTTACATACCCCTCCCAGTGTCCCCTTAGCCATGCTGACATGATTGAGAGCGAACTCAGGCTTTTCTCTTTGACCTTTGTATATTCTAATGCTGTCAGAGGCATTAGGAACCCACAAAATCAGATAATCTTGTTCTCCTAGCACACAAATACACGGAGACAAACCAGCAACTTCATCAAGAGACGCAGGGGAAAACTAACAAGCTGACTAGTGCACAACCTGTCTGCTAAAAACCATCCACTCCAGTCTCAGACTGTCCATGACTCTGTGTAGTGTGACAACTGCTTGTTCAACTCAGACTAAGAATGGTCTTTTCCAAAGTCTCCCTGTTGGGTTTGCCTGCTGAGGGTGCAGCTGTAGAGACAATATTGCTGGTACCCCATAGCAAATGCGCTTGCCCTCTGCTTGTCCTCCTACTAGGACGGGCTGTTCTGACTCAAGAGTCCTCCCAGGGCCTGCTGGCCCCAATGCAAGAGACCTTGACCTCATCCTGCCCAGAAATTTCCTGTTACCTTTATTTCAAACAAAGCCAGGCGAACTGGAGTTCCTACACAAATAAGAAGAGCTTCTCTGAATGGGGAATTCAGGGCTGAGATCTGATTTCCATTTTTATTCTGTTTCTCGCTCCTGTCTGCCAAGTAGGAGAGGTTTGTTCTGCATCCTAATGAAGAGTCTAATCCAACTGACAAAACTGTATAAACTAACTCCTTGCTGTAGCCTTTGATGTTGCTAGGGCTGGCCTTACTGTGTGCCAACAGGCCTCTGAATATAGCTTTCAGGCCTTTCCCCACTGCTGATATGATCCACTTCCATCCTTTTTGGGCCCATACATCTGTGACTTGGGCTGGTTCTTAGGGATGCACTCATCCTATCAGAGTGACTGACATCTAAGATAGGGAGGAAGCATTAACATCCCACCAACCACACCCCACCCCCTGTTCTGCTGTGGGAGAACTGAGCCCAGCTGTCAGTGCTTGGCATAAGTTAGACAGAGTTTGAAACCCAGCAGAGCTTAGGATGAGGCACTGGGGAGAGGTTCTGCGCATTGAACCTAGTTTTCTTACCTAACCTTGGATGTGTAATGCAGAGTTTTCTAACAGAATGCTTGGAGGTTAGGGGTTTTTTTTAATTTTGTCAGAAAGATTCTCAGTAATAGATTTCAAGGAGTGCCATAATCATTGTGTAAGTGTATAATTATACATTATATCAGTGTGTAATCACTGTGCCATTTGCAGCTCACGTGTTACACCTTACCTACACTGCATGATTACAATGGAGAACTTCAGGTATAATTAAATAAATGCCCCTGAGTCCTTTCTTGCAACGTTGTCCTGGAAAGCAGTCCTAGGTAGAAATATTAGAAATATGACTCTTCATTTCCCTGCTCCTGAGAAATGACTTTTTGGTTGTTCGTTGGGCTTTGCTTGAATTTTCCAGTGGAAAAGGGCTTGTTGAAGATTTTTTTTGTTAAAGGGACAGAGTTCTTTCTTTCTTCCTTCTGTCAAGGTCACTTTTTTTGGGTGGCTATGTCAGAGATGAGATTAATGCCACTCCTTTTCCACCGCGTTTCCACTGGCCTTGCTATTGGCATATGTGTATGGGATGGGAAATAAAACCCCTGCTCCTGCTATTGAAGAACATATATACCTGGAGCAGCTAAGGAGTAGAGGCTAGTGGCCTTTTTTCACTGTCACAGTCCAAGGGCTCACCTGTGTTGAGATCCACACAAAAATGTTTCACTTAGTGTGGCAGTTCTTGGGTTTTGAAGATCCAGTAGGGGCTACAGGCTGAAGCTTAACACAACACCACCCTTTAGCCTGTCATGAAGCAGCTCTGTAGTGTGACCACAGAATGGTCTCAGAGGTGGCTGTTTTCCAGAACTTTCCTGGAACTGCCTCTGAGAGGCAACATAATATAGAGAGTTTTTTAATAAGTCACTTCAGAGTTCTGTTCTGGTGGCATAAAGCCCTCTCTTGTTTTACGGAGGCGATCAGAAGAACATTATGATGCTGCATAGATGTTTGCTAGGATGTTATCTGTGCTTCACCATCCTGCCTCACCACATACTCACTGCCCCGCAGTACACTCCTTTCCAGGAGAATCATGGGTTTTCAAGGCAATCTGTACTGGTTAGTGCCTAGTGCAGGAATTTGAAGGGCTTGGATTGAGATGAAGGTGGAGATTTCTGCTCCCAGTTTTCACCTCAGTATATTTTCTGGAGATTTCTCCCTTGATTAGAAGGATATTGGAACTGCTCACAGAGAAACTGCCAAACCACCAAACACTATGTGTGGTGCTTTAAGATAACCTAATATAAATTCTGGGTTGTCTTAATTCACTGAGCAATAAACTAAAGCTGTGCAGCTCGTGTTACACAAACAGCCAAGATGCCTCATAGAAGGACAGAAACTCCTCAGAGAAAAATGATGTTGATGGCTGAGGATGGATATTGCTACAAATATCTGAAGCAGGCACTAAACCACAGCTGCTTGTAAATCAACCTGCAAAAAAAATGGTCCCTAAGACTGGCCTTTCCCTTGGTTCCATCAGTAAGACTGTTGGAGTGGGTAAGTCACACACGCTCTGGGAGGAAGGTGCTCATACCATTTAACAGTGTTTGATCTCATAATACTTTTAGAGTATCTTGAAACTCCAGTGAGTAACAAGTGACAGCAAGGCTGAAAGAGACAGAACATCTGCTTTACTGACAACTCCTCTTGTTGTTTTGTTATTTCCTCAGTGTCAATTAACTAGACAATTCTTTTAGTTTTTCAGAAAGTAAAACATATCTCATAAAATCCCATGGTATTCTGCCCAGAGCATAGCCCCAGGCATAGCCAACATCTAAATAAACAAGAAATTGTCTCTTTGTAAATATAATCTATCCAAGAATAGGCCTGCCATAGGAAAATAAGTATATTTCTAAACTACATTAAATATATTCATAGGCAATCTCTGCCTGCCCACCCCAAAACAATACTGAACTTTTTCCTCAGCCTGCTAAGTCATCTTAGAGATAAAACAGCCCGTAGGATTCTCCCTGGTATGACTTGCCATGTGGAAGGATGAATCAGTGTCAGGAGGACAGGTCAGCTACAGCTCAGGTATTTTTGCCACACTGGATGGGACAAAGATACTTTTGCCTGTTATTTCACCACTGAATCACTTAGGAGGGTGAGTTTTTCTGAAAAACCTCCTCTAATGCATGGCATAAACCAGCTCCTTAGCACAGAATGACTCCCTGCAGTCCAAAACCAGTCTGCATCACTGGCACACTTCAATCTCACCCCCACCTTTTGCAAAGGTCACAGAGTAGGGGGGCTGGAATACAGTTGGTAAATTGCTGATGGAGATGCTTTCTGCCTCTGAGCTGAGTGTGAGGAGATGTAACTTTTGGGGTTTTTGGAGCTAGAAGAACTGAGAGAAGGGCCCAGAGTAGATGATAGATTTGGGATCTCTGCCTGTATCAACCACTCATCATTGTTGGCCAGCTAGCCTCCCTCACCTCCTTCAACACCCTCCTAATCCTCTTCCCCATTAATGGAACCCTAGAAAAACAAAATACTCACCTTCTAAAAATACTCTAATAGTTTAGAAAAAAACATTGGTCTTCTGAACCAATGAGTAAAGGCTACACCTCTTAGAATTCCACAAATTACCGCAGAAAAAAAGGACTTAAACCTTTATCTCCAACTCCCAAAGCTCGTATTTTACATTAAACTATTCTCTGATTTCTACCCTTAAACTTCTTGAATCACCCTGTCAAGTAACCCCCACATAAGTTCCAAAACAACAAATAAAGTTAGTAACAGCCCCCACCAAAACCATCCTCACCCCACAAGAATAAAACACAGCTACACCACTAAAATCTGATTGAACAGAAAACATATCCCACTATCAACAGCAGCCACCCCAAATTATCAGCATCCAGTAAACTCCCCCAATAAGTACCTCCATGAACTAAAACAAGTCCCACGCCATAACAACCAATCCTCCCAAGCTTCTGAAAAGGATCTGACACTAAAGACAAAAAATAAACATAATCCACTGACATTCCACCCAAACAAACCATAAACAGCACCAAAGACATAAAGGAGACCTCCAAACTCAAAAACCATCCACACCATGCAATAGATGCCAACACCAAACCTACCTCTCCAGAATAGAGTGATGGATTAGATGCAACTGCTAACCCTCCCAAAACAAAGTACAACCCTAAGAAAAGTACAAAATAGGTCATAATTGTTCCTGCCTGGCCTCTCTCCAGTGTCTATGGCCTGGAAACACGTCGTAGTAAGCTTCAATTGCAGGAACTGTCCCAAAATACAACTTTACTTTTTCTTTCTTCCCCCTCCTACCCGTCTCTTCAGTCCTCTCTGAAGACTGCTACACACTGTTTGCACTTCTGGGGTGCAAGCACACAGACTGCAGCTCTTGCAGTGCTTTGGGGCAACCTTAAAACTACTTTGAAAATTTGATGAAATAATCAGCATTTTTCTATGCTTACAGTTTTGTTCTTTCCCTTCCCCCCAGGTTCATTAAAAGACTTTGTTCCTCCTTGAGGGTTTTACACTCAAACATCTGTGAGGCAGCTACCTTACACACTTCCCTTCATGGGAATCACTTCATTGTCTTCCACACTGTTTGCTGGTGATGCAAAACACTGCCGAGGCAGAATGGCCCCAGGAGGCAGGAATGATGACAAAATTGACCAGGCAGAATCCCACTTTGGTTTCTTATGACTCCCACTTTCCACTTTGGTTTCTTCAAGAGCTCAGAAACTGCATTTCACAGCCAATCAAATTGCCTGCTACTTCCTTAATACTCTTCTGCTTTTCAGTTCCCTTCATTTTCTTTTCCCTATACTCTCATCTCAACACTTGGTAATTTCTGTCTCTTTTTCTAAAATGGGCAATGCCAGGTCTTCCTTCCTGTATGAAATTCAGCTCAGATCCCTGCAAAAGGCTGAATGAAATATTCTGTCAGCTATGCCAGGATGAATCTATATCATTAAATATTGTTCCCTTGCTTCAACTAATGCGCATGCAGAAACATTTTTTCACAGCAATATGCATTTGTTTGGAGTGCCTTTTTCATCCAGTATTGCCTGGGCTTGTCCCTGTTTATTTGGAAAGATAACATCTCCACAAGGAAACACCTCAGGATTATTTACTCACTCATTTGTAATTTGGTATAATAATGAGCATATCCGCTTCTTTCTTGCCCTATAATCTTACCTCTGAGCAGACGGTGCTCTCCCCTGCAGGGTGATATTGTGATTTTTTCCAAGGGACACATTAGGGAACTTATGATAAATATTAGTTCTTGCTACTGATAGAGAAAATGAACGTTGAGGATTGTTAGGATTTCATTCACTCCAGTATCCCATGCACAAACAGGTCCAGTTGTATAATTAAATAGGCCATCCAAGTACCGGAAAGGTTGTATCCAGAGACACAGCTTTCTAAGGGCTAAGAACAATGCTGATAAAGATCAAGTGGCTAATTGTAAGCAACAGCCTCCAAATTGCCTCCGGATGAATAAATCACAGTGAGTGATCCAAGCATATTTTCTCATGGATACGGGTCTCATTCACAGAGGCAGGGAGCTAGAAAACATCAGGGGCAACTTCCAATTGGCTGGAAGGAAATGAAAAGATTTGGATTTCAGTAGGGATTACGTCATAATTTTGTGTAATTATTCCTGGCTGGTGGAACTACTGCAAAGGCAAAGAGGCCCAGAGAGCAGGACTGGTTACCTACTCTCTGGTTCTTGGAGCTGGTTGATCAGCTGCTCTTGTTATGATTTCCTATGACATTTCCAAGATTACTGTGAGGACTGGCAAAATGCAACAATGAGAGGTGATTTGAACTTCCAGGACTCTTTTATGGGGGATAAATTAAGGCCAAAGACCTTTGTAATAAATAGCCTGTCCCAGTGCTTCTGCATGAACCGTGGCCAAAGCTGGGCATGGAGCTGGGAGGATGTGTCCTGGGACATCACAAGAGGCATGAAGGAGGTTAGAGTGTTTCCTCTCTTTTGAAACACAAGTGGCTGAGGGCAGAGATAGTTTATCAAATATCGTCCCTTGCCAGCAACCTAAATGGAGGCTACTGTAATGCATGGGGCACACTTTTGGGGAATAATTATTACTCCTTCAGGACTTGTATTTGATACTGAAGGCCAAGTTCCTGAAGGATATTGGCTCTTTAGGCTATTGCAATCACCATGACATGCGCAATTTTGTGGAGCTTAGCCTTGGCTAAGTGCTTGTGATAACACAGAGGCTTGGGGTACCTCTGAGACCCTTGCGTAGAGCCTCACCCACTCATTGCTGAGTCTGTGGTGACAGGCATGACCAAGTAGAGCAGAGCTTCTTTGATATGTGGCTATAGCTGTTCAGAAAATACTACCATCACTGTGAACACCTTCTTATCACATTAGTTTCCATGCCCTTTCCTGTACAGGATCTACTGTGTGTTTCCGAGCATTTGCTCTCTGAGTCCTGCTTTAAAAAAACTAATTTTCAATCCAAACCTTAGCACTCTTGGCTTTCCTTGTTCACCCCCTTCTAATTTCTGGTTCTAAAATTTGCAGCCACATTCTTTTTTCTCCTAAAGTGCAGAGCCTGTCAGCTCCAAAAAGTAAAAGTTTTGAGTGGAATCAAGGAAGACAAGCGAGCATTCTAGTCATCACCAGCCCCCTCAGACACAGCCCGTGTAAACACACACCACCCCCAGAAAGCATTTTCTTTAAAGTCCTGACCAAGACCACCTGTCCTCCAAAGCTGTTCAGCTCCCAGCAGTCTGTTCCTGGTGTGGGGAAGAATGAAGATCACATTGCAAAGCTAATGCCATCGAGCCTCTCTGGCTCCCATTCATATCCAGCTCTTGCCAGAATCTGGAGCAGAACAGCTGGGCTCCTTCATGTGGCTTCTTAGTCATCAGTGCTCTCCAGTGTAGGAGAGGTGGGACATTCAGGGAGGTGGTGAAAGAATGTTAGTTTCCTTATTCTGGATCCTGCACTGTTTGCTCCATTTATTCAGGAGATGTTGAGCTGAGAGTTGTTCTTTAGAACAGCATCAGAAGATGCCAGGCTTTTTCCTGAGTGTAAGTACCATCACTGTGAGTTGAGCTCCTTTTGTAGGAACAAAGCCTGTGCTGAAACAATTGTAGGCTCAGAGAGAATGTGAGCAGTGTCACAGAGAGGACATTCCCACCACAGTTTACACAGTTTGCTCTATGAGGCACTACAGGACCTCACAAATCCTGTGTTGCTATTGCCAGACATATGGTATGCCCATGATCCCAGCATGCAGAGAACCATGAAGGCAGACAGGAGACAGACGAGAACAGTGGGACTCCTAAAGAATCATTCTGGAGTCAGGGTTCCTGCCTCATGATGTGTGTGACTTAATACAAGAAGGTCTCTCATGAGCAGACAAGAGTGCAGAGCCACGCTGCCTCAGGATGGCAGGATGGCCTGACACCTCTCAATGCAGATTATTTTATCAAATCCATTGCCAAACTCATATGCTGGTTTGAAAGCCCTGTGCACTGCTTATGAGAAGCAGTTGAAAAGCAGATCTGAGCACTTGGAGTCATGGCCTCCAGGAATCCCTCACCTCATTCCCTCTTGGAGGATACAGCCATTCTAAAAATATTTTGACAGCCAATGTCCTTATGCTTTTGGATAAAGTTAGTCTCTGTGGGCTTATGTGTCAGGCATTAACCATCTCTGGCTGCTATGGCAAGCTTCAAAAGAAGGATGTCTCTGGAGAACCATCTGAGTCCTCCCCCATGGCTGTTCTTCTCTGCCAGCAAACCTTGTGAGAACCTGGGGCATTCTCCCCTTGTGGATGCATGCTGTGGAGAGAAGGGATAAGCATAGGAATAAATGGTATCAGAGATTTAAATGGACTGACAGAGCTTGTGGGCCAAGGTTAGGAAATAAACTCTGTTATGAGTGATGACTACAGAGTCTGTAAGTCTGAATTCAGAAGAGCTCTTTACACCTGGGGCTTTGCAAAGGATATCACAACACCCAGCACTAGCTGCTGAGCTGCTTGTGGCTGGGTCCCTCCTTAACTCACGTGCTTTGTCCACAGACACTCTGAACTATCTGCTCCCATATGTCTCCATCACCTTTGGACAAAACCCAGCTGCTGAGAATAGTACATAGATTACTAAATGGTATAATAATTACTGCTGATTTCTGCGCAAAGTCAGGTCAGTTTAAGTGTAAACACAGTAAGAATGTCAAGAGATAACAGGACTGTTCCTAGCTCTGCCAGTCACTCACTGCTTGCCTTCAGGTTAATCACTTGATAACTCCATGCTGTAGCTTCCCCAGCAGCAAAATGCAGATATGCTAATGTTCTAAAAATTTTTCAAAAAACAGATATTACTGTTATGTGACGATACTCAGGTAATCAGGCTTGCCCTCTAAACAAAACTTAAACTGAGGAAAAGAATTTTATCTAATCAGACTTAGAGTCAAAACGGCAATCATGGCAGGATTTACCACTATTGACTTTAGCAGGCTGGGCTGTAGGCAGCCTTTGCAAATATCAGTGAGCTGTTTGAAGTGCATGTAGGTGGAGCTGGCTGGGGGTTTCCTGTTAGAATGGTTTCATAGCAGTAAATTTGTGTTTTCTGCTGGATTTTTTTCCTTTAATTTTTGTTTTCTTAATCACAGAGAGGAAAAAAGTCGCTTCCACATACTCTGCATGTTGTTCTCCCTCCAGCAACAGGATTCTGGACCCACATTTCTCAGGCATCTAGGTCCTCTAGCTCTAGAGGACTGTGAAACTGTGAAAATCCAAAACTCAGATCCAAAATCCTGATGCTCAGGATCCCTGTGCAGGCGTTTTTCTGGCTCAACTCTTTCTGCTATGACTTTTAGTAGCATGCAGGGTAATGACAGCACTCACTGGGGAACAGAATGTAATTTAGGCTTCCTCCAGTCAAAATGTCCTCTTTTTGAGGATAGTTATTTAAATTTCTTCAGTTTCAGTCTATCAGGCTTTCTCTGACAGTCATTAGACTGGTTTGGGTAGCATGGTGGCCCCAGGGGTTCCAACGTAAGTCCATAATTCTCTCTCATTCTGCAGAAAGATGCTAAGATTTGTAACAGCAGAAGCTGCTTTTATTCCCCTGCTGGTTACCAAGTGCAGTTAGTGTGACCATTTTCAGTGTTTGGCCTCCACTGAGCACACCAGCACAGCTTTTGCAAAATCAACATTACAAGCACCTAGAAGGGCTCTGTGGCCCCCAACACAAGAAGGATGTAGACCTGTTGGAACAAGTCCAGAGGAGGGCCAGGAAGATGATCAGAGGGCTGGATCCCTATGAGAACAGGCTGAGAGAACTGGCATTGTTCAGCCTGTAGAAGAGAAGGCTTTAGGAAGATCTTATAGCAGCTTTCGAGTACCTGCAGGGGTACAAGAGATCTGGAGAGAGACTTTTCCCAAGGGCAGATAGTGATAGGACAAGAAGAATAGCTTTCAGCAGAAGGAAGGTAGATTTAGGTTAGATATCAAGAAGCAATTCTTTCTTGTGAGGGTGGTGAGGCACTGGCACAGGTTGCCCAGAGAAGCTGTGGATGCCCATCCTTGGAAGTGTTCAAGGCCAGGCTGGACAGGGCTCTGAGCAACCTGGTCTAATGGAAGGTTCCCTGCCCATGGCAGGAAGGTTCAAACTAGATCTTTAAGATCCCTTCCAACCCAAACCATACAATGATGGTATAAAAAATGTTCAGAGCTATACTACATAGGCAAAATGTGCTATGTACATTAGCACGGGTCAGCCTGAATGACAAACTCTGACTTGGGAATACACAAGTAGCAACATTAAAAAATGTTGTAGCAAAGTTAGAACAAAATTCCATGAAAGCTCTTTCACCTAATTTCAGGGAGGGACAAAAAGGGAAATACAAACCTTTTATTAGTACCAGGAATGAGAAATGAGATTTATTTCAGACATGCAATATATTATTGAAAGGTTGTGCAGAATATAGAGATAATAAATTATATGTATGAGGGGGTATATATTATTCAACAAAGTGGGTGAGAGGAAGGCAGCAGAAAAAAATAGTGTTCATTTAATGAAGAGACTCTGGGACAAAAGCAAATGATAATTCCATCAGGCAGAATTTGAAGGATATTGGAGAGAGAAAAGTGTAGCTCAAGAGATCATGTAATTTATCTCACTGGTGATAAATGAGCCCAAAGACTATTTCTAAATGGCAGATAATTCTGATGTGAGGAATGTCTCTTGCATATAATTTAAAAGGGAAAGGAATTTGTACTGTTATTATTAATAATAGAATATTTCACTTAAAAATTCAGGAACTTACTGTTTCTCTAGTTAAGTTTTTTCTCAGATTGAGGAAAGTTATCCATGAAATGTGAAGCCATTTTAATGTTTCATTTGGGACAGGAATTGTTTTCTTTTTCCCAAGACACCAAAGTAAGAGGCAAGAAGTATAGTAAGTTTTATCGGGAATGTGTGAGTTTGTGATATAAACACTTAAGGCAGCTCTGTTTTTTATTATCTGACAGCTAGGCTGTCACACTTGAGCATTTCTGCCAGAGGAG
The DNA here is from genome assembly GCF_029207755.1 of Chamaea fasciata. Taxonomy (NCBI): domain Eukaryota; kingdom Metazoa; phylum Chordata; class Aves; order Passeriformes; family Sylviidae; genus Chamaea; species Chamaea fasciata. Next base: position 19,205,299 of record NW_027094092.1, on the reverse strand, counting down.
CCTGTAACCACCCTCTCATATACCTTCCTACTTTGCTCTCTTATGAACTGTACAGAGCTGCATCAAGCCAAAATTCACCTCAGACCCTAAAGTGGCAAGGTTACCTACACACCTGTATAGATTAATTGTGGAACTTCCCAGGAACACCACTGTGTAGCAAAATAAGGAAAAAATTACAACAAACAAAAATCTCTCTGTTCATGATGTGTTTGTGGTGTAGCCCTGTTCCCTATGATGTCTCTTCTATTTTTTTTTAAGCTGGAGTTTGTTTTTAAATGATGAGACTCATATAATTTCTACTTACATCCTACTATGCCTTTCCAACATTTGTCAAGAAGTCTTTTACAATTTTTTAGTAAGAATTATCCTGTTCCTAATTTTATCCTACTTGAATATACTTCTTTGTCCTCCTTTAAACGTTTTAATGTATCCTTTCTCTTTTACTTTTTCAATTGTTACAGTTTTTAACTTTTGCGTGAGCAGGATGGTCATTCTTAGCTCTTAATCACTCTCAGCATTATTTTTCCCTAACATTAGTTTCACCTTTCTAGATATAAATTCACCAGGGTCTTTGTAGATCTGATGACATCCTGGCAGGAAGAATGGGATCAGCCTGACCCTCATGGAGTCTCTGAGCTGCTCAGATGTTTTTTTGACAGAACTTGAATGAATGTCTTTCATATTTGGCTGTCCATTAGCACCTCATAGTAGAATTCTGTAGACACATAGTCCATTTTCTGGGTTCCTGGTGGGTTTGGTCCAAGAGGAAGGTGCAGAGGTCAAGCACTAGACACATATCCAACTTGCCCCAAAGGCAGGAAGCCAGAGTCACAGGGTAGTAGGAATTTTGTTTGGGTGGGTGGTTTTGTTTGTTTTGGTTTTTTTGTTTGTTTGGTTGGTTTTTTTTCCACATGGAGCAGACCAGTCTAACTAGTGGCCTAGGAATGGTTCAAGCTCATGGAGTGCTCCTGGCCAGCCCACCACCTGTTTCCCAACGAAGTGCTGTCCAAACAGCTCATAGCCCTGTCTGTGCTGTAGCAGTCAGGGTAGACCAGGCACCGGTACAGCTGGGCGTGGATGCAAGCTGTGATGGGGATGGCTGGGGGTGAGTGAGAGCTGTGAGGGGGATCCAGCTCTCTCTGCTGGATCATGCTCAGAAGGAGGACTGATAGTCAGAAACACTCAGTAGATGGCAGGATAAGGTCCATCCTACCTAAGCAAGAGAATCTGAAATCCTACCAAATACCTTAGAAAGCTTAGAAACTGAAGAGAAGTGGGTCAGATCATGTGGTTGGATTTTATGACTAATGTGTATCCAGAGGGCAGAGCTAGGTATGAATGACATTTACAAAATGTTCTTTTCCTTTCTTTTTGACTTCTGAGAAATGTCTGTTGGAGAGTTGGATTTAGTCGTACACCAGGAGAGAATGTTGAAAGACTTCAATAAAATATCTCAAACAAAGAAGGCTGTCTGAAAATTCAATGGAATACACTGCCCATTCTGAAAGGTGTAAGAACCAGTCAAATTCACTCTTGATGGGAAGCTATCCACAAAAAATAAGATAGACTTGGATGAAACACATGGGGGCTAGGATTCCCTTCATAATAACTCTTCAAAACTCCATTGCCTGAAGTGTTCACAAGTAAAGGGAAAAGGTGCAAAAGAGCTCCCTGAAACATATTAGGTGAAAAGGATAAAAGGCAAGTCAAACTGAGGAAGAAGAAACCTATAGAGCTCAAACCAAAGCAGTAGAAGCAGGTACTGGAGTAACTGTATGAGACTTTCAGACTAGATAATATCGCCGAAAACAGAAAGCTCAGCTGTGTGACTGAAATGCAGGGAACATCTTAAGATTCAAAACCACATTTAATTTGGAGAGAGAAAGAATGAGCTTATGAAATGATCCATAGAAAAAATTTAATGGAGTGGCTCTGTCTCCAGTGGCAAATTCATCCCTGTGTTACGAGAGAACAGACAACCAGTAGCTAAAGGCATGGGGAACAAAAGGGACACATCTATTAATAAAGCTAAGGTGTTTGCCATCAGAGATACCCTACAGTGGCTCTGTGACACAAGTGGGTATGAGCTAATGCTTGTAACATCCCTGTGATGAAAGGGGTGCTCTCATTTGTCACATACAGCAGATGAAGCAACCTGCCTATGACCATATTCTTTAGCTGTGATTAGATCTCATGACCTTCTGCCTCCGTGTCCTCTTCTCTAGGCCATAGTTCAGTGCTAAATGAACCTGTGTATGAAATACTGAATTCACATCATAAATAAAACCAGAGATGTTCCAGCGGGCTCACAGGGGCACAGAGAATCTAAAGAAAGTCTGGCAACAAACAAATCAAAAGGACAAGAAACTAAATCTTTTAAGCACTTAGAGACTGAAAAACAACAGATACTTACAGTTAGTAAGCAAGTGTAGCATGGTGACATTTATTTCCATGGTGGACCTAGAATACAAAAGTACCAAAATATTTATTCTGCAGAGCTGAACTGGACCATAAGCAAAACAGAAAACCTGTATTTATGACAAAAAGAAAGTAGAAGCCTGCGAGGTACACAGGTGGTTCATCTAGTTTTCTCATTTGACAAGCTGAGTGCAACTTAACATTGAAAGTGAGAAATCTAAATGTAGGGAAATGGCTTGCTGCTCAGAGAAAGATATGGAGGGAGTGACTGGTAATACACAGATCATGAGTGGGAAGATGAATGTTCTGAGAATTAAAACACCTAGAAATTCTGTGTTCCCGTTATTTATGTTTAATTTATCCACGTGCTTATGTATACACATATCCACCTATATATGTGGATATGTGTATATGTGTGTGTCTATAATTCACATGAGAAACACCAAGGGCTAGGAATTAATTTTTTAATCTTTTTTATCATTTTTGTTTTCCTAATGATGACATTGATGAAGAATACTTGGAGCCAAGAGGAAATGTTGACCTCCTGTAACTGGATGAGATTTGATTAGGAGCATTATAGTGCAGGCCCCTCTCTAATGCTTAATTGTTAGGCAGTTTTTCTTGCCAAGACCTTTGCTCACTAGTGCACAAATGATTCTTCCAACTTGTTGTTTGATGTCTTCTTTATATTAATCATTGGATGGTCCACAATCCATGTAAATGGATGCATTTGTGCATGCTGCATGTAAGGATTACAGGGCAGAGGCCTTAGAAAAGTTTTCCCTTGAAAGCTTTAAGCATCAAAATTTGGCTGCATGTTAGCAGGCAAATGGCTATGAGGGAAAGCAGAAAAGTCAAATTCTAAAAGCATAAAGTAGGGATGATCTCTTTAGCACCGATCTATTTCTTTTCAGCAGACTACCACAGGTGACAGGTAAAACCCATTGCAGACCTATGTCATGCACTGAATCCTCTCCCATGCAGTTTTTCACAATAAATGGCCTAGGCAAAGCCAGACACAAAGAGATGGGTAACTGTGTAGATAATAAACCGTGTGTTTCGTACATTACCTACAGAAGTACACATGTAATTTCTAGATACAGGAAATTGGCCTTAAAAGTGTAAAAAGTGACTTGGAGAAGGTTAATAAGGCATGGATATTGTCTGCCTCTCATAACAAAGAAAGTACAGCATCAAATAAAATTGTCAGGTGGCAGACTAGAAACAAAACTAAAGAAGGCAGTGCATTTTTTTGCACTTATTCTGTAGAACTCATTTCCACAGGATATTGTGGACATTGAGTATCTGGTTGACTTTAAAAAACACTGAGAAAAATGCTAAAAAAATATCAGCAGGGTATGTTATACCAAAAATACCATTGTAGTTCAGGTAGTTCTTGAGCTTTTTGTTGTAGTTCAGGTAGTTCTTGAGTCATTCTTGACTTTTGAATGCTGACAGATTATGTCAGGAAAGTATTTTACATGTTTGTTTTGTTTTCATAGTCCTTCCTTCAAGTCTACTGTTTATCACAACTGGAAAGGTCTCTGTGCTGGGGGGATCTTAACATGATTGGCTTGATGCTCTCAGAGAAAACTTGCTTTTGATGCTTAATTTCATATTTACTACTTGCAACAGTTATATAGAACAAATCCTGTGGAAAGGCTAAATATCCCAGACTAGTAAATATCAAGATTCCTTTTTAATGTCATTATGTTAATGTTTGATTTACACAAATAATGATGCTTTATTATTTCTGAGATGTTATCTGAAAATCTATATAAATTGTAAAGAGGCATTTGAAAGAAATTCAGTATAAAGCTTTTAGGGATCCAGATTTTTTTCTTGACCAAACATGATAGTTCATTCAAAACCCTTGTTAAGATGGAAAATATTTCAAATACTAATATTCTGAGCAAATGAGCCCTAATGATTCAAACACTTATGCACATGATCCTGTGACACTTCAAAGTAATCCTATTGAACCTAATGGAGCTAGATAGTTTTTGAAAAGTAGGATGTAAGTGTGTGTAGAGCTGACATCTAAACAACTTTCTAAAGATCAGCATATACTGGTCTTTTTATTTTGAGTTCTGTGTCCATTGTAGTTGGTTTTTCTATGTTCTAAGTAAAGAATCATCCTAACACAGTCCTGTTTTTGTAATAAAGTGGATTTTTTTGAAATATCTGAACTGTCAGTGGTGATGTGTAGGACTCCAGGTGCTCCCGCTCATGGTATTGTGGAAGGAGATGACTTTAAATACGGGGCCCGGGTTTACTTCAAGTGCAACGCAGGTTACAGCTTAAAGGGCAGCCGTGTTGCCTACTGTCAGCTTGATGGGATTTGGTCAACACATCATCCTGAATGTGGTAAGGTCACTTTAAGTTTTAATTCTTATCAAATATTTTGGTGAATGTATTCCCATGAAACTAGACTACCTAAATCTCACTTGAAATTTGGTAGGTCTGTGACATAACATGTCCTTTTGTCTTCCTGTCTTTAAGAAGCAGTAGGAATTCTTATTTTACTCGGCTGGAGCCCCAGCCTGCAAGACTTTTTTTATATAAAGGTCTGACTGAAACATCACTTCACTGAAAACTAATAACCTCAAACTCTTTAGGCATGTATCCTTCTTACTCATAGAGAGAAAATGTCTAGGACCAAAGCCAAGTGAGGGACTTAGTGCAACAATGAATAGCTACTTCCCTTACTCTGTGTGTCTTGACACCTTCTCTGCAGAAGCCTGGTGCACTCTGTGGAATAGGAGCTTACTGTGTGAACACTAGACTTGTATTTCAATTCCCATCCTAGACAAAAATTGATAAAAAAGAAACTTCCATTCATTCTGACTCTGAAGGATGGCATGGCTACCATTCACATTGGTTCAGCTGTAAACTTCCTTTTTGTCATCCAAAGAGACTTTAAATTTCCTTCAGTTGATTTGCATTGCATAATTTCATTTCCGTATTTCAGTATAATTTGGTTCAATTGATAGTGTTTTATAAGTGTTTTATGTCAAACAATGTAAATTTTTGTGGGAGTGCTATAAAACAGCTGTATATAAGTTCATTTGAAAGAGCAAGCAATAAGTATTCTTCTATCTAGAGAGAAGTCTCCAATTGCAGTAACTGTAATGTCAGGATCATGCCAAGTCCCTGCTTCATGATGGCCCTGGCTAAAGATCTATAGAAAGAGCTGTCTCTGGACTTGGCAGTCACTGAAGTGCTAGGTCTCTCCTTCCCAGATGTTTTCTCTTTGGTTTTAATAAATCAAAAAGGTCACAACCCTGAGCCTAAGGAAGAAGACAATTACTGTCAAAGTACTGAAATTAGAGAAGGCCTTAAGTGACTTATGTGGTCAAGCTTTTGCTACATTTGGAAACACCCACTCTGTTGATCAGATGATGCCTCCAGGCCAGCCATCAGTGCAGAAGGCAACTTGCAAATAAAGCATTATTCTGTGGGGGATTCTCTGTAGTCTTTAGCTGCTATCAAGTTATCAGTCACTTATGGTTCACAAATGAGAGAGCCTGTGAGGAACACAGAAAGAAAACAGAGCCAAATGAAAAGGAGACAGGGCTCTGCTTTTCCCTTTCTCCTGGTGGAGAGGAAGTTCAGAAATCCTTTTTTACTGACTCTACCTCATAGAAAACTACTTAATTATATACATAGCCTTCAGCATGTGCTAAAATCCAATGCTTGTAAAGAAAACACTGAAATATAGACTTAGCTTGCATGCTCTACTCACTGTTAAAAAGCACATGCTTTTCACTGAAGTGGCATTGTTATGGCTGGCTGTGTGTTCACACTCTTTGCTGAGCTGGGGTTTGTCTGACGGCACAAGGTATAATTTTGTGACAGGACAGGGCCATTCCTTTGCACTGTAACTGTGCTGATTTCACAGCAATTTAAATAAATGTCTGAGTGCTTTGTTATATGTTGGTGCTTTTGTGAATCGAGGCTCAGCAGGTAGCCGAGTCTGAAGCAATGATATGAAGAGGTTATTTGGGGTCAACTGATATGTCCCAGTCCTCTGAGCCCTCTGTGAGCAGCACCAACACCAGCTCTGTGAACTAGATGTTCACTGGTTATCATGCACTGAGACACCAGGCAGAGAAACGAAACAGAATTGCATGTAACTGTGGTCCTGACAAGAAAACTGAGATGAAATCCAAAGGGGAAAAAATACCTTATCAGGTGCTAAATAGAAAGAGGAGAGGAATTAAAAATAAAGGAAAAATCATCTTGTAGCATCACATAGTGAATACTGTCCTCTAGATTTAGGCCAATAATCTAAGTTTTTTGAGAAAAAAAAAAAACCAAAAGAACCAAAAACACAACAAGAATTAAAAAGAAATGGAAAATACTGGGAAGGAGGAACTAAAAGAGATTTTATAGGCAGAATATAGAACAAGTAAGCTTTCCATATTAATTTTTATTGTCAGTAAATACATACATGTGTTCTCTTTCAATTCCTCTATTTCCCTGGATTATTGCGATATCTCTCTCAGTGCTAAGAAAAAAAAATGCAGCCAAACATAAAAGCAAAATTAAGTAGTCTAGTTTTATTATCCAAGTGCAGTGAAGTATTGAAAATGCAGAAAGAGGAAAAGAATGCCAAGGGCCTGTTTCCTGCAAATAGTTTAAGTGCAGCCTTTTATGCTATTGAAGAGGCCTTGTTAATATTAATAGGACATTAACATCATGGAAAGTCAAGGTTCTTTTTCAGGATTGTCAGCTACTTCTTAAGGTTTTAAGGATTTGAGATTTTTTTACCAATTTGAGAATCTTATGCTTTCAGTGAGACTAAAGTGTGTACTATAAACAGACATCTCTGCACTATAATTTCTTCTCTAATATTTGACATTTTCAAAGACAGGAATCCCAGATGGGTCTTCAAAAGGCATCTTTAATAAAGTGTAGATTGTTTAGTAACATCTGAATGAAATGCCAAGCAATTTGATGGGTGAAAATAATGTAGTGGACCTGATAAAATGGTTACCATCTTTTTTCCCCCCTATCATTAGTTCTAGAAGAAAAAAACTGCTCAGATCCTGGTGGCCCACTCAATGGCTACAGAAGAGTAGTGGAAGACACTGGGCTCTTGAATGGACGCTATGCAAAAATTGGCACAGTCATTGCTTTCTTTTGTAACAACTCATATGTTCTTAGTGGCAATGAACAAAGGACCTGCCAAGACGACGGAGAGTGGTCAGGGAAGCAACCCATCTGCATAAAAGGTAGTTTACTAACTTTTTTACCACAACTCACACAAGCTGCTGTGGTTTTATTGGATTGTGTTTAATATCACTTGCACCCCACAAACAATCATATTTGCTAATAATAAGCTATCTGGCTGATACCTGATACTGAGTTGTGTAGTTTGCCAGCTCTGCTGGCTGCTATACTCAGACAGAGAAGATGCCAATGATTCCAGAAGATTCCATCTTTAAACGGGGAAAGGAATGTTCCCTAACTGTCCTCATTCTAGGACTGAACCTGCATAGGATCAAAATCAAAGAAGATCAGGAGGGAATTGAAATAGAATGAAATAATTGTCTCATGAGACTGTAAACAGTAGTTGCTGCCATAGGGAATAACTGTCCTTTCACAATCTTTTTAAAACAATGGGACCAGTGATGAATGCAAAAGGCAGAGTCTGAACATTGCAGCCTTGAAGATATGATTAAATTATATGTATTCATCAAAACATTGAATCATACCTTTAAATCCTAGCTCTTGACCTGGAGCTGTTCTACTAAGTGTGTATGAAATCCTGAGTGAATGAATGAATGAATGAATGAATGAATGAATGAATGAATGAATGAATTTGGGATGGGGAACTGCTAAATTCATTTTATGAAAGCAATTTCTTGACATACGGACTTTTTTTTTAAACTGAAATGATGATAATATAAGGAAATATGTCTGTCCCCTGGGGAAGTTGCTATATTCTGTTGTTTTAGATGAAAATAATCTCTCCCTGAAGCATATAATCATCTGTGGAAAGCATCTTTATTGATGCTTACTGTGATACTGACATAATGGTAAACATATATATCAATCACAAAGAACTAGCTATTGTTAAATTAGACAGAGAACAAGTGCTCAGGCGTACAGAAAAAATTCATCCTGCAAGATTCCTTTCCTTCCACTCAGGGCAGCAGGAAGGAGACCCTGGTAGAGTTATTTGAACTTGAATATTTTATCCTAATATTAAAGTAAGTCAACTGAATATGCAAAAATAGAAATCTTAGCTCTTCTTTCTGTTATTTTATGCATATTCAGGTAGCTCTGAAGTGTTCCTTTGAATCAGAGCCTCCAATTCCTTCCATAAGTGCACAAACAAACTCTTAGAAGTCCATAACATCCTGCAGAGCCTTTCTCTGTATGCTGAGTTACTGGGATTAGCTGTGTGGGGCTACACAGATGGAAATTAAGTATTTTTTTATATAATTCCATTACTGGAAAAGTTTGCAGTGATGCAAGTGTGGCATTCAGACACACTGAATGATGGAAAAATCGTCCTCCATGCCTGAAAGTGCCAGTGCAGAGTAGTTCAGTAGCTTCCACTGCTGTAGATCAGATAGATTTTGTGAGCTGTGAAGAATTATTTTCCCAAAGTCTTAAGTTTCAGGATCTATCTTTATTTTAATGAACATAACTTAACTGCCTCTTTTCTTAATCCAGTCCACTATAGTTAGTGAGAGGAAAGGTTGGAAATGTGTATGAACCATAGCACTTAAGCTGTGAATGTGAAAAAGTACTGTGCAACATTATATTTTTTCTAGCCTGCAGAGAGCCAAAGATCTCTGACCTGGTGAGACAGAAAGTGCTTCCAATGCAGGTTCAGTCAAGGTGAGAATGTAATATCTCAACTACAGTTTAAAGAAAAAATGTGATTGCTTTTCCCCTCCTCTCCTTTTCACCCCATGTGTTTAGCCTGCCTGAGCAGCAATTCCTACAAATCCACTGATAATTGAGCAATGAGAGCTGCTGGGAGGGGAGGTCTGATTAAGCACTGGTTGTCAGTTGCTGGAGGCAGCCAGGAAGAAATGCACAGATAGAGACGGACAAACTACAGGATGATACTGGAATTCTGCTTGCAAGCTTGTGACAGACCAAGAGAACAGTCTAAGAACAGTTCCTTGGGGCTAATGATGTGTGTTAAAATATGAACATGTGCATCTTAGTGCACAGGGAGAGCACAAGGAGAGAAGAGGGTATGGCAATGCAATCTGCTCCCAGCAAGTTTCAACATCCAAAGCAATATTGCACAATTTATATAGGCTGGGCATGAGGGAGAGGAGGAAGTAGAGTAGGAGGGGAGGAAGGAATGAAAGATCAGACCCCCTTCCTGGGCTTACCCTTCTGATGATTTCTTGAAATAAACCCAGTCTGAATTAGTTATGTTGCAATGTTCAGGTTCATTTTCATCCAAGTAGTAATTTCTCATTTCAGGGTTATTTTTGAAGTACATGACTCATTTAATTTTAGATTCAGTGCAAGAACTGTCCTCATCTTTGGTCTTAAGAACAGTCATATCAGGACAGAATAAAGGTCCAGCTCAAGTCATATCCTGTCTCTGGCAACAGCCAGTAGCAGATGCCTGAAGTTTTGAGGAACAAGGCAAGCATATACCTCCAATCACTCAGCAGGTCTGATGATTGTAGAGATGGCCCTGAGAAGCTGATATGAGGCTTTAGTAGCCATTAGGGGATTTTTCTTGATTAGGTTTCTGTATTAACTTTTAAATACAGGTCTTTTATGTTTCAGATAGGAACACCAGCTGTATTGAGAGAGCATGCATGCTCTCCCATCCATGAGATGCCACGAGATGATGGCATCTCATGTTTGTGGACTGTTTGTAATCCCTTGAAGTAGAATCTCCATTTAATAGGTCAATAGAGAGGTAAAGTCTAGAATATTGGAAGGCACCTGTGAGTTTGGAATGGTACCCTGGCAGACTAAGTATGACCACAGCAGCTCTCATCCTTCTTCCAAAATGCAAGAGACTTGCCATTGCTCTTGTTCTTTGTAACTTCACTTTCCTGTTACATATTGCCTCACAGATTGGGTATGATGGAGGTGTCTGTGTCTCTCTGTGATAAAAAATGAGAAGAAAAAAAAAAAAAAAGGTATTTTCTGCGTCTAGGCAGTACCAGAAATCTCAAGGGGAAACTAATTTCCTGAATTTTTCAGGCAAGAAAAAGGGGTGGGGTTTTTTTAGATATGAGCTTTTAGGCATTAAAGCAAGGGACACATTCTAAATGATAAAAATTTAGGTATAACAGTAGTCAAGCTTATGGTCCATATCTATGCTGGTGCATATATTTATTTCTTAATTATGTGCCCTGTTTCAGCTAATCAGTACAATTTCTAAGTGGAAGCTTAGCGATTATGAAATTATGAAATCTCTGTGGTAAGGCAATTATCTCTGTTAATTGCTAAATCAAGCAACTTTAGCAACATAATTTAATCTGAATCAATTCCTAATACTGTCTATTAAAATATTCACTAGAGAAAAGATGAGCCTCGCTCCCCTCTACTGAGAATTAATTATGACAATGCCAAATTCAGGTGTAATTTCTTTATTTAAAAAATGGTTTCTCGGTCCTTTTGTGAATGGAAAAACTTACAGATACAGAGGCAACAGATTTCAGTTCAGAAACTGTAGAATGAAAAAAGAGACACAAATAGGATATGTATAAACATATGTGTAATTATATATGTGTGCAGACATATGTAAACACAATAGCTGGGAAGTAAATGGGAGTTTTGCTCAACTATGCTGGAATTATATTTTTCCTTATTCTTTCACAAGCAAACTTCATATGCTTTTAAATGATACTTAACACAACTGGTGATAAAGTTACTGTGATGATTGCTTTTATAATATTATAATTATTGTGTTCTTTGTGCCTTGAAACAGAGAAACACCTTTGCATCAACTTTACTCTTCTGCATTCAGCAAGCAAAAGCTTCAAATCTATCCAACCAAGAAGCCAGCACTGCCATTTGGAGAACTGCCCCCAGGATACCAGCACTTGCACACTCAGCTCCAGTACGAGTGTGTTTCTCCTTTCTACCGCCGCCTGGGCAGCAGCAGAAGGACTTGCCTGAAGACAGGAAAATGGAGTGGGAGAGCCCCTGTGTGTATTCCAAGTGAGTCTCCAAGGGGAAAAAAAATGTGCATATCTCTTGGGTGAATGAGGCAACAGGATGTGTATTCATCTCAGATATTTAGGGAGTCACAGCAGTATAGGCTGCTTATACTTCCAGCTGGGAGAAAGGAGCAATAAAGCTTGAAGGATATATGTGTCTTTTTATCCACCAGTAGAACTTGTGCAGTTGATGGTAAAGTGATCAGGCTTTCAGCACTGTAATTTGCTATTATTTTTTCTACTCTTTTATTGAGCAAAGTATAGTGAGTCTTTCTCCTTATTTGAAATAGCTTTCCTACCACCACTTCATGTTTTTCTGTATTATTTACTACAAATGGGATTTTTCTTTCATTTGTATACTTTGGCACACAGCTGACAAAACCATCAAAGTTCAAGCAATAGAAGGGAGTTTAAGCAATAGAAGGAAGAGTCTGTAATTTTAAAGAGCCTCTTCTTTTAATAAACCCTGATAAGGAAGGGTTCATATTGCAAACTTTAAGTCTAGATAAAATCTAGTCTGGAGCTAGTGCACAAAGTAAGTTAGGGTAAGAACGTCACAAGATTTGGTAAACCCCACTACTGACATCAAGCAAACTGTGAAAAGTAGATCTTAACAACAAACAAATTTTTATTGTTCTTGTTTGTGGTTTTACTTTGAGATCATATCGTGTATTTTGAAAAGTATCGCATTCACTCTGGACGTGCATACACTACATACCAGGAAGAAAAGGTCTCCAAAGGGAGAATAAAAAATACAACCATGCAATGTAACTCTTTCAACTGAAGTAAACCTTTCATAATATAGGGGATTTTACCCCAGGTCCAAGTGTGTATAACATATTCCTAGAACAAGGCAGAGCTTTTTCTTTTCCCCAGGATGGCTGTTGATTTAGATGCATTTGCTTCAACCTTCTTGTAGCAAGACAAGTCTATTATAGGCATAAATTGACCTGTTCAAAGATTTGTGCCAGGAGAGGCCTCAAAAATACACTGTGACTGCCTGGGTTAAATTTTAGTGCACTGATGGCTTTATGATAAACAAGAATCAGGGGTGTTCTTTCCGTTTCTTTCTGCAGTCACCTCATTATATTGCAACTCAATAAGGTTGTTGTGAAAATTCCCCTGCTCAAGTGCTAAATCCACATTCCTACTTTACCCAGGAATTCAGATAATAATGGAAAACTTGAATATTTTTTTAAAAAGCTATATCAAATACTCCTATAATTTTGCAGGTTAGAGACAGAGGCTAATTAGACAACTGTCCTTCATACTCATCACTGTAGTTCAATTTCTTTTGGCACATTCTAAGAAGGACTCAAGAGTAACGCTCAGATTCTTTTGGCGAGAAAGTGTTGCCTACTTTTTGCTTCATGTTTTCTCAGTCTGTGGCAAAGCAGAAAACATCACCCTTAAGAAGGCAGTGACCTCCACAAGGTGGCCGTGGCAGGCAGCCATCTATCGCACGGCCAGTGGGGTGAAGGAGAACAGTCTTCGGAAAGGGGCCTGGATCCTGATCTGCAGCGGGGCCCTGGTCAACGAGCGCACTGTGGTGGTGGCCGCCCACTGCGTCACTGACCTGGGCAAGACCATCGTGCTCAAGACAACTGAGCTCAAGGTGGTTCTGGGCAAGTTCTACAGAGATGATGACAGGGATGAAAAGACCATCCAGAACCTGAGGGTGAGTGAGACGGACAGGAGTGAAAAATGATGAGCACAGGTAGAGGCTTATCACCTCTGTCTTGTATGGGGGGAAAATGGTCACCCTTTGGGAAATGCACTCTCTCACATGTTGTTCTTTGAAATGCATGTGTAGAGACTCAAGTGCCATGGAGCACAAGCCCTGTGAGGAACAACTGAGGGAGCTGGGGTTGTTTGGTCTGGAGAAGAGAAGACTTGGAGGTGACCTTATCACTTTCTACAGCTTCCTGAAAGGTGGCTGTAGTCAGGTGGGGGTTGGTCTCTTTCTTCAAGCAGCAACTGACAGAACAAGAGGACACAGTCTTAAGCTGTGCCAAGGGAAATATAGGCTAGATATCAGGAAAAAGTTTTTTACAGAAAGGGTAATAAAGTATTGGAATGGTCTACCTGGGGAGGTGGTGTATTCATCATCTCTGGATGTGTTTAAGAAAAGACTGGATGTGGCACTTGGTGCCATGGTTTAGTTGAGGTTAGGATTGGGTTGGACTTGATGATCCTGGAGGTCTCTTCCAACCTAATTATTCTGATTCTGATTCTGCCATGGCACAAGAAGGACACGTGCTGTAGTTCATTGAATTCCTCGAAGCCATCCAACTCATACATTCACGTCTAATTAAGAAAATAGCTCAGGTTCTGCGGCCCATAATGTCTTGAGTCATATTGCCAGTAAAAAAGTAGAAGAGATGCCAGCTACTGTCAAAACTGATTAGCATAATTTATGAGGGAAACACTTGTGCTCTAAATCCTGGTTTGATGCCATGAGCACATTTCACTTCTCAGCCCCAAGGCCGAACAGCTCTAAACTGAAAAGAAGTTTATGCCTGACTCCAGCTCCAAAAATAGCACCTTGGGCTCACCAGAGCAATTTGCTTTCTACAAGTAGAACTAGAAAGGCTGAAGTCAAAATGTGAAATACAGCAATTTTGGGTATATGTGTGTCTTTTGGGGGGAAGTTTGGGGGGGGGTGTGTCAGAGTTAGTTAATGGATTTTATCCAAAATGTCATAATTAACTTGATTCTTTCCCTTGTGACCCCTTTCTAGTTTCTTTCTCTAATCCCATTCTTTTTCATTCTTTTCCTGTAACAAAATATATTAATTTTTTTTTTTTACAGTATTTCATTTTAGGAATCCTGTCTGTTCCTATAGCATTTCGTTAACGAAACAAGCAGTAAAAGTTTGGCCCCAATATTACATAATGTATTGCTAGTAGCCTTTTTTGGTGGGAAGTCAGGTGCATTTCAATCAGAAAGTAACATTTTAGTTCAAAGCCCCACCCCATCCAAATTCCACAGGCTGAAGATGTCACGGCAGGTAAAAACTTTTCAGTACACAGTAGAAAAACTTCAACTGCATATTAACTCCCCATTTTGCTAAAAAATGTCCTTGACTGCGTTTGAGTAAGAAGTATTTCATGCAATAAAAAACTTTACTGAAATCCAAGAAGAAAAAAAAAAAAGAAATGAAAAAAAAAAGAAAGGAAAAAAGAAAAAAATGAAAAAAAGGTCAGAAGATGCTTGGTCTGTGCATGTTTCCCATTTGAGTGAAGGAGCACCTTAGGTGAGGGTAGAGAAGTATTGCAAGATAAACTAAAATGTATTTTAGTAGTATGGAATGAGTGCTGCTGACCTTCCATTGCTGTTAACCCTGAAATTCTTCCTACTCTGTTTCCTCTCCAGATTTCTGCCATCATAGTGCATCCCAATTATGACCCTATATTACTTGATTCTGATATAGCTGTCATAAAACTCTTGGACAAAGCCAGGATCAGCAGTCGTGTTCAACCCATTTGCTTGTCATCTTCTCATGATTTGACTTCATCCACAGAGGATTTAAAGATAATGGTTACTGGCTGGAAAGTATTGGCTGACATCAAAGATCCTGGATACAAGAATGACACAATCCGCATGGGTGTGGTTCAGATGGTGGATTCACTGTTGTGTGAGCAACAATATGAGGATAACGGGATACAAGTCAGCATCACTGACAGTATGTTCTGTGCGAAACAAGACCACACAGCCTTTTCCAATATCTGCCCTGCTGAGACTGGTGGGATTGCTGCCATAACTTTGCCAGGAAAAGCATCTCCTGAGCTGAGGTGGCACCTCATGGGATTAGTGAGCTGGGGTTATGATAAAACTTGCAGCCTAGAACTCTACAGTGGCTACACCAAAGCTCTTCCCTTCAAAGACTGGATTGAGAAGAACATGAAATAAAAATCTGAGTCTGGAAATGGCATTCTATAATATAATATCTCTCTCAGTCTCTGCTACTTTAGGCTTCTCATCCCAGTGATGAGACACATCTGGGATAAGGTTAAGGCAGACAGCCTGGTAATTTGTCCTAGGATCAGATATTTCATCGGGCTACTTTTACTTAACCCATGACAGAGGGTCTTAGTGCATGGGAAGTTTTGCCATATTTTGTCTATCTCCCCTGGTGGGAGGACAATGCTCTGCTCCTGAGTCTAACATGCAGAAACAGGACAGTAAATTCTGTCTGAAATTAATCTGTAGTGTGCAGTTCCCTGGAGAAATTGATGATGAGCCTCTCTCAAAGATCTGTGTGACTGAGTGGATTAGGAGTCTGGAAAGAGTAGCCTGAATTCATTACGACAGATGAGCTTGTTGTGGTATGTGCTGTCTGTATTGCCATAGTACAATGTAATCTTCTTCCCTCCCAAGTACTTTACACATTTAAATAAACCATGGTTTGTTTTTTTAACCTATATACTCATGTCTGACATTATTTAGATCCATTGTTGCTTTATCTGTGTCACATTCTAGGAACTCTCTACTGCCCTTATTTCTTTGTGTGTCGCTCTCAATTGGGACTCTTCAGGAACACGAAAAGGCAGAATCAGCACAAAATTCAAGGATTATATAAATAACAAAATCTTTCTTCTTAATACAGCCAGTGCTGCTATTGTACATGAACCACTACAATGAAATGCACAGAGTTCTCTTTCACCCTGTATTCTAAATAGATGAAAACACAAAATGTATTTTAAGTATGTTTTTTCCAAGTGGCTTATTTCAAAGAACTATGAAAACCTCAGGAAAACTTTCAGTTCCCATTAGTTCCCATACGTTTGTGGTAAAACTACTCCTCTGTAGCTCTTCAGAGTAAAGAATAATGTCCAGGTCTCACACGTAGCAGGCACTTTTCTTGAACTGAGGCCGAACTGTTTGACATCAGAGGGTAAGATTCTCGCACTCAGCATGTTGTCCAGGGAGACATCGAGGTGTCTGCATGGTCCTTAATCACTGCTCTTTCACTAAATCATTCTCTATTTTCTATTCAGTCATGGCTAAAGACTAGGAATTAATCCTATAAAAGTTCGGGAGAAGAGACAGTAATGACTGTCTTCCACCAATAATGATTTCTTGGTAAGTCATATATTACACCCTGGAGTTTTTAGGACCTTCAAATTATTACAGTGCCCAAACCAGCTTACAGCAGTAGCTGGATGTGAAGGCTGGGAATCTGATAAAAAGATTTTGTGCTCTTACCAAGAAGGACTCATCCTGAAGTTGTGTTCAGTATTGCATGGCTGTGGCAACTCGAAGTTAGCAAGTCTGATTTCAGCTCTGATTCTCTGATGCTGTAAAATTTCATTAGGAGTTTCTTAGCATTCAGTAGTTTCTACCCACTTTTGAATCTGAAAACTGCTGCTAAAAGGACAATTAGTATTGGACATCATTCCATGTAATTTCTTTTTTATTTTCTTGGCAGAAATACTTATTGTGTTACGCTTTTGCACTTTTCTTGTTTTCACTGGCAATAGAACCACATGATGTTACTTAAATCAAAAAGTTTAAGGGCTACAATCAAAGTTTATTGCTTCCCTTTATCTTGTTTGTCTGTCTTCTCCTGCCAGGAGATTATGCTTGGCTGACAAACTGCATGGCAACAACAGCAACAAAAATCCTGAATTAAATGTGAAAAACATGATGTGTTCCATTCCTCTGCTGGGAGGAACACATGCCAATGAATGTGTGGTACTCCCCTGCTGACAGAATGGGTTAGAGCAAATTAGGTGTCAGTTTTGGAGAAGCACAAACTTGCAGAAAGTCAACATGTGTTTCCTCCTAACACCATTGACAAGGAAGTGAAATGAGAAAGCTCTTTCATGTTTACATAAAATGAGAGTTTCTACACTCTAAATAATTATTGTATTTTTTAATGGTAAACAGAAATTATAAAGACCTGTGAGCTGGTTATCTTCTCAGTTATGACACCATGACTGCATTGCTTTCCATAGCATTATTGGTGTCTGCTGCTGTATCTGAGAGACGAAGTCCTAAATGCTTTTTTCTCCCTTTAAGATTTGTCCAGTCCAAACAGATCTGCAAAAGTCTGTTTGAATTCCAGCTTTAGACCTCACTCTTCTCCTTTTACTAAAGATCAACCATATTTTAGTATTCACTGATCCTCTAACTGCTCCTCAGTGTTGAATCCCATCCCCATTTGGCTTCAAATCAGCTGAAAGTTTCTGGGCTTGGACAGCAACAATATAGCTGTTCACTAGCTGTATATCACACAAAAGTACATTCTTGAAGAGAAACTTGTAGGAATTCATGGAATTAAAATCTCAGGAGGTTGCTATAGCTGTGCATGCACAGCACTATTCAACCCCTTCTTTTTACAGCCATGATGCTCTTCAAAGAAAGCAGAAGCAAAAAATTAGCCAGACACCTCTCAACCCCAGGATTCAGATTTAGCACTGTCCTTTACAGGAGGAGGATGAGGTTGCAGCATTTGCTTCTATTTCTGGACCTCAATCATGTTTAAATCCTAGACTCAAATCTGGCTGTCTCTAAATGCCCACATAATATTTTATTTCTCTGGTTGTACGACATAGGTATTCAATACGAGCAATCATATCAACATATCCAAGCACCTGTACCACATCAAATATTCCCAGGAATTACAAGCTAGCTTGTCCATCCTTTTTGCCAGGCTTACCCACAGTAGTTTCCTGTTTACAGACTGTGGGGGTTAGCATCTAATGCCAATATTGTGGAAAAATAGGGATACGTGTTTGAAAAAAAGCAATGTGTGACCTGGAATTATTAGTCTCTTTGCTAGCTTGGCTCTATTTTTAAGATGTAGAACTATTTCAAACATCTCTTTCTAAACAGGTGAGGATCTGTGCCATCTGTTGGAGAAAGGGTGTGAAATAGCACAACATGGATAGCAGCTCGTTTTCCCTCCAAGGAAAAAGAGCTGTGCATTCTGGAAAAGGCCATAAGGATATTGCCGTGGAAAGAAGAGAGCAAAACACTCTCTGCATTCTTATTCACTCCAACGAGTGTATGTTTTTCGTTTGTATGTTTTTGGGGCTGCATTAAATTACTTCCAAAAGCCAGGGTGCTTAGCTGAAAAACAGCACTGAAAGGAAATGGACATGCTGAAGTACAAGCTCTTTTCAGGATTGAAACAGGCACCCTCAGTTACTCTCACAGAATTGCCCTTGTAAATTATTTCCATTGAAAGCCTACGTCCATGGTAAGATTACAAGAAAAAAAAATGTGTATTTGATTAGGACTGGGGATTGCGTGATAGGCTGCATCCTGCCATTTTTTAAGGGCAAGTAACTGGAATTGGCTTGGTTGCAGGAAAAGCATCCTGGGGGAGTGGGAGTGGTGCGGAGGGGCAGGCAGGCTTTGCTCAGCTGTGCAATTCCTGCAGCCTCCCAGCGACCTATCGTGTCAGGGGGCTTCCGCATGGCTGCTGGCTTTCTGTGACACCTCCTCGGTGCAGAGGGAACGAGCTGTTTCAGAAATGTTTGTTCCCTATGAAACGGGACATCAGGTTGGTCAGACTTGGATGGAAAGACAGCACTGAGGTTGGCGGGCAGAGCCCCAGCTGAGCGAAACGGAGCGAAGGTGTGTGGCAGTGTCTGGGCGTGACACGAGCGTTCTGTGCCCCAGCACCTGCGTGCGGGTACAGAACAGGACAGTAACATCCTGCCCTGCGCTGCAGAAATGCCCTGAGCGACCCCCGGGCCACGGCCACGCGCGGCGCCCCCGCGGTGGCGGGGCGGGGCGGCGGCGGGCGGCGCAGGTAGGGGCGCGGGGCGGGCCCGGGCCCGGGCGAGGCGTGGGGACAGGCTGCGGCCACAAGCGGGGCGGCGGCCGCTCCCCGGGCCCGGCCGAGCGCGCCGGGCCGAGCCTGCGGGGCCGCCGGCCGCAGGTGGGGCCCGGGGCCGCGCCGCGCGCGCCTGCCGGCAGGGGGCAGCACCGCCCCGCGCCGCACCCCGCGCGTCCCTGCGGGCGGGGGGGACTCCGCTACCGCGGCCGCTCGGCCCCGCCGGTAGCCAGCCCCGGCCGTCCCGGTGGGACGGGACCGCACGGTGCGGACAGGGGCCGAGCCGGCCGGGCCTCCCGCGAGGCTGCTGCCGCCTCGGCGCGGCGGGGCAGGTGCTGCGGCTGCGGGGGCGCAGCCCCCGGGCCGGGCTGCGGGACTCCGCTGCCGCCCGAGCGCCGGGACACGTGCGGGTGTGCGGCGGCAGCCGGACACCCCGAGCGGGGCTGAGTGTGTGTGTGTGTGTGTGTGTGTGTCCGCGGGATCGCGCCTTCCCGCGGCTCCCGGCCGGCTCCCCGGAGTCCCGAGCCTGCCCCGGGAGGCGGTGGCGGCCGCGGCGAACGGGGCAGGTCGCGGTCTGCGGCGCCCGGCCCTCCCCCTGCGAGGGGCTCGCCGCCGCCCCCCCCCCCCCCCCCCCGCTGCTGCCAAGGAGCTGTTGGGGGGGATTTATAGGAGTAACAACGGCTCGTGATGTCAGCCCGTGCCTAAAATAGAGAGGGATTGACTGCAAATCCACGGCTCGAGGGCTAAACCTTCCAATCCAGCCTCAGCCAGCGCCGCGCCGATGTGAAGTCGCCCCCCAGCTCTCGCACACAGCCGCGCATACACGCACACGCTCCCCGCGGCGAGGGGAGGGCGCCGGGGATCGCAGCCCAGGTGCCAGCGCCTCCTCGCCCCGCCGGCCACTGCTGGGCGGCCGCGGCGCAGGAGCGCCGGTCCCCGGGGCACCGAGAGCCTGCTCTGGGACGGCGGGGTGGGGAAGAGCCGGGGAGCGGAGCTGCCGGATCCTCGCCCTGCGGAGCCCCCAGGATTACAAGGAATTGCGTGCTCCTTCCCCAGACGTGAGCGAGGGTTATACCAAAGAGCCAACCTCCTTCGCGCCCTGCTGTCCAAATTAATCCCTTGGACCCTTGAGAAGACAGGGGGTTTTTCGGAACCATGGCATCGACAGAAGGGTGAGGGGGACCATCTCTTGGGTGGGAGGAACGGGAGGATGGGGGAGATGCCCGGCATTGTTCTTTTGGTAACAGTTTCCTGTCATCTGCTTCATTGTTAATCCTTGCCCCTCGCCATTCCCTAACAGAATAATTAGGGAGCGAGAGGAAACGAGAAGCAGGCGATCCACATATAGAGGAGAGCGAGGGAAAAAAATTTCAAATATGAGCCACTGAAAAGGTCTTGGTTTTCCTTCCCATCACTTCTTTATTTAACCCCTGGAGGGCAGATCAAGCTTAAACCACCTGCCTGAAAGAAGGGTACGAGTGAATGGTTCACTCAAAAGGGAGGGGAAGCTTCTGCCTGAATATAATAGTAGTGTTAGTAAGAATAACAATAGTAATTAATATTATAATTTCAAAAAGAATCGAAAACCTGCCCCCCAGCCATCCCTTCGAAAGGCAACAAACAAATCCAACTTCTTGAGGAGTTGTGCAATTTTGCAGTTCTGAGCCAAATGCGTTAAAGTTCTAGCAAGAGAAATGCTGGGAAGGGCAAAGGGTTCTACAAGAGGCTTTAAAGAAAAGCAAACACAGTTCAGCTCTGATAGTGTCCCTTGGAAGGAAACCGTTGTCCCTGCCCATGCCAGGATTGCAGGAGTCACCCACTTCATCGCTCTCCGATGAGGCAGGGGGCTTGTTCAGTTTACAGACT